>NC_083321.1:34700950-35342746 GCF_963455315.2 Globicephala melas | reverse complement strand
TATTATTTTTGATGCTATTGTCAATGAAATTGTTTTATTTCTTTTTTGGATATTTTGTTGTTAGTGTATGTAAATGCAACTGATTTATATATGTTGATTATGTACCCTGCAACTTTACTGACTTCACTGATTTGTTATAAAAGTCTTTTGGTGGAGTCTTTAGGATTTTCTGTGTATAAGATCATATCTGCAAGCAAAGACATTTTTACTTCTTCCTTTCTAATTTGGAAACCTTTTTTTTTTTTTCTTTTTCATGCCTGATTGCTCTGTCTAGGACTTGTAGTACTATGTTGATTTAAGAGTGGTGAGAGTGGATACCCTGTCTTTTTTCCTGATCTTAGAAGAAGAGCTTTCAACCATTCACTGTTGAGTATGATGTTAGCTGTGGGCTTGTCATATATGGCCTTTACTATGTTGAAGTGTGTTCCTTCTATGCCCAACTTGGGTGTTTTTTTTTTTTGATTTTTTGGTTTTTTTGTGGTACACGGGCCTCTCACTCTTGTGGCCTCTCCCGTTGTGGAGCACAGGCTCCGGACGCGCAGGTTCCATGGCCATGGCTCACGGGCCCAGCCGCTCCGTGGCATGTGGGATCCTCCCGGACCAGGGCACAAACCAGTGTCCCCTGCATCAGCAGGCGGACTCTCAACCACTGCGCCACCAGGGAAGCCCAACTTGGGTGTTTTTATCATGAAAGGATACTGCATTTTGTCAGATGTTTTTGACAGAGCATCTACTGATATGATCATGATTTTCATCTTCCATTCTATTAATGTGGTGTATCACATTTATTGATTTGCATATGTTGAATCATCCTTGCATCCCAGGGATAAATCTCACTTGATCATGGTGTATGTTCCTTTAATGTACTCTTTAATTTGGTTTGCTAATATTTTGAGAATTTTTGCATCTATATTTATCAAAGATACTGGTCTATAGTTTTCTTTTTCTGTAGTGTACTTACCTGGTTTTAGTATCAGGCTAATGCTGGCCTTGAAAAATAAGTTTGGGAGTGTTCCTGCCTCTTCAGTTTCTTGAAAGAGTTTGGGAAGGATTGACATTAATTCTTGAAGTGTTTGGTAGAATTCACCAGTGAAACCCATCTGGTCCTGGGCTTTTCTTTCCTTTTCCTTTTTTAAAAATTAAGGTATAATTTATATACAATAAAATTCTCCTTTTTAAATGTATGGTTCTGTAAGTTTTGGAAAATCTATGCAGTCATGTAACTACTATCAAGATAAAAGATTGTTCCATAACCTCCAAAAATTCCCCTGTGCTGCACTTTATTCAAGTCTTCTCCTCATCCTAAACGTCTGGCAACCACTGATTTGTTGTCTGGCCCTATATTTTTGCCTTTCCCAGAATGCATTATAAATGGAACCATTTATGTAAGTATGTATGTGTGTTGAGGTTCACCCATGTTGTGTATTTCAGGGATTCATTCTTTTCTATTGCTGAGTAACATTCCACTTCTGTTCTATGGATATGCTACAATTTGTTTATTCATTCCTTAGTTCATGAACATTTAGGTTGTTTTGAGTTTTTAGCATTTATGAATAAAGCTATTAAAACATTTGCATACAGGTTTTGGTATGAACAAAAGTTTTCATTTTTATTTGGGTAAATATGTCAGAGTGGGATTGCTGGGTCGTATATTAAGTGTATGTTTAACTTCATAAAAAATGCCATTGAATTTTTCCAAGTGGCTATACTATTTTACACTCTCATTAGCAATGTATAAAAGTTCCAGTTAGAGCCTTAAATTCAACATTCTGTGTGGGATGGGGAAAATGGCTTAGATTCCATGCA
The DNA here is from genome assembly GCF_963455315.2 of Globicephala melas. Lineage (NCBI taxonomy): Eukaryota > Metazoa > Chordata > Mammalia > Artiodactyla > Delphinidae > Globicephala > Globicephala melas. Next base: position 35,340,940 of record NC_083321.1, on the reverse strand, counting down.
AGCTTAGAAGTTGGGACAGAAACTTCTGAAATAAAGCCATGATTCAGAAGACCACCCTCCAGTGAAAGGGTAGGCAGAAATAGTCTACTACTTAGCAAAGGGAGGCAGTCCATTGACTAGCTTTTCTCTGCTTTATCTCCACACACACAAAAAATAGTTCCCTGATAAGAATTTGAAACCACAGCTCTTGACATCAAACAGATGTAAAATTTGGATTTACATACTCATGAAGCTCAAGAAACTATCTTAATGTGATCCTGGGTTGGGCACCTTGGGATTCTTAATGAAGAAAATACAAATTATCTTTGGGAAAATCACTTTTCATGCAAACTTCACAAGATTACTACAGATTAAGTTCATGCAAATATGAGTTTTTAGCCATCATGAGTAAGAATGGGAAGACACAACAAACTTCCCAATTATCCCTCAAAGGGCTGTAGAAATTGGAATTACAAGATAAAGAATTCTTTAAATCCCTATACTTAAAATGTTTAAAGAAGCAAAATAACAAATTAAAAAAAATGCATGATGACTAGAGATGATAAATATGACCAGGGAGATTTGAGTCAAAAGTTACTTCCAGAAACGGGCTTCCCTGGTGACGCAGTGGTTGAGAGTCCGCCTACTGATGCAGGGGACACGGATTCGTGCCCTGGTCTGGGAAGATCCCACATGCCACGGAGCGGCTAGGCCTGTGAGCCATGGCCGCTGAGCCTGCGCATCCGGAGCCTGTGCTCCGCAACGGGAGAGGCCACAACAGTGAGAGGCCCACGTACCGCAAAAAAAAAAAAAAAAAAAGTTACTTCCAGAAATGAAAAATATAGTTATTGAAGTGAAAAAACTCAGTGAATCTGCTAAACAGTAAATTAGACACAGGTAGGGAGAACATTTGTGAAATGGAAAATATTGTCAAATGATTACCTTAATTGTAGTGCAGGGATAGAGGAAAATAGGAAAGGTTAAGATGTAGGGAAGATGCATATATATGGAAAAGATTTTTATGTATGTGTTTTGCTTATATGTATTTAGTGTGTGTATGTATGTATATGCTTCCATAAATATTTAAAAATTCCAAAAGATAATGGGAGAAAGGGGTTATGGGCACTATTAGAAGTATGATGGCTAAGGATTCTCTAAAGTTGATAAGACATCAATTCTTATTACACAAAACAGTGCAATCAAAGTGTAAGCTCTTGCTGTCAAAAAGTCACTTAGAAAACTTAGAAGCTTAAACTATTTTTTTTAAAATTATTTATTTATTTATTTTTGGCTGTGTTGGGTCTTCATTGCTGCGTGCGGGCTTTCTCTAGTTGTGGCGAGCGGGGGCTACTCTTCGTTGTGGTGTGTGGGCTTCCCACTGCGGTGGCTTCTCTTGTTGCGGAACATGGGCTCTAGGCGTGCGGGCTTCAGTAGTTGTGGTGCACGGGCTTAGTTGCTTGGCGGCATGTGGGATTTTCCCGGACCAGGGCTCAAACCCATGTCCCCTGCATTGGGAGGCGGATTCTTAACCATTGCGCCACCAGGGAAGTCCCTCGCCTTTTTATTTAGCTCATAATTCTTTGGGTTAATGGGATGATCTTTCTGGCTTGGTCTGGGTACGCTGGTATCTACTGGGCTCTCTGATATGTCTATTGTCATTTGGTTGGTCAGTAGGTAGCTTCTTCACATCTCTGGTGGTAGATTGGCTGTTGACTGGTATACTGCAGTTCTTCCCCATGTGTGGAGTCTGCTCAGGCTTATCCACATGGCAGTCTTGAGTTTCCAAGTGTAAGAAAAAGAGGAAGCCTTACAGCACTAGTGCATTTCAAGGCTCTCTTTGCTTGATTGCATTTGCTAATAATTTATTGCCCAAAGCAAGTCATATGATGAAAGCCAGGAGTGAGGGGTAAATAAATAGACTTCATCTCTCGTAGGACTGTTCTGCAATATAACATTGCAAGAATATGGATGCAAGCAAGGGAAGAATTGAACATTTTAATAATCTATTACACAAATGATGATAAATAGAAAGCCACACCTAGACATATTAGCAGAATAGCAGAACCCCAAGGTCACAGAGAACATCTTAACCGTAGCCAGTGATAAAAGGCAACTTCTTCAGAAAAGAATAACTTAGACTGAACATCTGGAAGTCTGAGCAAGAAAAAATGGGAGAAGGTATGAAAACCAATATAAATAAGAAAAGCACACAAAAATCACTGCAAAAATTAAAACAATGGTTATTAATTATTAACAATTTTGTGCCAATAAAATAGAAAACGACCGAAAAATGTCTTAAAACTATATAAATTATCAAAATGGACTTAAAAAGTGCAAAACCCAGGTAGTCTTAGAATCATTAATGTATCATCAGGAATTCATGATTCGAAATCTGTTGTATCAGTTAGCTTTTGATGCATAGCAAATCAACTCAAACCTTAATGGTTTGAGACAGCAACCATTTCTGTAGCTCAGAATTTTGTGAGTTGGCGTTTTGGGCTGGGCTTTGGTAAGTTGTTCTCATATTCTCAGTGGGTTTAATCATGCATCTTTGGTTAGCTCCTAGGTTTCCTGGGGGCTGGCTGTACTAGAATGGCCGTTAGTTTGATGGCTCATCTCTGCTTCATGTGATCTCTCATTTCCTACCAGTCTAGCCCAAGCTTGTTTACATGGTGGCTGATCAGGGTTTCTAGAGCTGGAGCAGACGTGGGAATGGCCTTTTGAAGCCTATGCTTGAAACTTGCACATTATTTTTGCTGCGTTATTTTGGCCAAAGCAAGTTACAAGGCCAGATTCCAAGGGTCTGGGAAATTGACTCCACCTTTTGGTGGGATACAAATTCCCATTACACAGGGCATGGACCCAGAAAAGAGCAAAGGACTGTGACCATTTTTTTAGTCTACAATGTCTTTCCGCCAAATAACTGCTGGGTTCAGATGGTTTTACAGGCAAGTTCTATTACATCCAAGGAAACCATTCCAATCTTACATAAACTCTTCCAGAGAAGAGAATAAATGAGAACACTCATTTATGAAGATAGGGTTACCTTGATTCCTAAACTAGACAAGGACTGTATAAGAAAGGAATTGTATAATACAAGGCAATTTACTTTTGAACACAGATTAAAAATGTAAACAAAATATTAGCAAACTGAATCTAGCAGAGTGTGTGTGTGCGTGAGAGAGAGCGAGAGACCCAGTTGTTGGTTATTTCAACAATATAAATTTGTTTTTATCACCAAAACATTTATTAACATAATTCAACACATGAAACAAAGGAGAAAAAAATACTGTGGTCATCTCAAGAGGCAGAAAAGCACTACATAAAATTCAGTCCTGACTCATGATAAAAAAAGTTCTTAGCAAAATAGGAATAGAAGGAAACTTCATTAAACTGATAAAAAGTACATAAGAAAACATACATAGAAACATCGTACTTACGGTTTAAATATTAAGAGAATTCCTGTTAAAGTCGGGAATCATACAGGCCATCCCTATTACCGTGTTTCTTTTTGACACTATACTGTAGATTCTTACCAGCAAAGTAAATTAAAACCTTAAGGATTATGAAAAAGAAAAATATAATTATTCATGAATTATATAACTGTCTACAAAAAAATTGGACTCATGAATTATTAGAATGACCAAGAGAGTTCAGAAGCACTGTTGGATGCTGTTTGTGCGAACAAAAGTTTTCATTTCATTTGCATAAATACAAAATCGAAAAACAAAATCAATTGCATTGCTGAACAAAAGTAGCAACAGTAGCAGTAACAAAGATACAGTTAAATATAATATTTTGTTTATAATATAAAAAATGTGTAAGTACTTAAGAACAAAATCAAATACATACAAGACAGTTATGAAGCAAATTGTAAAATTCTATTAAAAACTATATTAAAGAACACCTAAATGGGAAGAAATATACCATGTTCTTGGAGAAGGAGGCTTAAAGCAGTAAAGTCAGGTTTTCTCAAATTCATCGCTAGATTCTGTGAGCCTGTAGTAAATTCCCAACAGGATTTTATTTTGTTTGTTTTTGGGTGGAATCTACAAGCTGATTCTCAAATTCTAATGAAAGATTAAAGAACAAGAATAATGAAGACAATTCTGAAGAAGAAAATGGGAGAGGGACTTGGCTTTTTCAGATACAAAGGCTTATTATAAGGTTATAGGAATCTTATAATGTCATATTGGTGCAAGAATTGGCACATGCATCAATAGAACAGAATGGAGAAGCCAGAAGGATACCCTTCCATTATATGTGGCAACTTGGAAACTTGAAGTGGCATTCCCGATCAATGGGGAAATGACGTATTCATTGATAAATGGTTAGGAAAATCAGTTATTTAAATATTTCATATATATATTAATTGATGTAATTGGTTTTTGTGTATGGTGACAGGAAAAGCTTTAAATATGTATTTGCACACCATATGTACAAAAATTTACAAATACAGTTGATTTAAAAGCTAAATGTTAAAGCAAAACTTTGCAAGTTTTAGAAGACAACGTAGGAGCATATCTTCATGTTCTTCGAGAAAAATTTCTTAAGCTTAAAATATAAAGAATCTTTAAAGGAAATATTGATAAGTTTAATATGTAGAATAAAAAGATCTCATCACAGATGATCTTGACAACAAAATCAGTTGACAAAGACATAGTATCCATTAAAGAAATGCTATAAATCAATAAGGATTATTCTTATAACTCAATAAAAATTCTGGCAAAAGATACGAAAAGGCAGTTCCCCAAGGTGGAAACGTGAATAGCCAATGAATGTACTAAAAGGATTGCCACTTCAGTAGCTATCTTGGAAATGCAAATTAAAACCATTAGTAGATACAATTTCTTAGCCATCAGCCTGACAAAAATGAAAAAAAAAAACAAAACAGCAAAAAACCTGACAATGTTAAGTGTGAGGGAGACAGTTGGGAACAGGACACATACTCATTGTAGTGGAAACTTGCATTGGTAGAATACTAAGGAGAACAGTTAGGGAGATTTTGTATAAAGTTGAAGATGTGTGTACCTTATGATACAGGAACCCAACTTACAGGTATAAACACTGAAGAAACTCTTCTTTCTATGTTTCTTCATTGAAGAAACTCATGTACCCAAGAAGATATGTACAGACATTATCACAGGAACAATTTCTTTCTTTTGTAATTTCAAAAATTTGGGAAAAAACTATCACTGGGAGAAGGTTTAAATTGTGGTAAATATTAAAATCATAGAACTTGAATAAAAATTGATGAATTGCAAACATAATGTTGAATGAAAAAGCAAGTAGCAGGAGAACATTATGGTATTAAATCATTTGTATGTGTAAAAATCAAAACAGTCCAATTTATTGCTTATTTATACATTCACATGTAAAAAGGTAAATGCATGGGAATGATAAGCACTAAATTCAGACTAGTTTAACTTCTAAGAGGAATAAGTGGGGATTTTATTAGAGATGGGTACCCAGAAGTCTTCAACTATAGTGATAACATTTTATTTAAGGTGGGTGGGAAATTCACAGGTATTTGCTGTAGTTTGGTTTCAACCCTTCTGTACATCATAAATATTTGAAATTAAAAATCATGACATAATTTTTCAGGGTGATAATTCACATGTATGTGTATAAATATATACATGTATCCATATCCATACAGGTGATTTTTTTCATGTCCTATGATTTTCCACATGTCCAAGAATCATCAGAAATTTATCTCTCTGTTCCAAACTGGCTCTCACTTATGCTATTTCTTGTTTTGTAGCTAGTTACCCACTGGTGAAGCTACACTTTTCTTAGGGGTCTTACCTCTGTAGTGAAGGGCAGCAACTGGTTCCCAGCCATGGAGATACATCAGAATCAGATGGGAAGAGTTTACAATTCAAATTTCTGTGCCTACCTAGACCCACTTGTTGAGAATCTGAACTGTAGGGTTTGGGAATTTATATATTTTTAAAAGGCCTTTCTCACTGGTTTTGATCTGTAGATTTGAAGGCTCAAATTTGAGTGCACTGACATAGGTGACATGTGTTGATGGTCTAGATTAGTGTTTCACCTTGGTCTCTATAAAGATCTCACAAAATATAAGATATAGTCAACAATTAGCTTCTGCTTTAGTGTCTTTTTAGATTAGTGTCTCTCCAACTTTAGACTGCATCCAGGAGGGATTGTTAGAACACAGGTAGCTGGATGTCAATAAACAGTGGAGTAGGCAGCTCCAAGTTTCTTTACTTCCACAGAAACATCAAAAAATAAGCAGAAACTGTTAGAACCAACTTTGTCAGAATTTTGGCAAACAGTAAATGTTTGTAGCAACCAAGTTAATTTTGAATCAAGAAAAAGGCAACATCAAAATAGCAGGAAAGCTTTATGGCATTTTTACTTGCCCTCGCCCCACACCAGCTACAGCTCAGTGGCAGTCTTGAAGATGTCAGCCCATGTTTCCAGTGTGGAAAAATGGTCCCTGGCTCTAGAGGGAGCAGAGCAAATCTTATCTACAAATTATTTTGTATGTCTGTTCTGTCTGGGACTATCTGAAGGACTGATGCAAGGCACTTACCTCTATTTCACCTAACTCAGAATTCTCCCAGGCCAAAAAAATTGGTGGACATTTCTTGAAAATATTGCAAAGCTACCAAACAATTTGGGGCAAAAGCGTACAGTTGACACACATTAGACAATCTAGAGATAGGAGGAAGAGCTGAGGAGAGAGATTCTTTGGGCAGTTTAAGGCATTCAAAAGCAATCATGTATATGGGGAATTTAGAGAGCTATATGCATGCCCAGAGCAAGATTCATGCTCAGAAAAGACCTGAGAATACCGTAAGCATTCACTTTGGGCTGATCCCTAGGATCAGTGCAAGCATGGCTAAGTGTTAAATGAGGGCTCCAGCATATAGCATGCTCTCCCCCAACTTTCCCCCTCTCCCAGCTCCTGGCATTCAAGGAAATCTTGGTCTAAAAACTGTCTGAACACAAGATCCAGAACAGAGATTTTAGTGACCAGACATAATAAGGAATACAGTCTCTATAAAAATAGTCAGAGGGCTTCCCTGGTGGCGCAGTGGTTGAGGGTCCGCCTGCCGATGCAGGGGACATGGGTTCGTGCCCCGGTCTGGGAAGATCCCACATGCCGCAGAGCAGCTGGGCCTGTGAGCCATGGCTGCTGAGCCTGCGCGTCCGGAGCCTGTGCTCCGCAGCGGGAGAGGCCACAGCAGGGAGAGGCCTGTGTACTGCAAAAAAAAAAAAAAAGCCCCCATGATTGGTTTAAGGCTCTGCTGTTGCTACCTTCAAGTTTTCAATAAGTTTTGAACAAGGGACTCTGCAAATTAGGTAGCTGATCCTGAATAGTTTATAGGGGGGCTTACTTGTCTCTTATTGGTCACATTATCTAGATTCTAAGATTTACCAGGGTCAGAACTGTGTCTGTTTTATTCAACAAGTGCTTCAAATAGTATCAGGTGCACCGTTGGCAGATGATGTACTCTTAACATGAATGAATAAATGCACTAGCTATGAATCTGCCTTATTTGTAAAGTGCAAAGATGTCTCTCATAAAGGTAATGCAGATTGTATAAGAATATATATATTAAAAGCACCCAGCACTTAGTAGGTTTTCAGCATGCATTCCTTCTCCCTCTTTCTTATGTATTTAATGCTCCGTATACGCTTAACTCTATACTGTAGTAAAGACAGGCACTTTTGCTGCCTTTTAGGGACTTCTGTTTTAGTTGGGAGCTTGTGATTAAGACAGGGAGAATAGTTTGTCCTGCTATCTATTCCAGCTTGATGAGTGTATGATTCTCTGTAGATATAAGGAATCCTTGTTTAAGAGCCCAAATACCTGATACAGGCAGAAAACACAACGGGTGTTTACAGACTTGGACAATCGTTTTCCTGCGGAGGTGGGTTGTGGGGATGAGAAAGAGAGTACCAACAATTATTAACTGCTTTCTACGTTCTAGACCTAGTCTGGCTGTACGTATATTATCTTAGTTAATTATGTGTCACCTTCAGAGAATCCTAATAAGGTAGTTACTATAATTGTCCCTCTGTATCCTGTTTCCAACACCCCTGTGGATACCAAAATCCATGGAAGCTCAAGTCCCTTATATAAAATCCATGTATGCTGTGAACTGTGCATCTGTGGTTACAAAGGGCCGACTGTGTTATCCCTACTGTGTAAATCAGGCAATGGGGCTCAGAAAGATTAAGCAACTTGCCAGTCTCACGTAGTTTGCAAGTGATGGAAATAGGATTGAAGCTTAGAACTTTCTTTTTCAATATTTTTGCTTATTCAGTCAACAAATATTTTTTAGGGGCTTGCTTGCTATGTACTAGTCACTGTGTTAGATGGTGGAGTATTTCACTTAGGTATGCCATGTCCTCTGGAGGAGACAGACCTGTCTTTTTCCAGGGCTCTAGCCCAAAGAAACAGGTGGTCCCAGTGAGAAGCACCAAAAGGAGGTGGCAGTTCCACACACCACACCATGCTAGGGAGCATTGTGATTCTCCTTGTTCCCCTATAGGAGTAGCGCCATCCAATAGCTCTTTAGAAGGAAACCTTTCAAAACTCATCTCCCTGTATACCAGCCCGTGTTTCATTCCATCCTTTGGTGAGATGAGATGGCTGGGGTAGGGGGAATGTATCACTGTCTCATTACAGAAATTATCTTGATCAATGCTGCAGAAATCTCCCTGTAAAAGAGGCAGTCACTTCTCCGATGACTTATCAGGCTTTTAATATATACCTGGTAGAAGCTGCCTCCTGGGTCCAAGAACCACACCTGCCTTTTGGCTCCAGAACTAAATAATGCTTAGGTTGTGTTTTCAGGTTAAAACTGTATTGTTCTCTATTTTAAGTATGAATACATCATTTCATAGGCAAAGTAAAAGCAAAAGCTCACTTGTCAAACCTAATTTCTGGATCCTGGTGCATCGTTAGGAATAGTGCAATGAAGGTGCTGCTGATAAAAGAGCAGAGGGTGGAATCGCTTGCTTGTTGCTTGGCTCGTAAGCCTCTGGCTTTAGTTACTTCCTATCAGAGACACAGAACACAGGCTGGGAATTTCTTCGCTTCAAAACAGCATTCATTTGAGAAAATAGTTGGCCAGTAGTGATAGACTTATCTGAATCTTCTGATTGTCATAGGTTTTCATTATCAAGGTGGTTGCCTACCGCTCAATTTCCCTTTGTTGCATTCTAAAATGATTACGCTGTCATTATTCCGAGGGTAAGCCTAGGTGAATCACAGTGCTTCAGAGGTTTGGGTGTTCTGACAGTTTCTAAATAGTTGAGATCTCGTGGAGAATTCCCATCTCAAAGCCTTTCACAGAGGCCAAGCCTTTCTGTCCCTGTCTCTCGCTATTTTTCTGTCTGGTGAACTTGGGTCTGAAACCGTTCCCTTACCTGGACTTCACCGTCTCCTTAACAGCTGAGCTGTCACTGGGAAGTGAAATTACTTTTTTTTTTTTTAATGCCACAGCTGTTGTTTTTTTTTTTTTTTTACCTCAGCTGGTTCCCATAATTCCACAGATGGTAAACATATGTTTATAGGCACATAGAAAAAGAAGCTATATTGGATTCCTCCCATCTCTAATTCTCACTTTTCCTTTCATGCAGAAAGTCAAAGTCACAGAACTGGGGAATCTTACATATTTGTAGATTAATATTTCTGTGCATTAAGGCTTTGGAAACAGCAGGACAGCTAATGATATGCTAATGAACTGACAGTTTTTATTGATCATAATGAAAGTCGACAAGTGTCTTTCTTGGCTTTTATGCAAGCTGGAATATTTTATTAACTGTCTTCAGGGCAGAAATACATAATTGGCTGCATTGTGAAAATCCTCCTTGTCGGTTTCCCAAGTCTTACTTTTTGCTAGCCTGTTGCCAAGGCTTGGGTCCTTGCCAGTTTATAAACAGAACACATCCTCATCCATATATTTACATGCCTTCCAGGAACTCTCCCCACCTCCTTTTCCTTTCCCTTTTAAAGCAATTTGTTTCAGTGCTTTAGCATACAAAAAAATGGAACCATTTTCTTCAATGTAAACAGAGATCTGCAGGGAAATAAGAGCGGTAAAAAAAGAATTAGCATTTGTTTGGCGGCAAAGCTGCTTTCATTTGTATCAGAAAGCTCCAGGTGTTAGTAGGGTTTGCCTAATAGTTATTCCATACAGAAGAGGATAAATAATGGCATAATTTTTCTAATCTTTTTATTGCATCTTCCTATATTTCTTACTGTGAAATGAGTAAATGTTCTTGGAACCACGGAAATAATGGGCATCAGTGCCCCAGACAAAAAACCCATAATGTATAACCTGCCTGGTACAAATTTAGTTTTCAGTGCCTGGTGAGCTGAGTGCAGGGGGAAGCAGAAGGTGGCAACAGGTGGATGTCACAAAGAGGAAAAAATATCTGTTTTTCTTCTTTCCATCGTACTGATAGTAAAAGCTTATTAATTTGGGTTCTGCCCCTTAGGGAATTTTTTAGATCCTCAGAGGGGCTGAGATTTACCATTGCACTAACAACAAGAAAATGGATTGTTTAGCAAATTAATAGTGCAAATAAGATTGCAGGGGAGAATGTTAGGCTACCTAAAAGGACCTCAGTTTTCCAGCATTGAAAAACTCTTTTAGCAAGCTGTTAGTATCTAATGCAAATAATTCATTATGGCTGGTTGAATACTATCTTTCCATGAAGGCAGCTAAGATAGAACCTCACTTTGATAACAGGACTTCCTTGTAGCACCATTTTGTGCTACAAAGCCCACATAACTGTGAGACTTTCTCAAATGATATATTTTACTTACACTGTGTTGCAGTGGCCCAGCCCTCATTTGGAGTTAGTAGACCTGTAGTTGATGGCCAAAGATTAAAGTGTCCTTTAGGAAAGCTAATTAAAGTATCAGAGCTTTAGATTTTTCATAGGTCAAATGACTAGGAATCTGGCCCTAGATCAGTAGTTTTCATCGGGCATCTCAAAATCACCTCAGAACCACTGTCAAAATTTCATACATGACTGTGCTTCCTCACCCTCCTCTAAAATTCTGATATGTTCCCCTAGTTTAACAACTAGCATTCTACATGATTTTCACAGACTCTTAACAGCTGTGAAAATTATAGTTCAGTATTGCATCAGGGAGGAAGAAATTTTCCTCTACCCTTCTAGGTTCTTCTGACAAGTCGAAGAATTCAATTGACATGAGACCAATTAGCAGAAACTCAAAACAAATTTTAATAACATGTACACATGGCAGAGACCCAGGAAAACTGAGTAGCTTACCAAAAGAGCTGAAACCCTCACCTTAAATACTGTCTTCAGCTAAAGACAACAACAGAGAGTGTGGTGATAGGTCTTTGGGACTCAAGGGGAGGTAGGCAATTCACACGGAGATGGCAAAGCAAATGTTCAGTAAATAAATGTTTGCTGGGCCATGCAGAGACAATGGGATGCAGAGTGCACGCTGATCTCTAAGCTGCCCCACCACACCTAGTTCATGTTCCTTGCAGATATTTCTGATGACAGTTCTATTCTGGGAACAGGCCCTCTATCTAAATTCTTTTAGGCAGTTAGGGGGAAGGTCAGAGTTTCTTCCTGAGTCTTTTGGGCCTTGATTGTTTTCAGGTCTAAATAATCTGCAAGCCAATGAGACATTTAGAGTGGCAAATTTTGCTCTCTTACAATTATATAATTTATAGTTTTTAGGAATTTGATGCAGGTTAGGTATTGATTGTACCTACTTCGTGAAATATACTATGATAGGAATGGCAGGGAAAGCTGAGGTGAAAACCTATGAGTTTTGCTTTCACGGTTTTTGTAATTTAGTGATTTGGTTAGTTGCCATTCAGTTCCAAATCAGTAAGATTTTACTCTGTTCGTGTACTGGATCCAGGTGCTGCTTTCACCACTCTGAACTTGTAAGGAGTAAACACTCTTGCTCCAGAAAATCCAAGTGATTGACAACAGGGCAGGGTTTTTCAAAGTGGGCCCCTTGACCTTTCATGGGAATCCTTTGGGACGGCCTTTAAAAATGCCGATTCCTGGGCCCACTCCAACCCTCCTGAAACAGAGTCCGGGGTTGACCCAGGAATCTGATGTTAAACAAATACTCAATGTGATTCTTAAGAAACTGGCAGTTTGAGAAATACTGCTGTGGTGAATGGTACAAATGAGGTCCACTACTTATAGGCCCAGCCAGAGTTTTTCTTTTTTTTTTCAGTTAAGTGTAGATACATTTAAAGTGAAATGAAGAGAAATAATAGAAATTCTGTCTTTTTATCCCTTATTTCATCTTTTCTGGGGAGAAGTTGCTGTGCTCTAAGGTACATTTTCATCTATAGAAATCCTCCCAGATGATTTTTCTGGGAGAAATAAGGCTGATCGAGCTTCTTTGTTGCTTTATACTTTATAAAACTCCATTTTCTAAAGAAAACTACAGGCTTAGCAAATGCTTCTTTTATTGACAGATGTCCAGACACTAAATAGTTGGCCCTCCATCTGCAGGTTCCACATCCGCAGAATCAACCCATTTCAGTCTACAGTCGGTTGACTCCGTGAATGCTGAACCTGTGTGTGCAGAGGACCTACCGTTCTATGCCATTTTATATAAAAGACTTGAGCATCCACAGATTTTGGTATCTGTGGTGGGTGGGTGGTGGAGGGGGAAGGGAGGGTCCCAGAACCACTACCTTCCAGCTACTGAGGGATGACTCTAGTTCATATGACCATTCAGTGCAAGACCTTTTGGTTCTTATCATGGGGAGGTACTGGGATATATACACAGGTATGTATTTGTAGGTTCACATACATACACTCACACTTCTTTGGGTTACAGTTGGTATTTGTACAGTACATTGCCACCCTTCATTTAATCCAGCATGGAATTACATCCGTGCAAATACATTAGCATTCCCATCTTGATTCATTTGGCAAGAACATGTTTTTATGCCACTATGTGGGCTGACCCTCATGACCTCTTTTTCAGAAAAAATATCAAGTGCCTTGAGTTTTTGTGTTGATAGGGATTGAGATGCTGTCAGTTCTTATTGCCATTTTTGTTCGAGTCAACATCATTGATCTTCACCTAATGATCTGTGTAACACACACGCATGTGCCGGAGATTAAAAGTGGAAAGACAGAGGAGGGAGGCAGGTGGAAGAAAGGTGTGGGAGAGGCAATTATTAAGAAAACAAAAGGAATACTGCCATGTATAATATATGTTGCTACAGGATAAGTGGATGGGAAATCCTTTTCAAATGGACTTTTTTTTTTTTTTTTTTTTTTTTTTGCGGTACGCGGGCCTCTCACTGCTGTGGCCTCTCCCGTTGCGGAGCACAGGCTCCGGACGCGCAGGCTCAGCGGCCATGGCTCACGGGCCCAGCCGCTCCGTGGCATGTGGGATCTTCCCGGACCGGGGCACGAACCCATATCCCCTGCATCGGCAGGCGGACTCTCAACCACTGCGCCACCAGGGAAGCCCTCGAATGGACTTTTTATTTGTTTTGGCAAAGATAATACCATGACAAATATACACCAGGTTTCTGAGGGCCCTTTCCATGGCTGATAAAAATAAGAATGATTTAGGCTCTTCTAACCGGCAGATATTAGATAGACCTCATCCTTTCCTGGTACGTGTGCTTTTGCCACTTTGGCATCAGGGAGGGTGACCAACTGTCCCGGTTTGCCTGGGAATCTCTGTTTTAGCACTGAAATCTCTAAATCCCAGGCAAACCTGAATAGTTGGTCACTGTAATTTCATCCATATTCAGCCTCATTAGACAGATATTTTCTGATGTGTACTTAGTTCTCTCTGACGGGCTGTTCTTTGAGGGAAATCTATCACTTTGTCTGCTCTGGACTGATTTTTTCTTTTATCTTGAAAGTTAGCAAAAGCACAGAGATCTAAATTGTGACACTTTCAGTTTGGACGCCTGCTTCATTGACCCAGCACTTGAGTGCTAGAAGGTTCTGTAGCTTTTGCATGCAGCACTTCTTTTTCCAGATGAAGCAACTGAAGCTCAGAGAGGGTGGTTGACTTATTAAGTCCAGCCAGTTAGCTACAAATGGATCCAGACCTTAAACCTTGGGCCCCTGACTGCCAATCCCATGCTTTTCTCAAATTCCTCACATGTGCTTGAAAGGCACCCTGGCCTCTCAAAGGAGTTAATTTGCTTTGAAAAACTGAGCAACTTTGTGCCAGGAAGAAGCTGATTGACTTAGACTGTGCTCCATTAATTGCTCCCTGTAATTCCCCGACAAGAGATGACAAATTCATTTTGAAGAGCTGTGGCAGGCACCTTCTTCCCATGGTGAGGCTGTCTCTTCTCTTAATCACGGACACTGCATCATCCTCGAAGAGGAAGAGGTTAATCAAAGTATCTAATTCGGAGGAAGAGGCCTTGTGACCCTGTTATTTCTATTAATATTTCCAATTAATATTTTATCTTGGAATAATAAGCAGAAACAGCATTTGCTGACTACCTTCTGCTGTTTAGAAGATGAGCACATAAATGTTAAATGTTGCTTCCTTTGAAAGACTCACCACACTATCATAAGCCTATATTTTATTTATAGATTAAGCTCAATATTCTGAACCAGCTTCTACATGTTCCATCCGTTCTGTAATATCTCTTCCATCAAATCAGGAAAAAATACCCTAAAAACGGAATCTTGAAATTCAATGTGAAAAATCCAAAAGCCAAGTCAATATTTTCATTGAGAGATGGTGGCCCCAAACACTTTCTTAAATTAGGGCTGTTCTTCCAGACTAAATTGCAGAATTAAAAGACCACCTTTTATCCACAGTGAGGTGTTGAGCAAATCTTAAGACTCACCAGCAAAGACTCATGTTACTCAAGTAGCTGAGAGCAAGGTTCTTAAGGAGTTTTCCCCATGTCTAATTTTATTTCCTGGACTAAATGAATCAGTAGAGCATTTTAGTCTAATATGTTCCTATTGTCGCTTTTTCCCACTTAAAAAAATCCTGTAAATCAGCAGTATTTAACGTTCCAAGATGACTAGGGCATTGAGGAGAATTTTTATTGCATCAATGTCTTTATAGTTGGACAGTTTGAGAACATTGACTGATGGATCCTTAGTTCTATGATATCATTAGCATAAACCAGTGGTAAGTAATTGTAGCTTTCTCAAGATGAATGGATATTTTGAGATTTTGTAGAAGAGGATGGTTTGGAGTAGGTCAGTGTGCACTAAGGCCAACTCACCTTCTGAATATGGTTATCAGTCTTGCTAAAAAAAAAGAAAAGAAAACTTCCCTGCAGAGAGCATGTGACAGGGGCCATTTGAACTGGTAACTGTAATACTGATTGCCACCTCTCTCTTCTGTTATCAAGGGGATTATCCAAGATGGGAAAATCATCTTTATGCCGAATGGATACATAACACAGTGTCCGAACCTGAATCGCAGTAAGTAGCAACTTAAAGCATTTCTGAATTATTAATATTATATAGCTTGTTGATAATATCAGAGAAGCACTTCAGGAAGGATACAAACAAACTGTTTACATTGTTGACTTATGAGGTGGTGGAGTTAGTGAGAGATTTTATGTATACTAAAATACTTCTGCGTCTTTGGATTTTTAAAAAGCTTATGTATTTGTAGAATAACATTTGAAGGTAAGAAGAGATTATGTGAGCAGTTTTGGGTCTGTAATGTTTCATATAATTATATAAATATATGTATATAAACTATTTTTTAAACTTCTTGACTTGGATATATATGAGTGTACTTTTGCTGCTTCTGTGATCATTCACAATTCTTTAGTCCCAATAAAAATGAGAGTTTAGTTTAAATTTAAAAATGTTTTCAAGGTAAAAACATACTGTCCTTTTCAGTTAGTCCTTGTTCCTTTCTTTTTGCTTATTAATAAAAGGAAAAGATCTAGATCTGAAATCCTCTGTGAATTCACTCCAATTTTGAAGTCACACTTAACCAGAAAAGCGAAAACACTTTTATATAGCTAAACAACTACTGTTTAAAAAATATATATATTTTTCTGTTAGCACAGTAGCAACATTTATTTTATATTTTCTTTATTGAGCTTGTCCAACTTGCAGTGATTTCTTAAGCCTGGTGCAAGGAATAATGGATTTACAAGAGCTTTTGGCCAAGATGACTGCAAAAGTAGGTATCTAAATTTCACTCGTGATGTTTCATTTCTTTGTCCATCCTATCTGGAGTTTAGAATGATATGCTATAATGGAAACATTTTTAGTGTTGGCATCTGCGATATGTTACTATAAAATGGTTTATTCTTTTTTGAAATAGGACAACCTATAGTAAACATAACCATTTGCGCCTTTGATACTGTTAGACGGTATCAAAATACTTAGTTGAAAAATGTTTGGAAGAAAAGCAATATGTATCACTGTATATTCCCTGGGAGTGGAAAAGGAATTTGCCCATTGGCTATTAAACCAGTAACACTGAGAGATGACATATGGTCAGAGTCACTGCTGCTTATAAGCTAATGCATTTTGGATGCAAGAATCATTGCCAGTAGTCGGAAAGGGCAGAATAGCTATTGTTAGGAACAGATTATTGTCACAGGAAGGCATTATATCACATTTCTAATATATGATGCATTTCAAAACTGGTCCTGAGTTAAATAGTGAAGGAGGCAAAGTTTGCCTTTCAACACCTTCAGTTTTATAATTCTGCATCTTTCCCTCCTCCCCATGATTCACTTAACAAGCATCTTTTGAGGATCTGCTATTTGCCAGGCACTGTGTTAGGCACATAGGAGGCAGTGATGAAGAGGATGTGATTTCTACCCCAGAGATGTTCATATTGAGCGGCAGAGCCGGGAATGTAAACGATTAGGGGCTTTGATAATATATACTCATAACGTTTAGATGGATAATGAAAAGCCCTGAGCCTTGTGAGGAAAGGCGCTGAATAAATAGAAAACGTGGCCGTTGCTGTTGTTATGATACCGATCAGTCGTGGACATGAGTTCTAGCCTAGGGCAGAGAAAGAATTTGGTTGGCCCTAAGAGACATGCTCTGCAAAAGGGAGAATTTTAATAACAGTGAAAATGATACCTCAATCCTATTCTACCTGCGGCTCTGACTGCTCCTGCCATCAGCCATAGCACGTGGAAAAAATCAGTGGGTAGGTCGGTGTTTGGGATGTACGGCTGTATTTTGGACTCAAAGACTCTGCTGCTGAAGATAATGTTTCTGCTTCAAACTAGGTCTCTGGCCAAGTCCCCTTTTGTCTGCAAAGGAGAGCACTTTTGTAAAGAGAGAAACTAAAACTGAGATTCGAGAGATTCTTTTCACTTCAGAGTACAGTGGAAATGTGAAACGTAGGCAATAATTTGTCTTCCCAGCTTGTGGCATAGAGAAGCATTTATGTCATATCGTCTGAAGCAGCTTGATCTCAATACTGTTAATTATATTTTAGATCGCTACCAAATTTTTGGAACAAGAAACATGCCACTCAGCCTCAGGTGACTGTGGTTCTCCATCTCCTGGTGATGAGAGTGCCCTTTTTCATTCTCATTCTTTCCCATTGCAGGAATGTCATTTTTCTCTTTTTAGCTGTACATTATTATCTAACAGCCACATTGAGCTCTGTCCACAAAACATTATTATGTAAAATGGCCATTTGTGAGGCAGAAGGTATTTAATTGTGAGCAGAAATGGTTTAATCTACCGTCTAAACACCCCCAGCACTCTGGAAGACTTATAAAAGTCTATTTCTTTCAAACCGTGAATAGAATTATAATTAGAAAACTGAGTACTTCCATCTTCACTGCAAAATTTGGAGTCTGTGATAATCTAGAAGAAGAGTTGGCAAACTTTTCTTGTAAGGAGCCAGCCAGTAAATTTTAGTCTTTATAGATCAAGAAGCAAAATTGAGAACATGATGTATATACCTATTTCACTTCAATATAATCAATCAATATAACATGAAAGGGGGCTTCCCTGGTGGCTCAGTGGTTAAGAATCTGCCTGCCAATGCAGGGGACACGGGTTTGAGCCCTGATCGGGGAAGATCCCACATGCCGCGGAGCAACTAAGCCCGTGCACCACAACTACTGAAGCCTGTGCACCACAACTGCTGAAGCCCGCATGCCTAGAGCCCATGCTCTGCAACAAGAAAAGCCACTGAATGAGAAACCCGCACACCTCACCTCAGTGAAGACCCAATGCGGCCAAAAAAATAATAATGATAATAATTAAATAAATTTATAAAAGAAAAAAATATAACATGAAAGGATGCTCAACATTGCTAATCTTCAGGGAAATGCAAATCAGAACCACAATGATACATCACCTCACACCTGTCAGAATGACTATCATCAAAAAGAACACAACCAACAGATGCTGGCAAGGATGTGGAGGAAATGGAACCTTTGTACACTGTTGGTGGGAATGTAAGTTGCTACAGCCACTGTGGAAAATAATATGGAGGTTTCTCAAAAAAACTAAACTAGGACTACCATATGACCCAGCAATTCCATTCCTGGGTATATATCCAAAGAAAACAAAAATGCTAATTCAAAAAGATACATGCACCCTAGTGTTCATAGCAGCACTATATACAATTGCCAAGCTGTGGGAGCAACCTAAGTGTCCATCAACAGATGAATGGATAAAGAAGATGTGGTACACACACACACACACAGAGGAATACTACTCAGCCATAAAAAGAATGAAATTGTGCCATTCACAGCAACATCAATGGACTTGGAGGGCATTATCCTAAGTGAAATAAATCAGACAGGGAAAAACAAATGCTGTATATCACTTATATGCGGAATCTAAAAAATACAACAAACTAGTGAATATTTTAAAAAAGCAGCAGACTCACAGATATAGAGAACAAAATAGTGGTTACTAGTGGGGAGAGGGAAGTGGGGGAGGAGTGATATAGGAGTGGTAGATTAAGAGGTACAAACTATTATATAATAAGCTACCAAGATATATTGTACAACACAGGGAATCTAGCCAATATTTTATAATAACTATAAAGGGAGTATAACCTTTAAAATTGTGAATCACTATATTTTGCACAGGTAACTTATATAATGTATTGTACATCAACTACACTTCGATAAAAAAATAAAATATAACTATTGAAAAATGTAAAAGTTATTCTTAGCTCACAGGCCATACAAAAATAAGTGCTGGGCCAGATTTGGTCCATGGACCTTAGTTTGTCAACCCCTGATCTGGAATAAACTGGAAAGATATTCATATTAGGTAATATTTATTGAGCATTTACTATGTGTTAGTTACAATGCTTAAACTTTTATATTCACTCTCTCTCTAATCCTTCCAGCAATCCTCTGAGCTAGGTTTATTAGCCCACTGTCCAGATGAGAAGACTGAGTCCCAAGAAAGTTATGTAGCTTTTCCCAAGAAAAGTGGATGGCAAAGCCAAGGCTCAAACTTAGATTCTGTAAGTTGGATCATAACCGAGGAAGTTTATGGTTGGAGGAGAGAAGATTAGAAAGAGAACCAAAAGATATAAAGAAGGAATGACTGATGGAGAGAGGGAGGTGAAAGCTACCAGTAGGAGGATGGCGATACCAGTGAGAAGAAGAATGAGCCCATAAGACGAGAGGAAAAGAGAAGTGTGTGTTCAGATGGTACCTGTTGGGAGTGAAACGTTAGCATAGAGCTTGTGGCAGCTTTTGAAGGAGGAATGTCAGGGCAGGGACAAGCCCGCTTAACTCACCCATCTGGTTACAGCCACTTGTTTTCCTTAGATAGATGTGGGAATTTTCTGAGTCCTGGGTTTACGTTATGTGTCCTCCTGCCAGGACCGCACAGGGGTCACTGCTATTGCATTATCTCCTTAAGGGTTTTCAGATCATAGGGACTGCTCAGAATCAGACTGCTAACCTAGGATCCGCCAGGTGAATTCTCAGCAAAGAATTCTTTAAGACTTCTGAAGGAAGATATTTCCCTCTAGCCAGTGCCATGGTCTGAGTAGGAAGGTCTTCCTTCAGAGCCTGGTGCAAACCTTGTTTCCTTTTCGTTCACTCTTAAGCTGAGGGTACAGCCCTTTGGGGCTGTACCTTGATGTAGGAGTTTCCTTTAAGACATCCCATCTTGGGCAGACCCTGTTCTCTATTTCCTCTCCCTGGCCCCCTGTGCGAGGTGGGAGCTTGAGGGCTCCATGTTTTGGCTAACGTCATGGAGGTTGGCTTTGGTGCTCACTCGCCTTCCTGGATCCCTGGCTGTCAGTTTGTTTTGGCCACTGTGGCTTTATTCCTTTTCTGTCAGCTCCTGTGATGATTTTTAAAAGTTACGATTTGTGTATATTGTCCAGCATTTTAGTTGGTTCAATTGGTGAAGCCTTTTAGGGTACCTAGTCTGCCATCTTGGTGGAAGCAGAGTGTAATACACCTCTTGGCAGAGTGAAGGAGATGGAGTCTGGAGGGTTAAGACGAACTGGAACTCAAGTAGGGTTCCTGGGTGCAAAGGGAATTCTGTGGCGCCAAATCGACCTGGATTTGGGCTTTGCCTTTAGTTAGATAAGCCTATCATGGCAAGATTTAGCTGATGGGTTTGGAGGTTTGGTTTGAGTTGCCCAGCAGCTGTGATTAAAATAGGCATTAGTCATGTAGATCATGGTGGAGATAGAAATGGGCTTTGGAGTAAGATTCATCTGATGTTGAATCTCATTTTTATCACTTCTTTGGTTGTTTGCAGCCTGGAATGAGTCACTGGTCTCATTTCTAGCTGCAGTTTCCATGTATGTAAAATGGTGACAATTATTCTTCGTTTTATAAAGATTGCATTGAAAGTTGCTGTCAGAGCCCTGGTCTAGAGCCAGGAGGTTTTGGAAAACAGCAGAAAGTCCTCACACTTGGGTCACAGTGGAAGCCATGGGATCCTACCGGAGAGCGAGCCCAGCGCACAAGCTGGACAGGAGTTGGTAGCCAAAGTCACATCAAACCAAACAGACACAGACACCAGATCAGCTCAGGGTTGTGCCTAGGAGGGCTTGCTCTTCCTTTTCTCCTTTCAAAGTATAGGGTGATTGAAAATGACTGTGCCCTTGCTTGATGTAGGAAAGATCAGGGAAGCAGCTTGCATGTAGCGTCAGGTGACAGAGGTCAGGGTACAGAAGAGCCCTCTTGAAGAATCCCAACATTGTGGCAAAACCATACTTTTTCAAGGGGGAGAAGGTGCAGGGAAGCGGTCCCCTGATACTTCCCCTAAGTGATCCACAAGAGACCACCAATCCCCTGGCTTATTCTGGAAATTCTCCCAGGTAGTCTCTACACTGTGGGAACCACAAACCTGCTGAGCCAGGTACACAGCGATAGGATCAGGCTGTGTCCTGCTCTTGCATCCCACCTGTGCGGTAATCACATTCTTCCTTCAAGCTCAGGAGAAGAGATGCTGAAGATGGGGAATTTCTTGATTACTTCTGTTTGAATCTTTGACAAATCTATTTATGTAAATCAAGCTTGGAGTGGCGTTTCAGCTTGTAACATTGGATTTTGAGACTTTCATTGTTTCAAGGAGCTCAATAGTGATTTTTCAATTAAGCTTAAAGGTTTAATACAATAGATTTCTTTTTTCCCTTTTATATAGCAAATGCCAAATAAATAATATTTCAAAGGAAAAAAGAAATCTACTGCATGACTAATGTACTTAGATTCATTCATTGACCTCTTACTGTGAAAAAGGCCTCTGCTGTCTGTCTTTGAACGTGTAGAGTTAAGAATAAATGATTCGGTCCATGGTTGCTTGGATAAGTGCGCAAAGGTAAAACAAAAAAGAGTTGCAGATTTGATACCGTATCTATTTTGGATCTTCAGGCATTCTTAGAGAAAATGGCAGGTAGTGTAGAAATAGCTTTTGAAAATGAACTTGTATAAATTCAGCATGCTAATGCCAGTGACAGAAAATGTAATTCATTTTTTAATTCAGAGTTGTTTTTTTCCTTTATTGTTGCTTCAGGATTTAAGCAGGGGAAAAGGAAGGCAAGATTACATATTAAGTGCCTTTGAAAAATTAGCTTTTTGCCTTAATATTCCTTTGTCTTGGTGTCTGTCTGATGCATTCTTATCATCACAGAGATTAGGGTTTTTTACTGTTGTCAGAACAGGCTAAACATATTAAAAATTTAAAGACAGTACTCAGAAGGGAAGCAAAATCGGCCTTGAGAATAGCTTCCATTGTATTAAAATCGAGGCTTTTCCTTGCGGTTGAGTTTTGTAGGTGAGCATAGCTCAGCTTTGTTGGGCAGTCCTGGAAATTGACAATATTGCCTTTAGGCAAAGCTCCTGGATTTACAGGAAACTTGGGTAGATACAGAATAGCCTTTTGAACTAGTCCATAAGAAGTCCCCTTCTTGGAGTGATACAGACACTAGGGTTCTTCCAGACTTTCAGAGTAAGACAGGCACTTTCCTCTCACAAACAGATTCCTCATCCTGAGCCACTTTTAGGAAAGATTCCCTTCTAGTTCAACTCTTCCTTGTTCATTCCACGGTCATATGTCTATCACTACCTTATGTGGGAACTACTGAGGCTATAGAAATGAAGTAAAGATAATATGTGATGAGTTATCACTTCCTTTTTATTATCTCTTACCAATACACGGTTTTGGTACTTGGTGTCACCAAACTCTTGGAAGTATATGTTATCTGCATTTCCTAAAGAATTCCCAGAGAACGTAATTACCGTCGATTCTGGATGCTCTATGATTAAGCTGGAGATTTAAGTGTAACTTGAATGTTTGGAAGATCATGTATAGTAGAGTCATAGGAAGCTAACTCTCAGGCACGGTCGACTCAGTTTTTTCGGGGTTGATTATAGTGCATGTGGTTTGTTTAGGATTCTATTTGTTCTTTTCCCTTCCTCTTGGTACTACCCATGGCAGGCAGACGAGGAACAAATTTTCTTGAGAAATTCCAAAAGTTTAGAGCAAGAGATGGAATAAATGACAAAAACCAAGGTTGAATTCCATTTCCAAAGAGTAGCACTGTTATGAGTAATTGAGAGGAGCATGTACGGAGTGGAACCATAGAAAATGTAGAAAGATGGTAGAAGTCATCATTAGCCAGGTTCAACCATTATAACTAAAATGTTGCCTCCAAATAGTCTTAGTTGGGATCAAAAATTGATTCAATCTCCTGTATGGGGAAAATACTCAAGACGGGGATATATAAGTATGATTGAGAAGGAAAAGGAACTGTGTGATGAATTTTTAGAAAGTGGTATTTGTTCTTCTGTCATGACCTTCTCTATGTAAGGAGAAAGGAAGAAGGGTGAGATTGCTACCAGGCCAAGTTACTCCTTGGTATGGATGTGATGACAGAGAGATCACACCACATTTCAAGTTTTTTTTGTACCATAGTTTTGAAGGCAACCTGGAGTCGCCTACATGGACAATGGTCAAGAGGGAGGGTTGGAACCATATCACGAGGAGCTGTTAGGGGAACCTGGCGGGGCTGACTGTGGTCAGGGGCAGGCATGAGGACAGGATAACCTCAGATGTTTGTAGAGCGGTTAGATTTACTCAGGATGGGCCACAAGGCAAAACTAGGTCTAATAGGAAGAAGGGAGAGAAATTTCACAGCTCAAGCTAAGAAAGACATTTCAAATATCCAGAGCTAACCAAGAAAAGTAGCTTTCGTTGGAAGGTAATGAGTGTCCCATCACAGTTACATGTGCAAACAGGGGCTGGATGACCACTTGAAGGGGTTACTTGTCACGTCATTTAAACTTTATAAACTCTTTCAAATCGGAGATTCTAAGATTGCATGTTTAATGGTAGCAGTTGGGTGACCTAAAAAAGGAAAAAGCTTTTCTTTTCTTTTCTTTCTTTTTTTTTTTTACAAAGTCCTCATCTCACCCGGGGGTTTGGTTGCCTCTCTTGAACTTGTCTGAACACCAAAGTGGATTCTGGGGCATTCTATTTGGAGGATACTGAGCTGGGGAGAAATAAGATCTGCCTATGACTTCCCAGAATTTTTCATAAAAGAGGAAGCAGTGACTTCCCAGCTTGTAAACCATGACACTCTGGTTAGTGTGTGAAGAAGAGGGATAGGATTGCGGGAGATAAATGTAAGGGCTTCAGAGCTGCTGATTAGATCTCCTGTAAACATTGTAAGGAGTCCTTGAGAACACATTCATTACAAGTGTTTCTGTGTGAGTTTGAGCTGAAAGCACACACGTTGATGAACACCCATGAGGTCCCTGAGATACAGTTTAATGTCTCATTTGGTGCTCATTAGACCATGGGAGCCAATATGTCTTCAATTTAGAATGCTTCTACCTTGTGTGAAATTAAAAAAAAAATCTTCGAAAAACAGATCTGGCTAAGAATCACTGAACTGCTTTGAGCATTTTTTTCTCCTCCCGCTTGGATTTATTTTTTCAGGTTGCGATTAGCTTTGTTAGGACAATGCTGTTGAATTACAGAAATTACACGTAGTCACTCTTGTTTGCAGCTGAACTATGCAGAGACAAGACTTAGTCAATTGGAAAACTGTCATTGTGAGAAGACCTGTCAAGTGAGTGGACTGCTCTATAGAGACCAAGACTCCTGGGTTGATGGTGATCACTGCAGGAACTGCACGTGCAAAGTAAGCCTCTTTGTACCTAAATGGACAGTTTTAAGAGGGCAGTTGTACAAATTATTGTGTAACCTGTTTCTTTATAATGCTGACTCTAAGAAGTACTGCCTTTTTACGAAGTGCCTACTTAGTAATTGGCGCAATTGTGAAGGGAAGCTGGAAAAGTGTCATTACAAATGCAAATTCTTATCAAGAGAAAGCAGATTTTAATTTCCAACGCACTCTAATATGATCTAACATGATTAAGAAGCTTACTGTTTAGAGATTAGAGTAGCAGAGGGAGGAAGGGACTCCTTTGGTTTTCAAACCACCTAATGGCTCATTCACAACTTTTCTCTGCTATAATACCTTTTAAAAAGGTGGTTTATTTAGTTTCTAGGTGTTTTCATTGTATTTGACGAGGTAGCCATTTTCTGTTTTAGAGACCCCCTGACTTTCTTTCAGGTTATCCCTTATTTGTATGTACTATTTGATCTGTTTCAGAGAATTACAAGAGGTTCCCCCAAATTAGTATCGAAACCCTGTTCAGTTGCAATTATTTGATAACTATCTGAAGAATGCCATTGTTTGTCTGCAAAAATACAAAATGATTGTTAGCGCTTCAACAATGGTTGACAGGGTCTGCAAAAGGTGTTATTTATGTTCTTGTAAAAATAGGCTTTTCTGTTTTCTGCCTAATCTACTTAGTCCACATGGGCAGGTGGAATAAAGCCAGTGATGTGTATCAGAAAAGTAACTGAGGTGGCATGGGTTCGTTTGGGCTGGAGAAAATTCTTTATTTGGGGTCCTGGAGGGGACTGGGAGTTTCTCACACTGCTTCTGTTTCCCTGGTGAGGCTTCTGGGATGAGATGTGAGCTTTTTGCTGCTGAGGTCACTTCTGCTGAGATTCCTCTCCCTGTTGTTCCTTCCTCAGAGTGGCGCTGTGGAATGTCGAAGGATGTCCTGTCCCCCCCTCAACTGCTCTCCGGACTCCCTCCCTGTGCACATTGCCGGCCAGTGCTGTAAGGTCTGCCGACGTGAGTACTAACTGAGGGTCAGGGTGGCCCTCTGTGCTTCGAGATTGATTTATTCCCCTATTTTTCAGGCCCCAATTGATTAACATTGATGAAAGGAAGTCCTAGCAGTTGATATAATAATAAATGTATGATAAGAGTGGCTATATTTTAATCACTTGTGACGTGCAGACACTTTACATAGGCTATTTTTTGTTTTAAATCCTCACATCAACCTTAATTATTATTCTTTACATTCTTATGTAGAGGGAACTGGCGTTCACAAGTATTAAGTCACTTGTCCGAGATCAAACAACTGGTAGTGTGTGGAGTTGCTCCGTAGTCAGGACTCCAAGGCTCCCTGTGCTTTGGTCCCCTCATTTTGATTGATCAAGGGCCACACTCTGTGTTTCGGCTCTCTGAGGTCTTGGCCAGGTTTCCTGTTATTAAAGGGCCTTTGTTAGGAATTTCTGGATTGAACTTCAGTTAA
Source organism: Globicephala melas (assembly GCF_963455315.2). Lineage (NCBI taxonomy): Eukaryota > Metazoa > Chordata > Mammalia > Artiodactyla > Delphinidae > Globicephala > Globicephala melas. Next base: position 35,314,901 of record NC_083321.1, on the reverse strand, counting down.
AATATTGGAACAATTTCCTTCAGAGTTGGCGGGTCCAAATTATATAATGATTTAAAAATCCTTTTCCGTCTGAATTACAAAGGACACTCTTTCAAATGAAATGGTGAAATGAACACTGAGACAACCAGGAAGAGTAAAAACTGTCATTTAGAATGATTGGTATGTGCCAGTTACTATTTTAGGTCATTTCATTCTATTAGCTTATTGAAACCTCACTGCAATCTTTTAGGTGGGGATTATTTTTATCCCTGTTTTATAGGAAGCTTGGGGAAGATAGTTTACCAAGTTTGCAAGGCTGGTGAGTGACAGAGGTGAGATACAAAATGAATTCTGTCTGACTACAAAGCCCAAAGTCTTTTTATCAAACCATATGCTCTTCTTTGAAAAAGGAGAGTTTAGGTTAGAAATGTGCCATCCGATGGATAATTTTCAAGACCATTTCTCTACCAAAAAACCCACCATCATCACTAGGTCTTCAAAACCCAGTGGTCTAGTTTTTTGTCAAGAATAGCATGTCACCTAATATGACAGTGGAAGTAGGGATAGCTGGTCTGTTTGTACCAGCCCAATCTTTTTTTATACTCTTTCGAAAGGAACTTTGGAAAATGTCTTCCATTTATGGTTGGCACGGTACACCCGTTACTCTGGAGGGCTTACGCAGAGTTGATCTAAAAGAAACTTTCTTATTTCTATTCTAAGTGCTTTTGGAAGTCATGTCTGGCAATACAGATAGATCAGGGGCCCAGATGTTGAGATTATAGTTTGATTCCATGATGGAAAGATAGTTTTTAGTAGCCATAGATTATTTTTTTCTATCTTGATATATTCTATATAATAGAGGAAGAAGTTGAGAAACTTAGGAATTTGTTTAAACAATACGAGGTACTTTTAATCTATTACTTTGAGCTCTGTGGATAGATCTGTGAAAGCTGTCTCTTGGCAGTTGTTGTTTGGACATGGGAGTAGGTGAGTCCTTCAGCTGTTTTTTGTGTTAAACTTTTGATAATCTACTTGTAAAAGCGATGGAACATTTGAAAACACATAAGGGTAAAGGTAAAGATGGAAAAATCACCCATAATGCCACCACTTGGAAACAAACAGTCTTGAAGTTGTAGTGGATTTCGTTTTTTAAAACTTATACTTTGTGGACAATTGAGGTTTTATTATGCAGATAATTTTAACCTACTTTGTTGACTTAGCGTTATCACTTAAGTGTATTACTATCCTTTAAAAAACTCTGTATAAACCTCATTTTAATGAGCTTCATAGTGTTCCACCCTTTGGCTGTTGTGTAACTTATTTAATTATTCCCCAATTGTTGGAGAACTAGGTTGTTTTCCCACTTTTCACTATTGTAAATTACTCTTCAATAATATGTTTTGTGAGGACACATTTTTGTATTTTACGTTTTCTTAAGATAGAATTCTCCAAAGTAGAATTATTGGGCCAAGAGACTGACATTTTCAAGGTCCTTGATGTATATCATCCAATTATCCTCTCACTAGAAATGTGTGGGATAGTCATTTTTCTTTATTCTAAGTTACTGGAGAATATTAAGTTTTAAAAAACATTTCAGCAAGTTACCCGATTTTACCAAGATGCTGATACATGAGCTAGCTAAACCATCAGTGTGCTTTTTGCCTTTGTTTGGAATTGATAGCAGTTTAGCTAGGTAGAATGAATTTTCTCAGCAGCTCTGATCGGTAGTTTGAAATGTTTATAGTTTAATAAAATGGTAATACAAATAAATGCTTAAGAACACTGCTCCATTATCATATGACCCAGCAATTCCACTCCTGGTCATATATATGGAAAAGACTAGAAGGGTGGGATAGGGAGGGTAGGAGGAAGATGCAAGAGGGAAGGGGATATGGGGATATATGTATACGTAAAGCTGATTCACTTTGTTATACAGCAGCAACTAACACAACAATGTAAAGCAATTATACTCCAATAAAGATGTTTTTAAAAATAAAAGTAAGCAGAAAAAAACCGTCTAATTTGAAAAGATATAGAAGTTTTCAAATATTTTCACATCAGGAAAAGGATGGAAAATATTTCCTTTGGTTGTCCCTTTCAGATAAAATTTCCCAAGCTACTCTCTGGATTTGGGTGGGGCAGCGTCCGAGGGTTTCTGAGAAAAAGTATTGATTTGATTCAAGAGCCGATACATGAAAGCTGATTGTTTTGTGTGCTCGTTTACTAAGTGTTCATCCACTCGTCATGGCTTCAAGGAGCTGTAGCACTTACAGATGAGGACATCCATGTGGCAATAGGAAATAACCTGGTCTAAGTGTTTAAGTCTCAATTCATTATCTGAGAAAAATACTTTATTTTGATTAAAAAACCCAATAAATCAGGCCATCTCCAAGAGCAAGGCAGTTTTCATAATTTCTGATACTAGGCTCTTCCTCCATCTTTTTGGGAGGCATCAGGGAGAACTCAGGAGAGCCTTCTAGATTCCTTAGCTATGGGCATGGAAGTCCAGAAAGTAGTGCAGGAGTCTCATTCCTCCAACATTTCTTGGGTGTCTGCTCTGTTTAAGGAATTGAACATACCTAGCTACACATTAGAATCCCCTGGTGAACTTAAAATAGAGTGTCCCAGGGCCCCTCTCTGATCTGCTAAATTGGAATCTCTGGACAGTGGTGTCCTAGAATTAGTATTCTTTTGGTAGATAGATTTGGGAACCATCAGAGATGGGAGAGAAGGAGAAGGATGGAGAGGGAATCTTGAGCTATGCAAAACAGCATTTGCAAAGGAAAACAAGTTGCAGAAGGACAGGGAGATAGTCTGTTAGGTGATAACAGGGTTTTTGTAGGTGAGAAGTAGGAATAAGCTGCAAAGGTGGGTTGGGGATGGACGATGCTGACTGTAGTCCACTGAATTCGTTCAGTCATCCTTACTGAGATTCCTCTCCCGGCTCTGTTCTGTCCTCTGGTTACAGCAACGGGCACATGTGGATCATTCATTCTATGTCAGACACTGTTAAGCTTTTTTATGTGTATTAATTCATTTCATTCTTCCAAAAACCTAGAGTCATAGGCTCCACTATGATCCCCATTTTATAGATGAGGAGGTAAAGCACAGAGAGGAGAACTAACTTGTCCAAGGGCTCTCGGCCTTGGTGGAGCCAAACTAAAACCCAGGTAGTCTGGCTCCAGAATTAATGCTTTTAACCTGTCTCCTCTCCCCGCCTGCTGTCCAGGGAGATGTACGCCCCATCTCATTACAACAGAGTACTGTGCAGTATGTATGCTATGTAAGATGCAAGGGTAGCACAGAGAAGGGAGTGATTAATTCCATCAGAAACTTAGGTGTGTGTGTGTTAGGAAGACTTCATGGGGGAAGGAATAGCTGAGTAGGGTGCTGACAAATGAATAGGAGTTTGCCATGTGGACAAGGTAGGTAAGAACACACCTGCCAAAGGGAATTGCACATACAGAATCATGGAAGTAAACACAGCGTTTGTTTGGGGGGCTCAGAAGCAAGCTTTGGAAGCAGGGTTTGGCATAATCAGAGAAATGCTTTGATAAAAGCCCCTGTGTGGGGAGAGCTGGAGGCAGGGAGCTGGGTGTGAGATTCAGGCCCATTTGCAGGTGGAGGTGATGAGGCCGGCAGGCAGTTAGGCACAGCCGGAGGACATGGAAAGGAAGGGATGAAGCTGAGTGATGGCCAAAAGACCTGGGGCAGGGTAGGTACTCTGTAAGCATTTTTTTTTTTTTTAACGTGAGACAGATGAATCAGGGACAGAGCATCTGTAAGGGAGCAGTTGCCAGGTTTCGAACAAGAGCCTGTGGGAGACTCATAGTGTGATTAACAGAAATAAGGCAGGTGGAAGAAATGGCTTCAGGAGCAATACATTCTGTTCGGCATAGGAGAGTTGGAGATGGCTGAGGGACAACCAGTTTGACGTGGGCGTCATGCTCAGAGGGGTGGTATCTGAAGCTAGGTCTGTGAACGAGCTCACCGAGGGAGGATGGCTCCTTGGGCGTTGAGCTTTTCTGCTCTGCCACTCTCCTTTAAAGTGTAACACAGAGTGTTGATTTTGATGTTCTCAGCTGCTGAGTGCCAAGGGATGGCTGGAGTGTGTGCAGGGTGCAAATCCCTAAATAAAGACAGAGCAACCTCACATCCACATCCGACAGGGGTGCCAAGTGGGGCCTAAAGGTTGTTTATTTAGTGTGCACCCGAATGGCAAAAGTGTCCATCCGTCGCACTAGAGCAATCAGGCTCGGATTTGAAGGGCCACGTGTCTGTGGGCACAAAAAGATACAACTGCGTAACTGTTTCTGTAAATCCCCAGTACCTTTGTTTCTGACATCGTGGAGAAGCGTGTGTTGGTGCCGAGTTTCAATTTCATCGTCGGACACTGTGAAATGGTCTTGTTTGCATGTCCCCAGTGTGATGTGAAGGGCTTCAGGTATCCATTTACATTTCTACTCATACTAAAAGCTGTTGGAATGGCATCCCAAATGCCCCAGCCACAGGTACCGGAGCCTGACTTACCTTCTGCTAGAATTTCCCAGATATCAAAAATAAGCCTTTTGGCTGTAGATCAAGAGGTTAGATAATGAGGACTGGTATTAGGCATACGGTGGGGCCGGGAAGGAAGGGCATCGTCAGAGAAGTGGGGTGAGGATGAGGAAGCAGGGGAAATTCTTGTGACCTTCAGTGGTGATGATGAAAGCTGTCCTGAGATAACTTTAGAGATACTGATATTGTAATCGTCCATGCATCCTGCATCAGTGCCAAGGCTGTGAATGGCTGAGGTACACAGCATCATGTTGATGTCACTTGCAGCCCCTAAGGCACCCTGCCATGTGAAGACATGAAGTTCAGTGGACATTTAATTTTTATACCAGGTTGGTAGATTTGAGGGATGGATGTGTCCCCGTGTGTGGTGTGACTGTAAACAGTAAGACCCTCCTGTCTCCTGATCGAAGTTCTGGGATGAGTGTCTATCAGAGGATGAGAGGAATCGGGCAGATGTCTTCAGACAGGGTAGCAAGCGTGATCCTAACATCATGGGGGTGGCAAGGTGCAAAAATAAGGAAGGAAAGTCTATTTCTTTGCTTCCCACCCTGGGCCAAGGAGCAGATGGCAGATTTGACAGCCGTGTATTTAGCAGAATTGTCACTCTGGAGCAAGCCATCTTGCCAAGTTGGCAGCAGCTGTGTTTGGGAGTGTGGGAGTTTATTAGGCAAGAATTTCAGGCTCTTGGAGGTATGGTCTCCCCATGCAAGCAAATAGGGGAATCCACGTGATCATTAGGACCCATGAGTCAGAGTCAACTGATTTATCTGGAAAACTGAGGCATAAGAGATGATCGGGGATAATTTTTCAAAATGAAGTGAGGAAGGGGGTTATCTAGAAAATGTTATTGGTTCTCTACCTTGTTGTTGATGGCTTTGCTCTGAAAACCTTGGTGTCTGCTTTTAAAGTTTGGAATAGCATTGAATAGCAGAAAGAACTCTCATCTGGGAATCAGCACATTTCTCTGCGTTTTGCTACCAAGGAGGCTCATTAATTCTAAAATTGTTACTAACAATAAGCCCAGAGAGGCACTGAGCCTGGGGCTAGAGATAAAGTTATGAATAGACATAGTTCCTACCCTCATTGGGGCAACAGAGGTAAAATGTGATATTTTCTCTGTTAGGGCGAGGTCCAGAGTACCGCACAAACACAAAGTGAGGGCAATTCTCCAGTGTTAGAGGTCAAGAACAACTTCTTGGGGGGAAGTCGGGCCTAAGTTGAAACTGATGGGTATATAGGATGGAAGGTTACCAGGAGCAGGTAGATGAGGCTGAGTGTTCTGGAGAAGCAGAACAGTACATGCAAATCCCAGAAGCAGAGCATGGAGGAGTCTTAAGTGGAGGTGTGAATGTTTGGGAGTTTGGGAGGGAGAGTGAACGCACAGGGATGGCCTTGTGTGCTGAGTTCAGGAATTTGAACTATATTCTGAGGGCTTGAGTGACTCATAATGATTTTAAAGCAGAGCGTCCTATTTGCACTTAAAATATATATTCAACTGTTGTATGGGGAAGGACTGGGTAAGATTAGACCAGAACATAGGAGGCCAGTTAGGAAGTTTCCTGGTAGACTAAAGAGTAGGGATAGCCTGAGTGAAGGTAGCACCTGGGGGCAGGTGGTGGGAATGGAGAAAAGTGGGTTGACTTGAGAAACAAGGAGGGAGCTTTGCAGGGATTTGGGTACTAATTGGACACGGTGCTGAGTAAGAGGAAGGGCATAGAAGGGCCCTAGGCGGTGGGGTATGGGTGGTGGGTGTGGAGGCTAGGGGTGGATACTGGTACCATTCACTGAATGCAGATACTAGAGAGGCACAGATCTGAGTTAGGTACGTGTTGTTTGTTGCAGGGCAGGTTCTGAGAAGAAACAGACTGTGAAACGGAGATTTGCTTGTACTTTATTAGGAAGTTCAGGATCAGTTCTGGGGTGGGAATGAGATAGTGAAGGAAGCTGGGTTGGGCAGAAGGAGAGGTTGAACTGCAGTGCAGTTACAACAGATACCTCAACCATTTCTCCAAGGAGTTGTGGAGCTGGAATGACCCTTGGAGTTATCCTGAGTTGGGGCAAGGGGCCAGGACTTTGCAACATCTTCATCAACCGCTCATTGGTTGTGGGCTGTGCTGGGAAGGGGCCTTGACTTTGGACAGGGGCAAGTCCCAGATCACTATTCAGCTGAGAGCTGTAGCTCATCACCTGTCTGGCAGTTTCAGGAATGTGACCTTTGGCCGTGGAGGGGGATCTGGGTTGCACACCATAGTAGCCACTGTGGGATCGTGATGTTAAGTAAACCAGTGTCTCTGGGCTTTCCTCTTCCTGTGGTCAGCAAGAGGGAGTTGGATGAGTTGTTTGCTGAGGTCCCTGTGTACGGCCCCGGGCGTCCCCGGGAGTCCCGACCAGCAGGACAAATCCTTGTGAGTCTGAGGAGGAACCTGTGGGGGTTGAAAAAAAGGGGGAAGGGCAGGAGACGCGAAAGAATGGAGGCAAGACAAAATCCTGATCAAGCCTCAAACTTTTATTGCTGCGGTAGCTGTATTTATACACTGCAGAGAAAGGGGGGCGGGATTCAGAATGAGGGAAGTACTTGGCTAATCATCATTGGTGCTGCGTGCGCGGGCTTTCATTTTAGGCGCGAACTTCTATCTCATAAATCAGGAAGAGAAGCAGGGTGTCGGCCATCTTCTAATGGCGAAAACTTCTTGGCTCCCAACATTTCCTCCCTTTTTATTTCTTTTAAGGAGGTGGGCATTAACCGAGTGAGGGAGTAGTGACCTGAATCCTCCCGTGGACAAGGTATGTGTGTCCACACTCATCGGCTCTTGGTATCTTTTGGGGAGGAGAGGCAGAGCCAAAGATAATCTTAGCTACTAAAAGCCAAAAACAATGTTTAGATACCAACCTCTATCATAATTCAGGTATACTCACAGGGAATAACAGAGATTACCTTGTATATACATATATACACGTTTTCCCTTGTGCATGCTTTGCTGCCACACTCAACTCGGTACCCATACCCTCCATCAAAGAGGGGGGTAGGCATGTCTCTGTTTCATGCCGCTCCAGTGGAGGGGCAGCCAGAATCATCCTTTGGTTCTGCTTCTGTAATGGCGAGGCGATGGTAATGTATCAGGTTAAATTTTGAGGCAAGTGGGGAGTGCTTTCAGCCTGTCCAACAACCAGCAAAGATGACAGGATCAGGGTCACAACGGATAACTCATGTCGTCTCTGCCGCTCTTTCAATATTAGGAGGGTCTCCATCTTTTTCTGAAAAAGAAAAAGAAATACAATCTCAGGGAAAAGGGCCCTGGATAAAATTTATTACTTTATAGAACTTATAGGTTTAATAAGGCGCTCAGGCAACCAGCGTGCTCCACCTTCTTTGGTATTATATACACATGCGGATCCCCTCCCCCAGATGAGGAGTGGATCGGGTCCATGCCATTTAAAGGTCAAAGGGTCTTTCCACATAACTTGTGCATATTGATTTTTAGTTTCTTGATGCCAAAGGCGATCGGCGGCAGATCTACCATTATTATCTAATTGTAAAAAATTAATTACAAACAGGGCATGACTAAGAATATTTTTTGGGGAATTTTTTGTAGCAGTTAAATCATTATTTTTAAGCTTGGAAATGGTATTTTTAAGGGTTTGATGGGCTCTTTCTACTATGCCTTGACCCTGGGGGTTATATGGAATTCCCGTAAGATGTTTTATTTGAAGCCGGGTGCAAAAATCTTGGAAAGCCTGGGAGGTATACCCAGGCCCATTATCTGTTTTAATTATTTGAGGCTTGCCTAAAACTGTAAAACATTGGAGCACATGTGAAATAATGTTTTTTGTGGCTTCTCCTCCCTGAAGGGAGGCATATATAAAGCCGCTAAAGGTATCAATGGACACATGAATAAATTTTAATTTTCCAAATTCAGCAAGATGGGTAACATCCATCTGCCAGATTTCATTAGGTAATAGACCTCTTGGGTTTACCCCAAGATGTGGAAGAGGTAAAAATGTAACGCACCCTGGACAATTTTTTACAATTTGTCTTGATTGTTCTCGAGTAAGCTTAAACATTAAGCGAAGAGTATGTGCATTAACATGATGTAGCTGATGAAATTGAGTAGCTTGAGAAACAGAATCAGAGGTTACGGTGCACATCAGGCGGGCATTTTTATCAGCTAAATCATTGCCCTGAGAGAGGGGTCCAGGAAGATCTGTATGAGCCCTAAGATGATCAATAAAAAAAAGGCGCTTGTCTTCGAAGTATAAGACTTTGAAGTTGTTGAAAAAGGGGAACAGCATTGGAAGAGGGTTTAATATATGGAACAGTTTCTAAAAGGGGGACGGACAAAGCTATATATGAGCTGTCCGTATATAAATTAAAGGGGATATTCTGTAACATCTCAAAAACCTGAAGAATGGCAAAAAGCTCAACAAGTTGTGCTGATAAAAAGGGGGACTGTACCCTATAGGGCTGATTATTTATAACAAATACAGCAACACCGGATGATGATCCATCAGTGAATACTAGGGCAGCATCTCCCAGAGGAACAGCAGAAGTGATTTTGGGAAATATAAACAGATGTTTTCTAGCAAACTGAAGGAGCTTATCAGGTGGATAATGATTATCAATATTACCCTGAAAGGAGGATAAGGAAACAAGCCATTTATCATCAGTTTGTAATAACTAACTAAGCTCTTCTTTGGTATAGGGGAGAATCAAATGATCAGGATCTCTGCCAAAAAATTGATGGCCTTTTTCTCTGCCCAAAGTAAGAACCTGTGCTACTAAGGAAGGGTAGGTCTTAAGCACTTTATTAGGAGATACGGACAAATGTATCCACAAGAGGGGATGATCTTGCCATAGGACTCCAGTGGGTGTATGTGCAGTGGCACAAATAATCAAACTAAAGGGACGACCATCATCTAAAAAGGTAATCTGTTGACATCTAATGGCCTTTTCTACTAATTGAAGAGAATTTTTAGCCTCCTTAGTCAGCCTACGGGGTGACAAGGGATCTGATGGCCCTTGTAAAATTTCGAATAAGGGTTTTAACTCTCCCGTAGTAAGTTTAAGATACGGTCGTAGCCAATTAATATCTCCCAAAAATTTTTGAAAATCATTGAGGGTTTGCAAATGTGATACTTGTATGTGTATCTTTTGAGTGGTAATTATTTTTTTGTTTAATTCGAAACCAAGATAATAGTATGGATCTTTTAATTGTACCTTATTTGAAGCAATTTGAAGGCCAGAGGAAGCAAGATTATCTTTTAAATCTTGATAACACTTAAGGAGTTCATCAGTTGATTTTCCAGCCAAAAGAATATCATCCATATAATGAATGATATAGATACCAGGCCAACGAGCCCTAAGAGGGTCTACAGCTTGTGCAACAAATTTTTGACATAAGGTGGGGCTATTGGCCATACCCTGCGGGAGGACCTTCCATTGAAAACGTGGCATTGGGCCTTTAAAATTAATTACTGGGAGACTAAATGCAAAACGCTCTCTATCCTGAGGATGGAGAGGGATAGTAAAAAAGCAATCTTTAAGATCAATAATGATTTTAAAATAGCCAGCTGGAATGGCAATAGGAGAAGGCAAGCCAGGCTGTAAAGCTCCCATAGTAAACATTGTTTTATTAATTTCCCTAAGATCTTGGAGAAGTCGCCATGAGCCAGATCTCTTTTTTATCACAAATATAGGGGTATTCCATGGTGAAGTAGTGGCTTCTAAATGTCCAGCGGCCAATTGTTCCTGCACTAACTTTGTGGCAGCTGTAAGTTTTTCTTCTGTTAGAGGCCATTGGTCCACCCAAACGGGATCATTAGTTTTCCATCGTATTTTGTCCGCATGGGGCACAGGAAGGTCAATGGCCGCTAAGAAAAAGGCGAACTGCCTAGGCCCTGGCGATTTATGTTAGATGCCAGGGAAATAGGTCGTGTAATACCCTGATTATTTTTTCCTAAGCCTAAGCCTGGTAGAAACCCTTGGTTTAGCATTTGTTGGGTCACCACCTCATTGGGGCTGGCCATGATTAACTTTAATTGTGACAGGATGTCACGTCCCCAAAGATTCAACGGGATATGTGGCAAAATATAAGGTTGTACCTGTCCAGTATTACCTTCAGTATCTATCCATGTAAGAACTTTAGAGCTCCGTTTAGGATTGGTAGAATGTCCTATGCCTTGTAAATGAGTTATAGACACTGTACAAGGCCAAGAGGAGGGCCAATATTTTTCCGAAATAACTGTTGCATCGGCTCCTGTATCGACTAAACCCTCAAATTTCTTTCCATCTAACCACAGGGTTAGGAGTGGCCTTTCAGGAGTAATTTGTTGGACCCAATAAACATCTGAGGAGCCAAAAGCAGCATCTGCTCTAGGACAATTAGTATGGCTCTTATTTAAAGAATTTAGGGGCAACAATACTAACTGTGCTATCCTTTGACCTTTAGGGATTGATATAGGGCCTTGTAAAGCAGATGCCAAAAGGGTAATTTGACCTGAATAATCATTATCAATAACACCAGGTATAATTTGGAGGCCAGCCAAAGTGGAACTACCTCTTCCTAAAATTAAACCAAAAGTATTTGGGGGCAGGGGGCCATAAACTTCTGTGGGAATTGGTTGTACTCCTTGTTCTGGGACTAATATTGAGTCGGTGGAGGCACAGAGGTCCAATCCTGCGCTTCCGGGTGTGGCTCGACAGAGGGAGCCAACATCTGGGTGCAGGGAACTTGTCCAGATTTTTGAGGAACAAACCGAATTGCCCCTTGGTTTGGTTCCAAGGAAGGGGCCAGGGGCTGGCCCCGTGAAAAGTTTCCCTGTTTTTTGGGGAGCAATTGGCCATTTATATCCGTTTTTGAAAAACATTCTGAAGACCAATGTTTGCCTCTTTTACAACGAGGGCAAACGGTGGTGGGAGGAGCCCGGGATTGATATCGGGGTTGTTGTGGGTTAGCCTTTAATGACTGTCCTTGTCTATGTAATGAACAATCCCGGGCAAAATGTCCAGGTTGTTTGCAATTATAGCAAGTTTTTTGTTGTTTATCTAGGACGGATGTATCTTTAATAAAATCTTTTAGAGCAGCTCCAATCGCAAGACCAACAGAATGGGAGGGACCAATCCCGGAGCACAACTTAATGTAATCAGCCAGGCTACCACCACGATGAGCCCGAAGGGCAACTTGGCAGGCCGGATTGGCATTTTCATAAGCTAAATGTTTAACAAAGGCATTATCAGTTTCACTATCACCCACTACACGCTCGGCGGCGTCCCTGAGGCGGCTAATAAACTCACAATAAGGCTCTTCTGGTCCCTGGCGAATTTTTGCCAAGGAAGTTGTGGGCGAACCCTTAGGCGGAAGACGGCGCCAGGCCTTAAGGCCAGCATTTTGTATTTGAGCCAACAAACCAGGGGGAAAAGCAGCCTGAGACTCATTGGATTCATAGGGGGGACGGCCAAGTAATTTATCTCGGGTCCATGATCGGGAAGTTCTGTTTTCAGCATTTCTTTGGGCAGTTTCTCTACAATTTTCTGCAAATTCAGTGCGCCATAAAACAAAATCTCCCCCAGAAAGGGTGGCCCGAGCCAGGGTAAGCCAATCATTTGGGGTCAGCCAGCGATCGCTTAATCCCTCCAAGATTGCCAATGTATGAGGGGCTGTGGGCCCATAATTATTGACAGCAGATTTTAAATCTTTTATATGTTTTAAATTGAGGCGGCGATATTTATGTTCAAAAGGGCCGCCCCCAGAAGAATTATGAATATCTGGTCCCTCATCAGGTTCAGGAGATTCTTCTCCCTCTTCCCCTCCCTCACTATCTTCAGCTTGAATTTCACCTTGAGTGGGTAAATTTTGACTGCGAGTAACAGGGAAGGCTAACTTAATGGATCCTGGTTTTTGTCGAAGCGGGGGTTTATTGGGACCGTTCGAGACATTAAAAGAAGTAAGCTCCACCTCAAGGGCCTTAAGCTCCTTTAGGAGATCCAAGCGTTCCCGTTTTTGTTGTAAAACATCTCTCAAAGAGGAAATTTCCTGGGTTAAGGCCATCTTAGCCTGTCGAAGGGGATCAACCAGGGGGGCAATGGGAGCAGGGGCGCTAAAGGCAGGCATCTGATGAGGAGTATTATAAGATGGTGGAGGCTTCAAAAGGGGGAATCCCCAGGGATCATCATTGCGATGATAACGAGCAGCCTGCTCATCGAGAGTTTCCTGATCTTGGGGGGAAAGCTGGTCATCATTGGGATCACCCTTAATAGCAGTAAGGGAAGGATAAATCTTTGGGATAACTTTATCATCTGTGGGATAATGATGACCGGTTTCTGGAATTTTTGGGAACTCTTTATTTGAACCCATATCAATGGTAACGGATGGACAAGCTGAATGGAGACGAGAGGCTGCTTTAAGAATTGTTTCCCCGGTCTCTACAACCTTTTGGACATCGGGGTCAAAAAAATGACCCATGAGAATCTCCCTAATTAAATTCCAATACGAAAATGCAGTCACAGGCACTTTAGAAGGCCCAAAGGTTTGATAATAATCATTTAAACAATTTCCTACACGATTCCAGCATTTTTTATCTATTGTCCCTTCCTGTGGGAACCATGGGCAAACATCAGACAAGAACATAAAAAATTCACGCAAATCTTTTTTTCTAGCCTTAATCTTCCGCATCTTGAGGGAATCCTCGATCCCCTGAAGAAAGAGTTCATGGGAACTCAATTCCTGTCCCATATTTATAGCTCCGCTTACCTTATCCTCAGGTCACGACTGCCGAAGGGCGGCCAGTCCTCCGGGGACCTAATCAAGCTGCACTTTCGAGTAAGTCTCGCGGCGGCTCAGTGGGTGCCTGGCCAGGCGTTCGTAAGCGTGCTACCTCCGTCAGGATCCGTTCCTCAGGCCCCACGTTGGGCGCCAATTTGTGTACGGCCCCGGGCGTCCCCGGGAGTCCCGACCAGCAGGACAAATCCTTGTGAGTCTGAGGAGGAACCTGTGGGGGTTGAAAAAAAGGGGGAAGGGCAGGAGACGCGAAAGAATGGAGGCAAGACAAAATCCTGATCAAGCCTCAAACTTTTATTGCTGCGGTAGCTGTATTTATACACTGCAGAGAAAGGGGGGCGGGATTCAGAATGAGGGAAGTACTTGGCTAATCATCATTGGTGCTGCGTGCGCGGGCTTTCATTTTAGGCGCGAACTTCTATCTCATAAATCAGGAAGAGAAGCAGGGTGTCGGCCATCTTCTAATGGCGAAAACTTCTTGGCTCCCAACAGGTCCCTACATACCTGAACATTCCATGAGTCCGAAGATTGTAGAACTAAGAAACTACCAGATTGAATTCACCTGTTTCTAACAGATGGAGAAATGGAGGTTCTGAGAGATGAGGTGCTTTCTGTAAGACAGTGAGTTAGTGGTGGAGATCTCTTCGAGTGCGTGTCTTCACTTCTGCTTCTCCTGAGGACGAGGGCTGAAAGCATCCTCATTTGTGCGGAGAGGGAGTGATCAGGCCTTTGCTTTCCTGTGGATGTGGCTGGAGAATTTGGCAGAGATACATTAGGGTCATATCAAATTAACATATTCTGCGCTTGCTTAAAAGTGGGTCAGCATTTATGCTTCTCTGTTAACCTTTTTCCAAGGCCTGTCTCTCCTCCCTGCCCTCCCTGTTAGCCTGTTCAGCTTACCTTTCCAAAGGCAGTCTGTCTAGTACTTTTTTTTTTTTTTTTTTTTTGCGGTACACGGGCCTCTCACTGTTATGGCCTCTCCCATTGCGGAGCACAGGCTCCGGGCACGCAGGCTCAGTGGCCACGGCTCACGGGCCCAGCCGCTCCACGGCATGTGGGATCTTCCCGGACCGGGGCACGAGCCCGTGTCCCCTGCATCGGCAGGCGGACTCTCAGCCACTGCGCCACCAGGGAACCCCTGTCTAGTGCATTTTGATTCAGCATTTTACTCACTTGTATTTCTTAGTTGTCTCTGAGCTTCTTGGGAACAGTTAAGTTAAAGACATGCGCTTCCTATGATCACAAGGGGGAAAATGGTGTCTTTCTGCACGTGACTGAGGTCCTGATGAGTGGAGTATATATGCAAGTCCGCTCTCACCCAGTCATTTGTTTTATGGCTGGAGTAGCTGAATCAAAGCTATGCTATTATACTCCACGGTGATGACAACCACCTCTTCCTTGTTTTAACATTGACCACATCAATTCATTCTCTAGTTCCTTCAGCAACCGCAGCATTGAAATAGTTGTATGTGCTTGGTGTGAAGGACTCCTGGCAAACGTAATAGAGATGACAGTCTGAAAGGGGATTCAACAGTTATCCCCATCCTATTTCCATGTCTTACTTCCAGACATGCAAAGAGTTTTGCATTGCTTAGAATGAGAGCATTTATATTCTGTGGAATCTACTGAAGTTGGATGGTGCCCCTGAGGTCATTTTGTTGCATAGTATGACTGTCTGAACTGTTTTTCTGTTTTATTACAGCAAAATGTATCTATGGAGGAAAAGTCCTTGCAGAAGGCCAGCGGATTTTAACCAAGAGCTGTCGGGAATGCAGAGTAAGTTTCAGTCTTATGATCCCCATTACTTGTAGAGAAGGAGATGCGGGCTTTAGGTAAGAGTCTGGAATGGAGCATATTGTCCTGAGTGGACCACTGAGGGGGAGAACTCTCTGGTGGGCTTGAGTCCTGGCTGTGGAGTTCCCAGCCACTGTCATTGTGTGGTTAGCCTGTGGTCAGCCGTGGATCAGGTAGCCTTGGGAAAGACTGTCAGGGAAGGAAGTGAGAAGGGGGAAGGGAGCTAGCAGCTACCATGAGTCAGGGAGGTTGTCAGGTAGCCCTGGGAAAAGGTTTTGATTTGGTGTTGGGGCAATTAGTCTGTGATGTTAGTTGTGGATAGTGCCACTTCTACTCCTAAGAGTCTGATACAATGTTAGACAGTGCCTCTGTCTCCTGCCTGCCCCATCCCGTGTATTTCTCAAAATAAGATGTGTAGAACCATAGATCTCATTGAAGACTGTACTTCCATTTAAAAAAAAAAAATCATTCAACAAACATGCATTGAGCAATTGCTACCTACCAGCATGGTACTAGTATCTGGGTGTACAACAGTGAACAAAACAAAGTCCTTGTCTTTATAGAATTTGCAGTCTGGTGGGGAGACAGGCAGTAAGATATAAACAAATAAATATACAAGATGCAGCTGAGCCTTGAACAACACGTTAGGACTGTGTGGATCCACTTCTGCACGGATTTCTTCCAGTAGTAAATACTGCGGTGCTACACTATCCACTGTTGGTTGAATCCCTGGATGTAGAACCGTGGATACGGAGGAACCACAGGTACAGAGGGCTGACTGTAAATTATGTGCCGATTTTAGACTGTGTGGAGGGTCGGCGCCCCTGACCCCCGCATTGTTCAAGGGTCAACTATGATGCCAAATTCTATGAAAAATACAGAGCAGGTTGAAGGGGTAGAGAGCTTTGAGGTGGGGATGGATGGTCTGGGAAAACCTCTCGGAGGAGGTCATATGTGAACAAAGTGCTGGATGAAGTGTGGGAGCTAGCCAAGCACTTACTTGGTTGAGGTGCTGTCCTAGAGCGCAAGAGTGAGAGACAGAGGGAAAGAAGGAAGTGAGGGAGAGCAGATTCAAGGAGGCGCCTTCCAGAGCTGCCACTGCCCCACAGCGAAGCGGGCCTGGTTTTGAGGGGCATCTCCAGGGAGGCTGGCTGGAACTAGGGTGTCACAGAATAGACCATCTCTCCAAGTGCTGTTTCCTATGGCATTTCATTTGCTTTTCATCACATCCCTGGAGAAAAGAAAGGAGTGTATTTGAAAGGTTGAGGAGACTGAGGCATTTAGGGACATGCTGAAGCTCTCAGGGAACTCGAATCTGGTTCTTTTTGGGGAGCTTTGGGGGAGGGAAGGCTCTTTCCTGTCTCCTGTCTCTCATTGGCCAGAATCTACCGCAGGAGTTAACTCCTTTGAGCCTCCCCACTGCGTTTCCCATTCGCTCTTTCTTGGGTGCCCCTGGGAATGGCAGAGATTCCATGGGTCTGGACAGTCTGGCAGGTATGCAGGTGTGGTGGTCCTTCTGCGTCAGTGGGGACTGTGGGGTGGACTCCTTAGTCTGTGGCAGAGGTAGAGATGGTGTGACAGTGAGGGCTCCGTGATCTCTCAATCAACCATGGGAGCTTCCAAACCTGGGAGTGGGGAAGCGGGTGGGTGGCCCCCAACGTGCGGCTGGGACATGACCACATAGGGATGGTGGGTGGATTAAATGAGATAAAGCATGTGAAGGACTTCGTTGGTACAAAGTAAGCCCTCAACACGTGTGAGCTATTTTTCTTATTCCACATGACCATACATGTCCTCCCTGAATATAAGGCAGATGTCACGTTCCCTGTGGATTGTTTCACTTCTGGGGGAGGGAAGGTGATTTGGACTCTAAAACCCTTACTTTTTTCTTCCACCTCAAGGGAAGTTGGGATGACTAAAGGCAGTCTTACCCACTCTGCTGATGACCCCAGGATCCACCCTGCATCTGTCACTCACGACTAGCAACCCCCTTTACATATTGGGCAGAAGTAGTGGGTAACCCTGGCAAGGGTCACGATTGTGACTCCATCCCTGTTACCAGCAGAGAGGATCAGGGCAGACACCATCTGAGACCTCTAGAAGATATGGGTGTGGACTTACATGCCAGCATATTGGAAATGTACTTAACATGATTATTGGCACGTTGTAGGTACTCTCCTTGCTCTGGTTCATCTTTTACTGTTTTTGTTTTGTTATGGTTTTATAACTTAGGAAGAAGTTGGGGCAGACAGGTTATTCTTTTTGCATATGTGGTTTGTGTTCGTGTGAATAATTTCAGCATCTTTTAAAAAGTCATTAATTTCTTCATTTATTGTCTTTCTACAGTTATTTACTAAATACTTTATGCACAGAGGGAAGCCTCACTGACAATAATATTTAACATTTCTTGAATATTTAGTATTTTCTAGACACTATTTAAAACATTTGAAACTTTATCTAATGTAAACCTCATAATAACCCTGTTATTTGGTAGGGGTAGGTAGCATTATTATCATCCCCATCTTACAGATGAGGAAATTGAGGCACACATGATCAGAGTCACATAGCTAGTCAAGGAACCAGTTGGGATCTGAACCTGTGTGGTCTGAATCTACAGGCTCCTCTCTTAGCCTCTCTACTGCCAGTCCTGATGGTGTTAGACTTGCTTGGAAATAGTTCACATTATTGAATTGTAGAAGGGTGGATTCAGAAGGATTGAATGATCACTTTTCAGTCTATCTGAGAATACCAGATTGGTCAGGCTATGGCTCATTGATTCCCTTGATAAAGGGTAGCATTTATAAAAGGCCAGAGAAGAGCTTCGGGACACATTTAATGGATGTGGTCAGCAGGGAGAGAGGGTGACGGGTGTAGGATGAGAAGGCCTCGGGTCTCTCTCGGGCAGCCTTTTGCAAGATTTAAGCCTTAATGCCCTAAGGTACCTGTTGTATATGATGAATTAACTTCTCTCCTAGACATCTAAAATGGTCTTGCATAAGTGCTATCCTTGGGAGAACTGAGCAAATAATTACTCAAATAATTTGTGTTCTTTTTTTTTTTTTTTTTTTTTTTAATGACAGGTCATAGTCACTAGACTGCTTGCATGACAAGAATGGATGCATGCACTGAATTTAGGAAGAGAAACTGTTTCCTCCTAGTCTGTCTGGGAACAGTTTCCCAGCCTTTGTTTGTGTTCCTCATTTGGAGGACAGTGTTTGTAACTTGCCTACACTGTATTTAAGACTATAATTTGATTTTAATTTCCTGTTATTAGCTTGGTATGTCAATATGTAGTCCCATTCCCATAACTGGACTGAATTGATTATACCTTTTGAAAATATAAATAGCAAACTTGTACAGTAATATATTGTAAGTTATGGGAGGTCAACCTTTTTTCAAACTAATCTTAATAAAATCACACATAAAATTCTAGTCTTATAAAAGGTCACAGCCTCAGCTGTAAATTGTTAAGATGTTTTTATTTTTATTTTTTTACATCTTTATTGGAGTATAATTGGTTTACAATGGTGTGTTCATTTCTGCTTTACAACAAAGTGAATCAGTTATACATATACATATGTTCCCATATCTCTTCCCTCTTAACGTCTCCCTCCCTCCCACCCTCCCTCCCACCCTCTAGGTGGTCACAAAGCACCGAGCTGATCTCCCTGTGCTATGCGGCTGCTTCCCACTAGCTATCTATTTTACGTTTGGTAGTGTATATATGTCCATGCCACTCTCTCACTTTGTCACAGCTTACCCTTCCCTCTCCCCATAGCCTCAAGTCCATTCTCTAGTAGGTCTGTGTCTTTATTCCTGTCTTACCCCTAGGTTTTTCATGACATTTTTTGCCTTAAATTCCATATATATGTGTTAGCATACGGTATTTGTCTTTCTCTTTCTGACTTACTTCACTCTGTATGACAGACTCTAGGTCTATCCACCTCATTACAAATAGCTCAATTTCGTTTCTTTTTATGGCTGAGTAATATTCCATTGTATATATGTGCCACATGTTCTATGGTTCAAATGCAGATCCCCAGTTGACAAAAGGCTGCCTGATGATCCATGCGTTTCATTTTCCTGGGATCATTTCAAAGCTTCAGCAAGCCCAGTTAGATAAGAAACAAACTTTTGTTTTCAATATTTTCACCAAGTGATTCCAGAAGTTAACATACTGTTTTATTTTGTTTTATCTCTTTTATCAAGATGAATAAACTCTCCTAGCAGTCTTGGTCAGTTTTGTCCAGTTATTGCTGCCCTGTGACATTATTTTAGGCTAGCAACATTTTTTTTAATTTTACTTAAAGATGTGAGTTTTATATGGTATTAGAAATTCAGGTTGAAGCATAGTGATTAGTAAAGAATTTGAAAGTGTTTATATTTGACATGGTGACAGTTACTCTGAATGAGAAAGAATGGATGAATTATATTTTGCCACCAATGCAGAGTTCCAAAGGTCATAAAATAACATACCACAATCAGGAAGTTTTAAAAATGTTAATCATCAGATACTTATTAGAGAGAGTTTGAAAATAAAGTAAAAAATGGTTTGTGCCAAATTATGTGCCTGGACTAAATGGACTTGGTGGCACTTATGTTACTGTAATCACAGTTCATAGTATTTTCAAATTCATGTAAAGGGGTTTGTCTCTCTTTGAACGTTTGGAATTACGGTCTTACTCATTAAGTATGTTAAAGGTTGATTGGAATTGTTGACTGCTTTAATCAGTAGTCAAAGCAACCTTTTATATGTAAAAAAAAGAACCTTTCATGTATAATTATTTTTTAAAAAGCCTTCTGTGGCATTTTTATTTTTTTTAATTCAAGAATTTATTTTATTATTATTTTTTTTTGTGGTACGCGGGCCTCTCACTGTTGTGGCCTCTCCCGTTGCGGAGCAACAGGCTCCAGACACGCAGGCTCAGCGGCCATGGCTCACAGGCCCAGCCACTCCGTGGCATGTGGGATCCTCCCGGACTGGGGCACGAACCTGTGTCCCCTGCATCAGCAGGCGGACTCCCAACCACTGCGCCACCAGGGAAGCCCGGTAGTGATGTTTTAAAATACACAGAATTTGAAGCAGTTTGCTGAAGCTTGTTGACACATGACACAAAGATAGGGGTTTTAAATGTTTTCAGATAGCCACCAAAGAGATATTACTGCATGCAGATTTTTAACTTGTATTTACAAATATTTCATGTCCAAAGCATTGCAAAATGAGAGTCTTGATTTTTCCCATGTACCAAAAACACATTCACCTTAGATTTCAATGACAAATGTAGTGTTTTTAATATTGCTTTTTTTAATAAAAGCAAATACATACTCAAGATACAAAATTTGGACTATAGAGAAAGGAAGGAAATATAAGGAAGTAAAAAAAAATCACTCCAGAATCTCACCACCTAGAGATAATCTCTTTTAACAGTTTAATTTTTTGACAGCAAGAGTGAAATTTATCTCATCGTCTTAGTTGAGATTCTCCTAGAAGCAGACCCTGAGCTTAGGATTTTAGTACAATGATTTATTAAGATAGTGCTCCTGGGAGGAAGAAGTAAGGGTGTGGGCATGCAGGCTTGGGCAGGCAGCTCAGCAAGGGTGCCATTTTAGGTGAAAGGTCAGAGGTACCCTGATTCACCTGGGGTTCTGAACGTACCCCAGCTATCATCTCCCCTTGAAGTAAAGAACCTCCCATGCCTGTCAGTCACTGGCTCTGGGCCGTGGGGCTGGGGGTTGTGGAACTTGTAGGTAACTTCTGGCTCCCTACAAAGTGGCTCCAGTGCCCAAAGGGACCCTCTGAGGGCTGAGAGATGAGCCATTAGCAGAAAGGCATTTGAAGTTGGGAGATGGGCACAGTGAACTGATAAAAGGGATCCAACAGAGTTCACCATTCATGTTTATGCACGGAGGCAGTAGATAATGAATAAATACATTAATATTGAAGGATCGAAGTCGAGGCAGCAATGGTAAGTAATTAAGCATTGTGTTTTCCTTTGCATTCAGCTTATGCTGCTGATAGTGAGGTTATTAACATCCATTGGTTTGTAATAATCGGTTTGATTCCCTGTTGCAAAAGCTGAGGTTCAACTGATAGGCATACTGCCCTTAGACTGGTGCTAGCTCTTGAGGCCAGGTGCCGTCCAGCGTGGCCTGGATTGAGGGGTGAGAGTGGAATGTAGCTGAAACGGGGACCGTGGGCGAATAGCAGGGTCGGTTCTCAGCATCTTAGGGCCAGTTTTAAGATAGGAGAAAAGCAAGAGATCTAGATGCCTTGGGACGGATCAAGAAATGAAGAGCAAAAGGGAACAAAAGACACCACAAGGAATGCCTTGGCTGAAATTTATGAGAAAGGAGAGGAAACCATGGTGCCAGTAATCCAGATGATGGGTAGTTGGAAATTATATTACATTTGACATTTAAAGTTATGTTTATGTTCATATTTACGAATGGATGTGCCTGATATAATGGGAGTTCTGCCAAACCAGGGAACCCTGGAATGACAGCATATCTTGGAGATGGAGAACTCAGAATCTCCCCCATCCTTCCTGGTGGCCCAGCTCCATCCTATTCTCCCATCTGTGTTGAGAATTACCTTTTGGACTTAAATGAGCTTGCTTCTTGGTTGACTTAACCATGCTGTTAAGAATGGGAGAAAAAAACTTAACATTTTAGATAAAATAAGGGACTCTCAAACCCTTTTTTATAGTAACTATTGAGCTGATTTTAAAAATTCAGAGTGAAACTAAATATAGATGCTAGTGATGTCAACAAAGAGGACCTTTGGTGAAGTGAGGTCCTAAAGATTCACCTGCTGAATATTTAAAATTTTATTGTAAGTGATTTTATTTATGTCTAGGGACTATCTAGTGCTCATCTAACTGACCCACTTTCAGTTCATCGTACCTGTATACCTTGGTCCTTGCTGGTCCCTCTGCCAGGAAGCTCTCTTCTTCCTTATCTTATTCACTATTTAGTTCCTTCAAATGTGGCATTTTCTTCATAATTTCTCCCCACTTGGGCAGAATTAATTATTCTCCTGTGATGAGTTACCATAGCATAATTAGAGCACATTGTTTTAGGACTTACTGTATTGTATTATGGTTTCTAGTCTAAGAGGTTTTTTTTTCCTCCCTCCATCCAAACTGTGAGTTCATCAAGGGCAAGGAAAATGTCTTATTTATCTTGGGGTTCACAGTGCTTGTGATCCAGGACAGTGCCACAGCTGTCTCATAAAAGCTCATGAGAGCTCATTGTACATAACTTCCCAACTCTGTGGTCAGTAATGTCATGTTGGTAGTTCACAATGTCCGGTTATTGACACCACAGAAATCAGCAAATGCTAACTTTAGGGTTCCGCCATCCAATAGTCAATTGTTAAAAATTTACCAGCTCTACACTGTCGGTGACATTCTGCTATATAGAAGATACTCAAAACCCCTTTGTTAAAACAAAAAAGAAAAAAAAAAAACCAATTGTTGAAATTGAGGCTCTTCTGATACAGAAAGGGAAATTGACCTTCTCTCTTCCAGGAGTCTCATCAGTTTAATTTGCGACTTTGTCATTATCGTGGGATTCCTGGGATTCCTGTTAATTATCGTAGGTTGTTAATCACTGGCAGGCTGTTAACAATGAACATTTATGTTTGGATCAGCAACTAAAAATGTGAACATTGTTTTGTTTCCTGATTATTTGGCTTGCAGGGTGGAGTTTTAGTAAAAATTACTGAAGCGTGCCCTCCTTTGAACTGCTCAGAGAAGGATCACATTCTCCCAGAGAATCAGTGCTGCAGTGTCTGCAGAGGTAAGAGGGCTTGGCATGGAGCTTTGGGTGGGGATGGAGGGCAGGGATTGAAGGTTTAATGACTAGTGTGATGACAATAACAACTGTCCAAAACTCTGCTACTTAGATATGTGTATATGCTATTTACCGTCCTCAGTTATAGTCTTATCAATTGCAAAACGGGGATAATAATCCTATCTACTTCCTAAGACTGCTGTAAGGATTAAATGGGATAATGCATAAGCACCTAGCATCATGCCTACCACATGATAAATATTCAGTGAACGATGGTTCCTATAATAATAATAATAGTTCCTGCATCATTATTGCATTTTTTTTCTCATGAGTGGGATTGGGAAACATTCTTATCAGCTCTTTCCATGGGCCAGTTCCCCTATCTGCCAGAGGATGACATACACTGAATCCTTACTCATAGATTTATATACTGCTTTTTTATTTCCTGCAAGGAAAAAACCTTCAAGTAAGTAGCACTTAACTGCTAATTAATGCACGAGCAGAAATTATTTTGCCGCCTATTCCTGAAATTCCCCTCTTTTCCAAATTTATTTCTTCAAATCCTCTGGATCAAATATCACTTCCTCTCTGAAACTTCTCACCCAGGCAGAATTAAATAGATTAGGAGAATCTGAAATTGATTTGAAATCTTACCAAAAAACATCCAGTTAAACTCATTGCTATTATTTTAAACCTCTACCCACCATACAGTCTTCTCCACATTCTCACATATCCAGTGAGTTAGATTCTTTCTGGTTTACCTTGGAAGCTTCTAGAGTTAAGAAGCCGGAGCATAACAGTTTAGCTCAGGTTATATCCTATCTTACTTTTTTCTGTCTTTTCTCTAACCCAAGCATTGGCAGATATTTTCTGTAAAGGGCTACAAAGTAGATATTCTCACCCCTGCTGTTGTATTGACAAAGTGGCAGAGGTGATAGGTAAATAAATCAGTGCAGTGTTTCATTAAAATTTCATTTTGAGAAACGGGTGGCAGCTCGTAATTCGCTGACCCCTCCTCTAGTACCTTCTGATATATAAAAGTATATATTTGATCATGGCATGTTTTCAGCTTGGGCTGAGATTTCTCTTTGTGGTTAGTCTAAGAGAGCTGTGTTTTGGTAAAAATTCCCAGGAAAACTTAGTACCTGGATAACCGTAAATGGCTGTTAGAATTCGTGGTATGCCGTCAGAGTATCTCCCCTGATTTATCTGCTTTCATGGCTACAAGTGTATTTGCTGCTCAGATGCTTTAGAAAGACGAAAGATTGACTGGAATTTCAGAGGGATGCATTTATTGGTAACTGATAGGGTTGTTAAGTAGGTCTTATAAGTTAATGCAAAATCCATCACTTGATATTTGTTCAGGTGCCAAGTGGGACTCAGTGTATGTAAATCCTTTCTGATTTATGGTTTCATTCGAGCAGGATCATTGATTATCCCACAGAAATTCAAGAAGATTTTCATTGCTCTGACCCAGTTTACAACAGACTGGGTACCACAGCTTCTGCTAGCACTTCTCGGGGATGCAGAAACTTTTTTTTTTTTTTTTTTTTTTTTTTACCAACGAAGATGCTGAGAGATGTGACATCTCATTGCAAAGTTGACTCATTTAAGGCTCCTGTTGCTAGCGACCTGGTGGCTTTTACCAAAGCTAAGTCAGCTTTGAGGGGAAACTGGGAGGCAGGAATAGGGCTTCATAGATGCGATCATAGCCAGGGCCAATCTGTACAGTTGAGGATTTTCTTCTTCCTCCCACCTGCTTCCTTCTCAGCCGTGAAACTACCAGCTCTTTTTATTTAGCAGCTGATGGTTTTTCTTGGAGGCGCGTGTGAGTGAGGGAGTTATTTATGTCCCTTGACAAGTCTGTGTTTTAACAGGAACCAACGTGTGTCTTTAGAAGAGATAGGGAAAAGGTGGAGAGGTTCTTTTCCTGGGAAGCAGGTTGAATGCAACCATTTGGGTATATGGATTCTCTTAGGTTTCTCCTATTTATTCCTATCTCAGAATTCAGACCTAGAATGAAAACAGCGTTATTTTTGACTGAAGCCCTTGTCAGCACCATTTACTGTCATTACCTCCTTTCCTGTTGACCCATAGCAGAGAGGAGCCCAGAACATTCAGCCCACTCGTCCACATACTGGGACTTGCTCTGCACATTGGACAATCAGGAAATGAAAAGGATATTTGTCTGGGCAGTGGGGCGTTCTCTTTTTCATAAAAATGTAGAATTTATGTGGTGATGGACAAAAAAATCCATCCAGATGCGCTTAAAGGTCCATTGTCTTGACATCTGCTCTCCATGAATTTTGCTCTGTGTCTCTTAATTCCAATTTATTTCCCAACAGCGTCCTTAAAAATAGCCTAAGAGTTTCTCACAATATTGTGGGAGATATTTTTCCCCTTTGACTTCTGTTTGTCTTTTACCTTTTCCTCTGTGCTCGTGTTTTCTGAGTGGAGTCTTGGAAGATGAGGGGGGCTGGACAGTTTTGATTCTAATTAGACTGGGAAAGCCCGCTGGGCCTCTTCTAAGGCACGTTATTCAGTTCTCCTTCCCCCTCCTCCTTGCCCCTCTCAAAACCAGAAAGTAATGAAAAGATGAGAAACGCTCAATTTCTGTGTAAACTAATTTTTATCCTGCATATGGAGGGGCTATACCATTTGCTTTGTGGATTGAGACTGTCTCCTGATTGACAGGCAGCGAGCGAACAGAGAGAGGTAAGACTGATGACCTGAAATACTTATTTCAGGGATGAGCACAGTGGTGTGATTTCAGCTGTGTGGTTTCTGCCACCCTGATATTATTGATTACAGACACGGAAGTGGCTGTAGCCTCTTTCAATACCTGTACTGAAGGCCCTTCAATGAGCATATTTATCATCTCTCTTTGTCTTACTGGGAGTGTCAGGTCTTTAGTCTGAGGGAAATCACCCCTCAGTATCATCGCTCAGAAATCTGAGTCAAAGCCTTTCTCATGCCTGCTTGGGGATTTGAAGTTTTCCAAGGTTTATTTTCATTAGGTTTAGACTGGAATTTGAGAAAGCACGGACGGTGCTTTTTGCCCCCTGTTGGTTGATTAAATAGTATCCATGAAGCTCTCCAACTTGGAAAAAATAACGCTTTTTTTTGTTTGTTTGTTTTTGCGGTAGGCGGGCCTCTCACTGTTGTGGCCTCTCCCCTTGCGGAGCACAGGCTCCGGACGCGCAGGCTCAGCGGCCATGGCTCACGGGCCTAGCCAATCCGTGGCATGTGGGATCCTCCCGGACCGCGGCACGAACCCGTGTCCCCTGCATCGGCAGGCGGACTCTCAACCACTGCGCCACCAGGGAAGCCCTAACGCTTGTTTTAATGATTACATTTTTTTTTTTTCCGGTACGCGGGCCTCTCACTGTTGCGGCCTCTCCCGTTGCGGAGCACAGGCTCCGGACGTGTAGGCTCAGCGGCCATGGCTCACGGGCCCAGCCGCTCCGCGGCATGTGGGATCTTCCCGGACCGCGGCACGAACCTGTGTCCCCTGCATCGGCAGGCGGACTCCCAACCACTGCGCTACCAGGGAAGCCCTAATGATTACATTTTATGAATCGATTCTTTGAATGTAGGAGAAAAGGGAGGGATGAAGATATGTTCCTACCATAGAGAATAGTCTTGTCGTTTTCATGTCAATGACTGAATGAAATTATTTTCAGTACCAGCTGAAGGCTCTGTTTCATCTGTGAAATAGCGTTAAGACCCATTTTGCAGAGTTATAACTTGTTTCCTCAAGACCTAACGTGTTGGCTTGATTATGAAGCTAATTTTTTTTTTACACTGAGTCATGCCCATTTTCTGATACGGTGGTATGGTGATACAGCTCCCTCCCCCGCTTGCTTCCATTCAAGGAGAGAGGTGCAGATTATAGCTTTATACTGGGTTTTTCTCTTTGTGGGAATCAGACCTAAGACCTTCGAGTTAAGGATAACAGGCTCTGGCTGATTTATACTGTTCGTTGTATCAGCAGAACCGATATCCACGCTCAGTGCTTGGACACCTTGACTCTTCAAATCTTGGGTAACGACAAATGCTGTAACTCATTTCTCTACCCTTCAGAGAAAAATGAAGGTAATCAGCTGAACAGGTAGTTATATCCACAGGGCTACTGGTGCAGCCAGGATGCTGTTAGGAACAGAACTGCAGGACAGTTAGGGAAAACACATGCAAAAAGAATCACGATGTTAGACGTTGGCAGGGAGAAGCCACTTTGCAGTTGCTGGGATCCACCATCTCAGTCACCAGCGACACTACCCAGAGCAGCCCTAATCACTGGTGCAGTTTGTTTCTGACGCCTCAGGACAGTGTGTGCTGGCAGCATGAAATTTGTTTATCCTCATCATTACCTTGAGGTAATGGCTATAGCAGGAGCCCGTCCACTTAAGCATAAGGCCACGAGGGTGGAGAAAGGGGAGTGGGTACCGGAGTGACGTCTATGCTTCTGCCTTGGAAGGAGTAACAAAAGTGTGGCTGTAGCCCCAGCGGAAAAAGATTGCTCATAAGTTGCCAGTGCTCTCAGTTGAAGGGGGAACAAAAACCAACGTGACTGTGTCTTTTCAGGATCGCTCCGGGAGAACACACCGATCGTTTGGCTCATCCCAGAATGCTTGCTACATACACTCCTTAGGGTTTTATTCCCTTCATAATTGGCTCTAATTTTATCTTCAGTGTTGCCAGTGACTTTGGAGGGTTTGGCCGCATGTTTAAGCTTTTCAGTGTTGAGGAAAAAGTTCTTTCCGACATCTGTTCCCAATGTGTTTATCTGTAATTTTAATTCATGCCCACTTGCCTTGTCATCTGGCCTGGGCTGAAATTAGTTGAGATTATTACTTGTACTACTTAAGATTTTATGCCCTTCAGTTAACTCCTCCCAAAGAGTCTTGGTGTGGCATGATCTTCTTTTTTTCTAGACCTCCTCATCATCTTAGATGAATTTGTAACTGAAATGGTTTTAGAGGATTTCAGTGTATTTGAGGTGAAAAGAGACCTGTAAAAGAGGCACTTAATCAGAAGGTAAACTAGTGCCTGTATAGAGGAACCCATAGTTTATAGACGGGTCAGGTCCTCTGCATATTGATAGATGGAATCTGATCAAAATACCTGCAACCGTGGACCACAGTGGGCACTGGAATGACAAGGCTATATGCTCAGCTGTTGAGGTTGGGGACAGAGGGCCTTTGGAGAAGAGTTCAGTCTCAGGGAGCCCTTGAATTCTGTGTTCCTGAAAGTGCCACAATGGATCCAGGCCCAGGGAGCCTTGGGAAGGAGGCACATTGCCCCAGAGAGAAGACCTGAAACTAAGACCAGGCTGCCTTGGACTGGAAGACCCCTAAGTGTTGACTACTGTAGAAAAACCAATTGCTTTCTAAGACAGAACCTGTGAGAATCCAGAGCTCTGTCTCTAGTAGGCCCATCCTGATGTTACAACCCTCTGTCCACAGGAGCTAAAGGACTGTCTTCACCCCTCCAGGGCCCAGGCTTCTGTGGTATGTATGTTGGTTGTGGAGTACGTTAGGGCATCCTGTTCCCATAAAGGATCTTTGGGCCGTATCCCTCCTATAGGGCCAGTCCATGGGTGGAGCTGTCTCCATACCAACTAGGCACATGGAATATATTGTACTCGGTTTACCTTTGCTCCTTGTGACTTTCAAGCTTGGGCAAGCAGCAGTGATATGAGGAGTATTGGCTTTCTAGGATCTGAGTTAGTGTAGAGGAAGCTGAGGTGCATTTTCAGATTGTCATTTCAAAGGTAACCTGCTTGACCCTTGGGGGATGCGGGAGATTGAGGACAAGCAGTGGTGCCCTATGTGGAATCAAACTTTATCGTAGAGAAACTAACTCCTGCCCAGGGGTAGTGACCTATTCATTCCTTGCTGTGGAAGAAGTCACAGTAGTCAACCGTAAAGATGCTTATCCATCGTTGGATGGAGAAACCAGAGATGAAGCAGAATGGGTGGATGGTTTTCTGTAATTATAAAAAGGTACAGAGTGGGATCTGGAGAGTGGCAGTGTGAGGGCTTCATTACGATGGGCAGGGTTTATTATATGCAGATTAGGCCAATGGATTTAAAGAAAGCAAAGAGTTTTACAAGTGTTATTGATCTTTCACTGGCAATAGAACTCTAGATTCAGGACCACGAAGGGAGTCCAAATTTTAGACCGCTCCCAATGAGAGGAGAAAATATGACCCCAACACTTAACGTTTCTTCTTTAGTTTCCTTGATCATGTCGTGGACACATGCTGCTCCCTGTGTTTGGAACTCTTATGATTTGTCCAGTCAACCTCACTCATCCCTCAAATCTCCTTTTGATACCTAGTGTTAGGACCCTTCTCTGTGATACATTCCGGAAGTACCTTGCTCCTCTCCATCACAATATTTCCTGTAACCCAACACTCAAGGGTAGCCATCCCTGCTAGAGTGTTAGATGAATGAAGGCATGTTTATGATGTTTGTGGCTTTTTTGTTATATCCCTATTGTGTAGCACAGCGGCTGGGCACACAGCAGGGGCTTAATAGTTGTCAAATGAATGAATAGTACCTCTGCCAGGAACTAAAGGAGGTGTTTGGAATAAAACCTGGAATCCCATTTCAGCAGATTGTGTGTCTTCCTCTGAGCATCTGCTCATTTCCATCACCCGAACGTAAATAAGCTCCAAGTGGGTCTTACTCATCTTGGTATCTCATCCATGGATGGTGTTCTGTCGTGTGATGTTATTTTTCTTCTGACTTTGAGTCCCCAAGCAGCAAGTAATAATGGACTGTGTGCTGGAGAAAGAAATAAGGTTTGTTCCTTTGAAAGGTTCAAGGCATGTCAGGGACTAGAAATTGCTAATGACTGATGGAGTACTGGTCTCTTCAGGTCAGGGTTGGCGTTCCTTGAATGTCCCTTAATGATTAAAATTATGGCTGGGAGGTCGTGTAGAGTGGTGGAGAGAGACTGGGTATTAGAATCATATTTGGGTTTATATCTCTCTTTCACCCTGCTAGCTACGTGACCACAAGGAAGGTAATTAACATCTTTGAGGCTTGGTTTATTCATCTTTAAAACACTCCTTTAGTTCTAGTTTTGAAAGACTGAGGATTTAGTCATTAGCTCTACAAATATTGGAGTGTTTATAATGTGTTGGGTATTGCCTTAGGCACAAGGGAAACAAACTCACAGGGTCCTTTCCCTTGAAGAAGTGAGCTTCTCATGTGAAGACAGACATTCAACAAATAAACACAGAAATTAACATGTAATTAGTAATTGTGATACCTGCTATAAACAAGAAGAATAGGGTGGTATGGGAGAGAGTAATGGGATTTTCTTTAGACCTGAGGGACAAGAAAGCCTTCTCTGAATAGAATATATTTAAGCTGGGACTTGACGGCTGAGTAGAAATTATTCTGGCAGGGATGTTTCATAATGTTCTGAGTTGGTGGGACAAGCTTGCAAAGACCCTGAATCAGGAAAGAGACTGGAGTACTAGAGGAATTAAAAACAAAGGCTGATACAATTGGAGGGAAATGACAGAGGGAGAGGAGAGCCTGTTTGTTGTTTCAAATCAAAGTTAAGGATTTTGTATTTTTTCTTAAGTAAAATGGGAAGCCCTCACAAGATTTTTAAGGGGGATTGTGACATGACCCAATCTGTTTTATTTATGTATTTATTTATTTAGGCTGTGCTGGGTCTTAGTTGCAGCATGCGGGCTTCTTAGTTGTGGCATGTGGACTCTTAGTTGTGGCATGTGGGACCTAGTTCCCTGACCAGAGATTGAACCCAGGCTCCCTGCATTGGGAGCACGGAGTCTCACCCATTGGTCCACCAGGGAAGCTCTATGCCTGGCAAGTTAGAAAAACTCAATAAATAGCAGCTTTTATAATAAAAGTGTTCTCTGTATTTGGACCAGTACTAGTTAAATGATGTCACTGTGTGCTTCTAATTATAGGACGATAATTCCACAGACTCTAGAGCTACTTATTAAAAATATTCAAGTAAAATAACGTGAATATTGAGTATGTGTGCGCATGTGCGTGTGTATTCTACAATCTGGTCACAGCTTCTGATTCTGGGAAAAAAAGAGTGATTTAAGAAAGAGGGTGATATATATATATATATCATATATATATGATATATATATGATTATATATATCATATATATATGATATATATATCATATATATATGATATATATATGATTATATATATCATATATATATGATATATATATCATATATATATGATATATATATGATATATATATCATATATATATATGGCTCTGTGTACTTTCACAAGTGCACTAACTTCTCTGAACTTCAATTGCTACATCGGTGAAATAGGGATAATAATTCCAGTTTCATAGGGTTGTTAACAGAGTTAAATGGGTTAATGCATCTGAAACACTTCACTGAGTGCCTAGCATATATTACATGCTCAGTAACTGTTAATCATTATTATTACAACTGTGCCAGATTATTTGAGGTTCTTTAAACTTACCCTTTTTCCTCAAGGGCTGGAGTTCCATTCCTCCCACTAGGATCTGTGTCTTGCCCCTTTTCAAGTTTCTACCTGTGATGAATCAAAGGTCAAGTTTTGCATCATCTAGAAGGGATTTCTTCTCTGACACACTATGATAATTTGTACTGCTCACAACTTACCTACCCCTGTATTTAGCTTATATCCCCTTAGAGTTTCTAATTTCCTTGTGGTCAGGGAATGTCTCACACATTTTGACGTTGCCCCCGGGAGCTTGCGTGGTGCTGCAGTCCACAGAGTAGGTGCCCCATACAAATTCAGTGGATGTTATTCACTCGTGCATAAAGGCAAGCAAGCACTGAATAAATATTGCTTGAATAAAGGCCTGCATTAATTATAAAAAAACAAAACATGTGTTTTTGGCACAACGGTGAGGCCCAGCCAAAGTGCATTTGTCCATAAACTGGGTTTGTCTCACAGGGGCCCTTCATTGTCCTTGAAATACAATTGACCCAACTCTCTGCATTGTGAATTGATATGGCACGTGCTTGATAGATATGCATTGGAAAATCAACAATGTTTGAGGGGCTTTTTTCCAGCCTGTCAAATGCATGTGGAAGGAGGACAGTTGCAGTCTTGGGAAAGAAAAAAAAAAAAAAAAACGCAGCCATGTAACAAAGGATGCACATATGACATTGAGTCAAGGATTATAATGAAAGAAAATGTGATAACTTAATTGATCAATTCTGACGTGGGGAGGGAAGGCCAGGCACTTCCTCTGGCAAAGAAAGCTATGATGCCTAAAAATTGTCCCTTTGCTAGCAAAAACATCACGTACTTTTAATGGTTATTATAAGCTTTTCAAGTCCTTGTGAAAGTGCTCTTGACTGACACATGTTTCACAAGTCCAGCAAATTCTTCCTCTGATTTTGATTGGGGCAATCTCCAGTTAGCAGGTCAGATAGTGAGGCTGGATGTGATGCCACGCTCCCCCAAGCCTGTGGGTCTACTCTCTAACATCACAAGGAGCATCTACATCTTTCACTTTTTTTTTTTTTTTTTGCGCTAGGTTTGCTCTGTGAGAGGATACAGGAAAAGTACATGGGCCTTGGAGCTTACCAGACTTAATTTAGAATCTTAGCATCTCCACTTACTAGCTAGATATTAATGAGTCTGGGCTTTTCTTATCTTGAAGCTGAGGATAACAGTGTTATCAACTTATTTGAACTTCTATGTCGTTGTCAGTATTATCATTATCATAATCATTATCATTCTCATCACAGTGGCTAACGTTTAGTGACCACCTAGTACGTATCAAGAATTGCTCTAAGTGCTTTATATGGATTAGCGCATTTAACTCTTTCCACACATATTAATAAGGTATATTATTATCCCCATTTAAAACATCTAGTGTAATGCCAGACATATAGGTACATGAATGTTATTATTTAATAAGAGTTGTTATCTTTTAGACTAAGTATGGTCTAAATCTTGTGTTGGTTTAAAATTCTGTTTCAAAGGAAAAACATTCTAGAATGTTATCACCAAAAGGAATTAAACTTGGAGTTGATATAGTTTAGTGTTTTCTATATTTTTTACAGGCAGAAACTGTTGTTCACATGATCACCATATCAAAAATATAAAAGCAAAGCTATTCTATTTGAATCAGGGGTGGGGGACTTGAGCCCTATCCGACAACTCATCTGTGCCCAAGATTCTGAGGAACAGTGTGAAAATCACGGATGTTGTCCTTTCCTGGTATACGTACCTAGACAGGCAAAGCGATTTATTTTGTTATTGGTATAGACCCTGAATTATAAATTAGATCTCCTCTCCAAGAACAGTTGTTTTTTTTATGAGACTGCAATATGTGATGTAGCAGTATAATTATTATTTGCTAAAATGTACTGAGTTAAAGATGATAAAGCACCTTCATATACCTTGTTATATTTGAACTTCACAATTCCTGTGGTGGGCGTAGCCTATTACTTCTTGTTCACCTAAAAATGATGCGTAACATAAATTTTTGGGGGGGTCGGGAGGAAATTGGTGCAGCTTGTCATAGAGGTAGGAGAAAAAAATATCAGAGACCAGAAATGTTGGAAAAGGGTGATTCTTTTGAGATAAGTTAACACACTGGAGTTGGCATTTGCCCAGAGGGTAGAATGGTAGCATCTGGCTTCTAATGGACACTGTTTAAGTAGACAGGAGACAAAGCCTGGGGCTGGTGTGAGATGCGTAAATCAAGAACCTTGAAGGGTAAATCCTCAGTGGGTGACTAGGAAAAATCCACTCTGCAAGAGAAGACTTGCCTATCAGTCTCGACTCTAGATAGCCAGTATGGCAGAGAAAAGTTTGCATTCCTGAAAGCTTAGGGCCTAAATTTATTCTACCTGTGTGGCTCAATCCTTATGCCCCAAGGCAAAATGTAATTTAAAGTGATGGTGGGTTGATAGTTCCCTCAGGCACCTGACAAAAGCAAACACAGATGCTCTCTGAAGAAATACAATTTTACAGCCCAAACCTCAAGTAATTTCCACAGATTAAATCCTAAAACATATGAGCTCACAAATAAAAGACTCACTCAAAACACAAGAAAAGAAGTCCTCATGCATGATACTCAGCAAAACAAACTGTAAAATCAGATGCTGATTTTACTTTAATAAAGTCGGAAGACTGAAGATACTGGAGTTATCTGTATAAAATATGTCTAATATGTTTTTAAAAAAGGAAATTAAAAGATGAAAGAATAAGAGACCACAAATTTGATCAAGGAGACTGAAAGAGAAAGAAATTGAATTCTACAAAATAAAATTGTAAGTAAAATAAAAATGATATGGATGACTGAAACAGAACATGACACTACTTGAGAGAATTAATAAACCAAAAGATACATCCAAAGTTAAACAGAATTCAGCATAGAAAAAAGCAAGGGGAATAGTAAAGCAAGTCTAAGAAACATGGAGGAGAGCTTGAGAAGGAAGGAATAATATTTATCTAATTCAAATTCCAGAAAGAGAGAATAGATAAAATGGTGAAAAGAGAATGTTTGAAGAGAAAATACCTGATAATTTTGCAAATTGATAAAAGATTTAATCTTTAGATTCAAGAATCCCAAGGAATCCTAGGAAGAATAAATAAAAATAAATTCACACCTAAATACCTTAAAGTTAATGAATACAAACAAACCCCCTTCCCCATCAAGCAAACAACCAAATAAAATAGATCTTAAAAGCCACAGAGAAAGTGTTTGTCACATACTAAGAAATGATGATTAGGTTAACAACTGACTTCTCAAGAGTGATAATAGAAGCCAGAAAACAATGGAATATCTTCAAAATGTTGAGGCAAAATAACTCTATACCCAAAAAAGCTATTTTTCAATTAAGAGGGTGATCAAAGGACATATTTAGATAAATTAAAATTGAGCACAGTTACTATCAAAATATCTTCATTAAAGGAACTTATAAAGGATACATTAAGAAAAATAACCATCCTAGAAGGAATGTCTGAGATTCAAGAAGACTCTTGGGCAAAGAAATGTTAAACATGTGGTTAAAAAAGTATGCCTCAGGCAGCATGTTCAAGAACATTCCTTGCAGCATTGTTTGTAATTCCAAACCTGCAAATAACTCAAATGTCAATGTGTAGTATAATGGATAAATTTTGGAATATTCATGCTATGGAATATTATACACCATTGACAAATAAATGAAAGATAGCTATAGACATTAACATGGATGAATAGAAAAAAACCACCGTGGAAGATATTACAGTATGATTTCACATGTGAAGTTCAAAATGGGCAAAACTAAATAATCTATAATTTCGAAATACATACCTATGTATGGTAAAACTATAAAAATATGTAAGGGAGTGATTAACACACAAATTAAGAGGGTTGTCTGATGGCTGGGAGGAGGATTCATTGGGGACCTGTAATAAAGGGGTACTGATAATACTGTATTCATTTTATTTATATATTCATATATATTCATTTTATATATCTCTTATGTATCATAAATTTTGCAATAAAACAATTATAGAAAGACAAGTCATATAAGAAGGCAGTAGAAAGAAAATTCAGGATCAACATGGATAAAAGCCTTCAAGAAGGAACAACTTTAGCAAGTGTGTATATTAGGGGGAAAAAATGTGAAGCATGGGATGGTCCAACGTTTCCTAGTCCTACTCTTCTACCCCCTTGCCAGCTTACCTTTGCATATTGCCAAGGCGTGTTCTCATGTATGCTGACATATAATAAAAATGTCTCATGCTTTATTATTTGGAAGTCTTTTATTCTTTTCTTTCCTGATGTAAAATTTTGTTTGCTTCTTCTAGGTCATAACTTTTGTGCTGAAGGACCTAAATGTGGTGAAAACTCAGAGTGCAAAAACTGGAATACCAAAGCTACTTGTGAGTGTAAGAATGGTTACATCTCTGTCCAGGGAGACTCTGCCTACTGTGAAGGTAAGTGAACTATTTAATAAAGTCAGCTTGTGAGAAATGTATTCCTGGTGGATGTGGTTGAAGAATGAAAGCCTTCACTTGGTTCTGGTCCCATGGGATCCTATAAAAAATTATACCAACAATCTAGGATATTCTCTTCTTCTGACTTATCCAGGCTGCTTAGTAGCATGTAAAAGCAAGACCTTTCAATCACCAGCAAAACCCTAAACCCCTCATTTTATGTTGTCTTATTTGGGTATATTGTCTTCTTCAATTTCAGTTAAATGTTACATGGTGGATCCTCTTTTTGAACGGATGCTTTGATACTAGCTTATACCCAATTGCCATCATCTTCACCTGCCAAGGGCAGAGTTTTTTTTCAGTTGTGTTTCCTAATGACTGATTCATGTGTTGCTAATTCCCAAACTCTACTAAAAGTCCCAGTGACAGATGGACTCATAACTTTGGCACATGGATTGGTATAGTAGGTTGGTGGCCTCAAGCATCAGTGACCCCCCTTTTCTACTTTATAGAGCAGAGCAACTCCTCTGTCTTATGTGAACTCCTCTTTCCATGCTCAGCGTGCTGGGGGCAAGCATTGCATACTCCTTTTCCTTTAATATAGCAGAGGATCAGGGATTAGTTCTGACCCTGGATTTACATGTACAGTGCCCTAAAATCTGAGCCCATCCATTTCTCCAGTGCTCACTGGCTCTCTCCCATCAGTTTAGAGAAATTCTTATAGGCAAAGTGATGGCTAGGCTGTTTTTCCATCCTGGTTGGACCTAATTATTCCTGTCACCTTTACTAGTATTATTGAACCTTGGTGTTCTGTTAATTAGGAAGGTAGATGTCTTGACTGGAATAAATGCTGCAAAATCTTGGTCACTGTCCTCCTACTGATTTGGTTCTCATGTGGGTCAAGTATTGTCAAGGTAAAGACAGTTGATGACAATAATGGTAAATTCCTTTCCATTCTTCTGTTTTATGTTGTTGACCCCTGCTTAACTTTTTGACTTTGACTAAAGTTGTTAAGGAAATGTTTCTAATTACTGTTAGTGTTCAGAACCTGGTAGAAAGCCTCTGTTTTTCATTTCTTCTGGAAGACTTTCTTTATTACTGCTTTGGTTCTCATTAGCAATATAAGTCTAACTAATAGTTAACCCCCAACACACACACTTTTTTCTACACTTTTTTTTCCTTTTGCTTACCTGTATAGATTTGAACTTGATTTGGGAGACATGCCACTTGGGAGGGTGAAGTTGCCCTTTAGTTATGAACCTTTTCATCTATCCATTAACATCATGTTACTTATTTGTCAGTTTTGAGGAAGAGGACTATTAATTTCAATACTTCACATTAACATTTATTTTTTATATCTTACCTTATGCTATTTTGTATTTTTTGTCAGAAAATTACTGTAATTTTAAAAATAAAAAATGTGAACATTTTCTTCTCCATTTATCATGAAAAAATCCCACAAGCCAGGTAATGGTCTAAAAAATTTGTTTTCTTACCTTCTGCTATATGTGGGGAGAGACTATGAACAATTATAAAAATGATAGAAGGAACCTCAAAATAATTTGAATCTTGATTCTACCATTGGCCGGTGTTTTAGTTGTCTATTGGAAGCAGTACACCCACCATTCCTGGCTCCCTTAGCTATTGAGACCTGGCAGAACCTGGGAGGAAATTGCTGGTACCAATGCTGTTTTGGGACTCTTTGATTCTCTCCTCATTTTTTGTTACATAGAATCAATTTTATGAGGTACCATTTGTGGTATTATGCCTACCCTTTGTGAGGCCTTATTTTATTGATTAGGTTGGGCGATTCTAGGTCTGAATCCCTGTTTCCTTGAACACGCTTCTCAACTCGTTGTGTGCGCGGGGCCTTGGGTCAGTGTATACTGTGGTACCACCCTTGAGTCATGGTAATGTCCTCGGGCTTTAGTCATTTTTCTGTGATCAGGGGGACATTCTGCAATTCCAGAGGGCATGTTCATAATGAGAAGGATAGCACTTAAGGAGAAATGACTAAACGTTAGAGCCCATTTACAGTCTAAGAATAGAACTCAGGGACTAAAACAGGGGTCAAATACTGGGCAACAGGATGGGAGGCACTGAGAACCAAGTAGAGTGAATATCAACATTTAGAGCAAACGCCCTTCTCTCTCTTCATTCAGCCATCTTCAGCACACTTGGGCTTTGGGCTTATTTTCCTGTGGTTGAGTGGTGGCTGCCATAGCCCCAGACATGGTGTCCTCATACCAGCATCCCAAAGAAGGAAGGAAGGGGCAGGGGTTAAAAATCTTCTCTGTGTGAGGTTCTGTGTTTTTTTTTGTGTGTGTGTGATGATCATATGGTTTTTATTCTTCAATTTGTTAATATGGTGTATGACATTGATTGATTTGCATATATTGAAGAATCCACTTGATGATGGTGTATGATCCTTTTAATGTGTTTTTGGATTCTGTTTGCTAGTATTTTGTTGAGGATTTTTGCATCTGTATTCATCAGTAATATTGGTCTGTAATTTTCTTTTTTTGTAGTATCTTTGTCTGCTTTTGGTATCAGGGTGTTGGTGGCCTTGTAGAATGAGTTTGGGAGTGTTCCTTCCACTGCAATTTTTTGGAAGAGTTTGAGAAGGATAGCTGTTAGCTCTTCTCTAAATGTTTGATAGAATTCACCTGTGAAGCCATCTGGTCCTGGACTTTTGTTTGTCGGAAGAATTTTAATCACAGTTTCAATTTCATCACTTGTGATTGGTCTGTTCATATTTTCTATTTCTTCCTGGTTCAGTCTTGGAAAGTTATACCTTTCTAAGAATTTGTCCATTTCTTCCAGGTTGTCCATTTTATTGGCATAGAGTTGCTTGTAGTAGTCTCGCAGGGTGCTTTCTATTTCTGTGGTGTCTGTTTAACTTCTCCTTTTTCATTTCTAATTTTATTGATTTGAGTCCTCTCCCTCTTTTTCTTGATGAGTCTGGCTAATGGTTTATCAATTTTGTTTACCTTCTCAAAGAACCAGCTTTTAGTTTTATTGATCTTTGCTATTGTTTTCTTTGTTTCTATTTCATTTATTTCTGCTCTGATCTTTATGATTTCTTTCCTTCTACTAACTTTGGGTTTTGTTTGTTCTTTCTCTAGTTCCTTTAGGTGTAAGGTTAGATTGTTTACTTGAAATTTTTCTTGTTTCTTGAGGTAGGCTTGTATAGCTATAAACTTCCCTCTTAGAACTGCTTTTGTTGCACCCCATAGGTTTGGATTGTCGTGTTTTCATTGTCATTTGCCTCTGGGTATTTTTTGATTTCCTCTTTTATTTCTTCAGTGATCTCTTGGTTATTTAGTAATGTATTGTTTAGCCTCCATGTGTTTGTGTTTTGTCCATTCTTTTCCCTGTAATTCATTTCTTTTCTTTCTTTTTTTTTGCGGTACGTGGGCCTCTCACTGTTGTGGCCTCTCCCGCCACGGAGCACAGGCTCCGGACATGCAGGCTCAGCGGCCATGGCTCATGGGTCCAGCCGCTCCACGGCATGTGGGATCCTCCTGGACCAGGGCACGAACCCGTGCCCCCTGCATCGGCAGGTGGACCCCCAACCACTGCACCACCAGGGAAGCCCCCCCTGTAGTTCATTTCTAATCTCATAGCGTTGTGGTTAGAAAAGATGCTTGATATGATTTCAGTTTTCTTAAATTTACTGAGGCTTGATTGTACCCAAGATGTGATCTATCCTGGAGAATGTTCTGTGTGCATTTGAGAAGACAGTGTGATCTGCTGTTTTTGGATGGAATGTCCTATAAATATCAATGAAATCTATCTGGCCTGTTGTGTCATTTAAAGCTTGTGTTTCCTTATTAATTTTCTGTCTGGATGATCTGTCCATTGGTGTAAGCGAGGTGTTAGAATCCCCCACTATTACTGTGTTACCATCAATTTCCTCTTTTATACCTGTTAGCATTTGCCTTATGTATTGAGGTGTTCCTATGTTGGGTGCATATATATTTATAATTGTTATATCTTGTTCTTGGATTGATCCCTCGATCATTATTTAGTGTCTTTTCTTGTCTCTTGTAACATTCTTTCCTTTAAAGTCTATTTTATCTGATATGAGTATTGCTAGTCCAGCTCTCTTTTGATTTCCATTTGCATGGAATATCTTTTTCCATCCCCTCACTTTCAGGCTGTATGTGTCCCTAGGTCTGAAGTGGTTCTCTTGTAGATAGCATGTATATGGAGCTTATTTTTGTATACATTCAGCGAGCCTGTGTCTTCTGCTTGGAGCATTTAATCCATTCACATTTAAGGTAATTATCAATATGTATGTTCCTATTTCCATTTTCTTAATTGTTTTGTGTTTGTTTTTGTAGGTCCTTTTCTTCTCCTGTGTTTCCCACTTAGAGAAATAACTTTAGCATTTGTTGTAGAGCTGGTTTGGTGGTGCTGAATTCTCTTAGCTTTTGCTTGTCTGTAAAGCTTTTGATTTCTCTGTTGAATCTGAATGAGATCCTTGCCAGGTAGAGTAATCTTGGTTGTAGGTTCTTCCCTTTCATCACTTTAAATATATCATGCCACTCCATTCTGGCTTGTAGAATTTCTGCTGAGAAATCAGCCGTTAACCTTATGGGAGTTCCCTTGTATGTTATTTCTCATTTATCCCTTGTTGCTTTTAATAATTTTTCTTTGTCTCTAATTTTTGCCAGTTTGATTATTCTGTGTCTCGGTGTGTTTTTCCTTGGGTTTATCCTGCCTGGCACTCTCTGCACTTCTTGGACTTGGGTGGCTATTTCCTTTCCCATGTTAGGGAAGCTTTCGACTATAATCTCTTCAAATATTTTCTCAGGACATTTCTCTCTCTCTTCTCCTTCTGGGACCCCTATAATGTGAATGTTATTGTGTTTAATGTTGCCCCAGAGGTGTCTTAGGCTGTCTTCATTTCTTTTCATTCTTTTTTCTCTATTGTGTTCTGTGGCAGTGAATTCCACCATTCTGTCTTCCAGGTCACTTATCCGTTCTTCTGCCTCAGTTATTCTGCTATTGATTCCTTCTAGTGTAGTTTTCATTTCAGTTATTGTATTGTTCATCTCTGTTTGTTTGTTCTTTAATTCTTCTAGGTGTTTGTTCTTTAATTCTTCTAGGTTTTTGTTAAACATTTCTTACATCTTCTCGATCTTTGCCTCCATTCTTTTTGCAAGGTCCTGGATCATCTTCACTGTCATTATTCTGAATTCTTTTTCTGGAAGGTTGCCTATCTCCACTTCATTTAGTTGTTTTTCTGGGGTTTTATCTTGTTGCTTCATCTGGTACATAGTCCTCTGCCTTTTCATTTTGTCTGTCTTTTTGTGCATGTGGTTTTCCTTCCACAGGCTGCAGAATTGTAGTTTTTCTTGCTTCTGCTGTCTGCCCTCTCAGGTTCTGTGTTTTTAAGTTTGAAGAAAGTCCTTCCTAGAAGGTCCTTTGTAACCTCCTTGCCTCTCTCTCCATGCAGAAATCTTCTGCTTATTTTTCAGACCAGGATTATATCCTCTCCACCCTGAGACCAACGAGATGACTGTCATTGGTTTGGGCTAATTGTGTCCAACCCCCGGATTTGGAATAGGGGGTTTGCCTTCCCTGAGACTAAATGATCTTTGCCCTTTGTCTGAACTAATTAGAGTTGTAGCAGTAGGAGGCAGGTGTATGGGTGGTTTTGGGTGGGCAGAAAGCTATGTATACTACATTCTTTTTTGGTAAAATTTAGCTTATGGCCATTTACCCAGCTCTGTCTTCAGAATTTTCCTCTGGGATGCTCACCACGTGCCTGCCTGGGTACTAGAGACTCTCAGAGGCTGAGTTCATTGTTTCACTATAGCATAGAGAGGAGTAGATAACTTATGAACTGCTTCAGGCAAGTTATTTTTTTCTCTGAGTAAGTGGAGTGAAAATGACCCGTATTTCACAAACTACGATGAACACGACTGGCTTGCAAATTAAAACAAAATATTACATACATTGTCCAGGCTAACTTGAAAAACCTATTCAGGCTTTCAGTGGAAAAAGAAGCACAAAAGACTTTCAATTTTCTTAACTTCCTAAGGTAGTAGCAGAGATATAGTGTATTAGGGACTCCTGCTCTGCAGAGACTGTCATAGAAATTGCCATAGAGAAGATATGGGAACTCCTGGCCAATCAGTAGAAGATAATAAGACCCTTTGTCAGCTGTGATACAATTCACAGGATTTCGTTTCATTTTGCCTCATCTGACTCGAGCAGGAACATTCCCCATTTTGAGAATTGCTGTAGTTGGACTTTGGTGTTTTATGAATCTGGTCTACTGAGGCTTTTTTACCTTTGGGATGACATTTTCAATGGGTTGGTCTTAAATGGTTTCTGATTCATTAGCTTCAATTAGAGGTAGTGTCTGAGGAAAGTACAGCAGTTGGGGTCTATTCATGATCTTCTTGAATTTGGAGTCTATATAGAGTTTCATAAACTTTTTCTTCCTATAGTAAAAAGTTACATTGAAGAATAAAGAACAATGTGATGTGCGTATACATCATGCAATCTGCCAGGCATAGAGAGTACTACAAGTAGTATTAAATAATGTCTCCTACTTACAGAGTGCTCTGAATTTTTCAAACTCCTTTTATATATATTGTATTCTTTGAGCCTTCAGTAAATGTCTGAGGAAAATGGTAACGTTGGCCACATGAACTCCACTTTGCAAGTGAGGACAGAAAGACTCAGAGAAATGAAATAAAGATAATACTCGACTCATTTCTCCTCCAGGGCTTTATGCCCTGACTTATGCTGCTCCCTTCCTTCCCATCCCCCACCCTGTTCCAATGTGGTATTGTTCAAAATATTTGCTATCTCCTTCATCTAATGAAATCTGAATGGATGTGAGATGTGTACCATTTCGTAGTAGAAGATCTAAGAGCTATTACAGGGTTCCACCTCTTTCTCATAAACCTGCATTGTTCCAGAGCAGGGCCTCTCCTTTAGCTAGGGTTCCAGAATGAAGTCTACATAGAGCTGTGTGACAGCTGACAGGTGAGGAACATGTGGCATGGGTGAGAAATAATTGTGTAAATCACTGAAACTTTGGAGGGTGCAATTATCTGTTACCTTTGTGTGACTTAGCCTAAGCCTATTGGTACACCTGCCTGAATTAGTTGACCCACATCTTGTAGTTTCAGAAGGATACCTCCAACTAAGCGCTCATGACTGAAAGTAATTTTTTATGGAGCAAGCATTTGAGAGTTACTAGAAAAAGTCTGAACTGTATGGATCATTAATAGTCTGCTCTGGCCCTGCTGCCAGGTAATAGATATTTTGCAGACCGCAAGTTGTAAACCAGTGCTTTATTATGGCCAGTTCCGATGTGGGAAATTGGTTTTCCCAATTAAGATGATGAGACAATGCAGGTCAAAAATTTAGCAAATTGTCTGGTATTTACTAGTGATTTAGTGGGTCACAACAGTTATCATCATCAACTTATATCAGTGTTTATGAGGATCTTTCTTGGAATTGGAAGAGTGTGTACTCATTGAGACCAGTACTTTGAGAAAGTGGGCTTCTCACGTCTGCATCTTTTGGGAGAATTGGAAGGTAGCAGGGGAGAGTGTTCTTAGTAGGAAGGACCAGGTTTTATCAGTTCTGCCAGGAGCATATTTTTAGCAGTGAGGTACCAAGTATAATAATTTATAAAGATGAAGTTATTCCTTCCTTGGAGAAACACAAGTGGAGCTGAATTCAAGGATAATATGTTGTGGAACAAAATGAGTTTTATTGGGTTGAATTTAATAATGTCATGTAACAAAACTGCTGAGATGTCTGAAACACAGCAACTGATTAGCGAGGTGATTTATAACTTCTTTCGCATGACGGAAAATGATGACAGGGTCTGACCCTTAGAGTGTTAAGAGGCTGGGAAAGTGGCAGAAAGGTCGGAGTTCAAGCAGAAAGAAGATTCAGAAGAACTAAGGGAGTAGATATTTTTTGGATGCGGTGGCTAGAGTGAGTGCACTGCTGTAGAAACAAGCCCCTGTGAATTCCTGATGAAGAGAATGAATGGAAAAATGGTGAGTATGCTTAGTTATACTTCTAATTCTCCAAGGATTAATTAGGTAACCCTTGTTTTGAAATTTTATAAAATGCACACGCCTCATGATCCATGTAGCCTAGTTTATGCTCAAATCTGGGCTTCAATCTCCTGCTTTGGACAGCGCAGGGATCAAAAGCCTCTTCTGGATTATTCATGTTAGTAAAAGCTTAACTCTAAGCTCCTGCTCAAACTTATTTCCAGGGGTTCAGAATGTTTGAGATAAGAATACCTCGAGGTATCCTTTTTTTTCCCTTTCTTATTTAGCCTGCATGACTAATGGAGAGATCTTCTGGTATTCAGATATCTGGCAACAATCTCACTGCCACCACCACCCTCACCTTCCCCGTCAGCCTTCCCAGGACACAGAGATCTCTAGCCATTGCTTTGCGTGTGATAACCCACTTGCCCCTTTCCTCCTAGCAGGAGATAGAGCTGAGCTTTCTTCCTGGGCCTGGCTTTTCTTCGCCTCTGCTTCTTTATTCCCAAGGCTGCTTTACAAAAGCATCTACTCCTGCTCTCCCACCTACTTAAACTCTTGCCTCTTCTTAATGACATCCCCCCACCCCCATCCCTATAACTTTTTTTTTTCCCTATAACTTTCTTTTTGGAATTAAAACAGCAAAAATATAGCCCAAATCCAAACCTTGGTTACTGCACTTGGGTTGAACCACGGGGTTATTTTTTCAGCTCTTTACTTAGGAAGGAGCCCCAGTCAAACCAACTGGGGCAGTGGTCAGGACTAGAGGTTAAAGTAGCACTTGTCTTTTTGTTGTTTTGTTGTTGTTCTTGTTTTTCAATTTAACCATGTTTTGAAAGATCATTTATAAGATATTTGGAATTTTTAGTTATTCATGATAAAAATGTCCTGAGTGTTGATGAGTTTTCTAAGCCAGCACATAGAAGCCAAGCGAACTCATCATGTAGCTGAACTATTGTACTACAGAGCTCTCCTGAGTTCCACGGTTCTGAGAGCAGAGGACCATGTATTGGGTTGGTCAAAAGTTCTTTCGGGTTTTTCAGTAGAATGTTACGGAAAAAACCCGAATGATCT
This sequence comes from Globicephala melas, assembly GCF_963455315.2. NCBI lineage: Eukaryota > Metazoa > Chordata > Mammalia > Artiodactyla > Delphinidae > Globicephala > Globicephala melas. The sequence continues at coordinate 35,269,937 of NC_083321.1, read as the reverse complement.
TTTTGGCCAACCCAAATACTTTTCTCCCGATCTCAGTTAATGACACTTTCATCCATCCTGTTGCTGAGGTCACTAGATGGAAAAGTCATCATCAATTCCATGCTGCCTTCACCCACAACATCTGCTGCATCAGGAAGTCTTGGTAGTTTTACTTGGAAAATGAATCACGAATTGACCCATGTCTTGCTCCGCCTCTAGTCCAAGCCTCCTTTATCTCATGGCTTGTGATTGCAGTGGTGTCCACTCTTGCCCCCCATAATCCATTCTCCAAACATCGATCAGGGTGAGCTCTTAAAATGGTAAGTCATATTATGCCACTCTTCTGTTTGAAATCATCTGATGGCTTCCATGCATCTTAGAATAATGTCCAGGATTGGTCCTGTGTAAGGCACTGTGTGAACTGGACCCTGCCTACTCCTCTGTGTTCGTCTCGTACCACTCTTTCCTGTGTTCTCTCTTCTCCCATCAGGCTCTAACTCCTTGTATTCCTTCAATAGGCTTGTGCAATAGTTCTTACTTGGCCGTAGGATGCCCTTCACCTAGATCTTGGCAAATCCCCTTTCCAGTCATCATTTAAGTTGTAGCTCAAATGTCACTCTTTAGAAAGGTCTCCCCTAACTACCCTCACCTAATTAGCTCTGTTCCTACCCTCAGCTCCTCTATACCATTTTCATTTTATTTAATTATTTTATTTTCTTCATAGCACTTTCTAAAATTGTTTTCTTTTCTTTTTTTTCTTTTTTTTTTTTTTTTTTTGTGGTACGCGGGCCTCTCACTGCTGTGGCCTCTCCCATTGCGGAGCACAGGCTCCAGACGCGCAGGCTCAGCGGCCCTGGCTCACGGACCCAGCCGCTCCGCGGCATGTGGGATCTTCCCGGACCAGGGCACGAACCCATGTCCCCGGCATTGGCAGGCGGACTCTCAACCACTGTGCCACCAGGGAAGCCCTAAAATTGTTTTCTTGTTTGTGTTTTCCTGTTTAAAGGTTTATGATCTGACTTTTCCCTTTAGAATAAAAGCTGCAGGAAGGCAGTGACTTTATTTTATTCACTGTATCTCCAGCACTAGGAAAGTGCTTAGGATGTGATGGGTGCACCAAACTGTTTAAAGAATAAATGAATGAATGAAAGTCTCTCCCCGATTCATGCCTTTCTGTATCTGACACTGCTTTCTTGAGTCCAGTTTGTCTTGTTAGTGTTGATCAAGGGCTGCCACTTAGAATCTGTATTTTGGGGGCTGATTCTGCTCTTTGCTTTGCTAATACCCCAGTCGTGTAATGTTCTGACGCTGCCTGCTCACTTCATTCCATGTAAACTGCACTTCCATTATCTGCTATAGATTGACTTTCTTCACCACATAGCAAGAGAGAAATTGTAGCTCTTTCTTAATTTTGATAAGAAAAGCATCATTTAAAAAATTGTTTTAGTTAGTTGCTTATAGAAAAAAAAAAACATTCTCTGGGATTCAACAAAACAGAAGCTTTTGTTTCTATTCATGTAGGCTTTGAAGTGGATGCTTCTGGTTGGCAGGTGGCTTTTCTCAAAGCTGTGATTCAGGGACCCAGGCTCCTTCTCTCTTTGGCTCCGCCATGTGCAGCGTGGCTTCCCAGGTTTCCATGGTAGGGGAAAGGGAATGGAAGGTGATGGCCATGAGGTTTTTATGGACCAGTCCTGGCCACATTCCACTTGTCTCAAACTTAGTGACTGGCCTTACCTAACTGCAGGAGAGGCTGGTAAATGTTGTCCAGCTGTGTGCCTAGGAAGAAAAAGAATCTGTTTAGGTCAATAGTTTTCCAGTTTTGCCACAGTTACTAAGTGATTAAAAAATAATCTCCCCCATTAATTTTATGCCTCTTACTTTTTGTTTATTTCCTGAATCCCCCCATATGTATCTCTGGTTTCAACTGATTGTAGGAAAACTTGCTCACGTGGAAACCAGATAGGATTTCACTATCTTGCTTCCCCTTTCTTGTTTGTGTTATCTCCAGACTTCCCCATGGCCCTCACTGTATCACCTCATCTGCAATTGCTCTATCCCCATACACCTCATGTCCCGAAGTGACCCATCTCTTCTTCCTTCCAAACAAAATTTACAGCTTCTCATGTGCTACAGTTCTGAGGTTTATGCTAGGAGGAAAACAATTCATGAAACAAGTTTACACACATTTGTAAATGATTGATATCCATATAACATTCCCAGAGATAAATGTATTCTTAAAAGAGGATGCCTGTTAATTAAGAAAACCCCCCAACTGTTAAATTTCAAGTAGCATAGCAAAAGAAAGCGAAAAATTAAAGTCACTTGAATGTGGGAGAGAGAGCTCTTGGCAGGAGAACTAAGCAGGTTGTCCGTGCCTCAGAGTTTGTCTTGGTAGTCAGCTATCCTCAAATATTCCTGCTTTGCAGAATTTTCCTTGACTCCATTTTTTTTTTTTTTTTCTTGACAACTCCCAGGGCAGTGATATAGTGAAAGAACATGAACTAAGGATATGGAGATCTTGAGTGATCCTGGCTCTACCTCTTACCCTCTGGGTGATCTTGGAAAGTCACCCAGTTCTTTTGTATTTTGATTTTCTCATGGGCCAAACAGGACTTTTAAGCATCTACTAAATAGTACTGGTTGCTTGTGCAGGTTAAATAAGGTGTTGAGTGTGAAAGTATTCAATATTTTGTAAATGCTAGAGCAGTGTAGCTCTGTACTGTAGCTTACTGATGATGATAATTACATATTTATACATTATGTAATTATTCATCGTTATAGTAACAATAAATATTTTCATCTTCGGCAGTGCTTGGACTAGAACTTGGCCTTCAGGTATTTAGGGTTGAGATATACTTCCATACACACATGCGTGTGCACGCACACACATATACACACACACAGAGATTATATATCTAACTGTGATGGTTAATTTTATGTGTTAATTTGGCTGTGCTAAGGGAAGGCCAGACAGCTGGTAAAACATGGTTTCTGAGTGTGTCTGTGGGGGTGTTTCTGGAAGAGATTAACATTTGACTCCCCTTACCAATATGGGCAGGAGTCCTCTAATTCAATGAGGTCCCGGATAGCACAAAAGAGCAAAAGAAGGATAGATTCCTTCTTTGCCTTGAGCCAGGACATCCATCCTTTTCTGCCCTGGGACAGTAGAGCTCCTGGTTCTCAGGCCTTCAGACTGCAGGACTTATAACAGCAGCCTCCTGGTGTACATGCCTTTGGACCTGGACTCAGTTATACCACCCACTCTCCTGGTTCTCCAGTTTGTAGATGGCCTATTGTGGGACATCTGAACATCCATAACATGTGTGTTACAATGTCTGTATGAGGTATTGAGCCAATACCTATAGTAAATCTCCTTTTATGTATAAATCTACATGAGAATGGCGATACGGCTGGTGGTCAGATGGTGAAAAGCATTGTAAGCATGCTAAGGAGCCTGAGTTTTATTCTGTAGGCCAGTGTACACCCATGTAGGATCAGACATAACAGCAGGTGAGAAATTGGATCCATTGGGGTATGGAAAAAATATTAGAACTTTCATTTAAGTTTATTTTCATCTCATCCTTTAAATTTCTATTTTGGTATAAGTTTTATAATGTACATCCTATATTAGTATAATAACACATATATGTATTTTATTAAATAAATATTTTCATATAGGAGGTACATGCCCCAAACTGGTATCAGCGAAGATACATGATTAAAAGCAGAGATCACCGCTGTAGGCCACAGAGAATTTAGTGGGGGATCTGAGGTGGGGAGGACATTACTGAATTGATACGTTAGGAAAGTCAATCTCATAGCCACATGGAGGCAACACTGGCTGGGGAGATGCTGGGGGCAGAGAGCCAGGTTAGGTGACAGTGCTTCCATAGTGGTGTCTGCATCGGTTCTCAGACTTGGCCACAATGGGTGCGGAGGAAATAAAGCATCATTAAATCAAAGAAATCAGCTTGTCTGGCCTTGCTTGGTGTCTTTCCTCAAATCCTCGCAGACATGTTCCATCTGATTCTTGACCATGACTTCCTTCTGAGAGCTGGGTGCCCCAGTGTCTGGCGTTTTCCCAGGGGAATCTTCCTTGCTGTGCTCTGTGGTGCATCTATCAGAGGGGCTGGATGGTACACAGAGGCAAAGCCTGCAAGGATGGTCTTAGATTATTTTCCGATGAGGTACTTTCACCTTTGGCTTACTGTGCAGTAATTTAAGACTTCAGAGTGTCTCCTTGAAAGACATTATGCATATATTATGTTGTGTACAGTCCTTAGCATTTTTATGTAGCAAAAAAGAAAAAAAAAAAGAAAGGAAGGGGAAAAAAATCCCTGCTCACTTTCCAGGGACAAGTCAAAAGTTTTAGAGCTTTAAATGGAAATGGGAATTTAGTAGACTTAAACATTTTTGGTTGTTTAAAAAATATATACCTCTTGTTTGCTTTGTTATGGAGCGGAAGCTGGCACACCATTGTAGAGCAATTATACTTCAATGGAGATGTTGAAAAAAGGAAAAAAAAAGTAAAACATTAAAAAAAATATATATATATATACCTCTTGGCTATCTCCAAGATGCCTAATATCTAGACAGGACTGAGAAGAATTCAAATCAGTGAGTTTTAATTGTGCCCTTGGTATTGTGGCTGGTATAATGCCTGCTGTGGCTTCTGCTTTGTCATGAAGCTTGCCTGGGAAAACAAGAATTGTACACTCAGAATAATTAGGGAAGAATAGCAGGGGGATAATAGAAAGATTTGACTCAGATTAAGTGCACTTGAATTAGAAGTCCTGGCTTTACCATTATTTTTGTGAACTTAAGCAGGGAACTTCATCATTCTCCATTCCGCTTTGTAAAATTAGTGTGCCAATTTTTACCTTATTAGTCTCTTAAGAATTGTTATAGGAACTCAAGTGAGCAAAAAGGTCTAAGGTAAGATCTAGTACAAAATTGGAGTTTAGTTAAATGTTACGTTTAAGTGTGGTAAATGCTCAATTAGACATAATTCAGTCTTACAATCTACGGTTCAAGATATGCGTCAGTGAGTAGTAAGGAAGAGGAGGTCTAATTCCTGTAACTACCAGGAAAGATGCCGTAAGAGAGGGGTTTTGCAAGGTTGGGATTGACTGGGGAGGTAAGTAGGGGATGCTATGGGACAAGCAGAGACACTAGGATGAGATTCAGTTAGTGAAACCAGAGGGAGGGTAAGAAGGAGATCAGTGTGAGAGTTGGGAGGAACAACATCTTTCAAGATCTGGAGGTACGAGAGAGGTGGAAGATGGAGAGTGGTGAGTGCAGAGGGAGGCATCCTGTAAGCCTGTGAAGTTCAGGGTCCACACTGAACAATGGGAAGTTGCTGAAGGGTTTAAGAAAGATGTGATAAGATCTGATGTGTATTTTGAAAAATCATTCTGTCTGCAGTGGGGGACGGAATATAACAGCAAGGCAGGGACTCCAGTTGTCAGTCTGTTGGAGTCATCTAGGCAAGGTGTCGTGGTGGACGTGGAGGTGGAAAAAAGGGCAGGAGGGGAAACTGGCAGGATTGGTTGATGGAGTGGATGTGAAGGGTAGATTGGATATTATCTGAAAAGTGGAATTAGAGTCAGTTCTCTGGCTGCTTCATCTACAGCGCAGCAAACTCTAATGGCTGACTCAGTGGCTTCCTCCTCTGGGCTCTGATAGTATTTTGTTCAGACTCATATTAGAGTGCCTGTCACACAGGTTGTTAATTACTTTTTTTTTTTTTAACAATAAACTTTATTGCAGAAGTACACTTCAAAATTTGGATGGGGAGTAGAAGAGAAAAAGGGATGGTGAATGCTGAGGAAAATAAAAGAGGAAAAGAGGAAGAGCCCACCCCTCTTAATTACTTTTTAACATATTTTCTAGGTAAATAACTATTTAAAGTTCAGGGCTATGTCTGATTCGTCTTTGTATCCCCAAGACCCAGCCTAGGGCTGGAACATGCTAAATATACAGGGAATACTTTCTGAATGAACCGATGAATAAATGCAGTCACGATTCCCCATGAATAAACTTCAGGGCTCTATGGCGTCTTTCCATGAAGGTGTTTAGCATCTCATAGAGAAATCTTGTTAATTTCTTTGCCAGTTTTAAAGTGGAAAAAGCGACCTTGACACGTGTTCCAATTGTAGCTTGCACATCTTTACAGGAGCCTTCCCCTCCTTTTATAGTATTGAAAAGATTTGCAGAAAGCCCAGTGCTAGCTAACAGCTTCTGAGGAGCCGTGGCAGAGATTCAGGGACTTCTTCCCATTCACTTCTGGCTATTTATCACTTTTCTTGCTGCTGCTGAAATGCTGAACTTTGTCTTTTGTTGTTGACACCTGGCTTCTCAAAAATCTAATGGGAACTTTTCTGAGCCAAACGAAAGGAATGTGGTGTAGCAGGTAGATGAGAGTTTACCTGTCAATGCCTCTAGCATTGTGCAAACTTAGGTTTTGCATTTGACTGACAAGGTAATAAATATATTCGTTTAGGGTTGGGAAGAAAGAAGGGAAATGAGCATTCACAATGTAAGGTTCATGGGGGCTGGAACTGTTGCTTGTTTTGTTCACTGCTGTATCCCTAGCACCTAGGACAGTGTCTGGAAGAGAGTGGCTACTCAGTTAAGTATTTATTGAATAAGTGAACGATTGGTGGTAGGAAATGGAACCCTCTCAAGTATTTGATAGTTTTCCTTTGTCTAGAGAAGCTTAGCATTTGTGCTAGGCAGGTCTTTATACTTGTTATCTTATTTAATCCGAACCGTCTCTACTTGGTTAATAAAGAAACCCAACACCACACATCACTGCTCTGTAGTAAATGACAGAGACAGGACTTAATCTCGTGTCCTCCTGACACAGAAAGTAATGCATAGCCCGTTGGCATCATCCAGAGGAAAAATAACTCCAGTTGATTCCTGTTATACTTTTTTTTTAATTTGCCAAGACACATCTGCCCAGGTGTCCATTTTCTCCAGTTCTAGTCTGTGTCAAATTTCTTACACAGAAGTAATATTATATTTCTGACACACCAGCACAGCATTTTGTGGAGGGCAGGGTAAACAGAGCATCCTTTCTCAATTGCAGACAAGCTGTGATAAATAGCGATTCTCAGGATGCTTGGGGATCTTTAGTTAGCTCTCCCTTCCTGGGCTACTCTTCTGCAAAGCCATAGGAGACTGGGCAGTTTCTCTCACATCCAGGTTTTATTGGTCTGGGGTGTAGGCAGTCAAAGGGAATCTGTTTAATGTGAAGTTTGAAATGCTTACCTTTCAAAAAGATAAGTGGTTTTGGTACTTCTTCTGTTCCCAGTATCTCAATGTACTTCCACAACGTGGATTTTTTTCCAAAGCCTTTTTGATGAGTTGCAACTCATTAGTAGTGAATGATTATCTACTATTATTCACTAATGCTGTTCCCATAGGTGATCAAAATTAGGGGCTTCTTTGAGTCTTCTTGGATATATCTCAGTGCATTGCCTGCCTTCTTCCCCAATCCTTTGTTAAGAGCTGGGCCTCGCCTGAGGATGCAATTGAAATCCACCACTTATTATGTAATTAGTTCTGGTATAGCTTCAAAAGTAGACTTTCCTTGTTAGCGGTTACGAATATTATATTTGAAAGTGAAGAACTCAGCCTGAACACCACACACACACACACAGACACACACAGACACACACACAGACACACACACACACAGACACACACACGGACACACACACACAGACACACACACACAGACACACACACAGACACACACACACACAGACACACACACACACAGACACACGCACACAGACACACACACAGACACACACACAGACACACACACACACACACAGACACACACACACACAGACACACACACACACACAGTGTTCACGTTGTTTTTTTCACTTTTGAACATAATTTGTAATATATTTTAGTATAGACGATAAATGTCCACGGCATACAGTAATTGGCCAAAGCGCACTGGAATTTAACCGGTTACCTAGTGACAGGCGGGCAGTTTGGTTTCTACATCCCCACCCAGCTTTGTGGCTCTCCACTGGTCACTGAGTATTGAACCCCTCTTGTTGATCTGGAGGGCTCATCCCAGTGTTGCAGTGTGCTCACTGTAGCATTTGTAAAGTTTATTCCACTTGTCCTAAGAAGGGAATGATTCCTTTGCTCATATATGTTTCAAACATGCTGCATACCAGAGATCAGAATTGCATTCAGTGCTTTAAAAAGCCCTTAGAAAACTGTGTTTAACCTAGCATCTGTTCAACTTATTTGTACGTGAAATCATCTTAACACGTGAAATCTCTTATTCCATGAAACTAGTGTTTTGTGGAACACATTTTGGAAAATGGTCCTTAATGTGTTTTACTACCTAAATTATAGGCTCTACTAATGTTTACAAATCTGGGGATTCCGGAAATTTCTGGATATTTATATTACAGATTCAAGATTTCATATTATGACTCCAGTGAGTTGTAAAAGTTTAAGAAATCTTCTTTAATGTGAACTCCTACAAAATCTGTTTTTTCTCATTAGGAATTTGTCTAACCTATGCATCACAAATCTATTTTTTTCAGAATAATAATTAAGAAAATGGTTCATCCTCTTCTTTTCCCTCATTTGGTAAAGTTTGGGTTTGATATTGCTGAATATGTGACCATTAAGCATATGTATGAGTAGAATAAATATAACAAATATTTGTATAGTGCATTGTAGTTTATCAAGTGCGTTAATATATTCTATTTCCTTAATCTTCTATCAAATCCTGTACAATATGGATTGTCATTTTAAGACTATTTCATAGATGAGAAACTAGGATCCTCTCTTAAAACATACTCAAATTGCTTTTTGAATACTTACTGGACACAAGACACTCTTATTAGCATGGAGAGTAGACTCCAAGAGGTCAGGGGGTTTTGTCTGCTTCCTTCCCTGCTGAGTCTCTAACATCAAGCCTCACCTGGAATGTAGAAGCTAATCTGTTGTAATGGTTGGGTGCATCAGCGAATGAATAAATTGTAGTTATCATTGCTGCTAATATTTAGTAATATATTTTATATAATTACTTTACGTGCTTTTTCATCTTTTTCATATTATACCCTAATAAAAATATTGATATTCTCATTTTACAGATGAGGACCTAAGGCTAGGAAAAGTCAAGTGGCTGGCCTGAGGTTACCCCATTAGTTAAGTAGTGGAGTTAGATCGCTTAGCTTCTGTAATCCTATTTCTTATCTCTGCAAGAGGGAATTGAGGCTCAGACGTTATAATTAAACCTGTATCTTTTTATACCTAAGCCAGCTGTTTTTATACAAAACCACATCATTAGATCGAATTCAGCCCCATGGTAAACAAATAATGATGCTGCTGTTGCCACTGCTGCCAATTACCATGTCTTCAGCATCTATTCAGTGGCAGTCCGTGTGCTTAGCATCTTACATGCATTATTTCACTTAATTCTTACAACTCTACAAGCTAAGGTACTACTTTTATTTTCATAAAACCACAGCTTGGAGAGGATAAATGAGTTACCCGAGGTTACTCTGTTAATAAATGGTATGCCCGCAACCCTAATCTCAGACTGTATTTGTCTCCATGAGAAAAACACAAAACAACAACAGCGACAACAACAACAAAAAAACAGAAGAAACAATCAGAGGAACTCAATGAGGTGTTTTATCTGTTTTTACTTTCTCTTCTTATAGTGGGCCCCGGGAGCATAATTTGGATCCCTTCGGTAGGAAACAGTTTGGGCAGTTTTTATTTCACAGTGCTAGACCACACAGTTGAGGAACACCCTCCTGGATTTCCTAGATCCCTTTCCTAGTGTCTCCCAAATGGAGAACTTCACGGAAGAACCTAGATGAATAGCAGACCTGGACCTATCACCTTCCTGCTCTCATGCTGTCATTCCCTTCCTCCAAGACCCAGGAGTCCTCCCCTCGGCTTCCTTCCTTTCTCCTTAGGTTATCCTGCAAAATCAGCTCCTCTCGTTTAGCTGTCTGCTCCATTGCCCTTCTCTTTCTAATCCCGCCAGTTTCCTCATTTTCTAATTATTATCCACATTATTGATGCTTAGTGCGTAGTCTAATAGGACATTTTGTTTATAATGGCCACAGGTAGTTACACTTCAAAATGAATGAATGGGATTCGACAGGCCCCTCCATCATATTTACTGGAGGAAGACAAAGGGTTTAAATTAACGGATTAATTGGAAGCCTCTTAGGTGCACTTAGTTTCTGGTTGACTGAACCAAGTTCTCCTCTTAAAAGGTCAATGAGTTTTTCCATAATTTTTAGCTGCTCTGAGAAAGGAACTGTAAATCTTTCCGTTTATTTGCTTTATAAATCTTCCTTCAGCTCACTTAGTACAGGGCCGAACATCATAAATCCATGGCTTTCTTCTAGAAAAAGAAAAACAGGCCGTGTTAACCTAAAAGGAAACCTGGTCTTCTAAAACTATAAGAAGCTGTTAATGTCAACTCTTCCTGACTGGAAGATACGAGAGAGAGTGTGTGTGTGTGTTTGTGTCCACACACACACACACATGTATATACATATATACGTTTTGAAAAGTCATACCACCGGGCCTGCTGGTATTATGTAAATAGCACATTTTACCATATTTTCCAAGGGAATGAAATAATCTTTTTATTGAAATAGTATCTGCTTTAACCCAGGTGCCTTAGAGTTGGAAATAATAGAAGACATGGTCAAACTAGTTAATGATGTGCTTGGAGACTTGGAATTTTTGATTATCTGAGGGGAAATCTTGGGAACCCTTGTGTGCCCCTTTGTTGTTGAAAAATCTTTCAATTCCTGAATCCCTTTTCTGGCCTTGGAGTGCGTGAGGCTGTGCTCCTTATTGATTTCTGCTTGGTGACTGAGGTTACTCACAAGGCCACCAGCTCTTCTTGGGCATCGATTCTCAGCCTCTTCTTGTTTATCATGCTAGGTGTGTATGGTCAGGTTGAGGCTCATTGCCTCTAGTCATATGTACATGGAAACACAACTTTGGAGGTGGTTTTTGTGCCCTATTGTTAGCATTTGGGTTTTTTCTCCCAAAGTGGTACCCAGCAAAAGAAGAATGGGATCTTCTTAAAGTCAGAGAGGGTGTCTTATTCATTGATGCAACTCCAACACCTAGTACTGCTCATGGCACACTGGTTAGAAACTGTGTTTTCTAAGTATTTGATGACTTAAAATAGATGTGTTTGAATCACTGAGGTTTTAAGTATTTTGGATAGCTGACCTCTCTTCTTCCCTCCCTTTCTTTCTCTGAGTTTACTGAGCGCTTCTTGTTCTCAGATACGCTGCGGGCACCAAGACTACCAAGAAAGGAGATCAGCATCTCCTGACCTCCTCTCTCACATTAGACATTGGTTGCTTTTACACATGTCCTCTTATCTAATGGTCACAATACACTATACAGTAGATTGTATATTCCTCATTTTTAAAGATGAAGATATAAATTCCAGAAAGATTATAGCTAAGATCGACATTAGGTCAGCCTGTGTATACACATTCATTTATCCCTGGGGTTCCTGAATGCTGCTGAGCAGCAGAATCTCCTGGGAAGTTTGGTGAAGATTCAGTTTCTGGGGACCCTTCCTGGACCCAGAGTCTGTGCAGAATCTTTAGGGACCCTAACTGCTGAGAGGTTTATGATGTATCCCTCATAGATAAGTCATTATTTTTGAAAATAAAATTATAAAGTAGGTATAAAGAGGCCCTATAAAGTTCTTAACTTTTCTTGGGATGACTAATGCATAACTTAAGAAAGATTACATATCAATTTATCTTTAAATTTCATACTCTTGCATGTACTCTCTCTCTCTTTTTCCTTTACTCCTTTTGCTTTCCTTGTGCCTTACCCCATAGTCTGACTATTGGATAACTCAGCAATTCCCAGACCATGGGATTCTGATGCACAACTGTGGAGCAGTTCACTAAATATTTTGGGTTCTATGCACTTCTAGGCACTAAACATTTGCCATGGGACATGTTCTGGCCAAGGAGTTTTAAGCTGAAGTCATGTGTGTTGCTTCCAAGCCAGAGTATTTAATTTCTGTGTAAGAACCTCCCAAACCCCTTGGCAACAGCAATCCCAGATAAGGGCAGTTTTGTTAGCCTAGATTCCTGAGTATTACAGTAAGCTGCACTCACCTCCTCTGACCTGCACTGGACATGTAATGTGAGTTAAATTAACTTTTGTTGTCTTTAAGCTACTGAGATATGGGATCGTTTGTTATCCCAGCAAAACCTGTGGTAGCCATGTGTGGAAACTACCATTCTATATTATACAAGACACTTGAAAGTGAGTTTTAAAGGCTGAGTAGTATTTTACCAGGCAGATAGGGAGGAAAAAGGATATCAGCCAGAGGAAATGCAGATGTACTTTGACACCTTTATTTATCAAATTCTTAATTTTTGTCATTTTAGAGGATTGTGTAGAAGCTGAAAAAATAATTTTAGTAGGGAGCATGAATTCTCAGCTGGGGATATCATAAGGTCCATCAAAGGCATTTGGGTATGACAGAAAATAGGCTGGAGAGAGGGCACAATGTGATGGTGAAATGCAGGTGAGTTGTTTATTATACCTAGAACATTAACTAAATGTGGGGAAGTGGTGGAAAATGAAGCAATTTAAGTTGATAGTGGCCTAGAATACAGCCACTATGGAAAAGAGTACAGAGATGCCTCAAAAAATTAAAAATAGAACTACTGCATGACCTAGCAATTCCACTCCTAGGTATTTATCTGAAGAAAATAAAAACACTGAGTTGAGTGGATATATGCATGGCTGTGTTCATTACAGCATTATTTACCGTTGCTAAGATATGGAAGCAACCTAAATGTCCATCAGTGAATGAATGGAGAAAGAAGATGTGGTGTAATATATATATACACACACACACAAACTGGAATATTATTCAGCCATTTAAAAAGAACGAAATCTTGCTATTTGCAACAACACGGACCTTGAAGACATTGTGCTAAGTGAAATAAGTCAGACAAAGATGAATACCGTATGATCGCACTAATTTGTGGAATATTAACGAAAGAAGAAAGCAAGCTCATTGGTGGTTGCAGAGATGGGAGATGGGCAAAATGGGTGAAGGGAGTCAAAGGTACAAACTTCCAGTTATAAATTAAATACGTCATGGAGACGTAATGTACAGCATGGTGACTGTAGCTAACACTTGTATTGCATATTGTAAAGTTGCCGAGAAAGTAAATCTTAAAAGTTCTCACCACCAGAAAACATTTTTTTGTTAACTATATATGGTGATGGATGTTAGCTAGACTTACTTTGGTGATCATTTTGAAATACACGCAGACGTTGAATTACGATGCTGTACATCTGAAACTAAAATAATGTTGTATTTTAATTGCACCTCAATTTTAAAAGTGTAAAAGAAATAAAATAAAAACCAGTGCCTAGGAGGCATCCCTCTTCTTCTGAGCAGAGCAGTGCCACGTTAGGCCTATTGTCTTAATTTTGCGAATAGTTGGCAAAAATCATCAAACCTTTGACAAACTCAGTTAAGCTTAAGACGTTTGACGTGGCCCTATTCCTATTTCTCTCACCTCTGGTTTCCCTTAATAATAAGCTAAGTAAATGTAGGTATGTGTTAGATTCAGAGTTTCTAGCCAGAAAATTTCCCCCTGAAAAAGCAAGGAAATAAGAATCCAGTAATGGTGTATAAGTGTGCTCGTTGTATGATTAGATTTCTTTGATATACAAATAGCAGGAATCCAAACCCAAAATGGCTTAAGCAGAGAACATTTATGGACTGAAATAACTGAAAGTAGTCTTCGGGCAAGGATGGATCCGGGGCTCCAACAATCTCACCAGGACTCTGTCTCTTTATCTCTGGCTTCTGTTGGTTTTATTTACAGGCAAATCTATTCTACTGTTACCCTCAGCTTCAAGCTTGCTTGCTAACTAGGTAATCCGTGTCATTTTAGCAAGAATCATAGAATTGAGTCTAATTAGTCTGGTTTAGGTCCAGTACTTGGCCCTGAACCACTCATGGTATCCTTGAAACTATAACATACTGATTAGCCAGTCCTAGGGTACAGCGTGGAAAGTGACAGCAAAGGTCATCTCTACTCAGTCTACATGGAGAGGAGAGGTGGTTCCTTAAAGGAAACTCAAGGTGTTGTATCAGAAGAAATGGGGGATAGATTTTGGGTAGGAAAAGACAATAGCTATCCTCTACTGTGATGTCTTTCAAGTTTGCTGATGAGGTTGCTGTAGAAATGATGGTATGGTTGATAATGATTACTCAGAGAAAGCCCTGAATTGAGATTTAGGAGAACTGGATTTAAATCCCCAGTTTCTACTCTCTGGCTATGTGATCCAATCTCTGTGTACCTTAGTTGCCTTACCTGTTGAGTGGATGAAATGATACTCTGCACGATGTTGCTATGCAGGCAGTAAGATAGGATATTGCCCACGTGGTATCTTTAGAGATTGTCCAGCCCCTTCATTCTGCAGGTGAAGAGGGTTAAATGACTTGATCAAGGTTGTATAGTCACTAAAGGCAGAATCAGAAGTGGAGTCTCTGTCTCTCAATGTTAAAGCCATGATTTTAGTAACAGTTGTGAGAGCACTCGGGAAGATTTTAAAAATTATGTGTATGTGATTTGCTCTTTCTAAAAAGTTGTTTGTATGTGGAATTCTTGTTAATGAAATAATTTTAAAAGGCAGAGCTTACTAATTTAAAGGATTTCTATAGTTAATCATTTAGAATCTTCTTGTTAAGTGAAAAAAACCTCCACCCAATTTACCTTTGTTTTGGTAAGTATTATATTTTTTTACATACCACCTTTACTTCGAGTAAGGTCAGATCTGCTAATTCTGTTATTTTAAGATGACATCTTGATTTTCATTGTTTTTAGCATAACGTAGTGGGGAAAGAACAATCTTAGGCAGCAGAAAGACTGGCTGCAATTCTGCCTTAGCTCCTATTAAGCTTTGTGACAGGGGCAAGTTACGGAGCTGCTGGTCTTCATCCTTTGTGGTGTGTATTATTGCCCACGGTAGCATTCGAAGCTATTCAATTCCCACCCCACCTGCACCTTCTTAAAACACACTCTCTACTGTGGCGCAACATTCTGGAATTCTTGCTCCCTCTCGGCTCACTTCCATTCTTCAGCTGTTAAGCGATGGAGATGGAGCTCCGCAAGGCTTGATCCTAGACATTGTCTCTGCTCACTCCCTGTTCCTTGTCACTGCCCCACCCATCTACATCGGTGCTTCGCTTAGCTCTGATGGATGATTGACTAACACCTTTATACTGGACCCCCAGCCGAGACCGCTCATCTAAACTCCATGCCTTCGAGTCTGATTGCGTATTTGACAGCTACTTAGATGTCTCGAAGGCACCTCAAATGCAGTGTGGCCAAAACAGATGTCCCATGTTCCTCTGGAACACCTGCTCTTCTCCTAGTACTTCCTCTATCTGTGAGTGATAGCACCAACCATCTTGTTACACAAGGCACAGATTTATGAGGCATCCTTAATGTTTTCCTTTCCTTCATCCCAGTATCCAATCCATCGTCAAGTTTGCTTGATTTTATGTCCTGAGTATCTTATCAGTCCATCCGTTTCCATCCACATTCCCTGCCTCCCTTTAGTCGCAGCTTTCCTTGTGTCTTATCTCCACTGTGGCAGTGGCTTCTTAATTTCCTTCCTTCTGGCTCTTTCCAGCGGGTTTTGCATGCTGCACAGAGAGCCATCTTCTCAAAATGCAAAACGTATCATGCCATCCCCCTTGCCATAGTGCATGGATTCCCACTGCTTTAAGGAAAAAGATGCACCCTTATCATGGGCCATAACGCCCTTTAGGATCTCTCTTCTGGTCTCACTTTGCACCATGCTCCATCTTTCTATTCACATGAGCAGTCTCTCACTAACAGCCTGTAGCATCCTTTCCCCATTCCTTGTAACTTCTCCTTTGTTATCTTCTACCTTTTCTTCAGATCTCAGATCAATTACTTCTCAGGTGACTTCACCATCAGGGTCAAATTTTCAATATACACTCTCTTAGGACCATATATATCTCCTTTTTGTGCACCCTCACAATGCTAATTTTATGTTTGCATAATTTCTGGATTCTTCCAGTGATTTTTCCCTTGAACATTATATCCCTAGCACCTAAAAAAGTGTTGGACATATTAGGTGAGTAAAAAATATTCGACCCTCTTACTTTCACCCACTTTTTGTGAAAATGCATGACCTCTGAAGCCAGACAGATCTGAATTTGTATACTGGGTTTGCTTCTTACTTGTTACCTGACTTGAGTGAATGACTTGAGTTCTCTGGGTTCTCGGTTCCCTCATCTGCAATGTGTGCTAGTAATTCTACTGTATACGTTGGAATCAGATGAGATAACATAGTAACCCACCCAGTAGGGGGCCTGATGCATGGTAGAAACTAAGAAAATGTTCATTCCCTTTCTTCTCCCCTCCAGTTCTCCTTAGAATATAATAGGTTATTTTTTACAAATGTCGCGATGCTCTTCTCTTTACATTTTTCTGATCTTTACAGCCATCTCCTTTTTTTGCCTGGGCTGGGAATCTGCATGACTCCTACTGGATTCTGTTCAGTTCATTAGTGATGAGTCATCACCATCTCGTGTCCTCTCAGTGGTCCATGCAGAATCACATGGCACCTTAATAGCCAACATTTATGATGATGGGCCGTTTGTAGGGAGATGGGAGTAATTTGCTTAGGTTTAAAGGTACATTAACTCGCTTTGGTCACTCAGACTCAAGGATTAAATTTTTTCCGAGTCCCCAAATGGCATCTCTACTTGGGTCGTCTTTGATTTCAAACCCGATTTCAATAAATTTTAAAAAATCCATGTTGTACTGACCGAGTTATTGGTTCCCTCCCAGTTATGTTGATTCCCTCAAGGATCTGGGTTGATTAGGTCAGCTCTGTTTGCTGAAAAAATTAGTAATGTAACTTTTTGATCTGATTTACCTGGTCAACTCGCCAGAATGATCAAACTAGTTGTCTTGAGTACCTGTGAACAAGAGGAATGGATGTGCCATTAGGATGATGAGGTCAAATAAAGTTACTCTTCGTTAGGTATATCCTGCTTTGTTCCATAAAATGTTTGAGGTCGCCTACAAGAATATAAATGAACGGTAAAATCATAGAAATAAATGTAAAATGAAAATCCCACTAGACAATGAAATCATGGCTAGACTAGAAATATAGAAGGAAATTTTATACCTGAATTTGTTGGCAATAAGCCTTATATAATTACTAAAACTGGGCTGCACATATTTTGCTGAGCAAAAGAGGAACCCTGATTAGTTACAAGATTCACACTGTAACAAAAATTAGGGCATTTCAATGGAAGAAGGAGCCTTTGGATTCAGGGCCAGGCTACTGCTGTCTTGTGAGGCTTTGCTTAGGAACTTTCACCCCTTTGATCTCTGTTTTCTTCTTTGTCATGAGGCAGTTGGACTCAGATTCAGAAGTCACACTCTGGCATCCTAGGTGCCATATTTGGCCTGCAGATGTTTCTCTCTGGCTTACAGGGCACTTTGGAGACTTTATTTGATGCCTCTTGACAAGGTTTGCAGGCCTCCAGTTTGCCACATTCCTCTTCACTCCCTCTTGTGATACACCTGGTTCTCTTCTCTGGAAGCCAGGAAGCCCCCGCCAGAAAGCAGACCAGGGGACGCCTCAGGCTAGTCTCGAAAGACTGGATGTTTGATCAGGACTTTTCAGGGTCCCAGGACCCTCCTTTCCCATTCTGCCATTTTACAGTCCTGTCCCAGGTCCAATTCTCTCCCCAGACATTGACTGTCCATGTTCCAGATGGGCATGAGAGGGAGATTGTCTGGAAAGATGGCCCTTGTCAGCTGGCCACTCTCACCTTCACCCCTAATTTGAAGATGCTTATCCTGTCAGTCTCCTATCTCCTCATGAGCTCTGGACACCTTCTCAAGGACCCCGAAGGATCGGGTTTTACCAGGTGCTACTGGCTCATGAACTTCATCCTGCATCAGAATCACCTTGAGTCAGATGGCCAGGCCCCATCCCCAGAGTTTCTGATTCATTACGTCTGGGGTAGGGCTTGGTAATTTGATATTTTGACATGTTCCCAGATGATGCAGCATCCTTCCTCATTCCGGATGGCAAAAATATGCTTTGAGAACCACTGTTCTATACATTGGGGCACCTTTTTACCTTCTTAAGTCCACATCAATAAAATAAATGGCTGTAGACATCATGTATGCCTTACCCTGCAATGATGGGAAGTTATCTCCATCTCTAAGAGAATCAGAGAACAAAGTTGTGGCCAGGTGGCTCTTCTTTTCTTTCCCCTCAATTTTATAACCTTCACTTACATAACATTATGTAAGATATCATGTAAATAAACTTCAAAAATTACAAAATTTGTAATTTTGTTATTTTTCAACTGGATTGAAGGGTTAAGTATTTTAAAGAATTAATCCAGAAGAAAGCTACTGAACATATAATGCAATATTTGCCTAGTACAAACTCTGGCATATGGAAGGCAATAATCAAAATGGCTTTTTTAATAGATAAGAAAGAAACCACACAGGGCTGAAACATTGCCTAATTCTGATGAAAAAGGCCAAAGCCATTTTAATTAGATTGTGCTCTAGATACATCCTACTTAATTTATTATTCTCCCTTTGCAACTCTCCTCAACTAATTTGAGCTCAGTTGTTATGAACTAGTAAAAATCTGTATGGTGTCGGCTCTGGAGCCAGACTGCCCAGGTTTAAATCCCTTCTCTACCACTTACCAGCTGTAGATACGGAGCAAGTTACCTAACTTCTTTGTGCGTTATTTTAACTCATGTGGATAATGGGGATAATAATAGCTCTTACATCATACCATTGCTTTAAGGATAAAATGAGTTAATATATGTAAAGGGTTTGGAACGGTTCTTCACACATATGTATGTTGATGGTATAATGGCATTCTTGCCTTCTCCAGGGCATGGTATATTTTGTGGAGATTACTTCTCGATTTTGATACATTGTTTTCCACTTAATAAAAGAGAAAACTAAAGCACAAAAAAGACTGGAATTTGTCTGTGTTTACAGAGACTAGTTACCATCCCCAGCTCAGCCTCCTGGGTTGAGCTGCACTTACACCTTCCATCAGGGAAGGTAAATGTGATGTGGTGTTTTCACTCCGCTACTTGGCAGTTGGAATCTCCTGTTGTTTCAAGAAATACCATTTCCTTGATTTAATAAATTCCCCTTGCTTTTCCTGCTATTTTATCACATAAGGATGGACTGCACTTCAGACTTGAGATTCCTTCTTCTGAGCAGACGTTACACTAGTCATCTGAGTCAGAATTGATCCACCTATCATGGTAAATAATAGCTGTGAATGTAAT
This sequence comes from Globicephala melas, assembly GCF_963455315.2. Lineage (NCBI taxonomy): Eukaryota > Metazoa > Chordata > Mammalia > Artiodactyla > Delphinidae > Globicephala > Globicephala melas. The sequence goes on along the minus strand of NC_083321.1, from coordinate 35,250,544 downwards.
CCAGAAGCCCTATTATCCTCTGCTTGTAGATAATAATGGCAACATCTTATGCTCATAATACTTCGATGGGTTTTCCAAAGCTTTTTCCTCAGGGAGGGTTGTTATTTTTTCAGCTTGCTACCACACAAAGATTTGGAATCCGACAGGCCTGAGCTCTTCAGCTGCCTCCCCAACTAGCTAACTGTTTAGCTTCAGGCAAAGTGCTTAACCTCTCTGAGCCTCAGTTTTTCCACCTTCACGGTGTTGAAGTATCTCAAAGTTGAGCCACTGGCCTGCACTCTTCCAGCCAACCAGTCTCAGAGCTGGGTATAAATCCAGGTCTGTGCGACACAGAATGCTCTCTTATTTATTGTTTTTTTTTTTTTTTTCTCCCCCCTGTAATTGCTTAAGAGCAAGATGGTTTGTGCTTGCTGGTCCTGAGCCTCTGTGGGATGAAGGAGCCTGGGGCTCTTGACCAGTAGCTCTCGTTCCAGCAGTTTGATTGTAGCTGATAAGCTTAGGTGGGCCCCTCCCTCTGGGTAAGGCATCTTCCCAACTCTGGGCTGGAAAATCAAGCCTGTTCACTCACTCAATACAAAAAGGGTGATGGATACAAACCAGGCCTGGCCATTGAAACTTTTTTATTGTTTTGATTTCTCCACTTTGCTCTTATCATCCTCTCTGTTCCACTGCCTTAGTTTCTTGACATTGACCTCCTTTCTAGTCCTCGAACTCATCTAGTATCACATAGCAGACTTTGAGGTTGGTCTGCTGAATGGTCTGAAGTCAGTTGGGGTATAAAGCAAGAAGCAGCTTTATTTGTCTTCAGTCACTGCCATCAGTTGTTTCCTTAACAACATCCTGGGCTGATTCTACCACTTTCTAGTGACTTCTGTGTATAAAAAGTCCAGTCTAGTTTGAGACTTCCGTTTCATATCCAATTTAATGCTCATCTTTTCCCTTCCCTTTGAGCACTGCCCAAGCTTTGGCCTGAAGGCTTCAGTGGGGACGGAGTGTAATCCAGTTTTTCATTCTGCCTCTTCCTGGGTAGCCAAATACTCGTCCTTTCATGCGTCAGTGTGTAAAGTCTGTGGCAGGTCCTGTGGGAACTCCTGTGGCACCTCCCGTGGCATGTGTCCCGAACATGGACATTGACTCTGGCCTGGCCTTTCATATCTAACCACCCCTCCTTTTATTTCCCTTTCTCAACAAGGTACTCCAACAGCCCCTTGCTGCTGGGATCTCCTTATTCAAATGGCAGTTCTTCTGGATATTGACCTGGAAAAATAGCTCGAATTCTGGTTAGCCTTCAGTGTTCACTTGACACACAGGAGACGCGCATTCTCGACATGCCAATACCAGGGGTGCAGGCCACTGCTCTGCAAACCTCTCTTTCTGTTGGCCACTTCTCTCTAATACTCTTTTCCTTCTGTTCTGACGCAGAGAAGATCAGTAGGTTCATTGCCTAAGCAGATATCCATCCGGCTAAATAGCATCTCAGTTTCTCCTTGCTGACACCCCCAGTCCTTTGGAACCATCCTTCTGTGACCAAGTCATTCCTCCCAAGCTAGTGACTCTTGGCATATTATCCTGTCTCCCTGCTCCATAATCTTCTGCTTGTGTAGACAGGGGACGGGAACGGAGTTACAGTGCTTTGGTTAGCAGAGCCTGCTGAAGGTATCGGGCACTCAGTTGCTTTTAACTCGCTTTAGAATTTGGTACTTGACTCCTTTCTGTCCTCAGCTTTGAGACCGAGTCTGGCCCTCAGGAGAAGCCCTGGTCAGCATCCGATGACACTCGCTTCTCTGTGTCTTGACCCCAGCAGCTTCCCTGGCCATGCCCTGTGGCTTTCTTGTGGTGCTTCCTACTCCTGGGTTTCTCAGCTCCCTATTTTCCTGACTAGCCCCAATCCCTGAAAACCAACTGTGGTGTTTGCCTAGAAGATCCAGCTTTGTCAGATGTGTTACAGCTCCTAGGTGAGGAGATTATCCAAAGGAACGATCCAGGGAGGGTCAGAGTGGCCACCATGGCCTGGTGAGAAAGCGTGGAGCCATAGGCCATCACCAGGGAGGGGAAGTTTGCCTACTGAGGGCACACATGCCCAAGACTGTCTTTCCCCTGTCTCGTTACTTCCATCTCTGATACCAACATTTCTGGCAACAAATGATTTTGTTGTAGTATGTTGTCTTTGTTCCTGTAGCTCTGTGGGCTGGGCTGACTGCAGAAACCCACCATTTAACTGCTACTGAGATTTCTAAGGTGTATTTTCAACAAGGGAAAGTCATGAATCTTTATTTTCTAAACTTCATAGACATGCTCTCATTTAATTTTCCCAATGACTTGTGTGTGGTAGGTGACCTTATTCCCATTTTAAAGAGGTGTACACTGAGGCCCTGAGAGACATACATCACATGCCCAGTCTGGCTAGAGCCTGCGCTGGAGTTAAAAATCCAGAAAGGTATGATTCCAAAACCCTTAGCTCTTTCCCCTACATAACAATGAAAAGATAGCTGAGGAGGCATTCCAGGCCAGGCCAGCACACTGACACCTCCCTTGGGTTGGTTGTTTACATAAACTGCCACAGGTTTCAGTAACGACCTCCTGACGCTGATGCTGACCTCTTGGGAGGACATGCCTGGCCAGTTCTTGGCCTGAGGAGTGGCTGCCCTTGAACCGGAACCTGCTCTGGGGACCATGCTTGCTAGGCCACACTAGCATCCTATTCTCCAGGCTTATCGTTATGCACATTCCTAGCAGCAGCAGAGTAAGTTAATTTGGCAGAAGGAAATTAAACTCGTCTCTTATTCTTCATTCCCCCAGAAGTATTGTACTTGAGGAATATCACATCCCCAAGGTGAGAGGTATTGTGCAAAAAGGCACAGCAACCCCTCTCCTTCCTTTGTTCCTTCAAAGCCTGTGTAGGGTGAAGGCAAAAAATGTGGAAAATATTTTTATTTACCCCAATAACATTTTTAGGAAGACAAAGATATTTACATGCAAGGTCATTAATTCAGAGTTGCAGGCTGCTGAATTTGTGACTAAGAACAGTTCCTGGGGTAGCTCTGTAAACAGGGCTTTGCAGATGAGGGGTCTGGGCAGGAGACTGTTTCTATTTAAATGTGATCTCCATCACCGCACGCGTGCCTGACAAATAAGACTGGGTTTCTGTATTTCTTGCTTCGTCTGTGATTTTAATTTCTGGCCTTGCCTTTAAATTGGAGTCTTTACATATTTCGTTGCTGTCCAGGGTGCTGGAGGCTAGGGTTTGCAGTCTGCAGTACTTTCTGGAAATTTCAATCTTTGGAAACTTTGGCTCAACCTGAACATCTTATAGATTAGGAAGGGTGATCCAAAGAGATTGAGAACCTGGGTTTTAGTTGTAGTTTCTGTCACTTACAAGTCAGTGGCCTCTCTGTCCTGGTGTGAGTCAAGGTCAGGTGAATAGTGATTGGTAACAGCCTGGAGCAGAACCTCTGTCTTCTGATCCAAGTCTTGGCCTCTTGCCACTGGATCAGAATGACTGCTATTCCCCCAGCCTGAAGTATCATTTTTGACCACTTACTAGAAACTTTGAGTTTGATGGTGCTCATCACTGCCTTGCTGTGCTTACAGCTTTTAGTGAAGCGGGTGTCTCTCTGCCTAGAATGCCCTCCTCTTGCTTGTGTGCCTGGCAGACTCTTACATAATATTCCTGGCTGCATCGAGACACTACTTCCAGGAAGCCTTCCTTGACTTCCCCCAGGCAGACTTCGATATTCTCTCTGCTCTGTTTCCGTTTTACATGTTCTATTCATTACAATTCCGCTTATTGCGTGACTGATGAGTGACACGTTATTCCCTGCAGTGCTTTTCCAGGGCAGATGCTAGCCTAGGGTTGGTGTGCCATACCTGTCCGTTGACTAAGCGAACACACAGCAACACTGGGCTGTGGTAGGTCTGTTGGTGAGACTTTTGCTGCAGCAAGCAGGGAGGTTGCCGTCACTTCTCACTTAGACAAGGCAAAAGTGGCCCACTTTTGGCTAGTGTCCATTAGCTTGGCCAGCAAACAGAATCTTAATGAATATATTTAAATGTGCTTTTTTGTTGCGAAAGAAAGAAAGAATATATCTGGTCTCTGCCCCCATCCCCTTTCCTGGCACTGTTGGCACAAAGCTCCTAGAACCCCTGGAAACATCTGAAGTGATACAGGTCTTTTTTATGCTAATGAGATGACTGGCGCCTGGGGGTAGGGACTGGTTGCCAGGGGAACTAGTCCTGTGATTAGAGAGTTAGCCCTACCCCTGACCTCTAGAGAGGGAAGAGGGGCTGGAGGTTGAAGCCCCCATAAAAAACCCTAACCTAAGGGGTTCAGAGACCTTCTGGGTTGGTGAACAAGAATATATCCTTGTGCCAGGAGAGTAGCACACTCCAAACTCCACAGGGACAGAAGCTCCTGTGCTCAGAACCCTTCCAGACCTCACTGTATGTATCTCTTCATTGGACTGTTCATATGTATCCTTTAAAATAGCCCTTGTAATACATCATTAATAGTGAAAGGTAAAGTGCTTTCCTGAGTTCTGTGAGCTGTTGTAGCAAATAATAGAAATTGAGGCAGGAGTCATGGGAAACCAGTCAGAAGTCCGGTGACCCAGATTTACAATTGGCATCTGAAGTTGGGGCGGTCTTTTGGGACTGGGCCCTTAACTTGTGGGACCTGACACTACCTCTGGGTGGATAGTGGCAGAATTGAATTGAATTGTAGGACACCCAGCTGGTGTTTATTTATTTATTTTTTTTAGGACTTTATTTAATGAAAAAATTTTTGACCACGTGGGGTCTTTGTTGCTGCGCACGGGGGGCTTTCTCTAGCTGCACCTAGCAGGGGCTACTCTTCGTTGCGGTGCACAGGCTTCTCATTGTGGTGGCTTCTCTTGTTGCAGAGCACGGGCTCTAAGTGTGCGGGCTTCAGTAGTTGTGGCACGCAGGCTTCAGTAGTTGTGGCACGCGGGCTCTAGAGCGCAGGCTCAGTAGTTGTGGCGCATGGGCTTAGTTGCTCCGCGGCATGTGGGATCTTCCCAGACCAGGGATCGAACCCTTGTCCCCTGCATTGGCAGGTGGATTCTTAACCACTGTGCCACCAGGGAAGTCCCCCAGCTGGTGTTTAGAGAGTCAGTTGTTGTGGAAATAATCCCACACATCTGGAGTCGGAAGTATTTTGTGAGCAGAGGGGTTTTCCTTTAGTAAGAGTTTCTCTTTTAGCATCACCATTCTGTATCCTCAATGAAATTTGATAGCAAAATAAATGTGATTTCTGTATTCTTCCATATCTTCAAAGACAATAATGTAAAGATAAATTGGGATCATCATATATCCCTATCTAGTTTAATGTGCTAGTTAATTAAACCAACTTCTGAGGAATCTAACTTACTTTTATTTTTTGCAGCATATACAGATTTGGGGGTGTCATATTTTGTAGCTATTAAGTCATTGTTCTTTAGGATTTGGATGTTGGATTTGGAGACACATACACCCGTTTTCCCCACGTATAGCACACTATCAAAAACAATCATGATATGAACTTAGCAGGCCAATTTTGAAATAAGTACTGAGCGTTGTCATGAAAAAACATGAAGATTCCCTGAGCCACCAAATGCTGCAATAAAGGAAATATGATGAAACCTATGTGAAATCTAACAGTTAGAAATAGCTACAGTGCATCAATGCCTGTACAGGCTCACAACAGCATGACTGTTTTTATGATCCAATGTATTGTTCACTGTGAACAGAGAGCCATCAGCTAAAAGCTATGCTTTCTGGACATTCACAATTAAAAGTAAGAAAGGACAGCAACAGCATTGGTGATGAACAGAAAGGTTTTTTTACATTGAAAATGTAAAACCAAGCAGTGGAAACTTATGAGGAAAATGTAAATTATACATGTCCCCAAAGTGGTAAAGAAATATTTATACTCATTCTTGTAGTAGGTAGATTGTCCACATTTTCCAAATCTGCCATTATACTTACAAGTGAATTAGTTTAAATTTTATATTACAAGTGCCAGGCCTTAGAAGAGCTAAACTAGAATTATTCGTTGTCCCCTGGAGTTACTCTAGTAATTTTGGTGTAATACCCTGCTGAGATTTATATGAAAATGAATTTTAATTTCTAATAAAGTAACCATATGCTTTGGAGGATGTTGCAATAAAGTGTCATAAATAATTATTGTTTCTAACAAAGTCAACCTTGCGACAATCACATCTTTTAACAACTACATTAGACGTGGATTTTAGCCATCTCCATATTTCCACCACACTTTCCTTGAAATCTCAACAGGAGGGGTAGCCTGGTGGAAACCTTTTTCTTTCTCCTTTCTCCTCACTTACATAATGTTATTTTATTTTAGAATTGCAAGTGCCTCAAAGGAGACAGGTCTCCCACAGACTTAATGTTTTTTTTTTTTTCTCTCTTAATTTGTTGTTTTTCCCTTGCTGCTTTTAATATGTTTTCTTTGTATTTAATTTTTGACAGTTTGATTAATATGTGTCTTGGCGTATTTCTCCTTGGATTTATCCTGTATGGGACTCTCTGTGCTTCCTGGACTTGATTAACTATTTCCTTTCCCATATTAGGGAAGTTTTCAACTATAATCCCTTCAACTATTTTCTCAGTCCCTTTCTTTTTCTCTTCTTCTTCTGGGACCCCTATAATTCGAATGTTGGTGCATTTAATGTTGTCCCAGAGGTCTCTGAGACTGTCCTCAGTTCTGTTCATTCTTTTTACTTTATTCTGCTCTGCAGTAGTTATTTCCACTATTTTATCTTCCAGGTCACTTATCTGTTCTTCTGCCTCAGTTATTCTGCTATTGATCCCTTCTAGAGTATTTTTAATTTCATTTATTGTGTTGTTCATCATTGCTTGTTTCCTCTTTAGTTCTTCTAGGTCCTTGTTAAATGTTTCTTGCATTTTCTCTATTCTATTTCCAAGATTTTGGATCATCTTTACTATCGTTATTCTGAATTCTTTTTCAGGTAGACTGCCTATTTCCTCTTCATTTGTTAGGTCTGGTGGGTTTTTACCTTGCTCCTTCATCTACTGTGTGTTTTTCTGTCTTCTCATTTTGCTTATCTTACTGTGTTTGGGGTCTCCTTTTTGCAGGCTGCAGGTTTGTAGTTCCCGTTGTTTTTGGTGTCTGTCCCCAGTGGCTAAGGTTGGTTCAGTGGGTTGTGTAGGCTTCCTGGTGGAGGGGACTAGTGCCTGTGTTCTGGTGGATGAGGCTGGATCTTGTCTTTCTGGTGGGCAGGTCCACGTCTGGTGGTGTGTTTTGGGGTGTCTGTGACCTTATTATGATTTTAGGCAGCCTCTCTGCTAATGGGTGGGGCTGTGTTCCTGTCTTGCTAGTTGTTTGGCATAGGGTGTCCAGCACTGTAGCTTGCTGGTCGTTGGGTGAAGCTGGGTCTTGGTGTTGAGATGGAGATCTCTGGGAGATTTTTGCCGTTTGATATTACGTGGAGCTGGGAGGTCTCTTGTGGACCAGTGTCCTGAATTTGGCTCTCCCACCTCAGAGGCACAGCACTGACTCCTGGCTGGAGCACCAAGAGCCTTTCATCCACACAGCTCAGAATAAAAGGGAGAAAAAGTAGAAAGAAAGAAGGAAAGAGGATAAAATAAAATAAAGTAAGATAAAATAAAGTTATTAAAATAAAAAATAATTGTTATGAAAAAATTTTAAAAAACGGACGGACAGAATCCTAGGACAATGATGAAAGCAAAGCTATACAGACAAAATCTCACACAGAAGCATACACATACACACTCACAAAAATAGGAAAAGGGGGAAAAATAATCTATCTTGCTCCCAAAGTCCACCTCCTAAATTTGGGATGAGTCCTTGTCTATTCATGTATTCCACAGGTGCAGGTACATCAAGTTGATTGTGGAGCTTTAATCCGATGCTCCTGAGGCTGCTGGGAGAGATTGCCCTTTCTCTTCTTTGTTCTCACAGCTCCCAGGGGCTCAGCTTTGGATTTGGCCCCGCCTCTGCGTGTAGGTCCCCGAAGGGCGTCTGTTCTTCGCTCAGACAGGACGGGGTTAAAGGAGCCGCTGATTCGGAGGCTCTGGCTCACTCAGGCCGGGGGGAGGGAGGGGCATGGAGTGCGGGGTGGGCCTGCGGCGGCAGAGGCCGCCGTGACGTTGCACCAACCTGAGGCGCGCCGTGCGTTCTTCCGGGGAAGTTGTCCCTGGATCCTGGCCGTGGCGGGCTGCACAGGCTCCCCGGAAGGGGGGTGTGGATAGTGACTTGTGCTCGCACACAGGCTTCTTGGTGGCGGCAGCAGCAGCCTTAGCGTCTCATGCCCGTCTCTGGGGTCCGTGCTTTTAGCCACGGCTCGCGCCCGTCTCTGGAGCTTCTTCAAGCAGCGCTCTTAATCCCCTCTCCTCGCGCACCAGGAAACAAAGAGGGAAGAAAAAGCCTCTTGCCTCTTTGGCAGGTCCAGACTTTTCCCCGGACTCCCTCCTGGCTAGCCGCGGTGCACCAACGCCCTGCAGGCTGTGTTCATGCCGCCAACCCCAGTTCTCTCCCGGGGATCCGACCGAAGCCCGAGCCTCAGCTCCCAGCCCCCACCCGCCCCGGCGGGTGAGCAGACAAGCCTCTCGGGCTGGTGAGTGCTGGTCGGCACCGATCCTCTGTGCGGGAATCTCTCCGCTTTGTCCTCCGCACCCCTGTTGCTGCGCTCTCCTCCGCGGCTCCGAAGCTTACCCCGCGCCGGCCTCCTGTCTCTGACAGTGAAGGGTCTTCTAGTATGTGGAAACCTTTTCTCCTTCACAGCTCCCTCCCACTGGTGCCGGTCCCGTCCCTATTCTTTGTCTCTGTTTTTTCTTTTTCCCTACCCAGGTACGTGGGGAGTTTCTTGCCTTTTGGGAGGTCTGAGGTCTTCTGCCAGCCTTCAGTAGGTGTTCTGTAGGAGCTGTTCCACGTGTAGATGTATTTCTGGTGTATCTGTGGGGAGGAAGGTGATCTCTGCGTCTTACTCTTCTGCCATCTTCTCCTGGTCCTTTCTCTTTTAGTTGCTGCAAAGAAAATGGATCACCTTAGGTTGCAGTGTGCATGATTTGTCCAGAGGAATTAACTTGGCTCATCCTTTTCCTGTGATTAATAGTTATTAATTTTGGTAACTGTGAACAACTAAGAGTCAGAGGGAACAACAACAACAAAAAAACCAGCTTCCATTTATAGTTTCACTTTCCACATCTCAGAAGAGCTCAGTGGTTCCATTTCTTATCTCCTTTCTTCCTTTTGTTTTCCCTTCACCAGGCTTTCTTTGCCTTACTTTACTCAGTGTCAATCAGTAAGTCAATTAGCACATATTTATGTGCTGCCCTGGTTCATGATGGGTAGTGTGGGGCACTGAAAGAGGAGTAAGACAGGATGTTTATCTTCTGTAAATCACCTCCTTACAGCTAATCAGGCTACCCGGCATGCTGCTGAATTTAAGTGGAGGAGGAATTCAGAGAAATGTTAGGTCAGTGGGGGCTGAACTAGACAGGGGTTTCATGAAGAGGGTGGGAGCTGAAGAATGAATAGGATTTGGATGGAAGGATGGAGGAAAGGAAACATTTTATGCTCATTCCACAAAAGTTTATTTTTAAATATTTTAATACTCAGGTATCAGGTATATTAATACTCAGAAATCAGTACCCTACAATTCAGTATATAAGAATTTATTTTCTTCAGCCTGATCTAATTCCCTTGCCTTCTTCTCAATAAAAGAAGTGGGGAAGTGTCCAATTAGCGGTACTTGGGTCTCTCTTAGTTTGAAACTCTTATTTGGATGAACTCAGTCTCATTTAGGTAAGCCTAAGTGTTAAGTCTGTTCAAAGTTTCAAGCTTACTCACAGCTTTTGGAGATTTCCCCTTTCCCTTCGTTTTCTCAAGATGATACTGACATGTCCTTATGGCAGAGGGGCTAGGGTGTCTGGTCTAAGCATTATTCCAAGCTGCTTTGCTCTATCTACCCTTGGATGAGGTATCATTCATCTTACCCAGTCTTTGGGTGGTGGTCTCTGTTCTTCTGTGTCCTTTGGGGGTTTCCATGCATGATGAGTGCTCCCAGGGAGCCTCTCCATCTTGATGACCACGGTTCCCACCTCTGCTGATTCTCTGAGACCTGATTGCAGCTCCCATTTGCTCTCCTGTTGGCCCCTACTTGGTGACCTCCCTAGCTGGCATGCTTAGGAACCTTGTCATGGTGGGGACCCAGGAAACTCTGAAATCCTTCCTGCCCATACCCAGGGTCCTCAGAACCACTGATCCTCTCTCTGCATAAGTATGCCACGCCACCATTTCTGTTCAGTTGCAACTTCCCCCTGTTGGTGTGGTAGCACCCTGTTGGAGGGTCTCCTTCCAGACTTCCAAATGGCAAGTTGACTAGCAAATTCTTTGTTTTTATATCCTCCTCTGCCCTCTCTGGGGTGTTTATCTTCTTGATGCCTCTGCCTCTATAAAGCTAAAGAGCTGGGGATGTTAGGTCCTTAACACCTTCATTCTTCATATATCCTCTTGGAATCTCCCCCATCTCCATGCTGCCCTCACTGGAAAGTCTTCAGCTTCCTCATTCTATCTAGTAGGAACTTCTATATCATATTCTTTTTCCCTATCCAGTGGGCATACCTTCCATTTTTCTTTGGCAAAAAAACCCTTTATCCTTAATGATGAGAAAAGCTGTAGGGGAGAACCCTGACCCCCACCACTAGATTATCAAGGGGAAAATACGCCAAGAAATATTTCTCTAATAATTAGTCACACCACTCAGAATAGCCATCATCAAAAAAATCTACAAACAGTAAATGTTGGAGAGGGTATGGAAAAAAGGAAGTGCTCAGGCACTGTTGGTGGGAATGTAAATTGATACAGCCACTATGGAGAACAGTATGGAGGTTCCTTAAAAAACTAAAAATAGAACTACCATATGACCCAGCAGTCCCACTACTGGGCATATACCCTGAGAAAACCATAATTCAAAAAGAGTCATGTACCACAATGTTCATTGCAGCTCTATTTACAATAGCCAGGTCATGGAAGCAACTTAAATGTCCATCAACAGAGGAATGGATAAAGAAATTGTGCTACATATATACAATGGAATATTAGCCATAAAAAGCAACGAAATTAGGTCATTTGTAGAGACATGGATGGACCTAGACCGTGTCATGCAGAGTGAAGTAAGTCAGAAAAAGGAAAACAAATATCACATATTAACGCATATATGTGGAATTTAGAAACATGTTATAGATGATCTCATTTGCAAAGTAGAAATAGTGACATAGACGTAGAGAACAAATGTATGGATACTAAGGGGGAAAGGGGAAGTGGGAGGAATTGGGAGGTTGAAATTGACATATATACACTAGCGATACCATATATAAAATACATAACTAATGAGAACATATACAGTATAGCACAGGGAACTCTACTTAATGCACCGTGGTGACCCAAATGGGAAGGGAATACAAAAAGGAGGGGATATATGTATACGTATAGCTGATTCATTTTGCTGTACAGCAGAAACTAACACAACATTGTAAAGCAACTACACGCCAATAAAAATTAAAAAACAAAATGAAAAAAATATTTCATAAAATCTACCAATAAATACAATGTATGACCAAATGAGCCCAACACTATTTTTCTGATTCACGATTCAATGAAATTGCGAAAGGTGATGACTGCTCTGGATTTAAGATTTCAAGGTTCCTGACACCAAGTCAGTCGTATGGATGGGACATGACAAGACCAGGTGTTGGGCATCATGAAGAGCTACAGGATGAGACATGAGGCTCAAGGGTTCCTTTATACTTTACAGCCCAGAGAAATAGCAGATTTGGAGTCCATCCCCCCAAACCAGTCTGAAAAAGAGAGTAATGCTAAATGCAACATGTTACCCTTGATGGAACCTGGAACAGAAAAAAAGACATTAGTGCAAAAACCAGTGAAATATGAAGTCTGGAGTTTAGTTAACAGGAATGTACCAATGTTGATTTCCTAGTTTTGACAAATGCACCATGGTAATGTAAGATATTAACATGAGGGGAAACTGGATTACGATATTCAGGCTCTCACTGTACTACCTCTGCAACTTCTTTGTGAATTTAACACAATAGAAAGTTTCTTCAAAATGAATTACTTATCTGTGGACAAAGCCAGAAAGCAAGAAGCAAAATGAAAACTATTATTCATTGTTATAATCTTGTTTCTTTATTCTTTTTTTCTGTCCTTATATTTTAGAATGGTTTTAAAAATCGTGAATGTTAAACAGTTTCTTTGGTGCCATGTATATGTGTATATATATGTGTGTGTGTGTGTGTATAAATATATATATATAGTTTACATGGGCTGTTTCAATAAACAGTCATTTAGATATGTGGAGAAAAGAAAGATTCCTCTTCTTTTCCAGCACTTTTGACAGGTTGATCCTCTATGAGAATGCAAGCCACCTGCATTTCAGTGATTTAGTTTAGATACCGGAAGTTCTTTTTTTCTTTTAGTCACAGTTGATTTTGTTGTTACTGCTTCTGAAGTTTCTTTTGTAAGGAGATATTTTTGCACTTTCAGTTTATAATTTTTTTTTTTCCCCCACTGATGGTGGTGACAATTTTCATTAAGCACTTCACACATTGCCTTCTACCATCTTTAGGTACCTCCGGTCCTGTTATTGCCAAAATTAATCTTCTTCCTAGGTGTGGAAGCACCTCGACACAAAACACATCTTGCAGGCTATTGAGCCGAAGCAGCAGCTCATTTACCGGCTTTGGCTTGGTCAGTAATGTTGACCAGTAGGAAAACTTCGACTGTCTTTCATCCTCCCGCTGGTCAGTATTATTATTATTATTATTATTTTTAAGATGTTGGGGGTAGGAGTTTATTAATTAATTAATTTATTTTTTGCTGTGTTGGGTCTTCGTTTCTGTGTGAGGGCTTTCTCTAGTTGTGGCAAGCGGGGGCCACTCTTCATCGCGGTGCGCGGGCCTCTCACTATCGCGGCCTCTCTTGCTGTGGAGCACAGGCTCCAGACGCGCAGGCTCAGTAGTTGTGGCTCACGGGCCTAGTTGCTCCGCAGCATGTGGGATCCTCCCGGGCCAGGGCTCGAACCCGTGTCCCCTGCATTAGCAGGCAGATTCTCAACCACTGTGCCACCAGGGAAGCCCTGGTCAGCATTATTAACTCGCTAGTCTAATGAGTGTGCTTGAAAATTGCCAACCACGTTTGCCTCTGTATAAGGGAAGATTGGATTAAATTCAATCTGTACAACGTCAAGGATGATGAGAAGTACGTGTCTTGCCTATTCATAAAGGCTACTTTTATGGAGATCTTCCTTCTTTCTATAAACTCACCTTTTTTTTTTAAATGAAATATACATTTTCAATAGGAACTTATTTTCACTAGGAATAGAATAGGATGACACCTATTACTTGATGAGCAGCAAATGTGATTCGGCAGATTACATTAAATGAGATTCCTGTTGCACATTAGGCTGAACTCATTGTGCAGAAAGACTCATGGCATCCAAGTTTGGATTACGTGATGGTTTGTAATATTTTATATTGTATGCCACGCTCCTACTCTAGGTCAGTGATGGATGGTAACTTGCTGCTTCGTTTTTTGTTTCTGTGCTTTGCTTTCTTGCCCATCATAGTTGGCTCTTTCCTAATAGTTGGGGCTTCATCATATTTTAATGTGATGCTACTGTGTCATCCTGATGCAGTCTGTCCACAGCTGTGCTACTTGTTAGTTCTTGGGTTCCTGGCAACACTCTATCTGGTGTATGACATTTTTCCTGTTGATAACACAGATGACCCCAAATAATCAACTGGTCCCTTAGACTTGCCATCCTAAAAATTTGTGCCCCAGCTTGAATTTCCTTTGGTTTCATGCTACTGTATTTATATTTCCAAGGCAAGAGTTTGAAGCTTTTAAGGGAAGCTGAAGGGCATCCATTGAATTCACCCTCAAAAATTAGCACCCCTTACCCTGGTGGCTAGATTGGTACTAATACAAGTCCATCAATAATGATGGAATTGAAAACAGGTGATTTTTAAAAGAGTTACATGCTTACTAATATTCTTCCTCTGGACCTTGTTTTATTTTGTTTTCTTTTAAAAAAACTCATCGATAAAAACTTTGACCCCCGTGTAAAAAGTCCCAGCTTCCGTTACTTGAACTTTTCCCTCAACTTTAATGGGCATGGGCTTTTCTTATTTTGAGTTTTAAGCTGTTTTAACTGGAAATGTGTCTCAGCTTCAAATTAGGTGCATTCTGTTGTTCTTCTGCTCATTATGGTATCAAAGGTTGAGCTTCTTATCTTCCACCTGCTCTGCAAAGAACATGGATACTCCAGAGTGTGCTTGCTAATTATATTTGATTACTTGAAAGGTCGTGTGAAGGCTTTGAGTGGGTTTGGGTGGAGCTGTTTAGAGTGTCGATGGATGATGTCCCTCAGCTCCAGAAAGGGCTAATAAATGGGGTTGGACAAAGGGTGTTGGCAGTGATTAACTAAATCATGGTGAAAGATGTGGATCTGCCCTTGGGAAACTTTTCTCTCCTAATCAGCTGGTATTCATAGTTGTCGTTTCACCTTGAATGAGAACCTTAGTCTGGTTTCCTGTGTCACTGAGGGATAGTGGGATTCAAGATCATTGTGAAATGGTTGAGTGTAACTACTTAAGAGCACCTTCTTGAACTGTCCAGTCATCCTAATCGTGCGTTTTGGGGCCCAGAGTTAGAACCTCAGAATTGTTGGCTGTTGATTTTTAGCCAGAATCTAAAGGGATGGTGTTAGGGTCTTGTTATCCTTTCTCCGAGCAATTATGGACAAATATTACTTTTTAAAAAGCTAAAGAACACCTAGGAAAGACAAAGACAGCTCTTAGGAACTTTTAACATCTTATGTTTTTGAAGTCATGGGAGACTCCATAGGAGAAGTATTTTTGAGACTCCATGGGAGAAAACACTGTAATGCCTCCAGTTCATCCTGATGGAGTACATTTGACAGGGGTTTATATATAGGTCAGATACCTTGCTTTTTTATGTGAGCAGAATGTGAGCCTTTTGATAGCCATTATTTTTGGACTTAAATGTTCTTTATGTAGCAGGATGTTAAAATTGGACTCTTTCTGTCCTGTGGAGAACAGCTCAGAGGCATAGAACAGAACATCAGGTGGCAACAACTTCCTCATTCCGAAGTGATGCTGGACCACTTAAGTAGGACTTACAAAGAGGTGCCTAAGGACTCTGGACCATCCACTTCATCCTACTGAGAAGGTCAGGGAAGAGAAGAATGGGCAGGTGGAGAGAGCATTTCTCTGGATGGAAATAAACTCTTCCCATGGGAGAGGGAGAGAATTCACTCCTCCCCATTCAGCCCAATGAAAAGAACTTCATGGATACTCCTGGAGAATTTGTGTTTTGGGAGATTTTGAAGGGCAAACGATTTATTGGGTAGGATGGGAATGCCTATTAAAAATGAAGTGAAAGGAAGTAGCTTTGTGCAGGGAAAGCCCCAGACCACATGCACACCTGATAAGGGCTTGGCCCATCAGTGGGGAGCTCCCCAAAAAAGAGGAGTCCCATGTGAGGCACAGATGGCCTGGGCTTGGTACTTCTGCAGGGCTCAGTTACTCTCTGGGGACAGCCTGGGGAGAATGGGGCCTCAGCTCTGGTGCCGTGGCACGGGGATGCAGAGGGGGGCTGTCGGCTATCTGTGCTTTTCACAACAAAACAGTAAGGTCTTTCTTGAAGAGAGATCCGTGCAGCATATTTCCATGGCTACCAGGAATGGCAAACGGCTTCTCCATGTGTTTCCCAATGGTTCCAGCATCTCTGCAACGTAACATTTCTGAGGAGGACCTAAGTACCTATTAGGGGTCATAAAAGGCTTTAGACTAGGATATGGACGCTCCTAGAATATGGAGGCTGGGCAAAGATATTCTATAAAAATTACTACATTGATTAATGAACAAAGGGAAAGACTATGCAGATATTTGGGTATTCTGGCCATTTTGTCTCTGATAAACGTTGTATCCATAGCAGTGAATGCGAAATGCTGAGGATTGAGGGATAGATGGGGTGGAAAGTCTTCCTGCTTGTCTGGACTGTCTATTCCATTCTATTTAGAAAGCTTTAATCTTCATAAGTAAAGAGTAACGGGATGCTGCAGAGAAAGAGGTAGGTATGTTTGTCTGGAACTTCCTCAGCTGGAAAAGTCTTCCTGGATTTGCACCAAATCTGCCTCCCACATTCCCCCCTCTCCCCCAACATCCCTGTCTCCTGCTCCATCCAAAAAGTGTGCCCTTCAGTCTGGCAGAAGGTGTTACTGCCCAAGGGCTGCTTGCCAGAGAACTGCCCAATCCTGTGGCTCTCAGCCAGTGGAAAGCTTTCCTCCTCTGCTAAGTCACCTTAGTGAGGCACACTGCCCTTAAACTTAGACTCTTCTAATCCTCTTCCCCCCTGCAGCTGTCACATGCTGTCTCCTGCCACTTCCACTTGCAGTGGATTTTCTTCTGCAACCTTTGGATATCCTAGGAGTCGTCTTGAATGCTAAGGATTTCTTCTAATGCTCCCAGTTCCTCTGCCTCTGAGGAGTTGTGCTGACTCCTTAAAAGCATGATTGCAATTTTTAACCACTAATAGAATGAGTATTAAATTAATATTTCATTCACTGATGGGGTTGATAATTTCTGTATTCTTAAATATGTTTTATTCATTAACTAGTTGATCATTAATTGAACAAGCATTTGCAGAGCATATCCTATGTTCCAGGCTCTGCTAAATTGTGGAATAAAGTCATTTAGACTTGGTTCCTGACTTCAGGAGGCTCAAGGTGTTTACATTTTCCTATAAATCATGCCTATAAATATAGAACTAATTTTTTTCTTTTAGCTTTACTGAAAGATCCCTGGTTCTTTGACAGAGTGCGGATGTGTCTGGTGGGCCAGCTACCACTACATCGAGATATGATATAAGCCTATATGAAGAGAACAAGCCTAGAGAACATCAACAATGAAGTGGTCACTAAGACTCCATTGTTCTATTATGTCACATTCATCTCGTGTGTTGGAAAGTTGAGGCTGGCAGGAACACTAGAGACCATCTAGCTCAGACTCTAGTTTATTGGCCCAGAGACCACAGCTTGGAGAGAGAAAGTGACTTGCCCAAGGTCAGATCCCATAACTGAGAGATCTGGGACCCTGGCTCTTTCTCCACACTCTTTGCTTTCTTCTGACATGTGTTGGTGCAGAGACCAATGGCCCTTGTGGCAGGGAAGCTGGAAGAGGTTTTGCCACCGTGTAAGCTACAGGATGGGTTAACTCCAGGATTCTTAGCTCGAAGGGTCTCTGACTCCAAGAAATAAACTGCTAGAATTAATGCCAAATTACTTTTTGTGTTGTACGTAAATTATGAAAGTAGGTGTTTCTAAACTCTGTAGGCTCAAATTGTTTTTAGCTGTTGTCATGTTTCCTTTTTATTGATTGATTATGATTGTGATTTATCATGGTCATCCACAAGGGTTGAAAATGTGGAGAAAACAGCATTTGGAGCTTCCCCAGCTTCGATGATATGAGCTTTTGCTTTGACCACAAATGGCATTTTGAACATTTAAGTAGCTGCTTGTTGTTTGTTCCATGTCTGATTCCCTCACTTGAGAGCAGGGACAGGCTCCTCCGAACCTTCATCCCCAAGCCTGACCTCAGTCCCACATGAAAGATGTTAGGGGTTTGGATGGTGGGCATGGTTTCTTGATAAGCAGGTCATCCCAGTAATGAAACTATGTAGCCCATCGGAGCTGAGCTTTTGAAACAAAGCCATGTAGGCTCAGATTTTAAGGTGAAGAAGTGTTTAAATACAAAATACAGATGAAAATTTTCCCTGGACTTTTTGTTTGTTTGTTTGTTTGTTTGTGGTACGCGGGCCTCTCACTGCTGTGGCCTCTCCCGTTGTGGAGCACAGGCTCCGGACGCGCAGGCTCAGCGGCCATGGCTCACGGGCCCAGCCGCTCCGCGGCATGTGGGATCTTCCCGGACCGGGGCACGAACCCGTGTCCCCTGCATTGGCAGGCGGACTCTCAACCACTGCGCCACCAGGGAAGCCCTCCCCTGGACTTTTGTAGAGTGACGGATGTGAGAAAAATTGAAGGACCCATGTATATTCTTTTTGCGTTGCCTTTGCCTTAGAATCCCTTCCTCAGCTTCTCTGCCTGGAAACCTTGTATTCATCCTTCTATCACTAGTGCTGTATGCTTCCACCTGAAGAACTGTCTTCCTGTCTGTGTCCCCACTGCACTTTATGATGACCATTATAGCGCTCGTGACACTGAAGTTTCATTGTCCATCAGTGTCTTTCTCCCTGGCTGTGCTGTGAATTTCAATGGCAGGGAATCGTCATATTCATCTCTGTGTCTCTAAAGCCTGTCACAGGTGCTGGTACATAGTAGGTGTTCAATATATAATAATCGAAATAATAATAAAATCTAATAATTAGAATGACAGGCTAAGTTTACATAATAATATGTATAGTAATAAACATGAATGCAGATCTTTTTTGATTACAAAGTATTTTTGTTTATTGCCTTACTTGATTCTAATATCAACCCGAGGAAAGAGGTATTAATATTCCCATTGTTCCAGGAAGGCACAGAATCAGAGGAGTTATTTTTATCTAATAAGAAAATTGAGATTCAGACCCAGGAATTCTGGCTCCAAACCACATGCCCTGACTTCTCCATGGAGATTTTCAAATACCAGGCATGGACTGGTGCCTGTTTGCACATATCCATGATAAAATGAGTAAAATAAGGTAATAAATGAGTTTTTTATAACGCTGAATTTAAAACAAAGAACCGTCCTTTATGTTGTTTTAAAGTGTCCTTTCTAAAATAAAACGATAGTAGTAAAACATGGTATATTAAACATCTCTACTGTCCAAAAAAGAATATTGGCTACAGTTTGTAAGGTAAACATTATTACAAAAAAATTTTTTTTGAAGTGTTGCCAGTTTGCTAAACCGCAAAGCCTAGGAACCACAGCTACCTTGGTGAAATACCTCAACTAGTTAATTTTTTCCACGCCTGTCTCCTGGAAGCAAATGATGGGGAAACAAGCGCGTATTAGAAATTTAATCAAGACCACATCCATCCCAAAGTCATCTAGGGCGTGTCCTGGAACCAGAATATAAGAAATCTAATTTCTCATATTTGCCTTAGCTACATCCCTGGAAAGTGAGGACTCGTATTCAGAATAGTAACCATAGTCACATTATTCTTATGAGCTTGTATTTCATTATGACGGTATTCACTGACGCTTAGGCGTGGGTAAAAACGTCTGTATGATGACTGTCCACAGTAAGACTTAAAACGAGGTTCGTTGCTATTTCTCATTTAAGCCTCATCTTAAATTCGTATTCTGTTATTTCCGGAGCATGCTGGACAGTTGCCTTTTTTCCCCTGCGTTTACAAATTGGATAACACAACAGATTTCCCCACTTTTCAATCCAGAAGCTGATACTGGGTGCAGAAGGTCTGCTCCACCAGGTTTAGTTTTTGTCCCGGGCTGCATTCCCACCCAGTGGCTATTGAACGGGACTATTGATAGAGCTTTTTGCTGGGCAAAGAACGTGGATGGTTCATCACACTGGTGGCATTTGGAGCCCACGTCACTGCTCAGGGGTGCTGCTGCCTGATCACTGGCATTTTGCTGCCTCTTGGCCCTTGTCTTTAGGAATGAGTAGCCTGTATTTCCAATCTCTTCTCTTCTTGATAAACACAGTGTTTGTGAGCGTCAGCATTAACGGCGCAATTTTGCAGCCCCAAGGTTAAAAGCTTGCCGATGTCTCATTAACTCACGATGGCATTTCATTTTTAATATTGCCTAGGAGCCCTTGCTTGAATCATCACCGTTCAAATGACTTTAATTTGCAGAGGCAAACATAGCGGTGATGGATGCTTTAGAGATGCAGACCAAAGTGCAAAGCGGTGGGTGCCGCTTTGGTGGGCTTATTCTTGGTTAATAATTGTTCATAATGTGAGGAACATAACGTGTGACACTAGTATAACAAAGCGGCGATAAAGCTAGCTTTGGACTTAGACTGATTTGGGCTTGAATCCCACCTGTGTCTGTTGCCAGTAAGCCTTAGGCAACTCACTTAACCTGTGTCACAGTTTCTTTATAAAATAGATGTAATTATTAATCTCCTAACTTCAGGGGAAGATTAAATAAGAAAAAAGTGAAAATTAAAAAATATATATATCTAGTGTCTAGCTAAGTACTGGGATGAAGTCTGTCCTGTGTGTTACCTTCCTGGCGGCACACAAAGAACTTTTGAAATCAAATGCTTTGCCTGAGGTCACTAAGACTCAGAGTGACAGCAAGTGTAGACAATCAGAAGCCTTCCTGCTCCCTCAGTGAGGTCTCTGAATGGCAGAATCTCCACCCTGTGGTGGTGGGGGGGAATGCAGGATATGGAGGACCCTTCTCTCCAAGTCTTGTTTTTCTCAAGAAGTGGGACCATTAATATACCTGTGTCATGTTGTACTCTAATGATTGAGCCCCATCTTCTAGGGGGTACGGTCACTGTGCTTGACCTTCGCCCTTGTTCATCTTCCCTCCACGTGGTGAGTGACTCAGGCCTTGCTCCCGGAACAGACCCCACCCACTCTGGTCCTCAGTCCTCTCTTTGCTCTCCTCTCATCAGTGTTTATAGGTTCTCAGTGACAGGTCTCTTATGTAGCTGGCTGCAGCAGGGGATTGGGATCGAAGCCACCAACTCCATCCCATTCATCTGAAAGCTCGGCGCTGGAGTTTTGGCCAGTGTGGTACCTTATTTCCCCACTGTCATTGACCCTGACACGACTCTTTCTGACATTTTCATGGGGAGGTTGGCTGGATGGGCCAAAGTGAATTCCTTGGCCTCTGAATGAAATAAACGTCTCTATCTCCCTCTAACACGGTGAATTCCTGGGAAAGCAAAACACAAAGTAAAAATCAGAGTTAACTTTTTATGGCTATCTGCCTGTGGGTGGGGTAACAGGTGATATATCTACATATAACAGTGCGAGGTGAAGGTGGGCTGACCATGCTTTGTTCTTGGGACTAGAACAGAAGGCAGAATTTTTCTTGAACAAGGCAGGATTCTATTCCAGATGTCATCCTCCATCCTATCCCATAACTAGGGAAACAAAAGAAAGCAGTCAACTCACCTAATATCTTTCCCTTATCCTATTATTGTCTGGTTACATTTTGTTTTCCAAAGTTGGGATGGAGACAGGCATTTTTGAAATTACTAGAACCTTTAAACTCGTTACAACTATCCGTTCTTTGTGACATATTCTCCCTAGAAGACATAATAACATGTGACATATTGTTAGGATCGGGGCATTCACAACTGGTGTGTGTATATCAGGCATGGGGTGAGAAGCTGCAGAAATGATTGGGGTGAAAGTTATTGCTAGCTTGGGGCTGCTGTGTGCTGTAACTGCTGCAACTCTCTGTCTGGAGCTTTTTGCATATGCATAGTGTACACACACACCGCCCCCCCGCTCCCCCGCCAGTCTTCCTGGCTGGCCTTCTCTTCCCTGTCTTGGAGAGCTCTCTGTTTTGTTAGAAACAAGGTAGCCAACTTCCATCCTCTTGTTGTCTCAGTGCCAGGTTTGTGTGGGAGGGATGCATGCTCATTCGCACTCAGTTGCAATTGTAGGTGCTATGCAATTATGATTTAACAGTGAGCAATTTCATCACATCCTTCAGTTCTCAAATTAAAGAACAGTGATCATAGGATCTAGATGCTCAGTTAAAAACAAGCAACTTTAAACATTAAGGTGTGGCCTGCTATCTAAGATGATTTCTGTAACTTCACATGTGTAGTTAAAACGTCATATATATAGTTACAGATGTAAATAAGGATAGCAATATCCCCATTGGTTTATCTGCAAAGGCTCAGATGAAGTTCATGCCCGAAAGTGAAGCCTTCTGTAACTCGTACAAGAGACATACCAAGGAGTTCAGAGCTGGAAGTGACTTTATTAAATCATTGAAGACAACCCTCTTCATTTTTTTTTTTTTTTTTTTGCGGTACGCGGGCCTCTCACTGTTGTGGCCTCTCCCATTGCAGAGCACAGGCTCCGGATGCGCA
Organism: Globicephala melas; assembly: GCF_963455315.2. Lineage (NCBI taxonomy): Eukaryota > Metazoa > Chordata > Mammalia > Artiodactyla > Delphinidae > Globicephala > Globicephala melas. Next base: position 35,228,412 of record NC_083321.1, on the reverse strand, counting down.
GGCCCAGCGGCCATGGCTCACGGGCCCAGCCGCTCCGCGGCATGTGGGATCTTCCCGGACCGGGGCACGAACCCGTGTTCCCTGCATCGGCAGGCGGACTCTCAACCACTGCGCCACCAGGGAAGCCCGACAACCCTCTTCTTTTATGGTAGGGGTAATAGATGCCCAAAGGAGTGAAGCAACTCACCTAAGCCTCTTTAGTGGAAGAGGTTGAATTCACCAGCTCTCACTAAACTGCTCCCACTCACCTTCTCTCAACTCTGACAGTAATTATACCCTGAATCCCCGAGTAATTAGAAATTGGATCACATATTTTGAAACTTCTTACATTGCTTGCTTATTGTTTCATATGTGCAGACTTGTGTAACCTACTTCACTGAAAGTGTGTTGAGGGTAAGACCTGCAAGCTCTTCTGTCATGAAGGCTGGGTTGATGCTAATCGTTTAGCGGAAAGATTCAGTGAATATTCACTGATTGATTGAAAAAGCCAAGTACTTTGTCTACATGATTCTATGTAAAAGAATACTAGGAAATTAAAAATGAGATCTGAACATTTTAGATTTCCTTCCAATAGATGGCATTTAGACTGTGAGTGTCTTGGGGAAAAGGTTGCATTAGAGTAATTTTTAGATTCACAGAGCCTGGTACATAGTAGATGCTGAAAAAAAAGTTTGCTGAATAAGTGAATGAGTAAATGAATGAAGAATGTGGGTAAAGAACTAATTAGGAAAAAAGCTGTGGACAGAAGCTGAGAGAGGGGAGGTCTATAAGGAAAAGCTAGCTTGTCGGGATCCCCATGCTTGCCCTCACACGTATCCTACACCAGGATGTGAGACAGGCAGACGTGAGAGGTCTCCCTCTGGGGGCCTGGGTCCTAGAGAACTTTCTGTTGTCTTGTGGTACCAGGTCTTCTACTAACTCACTGACCTTGGGCACTTGAGAGGGCAAGTGGTAATTAACATGGAGGGGAAGATGAAGTTCCTAAAACACCGTTGCTCTCAAGGTCCCATCAACGGAGGCAATTCAAAATATCAAGTAAAGTGCAAATGAGGTAGTTTGGTTGGTGGGAAGTGAACATGTATGAACACTTGGTTGTCCTGTGGCCTGTGTCAATTTGATATGTTCCCAAACCTTTGTACTTCGTTTTACTATTGTAATCATTACAAGTGCCGATGATGGGTCCCAGTAATGACCGCCTCTGACTCACGGCTGCCACCAGCAAAACTCCTGGAACTCCAGTGCACCTGATTCAGCATTCTCCTTGGCTTTGAGCCCACAGTTGTCTCACATCAACTTCTAAGGAGCCTCATGGAATTTAGCATCACTTCATTCATTCATTCATTTAAGTAACGTTTATTGAAGGTCTTCTACTTATTAGGTGGTGTGCAAAGTGCTGAGGATATGAAGTGAAAGGACCGTTACCTGTGTTCCCAGTGCTCACTGTGATGTGGGAGGAGTAAAATAAGGCCCCAAGCCCTAATCTGACTTCATAATATCTCATAGAAAGAGCCTGGGGCTCACAGTGGAGCCGAGGGTTTCACCAGCAGAGGTACATGTGATAGGTTACCCAGAGATCACACCAAGGTGGCGATTCCTCTGATGCAAATCACTGCCTCTTGCTGCCTCAGACATCTGATCTTGCCAGTTTGCTGAGAAGAGCTCCATCTCCGAGGGACAGGCTTATATTTGACATGCTCGTAGAACTTGATTATAGACAATATCTCAGAATGTCAATTCAGTAATTTACAGTAACTGTCAGGCAGGTCAGACATCTCAGGCAGACCAGGATATTCTCACCTTGAAGGGAAAGAAAAATGATCAGAGGGTTCCTTGACGAGCATGTGCTCGGAGGAAGGTTTTCATAGTAGCTGGCTCTGGTATGCTGGTCGCTCCATCCGAACAGTACACGACCCCCGGTCAGGAGGTGGCTCTGCTTGAACGGCCACCAGAATCCCCTCTCCCCAGAACGGGCCCGCCTGACATCCCAGTTCTGTCCTTGCACTCTGGCAATGTGACTGTTTACTATTGTGGCTTTATCGAGGTGTAAAGTGTTCAGAGGAATGGATTGAGGGCATGTCTTTCAGACTGTGCTACAGGAGTCTTTTTTTCTCTTCATAGAGCATTGCACTTCATATTAATTTCATTTTTATCAAAATACAGCCTTTGTATATTTTAAAGTGACCTAGGGACCCATGGCTTATAATGGAGAAAACAGCAGTCTGCCGCTCACCCCTTCCCACTCCTTCCCTGAGGAAGTTTCTTTCGAAATTTCTTCCATTGTTTATTTCCATTTGTTCTTATGGATGTGTGTGTATGCTATCATTTACACCATTTTGTGCATTTTCCATGGTGTTTCTCTTACAGTAAACAAGGATTCAGCTTGCTAACTACTCCCGACCCCTCCTTGTCTGCCCTTCCTTCTTTTCACCCTTCCCCTAGAACTAGGATTAACAGGAAGCTTCTGGTGAGGTTTGAAAAGGCTGAACTTGCCGAGTGTGCAGTTGTAATCCCCAAAGCCCAGGGCGCAGCCCATGCTCTGACCTAACAGTTAAGACTTCAGGAATATAAATATTTATATAATATTTAAATTTAAAATATTTAAAATTTAGGACCCTGGGTTTAAATATAGGACCCTGGGTTTCAACCTCCTCAGAATTAAAGTGGTAATTCTTGCCATCTAGAAAGTGAAGGTGGTGAATAATATATGTAAAGTGCTTATAACTGCATACCTTAAAAACAGGCTAAGCTAAGGGTAGACCTGAGGGGCTCCTTTGAATGGTGAGGTGTCGCAGAGAGCTTGACTAGAAATACTTCTATACTGGAGAATTTAAAGCAGGTAGAAATATGCCCCTCCTCCTTTGCCTCAGATCCTAAAAAAAAAAAAAAAAAATCTCTGCAAACTGTCCTTAGCTTGGCCAGCTTTGAGCCGTGTCACTCTGCAGTATTTTTCCACCTTTGGCTGCCCAACCCCGTTTCTGTTCACATTTTCTCTAAACAAGGTACAATGTCATTGATGAGGCGTCCTTCTGCTTAGTAAATTACAATCACATGGCAGTTCTCATTCCTTGAAATGACTCCCAGATCACCTTGATGGGGATTTTCAGTGCTTCTGAATTCCTCAGTCACACATTTACAGACATTCCCTAGGTTTATTTCCCCAGATGGCTAATCTCACCCCATTGTATGTGGATTTTATGAGTTTAATTCTCAGGTGGCAACCTTATTTCTCTTCTCTTTGCTTCCTTAAGACCTAATCATCCTCAGAAATCAATCTCAGAATTTCCTTTCTGGTGAAGCCTTTTTGGACTTCCTTTGCCATCCATGGGATGGAGCACACCCCTCTCTTCCTGTTACAAGTTGGGTTTTCCGGAAGCAGATGCTGCTGAGATGGAGTGTGAGGTACAAAATGTTTATTAGGGATCAACACCTATGAAATGGAAGGGAGCAGGATTGGGCAGAGGGGGAAGTTATAAAGCTGATACAACGAAGACCTGGAGTAAATACTGTATGTCAGAGTTGTCATGTATGTCACGTCAGATCAAGACACCTATGCCTTTAGATCTACTCATGGCTCTACCCCCAGTGCAGGCTGCCCTGGGAAGAGCATGTCCTCAGACCTGCAGCTAAGGTGGACCCGGAAAGAGCCGACAGCTGGGGGCTGCCTACTGACTGTGCTCTGCAGCTGGGTGGCCAGTCCTTCCTGCGGGGTCAGTGGGGGGCTGGGGGTGGCGGTCTTAGATATCCATCTTTGTGTCTGTCACATAAGCAGGGTACTTATGTCAGTTTCTTAGTGAACACCCTTGATTGTAATTTATCGATTATTGTCCGCCTTCTCCCTAGGACGGTAAGCTAAGCTCAGGAGTTCTGTCTCTATTGGGCTCATCATCTCCAGCATGTAGTGGGCATGCAAAAAAAAAAGTCATAAAACCAGTGTTTGTCTTCAACATCTAGAGTTATTTCTACCACTGTAGTCATCACTGTAATCTGAAGGGCAGAAAATGACTATTGCCTGAGCCCCTCTTGGAGGCCTGCTACTGCGCCAGCCTTACACCTGCAAACTGGTACTTTGTGAGACAAAAGCCATTGCTCCCACATTACAGTCGAAGAGCTGCGGCTCAAAGAAGTTGAGCAACTTTCTGACTCCAGGGCCTTAGCATTTTCCCATGCACTGAGCCAGCTCTGCTGCTGAGGCTGGGCTTCCAGGTACCACGATGAGAGCGCCTCTGAGTTAGGACCTGTGTCTCCTCTGGCTTCCATGTCGATATTCAAGCCCAGAGGACATAGGCCACCCCACGTTGAGCACCACTTTAGCTGCTGTATTTTCCTGTTGATGCCGCACTAAGGTAAGTCGAGCACCCTCCTATAACCGGAATGCTCTGTTTCATACAGCAAGCATCCTGGAGCTGCGAATCTTCACGTGGTTTGCTCTGTCTTTTCCAACTCTGATAGCGTATCCCAGATGTTGCCTTTGGGAACGTATGAGAGTATCCCAGCATACCCTTTGATGTGCTGTGTTCACAGCTGTTCTCCCTGTCAGCCTTTCACTGAAGACCACAAAGTTTTCCCCAGGGGTGCCCTTTCTCTCTCCCCCATCCAGGAATTATCTGGAGTTAGGGGCATGGGAAGCCCACTCACCCCCTTATCCTGGGGGAGTCTTGGCCGGCATCTCTTAGGACCAGCCCACCATTCTTGGTCTCTCCCATGATGCTCATGGTGCCCTGATGCAGGCAGAGCCCTGGCCATCCCCTGGGACTGCTGGCTTGTGCCCCATGTTGAAGTGGATACTCATCTGACCTAAGCCCTCCCTCTGGCCCCAGGGTATAACAGTGCTGAAGATATTAGCCCTGGAAAGGTTAGAAAAACCTGGGGTTGTTTGGGAAGAGCCTAGGAAGATGCCAATTTGATTTCTAATCTTGAGGCAAGGGGTGAACATAGATGGCCAGAGGATGGCGGGGGGGCGGGGGGGGGGCGGAAATGGCAGCAAAGGAGGCAACCAGGCAGGAGAAAATCTCAGAGCCTGTGCCAGGAAAGCCCAGAAGCAGTGGTCTAGGCTGGAGAAAAGCGCTATCCCTGGAAGGGATGAGTAGGAACAAAGCGCGTGCAGGCGAGAAAGCGCTTGGAGTGTAGGATGTGGGATCAGTACAGTGTGTGGCTGAAAGCACAGTCTCTGAAACCAGACCATTGGGATCTGAATCCACTTGCCACCAGTCCTGTGACCTTGAGCAAGTTACTTAACTGCTCTCTGTCTTAGTTCTCTTCTTTGTAAAACGGAGATAATTACAACCGTTACAAAAATGGGCTGCTGTGAGAATTAAGTAGGTCCAATGTCACCTGCCAGGGATGTTTTTTGTTCTTTAAATGAACTTTTGACTTCGGAACAGTTTGAGATTTACAGAAAGATTGCAAGGAGAGTGCAAGGAGTTCTCAGTTTCCCTTATATTAGCATCTTACGCTAGCTGTGTGATGCCTTTGTTACAATGAATGAACCAGAGTTGGTACATTGTAATCAATTAAAGCCCATGCCATTATTCAGACTTCCTTGGTTTTACCTAATGTTCTTTATCTGTGACAGTATCCCATCCAGAAACACCACTTATATTTAGTCATCATCTCCCCTTAGGCTCCCCTTGATGTGACAGTTTCCTTGTTTTTCACGACCTTGACAGTTCTGGGGTGTACTGGCCAGGCGTTATGTAGAATGCCCATCAGTCGGGATTTGTCTGATTTTTTTTCTCACTGTTAGACTGGGGTTATGTGTTTTGGGGAGGAAGACTCATAGATATTTACTTTGTACTTTGGGTTATAATCCAATACTACTTTATTTTGCTGTTCTAATTGTTCCCGCCTTGTTGTGTGGGAGCTCCTTCCGCCGGCTCCTCGGAAGGGGATTTTCAGTTGGATTCAACCGTGTCAACTCAGTGACTTAGTTGGATTTGATGCAGTGGGAAACCGGGGCCCTGAGCAGAAGTTGCCTGTGCTGTCACTTTGCGATTAGATTCTTTCAGTTGCCAGAATGTGTCTAACCAACTCCGGGCAGGTCTTCCTAACCTCCGAGATGGGAATTCTTGGAGTGGAATCAAGTTTGTACATTTTGTAACCTTATCTTCTCTCCCTGTTCACACTGTAAATTCTGTTTGAACAGCTGAGAAAGATCCTCCCTAGGACAGATTAATGAAGAAATGGAGTTTAATGTGCTATTACTTCCTCAGCCCCGCGATGCTGGCATTCTTTACAGTCTGAACTTTTTCTAACCAAGCGCTAGACAGGCTTATTTCCCAAGTAAGTTTTATATTCATGGGGCTGATGAAACCGTAATTCAGTGAATGCACAACTCCTGGTTTGAGCACTTATACTTCTGTAATTACTTGCTTGTGGATTGCTCTAATCTCAGGACACTATGAAATCCTGGAAGACAGAGAGTGTATTTTATGTATAGTTGTGAATCCATTGCCTAGCACAGTACTATATTAGAGGCTTAACAATGTTGATTAAATAAATGAACACAGGACTGGAAAAGTAATTAATTTGTTTACTTGGTGAACTTGTTAATAAAATATTATTTAAAGAAAGTCAGAGATTGTGTCCCACCCACCCCCCATCTCCCCGTTGTGGTGGTTTTCGTATCAGCTTCTTAAGCACTTTTGAAAAAATAGCCTTAATTTTGGCTCTTGTTTTCCTTAGCTGACCTTTCCCATTGCACTTGTCAGACCTTCTGCCTCTTGGCTTTCACTTATCACTGAGCATTACTTGTTCACTGACCTGAACTTTGTCCGTTTTTTTTTCAGATTTCTGTACCTTTTCTTGTTATGTCAGCTCTGTTTTTCTTTAGGTAACCACCTTTTGACAATTTTTTTCTGTTCACCAGTTTTATTTCGTTTTCCCCTTTTTATTCCTTCTTCTGGAGATGCGATGCTCAGTTTCCCTTCAAGCTTCAACATCAAGGAGTTTGATGAATATATTAGTTTTGTTTATTGCTGGATGCCGTTTTAAAGAACGGACCCAAGTGTGAATGGAGCAAGGTTGTCAACGAAGGGCCCAGAAGAAGAGGAAGAGATTCATCCTTGCTGTTGAACTTACTGCTGTGGGAACTGGGTATAAGCACAGGGTGGGCTCAGGGTTTGCTCTGCAAACCAGCCTCCCGTTTCTCTATGGCGAAAGCAGTTCTTACTTGGGAGTGACCTTGGTGATAAATGCCTGTCTGGGTTGTGTTGGCCTGACAGTATATTAACCTTTGAAGGTCAAGCTTCTTTCTTCTTTCACAATTTGCTTTAACCTGTGACCCTCAGGTGACTGTTTTTTTGCTCCACGGCTTTATTGTCCTGTGGCCAAATCAATGCTGTTGTGAAAAGGTCAGCAGCTCTGAAACACCTTTGGTTCATAATGGAATGTAAGGCCCATTTTCAAGTTCCTTCCCATCCCTTCTTTCTTCCCCCTCCCACCAGTAATCGATTCCAGAGCCCCATCTGTGCTTTTCCTCTAAATGGTTCTTCTTTACAGGTGTTAACATTGCATTTAAGTAAAACATAACATTGCCCTCGTTTTAGCAGGCACATCCTGTTAGAAACACAGTATGCTCTTCATTCCCACAAACAATGATCTTTGCATTGTCCCTGTTTCTGGGCAACTGTTTTGCTGTATAAATGGCCATTTCAGCCTGGTTTATGTGGACCTGATGTATAGAGCTTTTATACCTGAACACTGAGCTGCAGGATCCTATAGCATTTGCCTTCTGTGCTTCCCATACTGGCAGAAAGTAACTGCATCCTGCAGACCCTGCGGTGGAAAGAGGCTCTTCCACTGTGGTGCTTATTGGCATTACTGGCCACTAATGGATGGATGCCAGATAATGAATATGTCGTTAACTAACCTTTCCATTTCCATTGTGTGTTTGGACAGGCAGGACTATTCAGGGCAAGGTGAGTGCAATTACATACCTTCCCTTTAATGACAAATCCGTTTTGGTTGAATTCACCCACTTTCTCCCATCCAGTAGCTAAGAATAAACCAATTACCTAGAGAAGCCTTGAGATAAATCAGATAAACACATTGCTTACTTTTTCTTAGGCCATGGAAGCATTTGGTTCGGTAAGCACAAACCAATCCTACTTTGAATACCCAGGAGGTCTCCAAACCCCTGAGAAAGGCACATAAGTGTGCCGTGATTTAGTTCCACCGTCTCTCTAGTTTCTTTCTCCATTCACACCCACAGGCACTCCTTTTTTTCCCTAGCTGTAGTGAAGAAATCACAGTCCTTGTAACAATCTATGCCCTTCATCTGTTGGTGCCTTTGTACACGCTGTACTTTTACCCTAAGTCACCTCTCCCTACTGGTTTCCCACTCATGCCCCATCATTGTTAAACCTTCAGTGACCCCCTTCCCCACCTGTAGAACTGACCATCCCTAACTTCATGCCCCACTTGTACTTGGTACATTGTTGTACCTATCATGACACCTGGCAATTTTGGGTCAATGTGTCTGTCTAGACCAGTGCTGTCCAATAGAGCTTTGTGCAGTGAGGGGGAATATGTTTAATAGGGTAGCCAGCAGCCACGTGTGGCTACGGAACACTTGAGATGTGGCTAGTGCAAGTGAGCGCTGAAACTTTAATTTATATAGCTGGTCGTTGCTACCATATTGGACAGCGCAGGTCCAGACCAGTGGTTTTCAGACATTAGTATGTATCAGAATCACATGGGGGGCTTATTAAAACACATATTTCTAGGGCCCACCCCCAGAGTTTCTGATTCAGTGGGCTTGTGTGGGGCCTGAGAATTTGCATTTCTAACAAGTCCCCAAGTGATGCTGATATTTCCTTTTTTTCTCTTTTTTTTAAAAATTGGGATGTAGTTGCTTTACAATGTTGTGGTAGTTTCTGCTGTACACAGAGTGAATCAGCTCTATGTATACATATATCCCCTCTGTCTTGCATCTCTCCACCCCCGCATCCCACCCATCTAGGTCATCACAGAGCGCCGACCTGAGCTCCCTGCGCTATACAGCAGGTTCCCACTAGCTATCTGTTTTACACATGGTAGTATATATATGTCAGTCCCAATATCCCAGTTCATCCCATCCCGCTGCCCTCCCCCCACCCCGTGTCCACATGTCCATTCTCTACATCTGCATCTCTATTCCTGCCCTGCAAATAGGTTCATCTGTACCATTTTTCTAGATTCTGAGGATTCATACTTTGGTTTAGTGGTCTAGACCACTGTTGGCAAATTATAGCCTCCAGGCCAGATTTAACCAGCTACCTGTCTTTTTAAAAAATTAATTAATTAATTTGACTGTATCAGGTCTTAGTTGTGGCACGTGGGATCTTCATTGCGGCATGCGGGATCTTTTATTGTAGTGAGCGTGCTCTTCCTCGCAGTGTACGGGCTTCTCTCTAGCCGTGGTGTGTGGGTTCCAGAGCGCACCGGCTCGTTAGTGTGGCGCATGCGCTTAGTTGCCCTCGGCATGTGGGATCTTAGTTCCCTGACCAGGTATCAAACCTGCATTGGAAGGCGGATTCTTAACCACTGGACCACCAGGGAAGTCCCAGCCAGCTACCTGTCTTTGAATGCATCTTGTTGGAAACAGTCTGCCTATCCATTTACGTTGTCTGTGGAGGCTTTCAAAATGACAGTCAGGTAATTGCAAGAGTAGATCATATGACTTGTAAAGCCAAAAATATTTGCCATCTGACCCTTTACAGAAAAAGTGTGCTGACCCTTGGTCTCTGTGAATGTGACTTTGTTGTCTTTGTAGCTTTGGACCCTGCAACAGTGTGGGGTACAGAGTAGCCACTGAATGAATGAAATATTATAGAGGATTCCAGTTAGATATAAATATTGGCTTTATTTATTATGGTAGATTGTTGTAAGCTTTTTACAAATTTTGAAACAATCTATTTGAGTCATTTTTACTTGAGCCATGAGGCATTTAAAATTCATGTCCCTTAGCAATTTGATCAAGGTGAAAGCTTTGAGTAAAGGACTATGAAATGGAAAAGCCACATTAATCTGAATGGTAGGAATATTGGCTGTTGAATTTATTATTAGTAGTTGTAGTAATGTTTTATAGAAATCTCATTGGAAAGCCATTATTAAGGCAACATTCTCTTAAGACTGAGAAGAGCAGCTTCAAGGACCTGATCCCAAAACCTCTGCTCTGCTTCCAGGGCTAAAATTAAGGGGCCTTTCACACTGGCTTGTCCTGGTGCTTCCTCTAGGCCACTGAAGTCACAGGTGTGCTGAAAATTTTCAAGGTCCAGATACCAGTAACTAAGAGCTTTTTGGAATTCCATTAAAGTGAGGATTATAGCCTTTAAGCTTTTTTTTTCTTCTTCTTTTTTTCCTGTTTCACACGGCTTTTTTGGGGCGCAAAAGAACAGTTTAGAATAGTTTAAATTTAGCAGCATCTAAATTTGCTATCCAATCTGAAACCTGGAAGTTATTCTTCATCTCTTCTTTTCCCTCATATCAGCATAGTGGTTAAATGGGTAAGCCTTGTAATCTTACTTGTTATGAGCTGTGTGACCCTGAGCAAATTACTTAACCTCTCTGGTCTCAACTCTTAGGGGTTCTTGGGAAAGTCACCCAAACTCTCCATGCCTCAGTTTTTATGCTGGATTCTGTGTTGTTGACTGGGCACCACCACCACCACCAACCCCTTCTAAAGGCACCGTTTACATCATATTACAGAGAAGCAGGAAAAAAAATTCCCAGACTTTTCTTTCCTAAATGATTTCTGGTTAGTAGCAGCCAATGACAGGCCCTTGGACACGTGTTGGGAGGAAGGAGAGGAGAAGCCCCTGTTCTCCAGAAGCAGTTACAGCCAGACACCTGGTGGATGTGGGAGCCACAGCTGTTTTCCAATGAGCTCTTAAGAATGACCTGTTTACACTGCAGCTCCAAGCAGTGGTAAGAGGGTCTCAGAGGTTCTTTAGATTTTTAGCGGCTTCCTGGTGAGCTCTCAAAATGACTGACTTCATTGCTACAGTCTGAGATCACTAGTGGTTGCTCCCCAGCATTTACTCGCCTGGTCCTTCCAAACAATATGAAGCTTCAGTGTTCACCTTCTTTCCCATACCTGGAATCCATAGGTTGGCTTCTGTTTTCCTAATCAAGCTCTGACTGATATAGTATTCTCATTAGTTAAATAAAGATAATAATAGTCCCGCCTCGTAGGATTAAATGAATTTTATAAAGACACACACACTCTCTCACACACACAGACATATATACCTGAAGCTCTTTTAACGTATTTTATATTTATTTTTTATGTGTCTTCCCCATTCCCATTGGAATGTGAGCTCCGCTCTATTTAGATTTTTTTGTTGGAAGCCTCCTCTGCTTTTTTTTTAAATAATTAATTTTTTGGCTGCATTGGGTCTTCATTGCTGCACGCGAGCTTTCTCTAGTTGCGGCGAGGGGGGCTACTCTTTGTTGCGGTGCACGGGCTTCTCACTGTGGTGGCTTCTCTTGTTGCGGAGCACGGGCTCTAGGCGTGCGGACTTCAGTAGTTGTGGCACACAGGCTCTAGAGTGCAGGCTCAGTAGTTGTGGCGCACGGGCTTAGTTGCTCTGTGGCATGTGGGAATCTTCCCGGACCAGGGCTCGAAGCCGTGTCCCCTGCATTGGCAGGTGGATTCTTAACCACTGCCCCACCAGGGAAGTCCCCTCCTGCTTTCTGTCTAATTTGCATTATATGTCCATCTCTTACATTTTTCAAACGGATTGATATTTGTCAATGCAAATTTGATCATGTGTCTTTTCTCCTAATCAGCAATAACTCCTCATTATCTATGAGGTAGAGTAGAAACTAGTTCCATAGAGTGGAAGATAAAGTTGGCCATGATTGATCACTTACCCACTCACAGTCTGTGCTGTAGCTCTACTGAAGTTTTGAGACTTCTATAACTTACTTGAGTATTTCATATATCCGTGCCTTTGCACATTCTGTTCCATCTGCTGGGGAGATCCTTCCCTCTTTTATCTACTTGGTTAACTTCTCCATCTTTAATACTTTGCTTAAACATCATCCTTCTGCATTCTGAGATCCTAGGCACAATTGGTCATTTATTTCTCCTTAGTCCTCTTACATTTTGAACTTATTTATCAGGCTTACCTCAAAGTATCCAAAGTAAATATTTGCATGTTTGTCTTTTCCTTAATTCTGTAAGGTATTTGCATCAAGAACCTTTACTTATTCCTCCTGGTATCCCTAGCCCCGGGACTAGGATTGAACAGGATTTAGTAATATATGTGTAACATATGAATGATCGAACACTTTCATAGCTACCTCAGCCTTACAACTTCCAAAGGAGTACACTCGGGGTCCACGGCGGGTTAGAGGCTATGGTGTTACAGATTCTGTCATTCTGTAAAAGCTATGTCTGAGTATATGGAACAGTGGGAAATATTTTGGCCGGTGGGCACAAAGACTGATCTGCTAAACCAATAGCAACTGGGAACAAACTGTTCTCACTGTTGTGGCTCCAGGGGTGTCAGATGTTTGGGTTTGATCTCCCTGATTAGGAGAATTTTCAGTTCTTCAGAGGATGCTGTTTTCCTCTCTGTCTGCCTGGTTCTCGTCACGGGCTGTTTCATTGTGGCAGGTCCATTACATCATGGCTGTCTGGTAGGAAAAGAGGTTCTTGGCTGCAGGTGTAAAGATGAAGCCGACATGTAATGTGCTGTTGTTTCCCCCCAAGCTGGTGCAAGAAAAGATGTATATTTTCAGTGACTCTTCAGCTGTACTTGGGAATTTTTAGCGAGTGGGTTTTTGCAGGAATGCTTAGCTCTGTTTTTACCACATGGTACAAGTTAGAGACGGATGCGATGTGGCAGAATCCTTATTTGTTTTTCATTGGCACAGGCTGCTTCCCATTCAGCCCTTGTTATGCTGCTTCATTTTAAGTGTTCCTAATGTTTGGACATTTCCCACTCTCGCCTCAAGATGGTTTAGTCATCAGAATGCAGTTGGGAAGTTTTCACCTTTCTTTCTGCTTTAATTGGTCTTGTGAAAGCTTTACTCCCCTTGGGGGTGTCAGGGAGCTATAATCAAGTTTGACATAAAAAGTCTGGGCTTGAGTCTTAGTTCTAACACAAGCCAGCTTTGTGACTTCGGATAAATCACCTAACCTGAGTCTCGTGTGCATGCTGTTTTAAATGGGAATGATAAGCTGTGACAAAGCGAGAGAGAGGCGTGGACATATATACACTACCAAACATAAGGTAGATAGCTAGTGGGAAGCAGCCGCATAGCACAGGGAGATCAGCTCGGTGCTTTGTGACCGCCTGGAGGGCTGGGATAGGGATGGGGGGAGGGAGGGAGACGCAAGAGGGAGGAGATATGGGAAAATATGTATATGTATAGCGGATTCACTTTGTTATAAAGCAGAAACTAACACACCATTGTAAAGCAACTATACTCCAATAAAGATGTAAAAAAAATAAAAAAATAAAAGTAAAAAAAAATTAAATAGGAATGATTACATTTGCTCTTCTTATCTCCTAGGGTATATTAGTCTGATGAAGGGCATTCTAGTTCTAGGGCAAAACCAGGACCAGTACAGTTGACTCTTGAACAACGTGGATTTGAATACCTCAGGTCCACTAATACACGGAATTTTTTCAGTAGTAAATACTACAGTGCTCCACAATCCACAGATGTTGAATCCGTGGATACAGAAATGTGGATAAAGGAACCACTGATATAGAGGAGCTGCATACACAGAAGGCTGACTGTAATTTACACATAGGGTTTCAACTGCATGGAGGGTTGGTGCCCCAGACCCTCGTGTTGTTCGAGGGTCAGCTGGACTCCTTTTCCCCTAAATGAGTGACCTATTACACAGGAAACGTAGACTCCCAAGCAGTAAGACACTGCTGAACTTTAACATCACCTTCTGTCCTGCCAATATTCAGTGGCTGGAGAAAGGGTGACTATATGTGGCCCAAGAGGGGTTTAAGAGTTAGAGTGTCCCATCATTCCAGGTGAGTATGGTTTACTCTGATGACAGAAAGGGAAGTAGGGTCATTGTACACTCTGAGTCTGTCTTGTCTGGTTAGGGGCTACATGTATTTTCAGCTGGGGGTGATTTTGCCCCCAGAGGACGTTTGGTAATGTCTGGAGACATTTTTGGTTTTCACCACTGGGATATGCTACTGGCATTCAGTGGGTAGAATCCGGGGATGCTGCTAAACGTCCTCCAGTGCGCAGGACAAACCCTCCACAACAAAGGATTATCTGTTCCCAAGCACCAGTAGCGCTGTGGCTGAGAAATACTGATGTGTTCTGTGTCGTCCTGTCCCAGAGCTCCAGGACTAGTCAGGAGGAGCGGCAACCATCTGGATGCAGACACCAGGGGAGGGGATGCGCACTCTGAGTGGCCTGCCTGAGGGCCATTGCTTGGTTTAGCCCTGGACCCAAATCCTGAATTCTGCTCCAGATTTTTTTTTTTTTTTTTTTGCCGTACGCGGGCCTCTCACTGCTGTCGCCTCTCCCGTTGCGGAGCACAGGCTCCAGACGTGCAGGCTCAGCGGCCATGGCTCACGGGCCCAGCCGCTCTGTGGCATGTGGGATCTTCCCGGACCGGGGCACGAACCCGTGTCCCCTGCATCAGTCGGACCCTCAACCACTGTGCCACCAGGGAAGCCCCAGATTTTTTAAAATTTTACTTTTTATTGAAGTATAGTTGATTTACAATATTGTGTTAGTTTCAGGTGTACAGCAGAGTGATTCAATTATATACATATATATCTTTTCCAGATTCCTTTCCCTTATAGGTTATTACAAAATATTGAGTACAGTTCCCTGTGCTATACAGTAGGTCCATGTTGATTATCTATTTTATATATAGTAGTGTATATATGTTAATCTGAGCCCAGTACCTGCTTATGACGTGTACTTGCATTAGACTCTTCTCTGCCCATTGTTCACCCTGGAATAGTCTCTTGCATCAGTATAACCTAATGGTTAAGAATGTGGACTTAACAAATGGAATGCCTACTTTGAATCCTGACCTGTCGTTTATTAGTCACGCGACCGCAGACAACTCTCTGTGCCTTCACTTGTTTGACTCTAAAATGGAGATATGAGTACCCATCTTACTCGGTTGTAGTCCAGTTAGTATGTGGAAATAATACTATCATATGCCAACTACCAAGCGCCTAGAATGGTGCTTGGCCCTTAGGAAGTGCTTGAGAGATATTAACCATTATGTGTCTGACTATACTCCAGAGCCAGTACACACCAATAGCATCAGGATATGGTTCCCATATAATTTCAATTCAGTTGGTCAAAACTTTATTTTATGCCCTATTTTGTGCAAGACACAGGGCTGGGCAGTAGGAAATTAAAAATGCCCTAAACATACATTTAAGTAAATGTATTAGTTTAGTCCAATGAATATAATAGAACTGTATATCTTCTCTTATAGCAGCTCCAAATTGGGAGTGGTTAATTCTATCTGAGAAGAAAGTTCTTTTTTTTTTTTTTTTTTTTAAAAAAAAGGTTCATTTTTAAAAGATGAAAAAGCAGATGGGGAGAAGGACTTTCCCGGTAGAAAGCAGAAACTTCGCCTTATTCTGTAAACTCAAGATGGTTTATCTCTCTCTCTTTTTTTAAAAAAATTTATTTATTTAATTTACTTTTGGCTGTGTTGGGTCTTTGTTGCTGCGCACAGGCTTTCTCTAGCTACGGTGAGCGGGGGCTACTCTTCGTTGTGTGCGGGCTTCTCCTTGCAGTGGCTTCTCTTGTGGCAGAGCATGGGCTTTAGGCGCGCGGGCTTCAGTAGTTGTGGCATGTGGACTCAGTAGTTGTGGCTCGCGGGCTCTAGAGCACAGGCTCAGTAGCTGTGGTGCATCGGCTTAGTTGCTCCGCGGCATGTGGGATCTTCCTGGACCAGGACTTGAACCGGTGTCCCCTGCATTAGCAGGTGGATTCTTAAGTGCTGCGCCACCAGGGAAGCCCAAGATGGTTTATCTCTTGAACCTTCTCCACATCTCAGCTGTTCAGTCTCCCTGCCTGGTATCACTTTGACTTTATCTCCCTGATCTGCAGTGACAGGAAGACATCACTCCTTCTTTTGTCTCTCTGTACTTTTTCTGCCTTGATAAATAGACTTGTGTCAGAAAAGACATCTTTGTGTGGGAGAGCCTCTGAACTTGCTCCTTTTATCCCTTTCCTGCTTGGAAGAGATACCACTGTAGGAGGCCCAAACTGGCCACTAATTTTGGGAGCCCCTGCAGTAGACCAGCTGGACATTGGACTGATCAGCAGTGATCTGTGAAGCTGTGTGAACTTGTTTACCCTCGTGATGAGCAGGAGGAAACCTCTCCTGGTAGGGATCTGCTGGCTGATAGTACAGAGAGAAACTTAGGAATTAAGAAAAAAAAAATTCTCTTTCCTAAAGTTTTTAGACCTTCAGAAGTGTACCCAAACTACAAAGTGCCCATTCTACAGAGAAAGAGGGATTATGTTTTGCTTGTAACTGTGTTTATTTTACTTTATTTTTTTGTGGTACGTGGGGCTCTCACTGTTGTGGCCTCTCCCGTTGTGGAGCACAGGCTCCAGATGCGCAGGCTCAGCGGCCATGGCTCATGGGCCCAGCCGCTCCGCGGCATGTGGGATCTTCCCGGACTGTCCCCTGCATCGGCAGGCGGACTCTCAACCACTGCGCCACCAGGGAAGCCCTGTAACTGTGTTTTAATGAGCTACATTTGCCTTAAGAGTTGAGATAAATGTGTTTATATATCCAGCCTTACAGCCAGTCTCCTGAGCCAAGCTGCACAGACTGAAGGAAACACTGAATATTGAAGCTTGGCCTGATTGGGGGTAAGGGAGGGTTGCAAATCTGAACAGAGCTTTTTAAATCTTTAATATCTCTTTCATGTTTATCTAAGTGTGAAAATATGAGTGAATGATCAATTAATTATGGCCCGTACAGTTGAGGGTAATTGCTCATTCACGCTCAGAGAATTTTGGTTCCCCAAATAGTTGCTTCATTTTAGGCATAGGTCTTAAAAATTAAACTTGTTTCAGCATCAGAGCATGTCCTAGGGAAGGCAAGTCAGATGAAGGCTTTATTATTGCTAATTACAATGTTGTACCTTTAGAGAAGCACCTGTGTTGACTGCATGCGAGTTGCTGTTCTTTGAATGCATGCAGATTTCATTATGTACGCTGTACTTGGCCTCTTGATTCCTTACATAGGGAGTTGCCTCTGAGATGTGAGATGATACTTTCAGAGTGGTGGTAGGTCCATTTGCAATTTTGTTTCTAGTAATTAAACTATCAAAAGAATGTACCATTTCTCTTGAATTCCAAGGGGACTGATTCCAGTAGCGCCATGTTTCGGCTGACCCAGGATAAAACCGTGAGAAGCCAAGTGAACTTCTGTCCTTGACATCAAAACTTCTCTATCCTCTCTTCTGCTGCCTTAATGGAAAGTGCATTTTGGGGGTTTCTCCACCTTGGCATAATTGCCATTTTTTTCGTAGGGGCCTGTTCCGTGCATTGTAGGGTGTTTGGTAGCATATCTACCTTCTGCCCACTAGATCCCAATAGCATTCCCTCCCCGAGTTGTGACAACCAAAATGTCTCTAAACATTGCCAAGTGTTCTCTAAGAGGCAAAATTGCCCCTGGTTGAAAAACCACTGTACTATTCAATGCTTCATTTATACAGGGAAAAAAAAGGCGTCTATTACACTGTGACCCTCAACTATATGCTGGGCAATTCAGGAGGTTATTTGACCTTAACAGAGGACCATGTGTACTGATTTGCCTTGGCAAGTCTTGTTTCATACCTGTTGTCACACCACAATGATTAATAGCACCCCCCCTTTCCCTTTCAAAAGTATACAGGTTTGAATGACAAATTTTAAAGACACCATAGGTTTGAGTGAAATACTTAGATCCTCCCAGTTGGAGAAATGGAAATTAAGCTCTGAAATTCAAGTGATTTGCCAAAGGTCAGGAGCACAGCTGCTAAATTGGGTTGCTAAACCTTGAAATCAAGATGATTTACATCCGAAGTCCTATTGGTTGTTTTGATATTTCTGTCTGATCTCCCCAGAGTGATCTGTAGTAACTCTTAACAATAAAAGGCAAGCCATGGCAAGACCCTGGAAGAATTCATCCTTCTCAGTATCCAGAAACAAGAAGAGTTTAGAATTGGACAGTCCTAGATGCAAATCTGAGTTTCACTATTTACTTTTCCATGACCTTGGGACTATGCCTCCTGTATTTCTGTGTCTATGAAATAGAGATAATAAACTGAATACAAGGCTATCCTAAGTGTTAAATTAGATAATGTATGTATAATATGGCACCTGGCATATATTAAACACTCCATAAAGAATTGACATTATTAGTATCAACCCCAGGAGAAGACAGGAGGTGGTAGAGTTCAAGACGTAAAGGAAAGCAGGCAGAATCCTAGGGGCTGTGATAGGCGAGAAGAGTCCTGGGCGAGGGGGTGCCGTGTAGGGCTGTCAGCGTCCTCTGGCTCCCCTGAGAGGCTGCATCTGGAAAGAATACTCACTGAAATTTTGTAACTCAAAGCTTAAGCTCTTCCTCCCTTCCTAGGATATTGTGAACTTATAGGGCACTGTTGAAAAGCAAAATGCCGTAAAGACCCAAAACCGTGAATTTCTAACAGTGGGATTTCACCTTGGAGAGTTGAGTACAGAGAGGGCCAAGCCTGGTGCTGGGAACGCAGCAGTTCTAGTTCTGTTCAGATAAGCAGCTGGGTGGTCCTGATCTCCTCCTTTAAACCTTTATTTTCTCACTATAAAAAGAATTGTAACTAAGCCCTAATATCTTCTTTCACATAAAAAAAGACGCACAGAATGACTTTATAGCAAAGTTAAAAGAACAGTAAAAGAAACTGTCTAGTCAGCCACGACACTGTCATCCCTAAAAGTCCCCTGTGCTAGTTTTAGTTGTACTTTGATTTTTAAATTCTGGAATCTAAGGAGGTACCCCTGGGGAGTGGCAATACGGGTAACTTTTATAGTTTTTTGTGTTTACTTGTATTTTCTGAATGTTCTACCATGCGCATGTTATCACTTTGCAAATCAGAAAATATCTAATGCTGCTCGTTTATTTTTTAAGGCTATGAGACTGCAGGTTGAATAGGCCAGTGGGGAAAAATACTCCCTGCCTAGAAAAAAAGAAGTCCTTTGAGTATTAAGACTTAGAACATCGGTAGTGTGTAACCCTGCCGGGCCCGTGGACCATTACCTGAGAGATAATGTACCATGGAACATGCTAATAAACACAACGCATGATGCTTGTTCCCGCTCACCCCCATGTCCCAGCTGCATGGGCACAGGTGGCTGGTGTGGCGTCTTTGTTCTGGCCCATCACTCTGGGGAAAACAGACGTGCTGGGCGTTCTGCTCAGTTGCTTCGATGGGTTTTAGTACACCACATTTTATTTTATTTCCATTTTGTGCATGTATTAATAGTCACTAAGCATTTCTCTAAGGAGGTGCATCATTGCATAGAAGCTGCTCTACCAAAACAGGTGCAAATGTTTTTCAAAAGCCTGCTTGCAAATAAAGATGGCTGATGAGTTTTCAAAACTAGTAACAATTCTCATCCTTTAGAGAGAAGAAAAAAGATCTAGAGATGTTTTGATGTTCCAAAGTAAGAACAAGCACATTCAGTTTCACTCAGAGATTAGGGTACTTTTGGAATGTGTGTATTTTGTTCATTCGTTTACAAATATCTGAACTATGAAACCAACTTAGAAAAATGGATTTGCTCAAAATCAAGTCAGTCAGGGGAATGATATTGATTATCATCTTTACCATTAATTTGACTAAATTCTCTGTTCCATGGCTTTCTTTACCTAACAGGTTCTTTGGCGCTTGTCAGTGTTTGGACCTATGCACTCATATAGTCTCCTCAGGACACACTGTAATAGCTAAGGGCTCAGTTCTGGAGTAGAGGTGCAAGTCCTGGCTCTGCTAAGTACTTAGTAGAGTTAGTTAAAATTGTATTGTCCCAACTTCTTCATCGATCAAGTGGGAATAATAATAGTATCTATCTTGGAGGATTGTTTTGAGGAGTAACTGAATGTAGATTGCATTCAAGAGTGCCTGGCCCAAGTTAGAGCTCAGTGACCGTTCACTTTTATTTCTGATATTCATGAGTGAAAGAGATTGCATTCTGGGATTGACAAATGAGAAACAAAACAAACTTCCTTAATACAAAACATAGCAAGGCAAAAGGATTCTCTGTTTAGATTCCAAGGCTTACTCAGTAATCCCAATGCTATAGTTTTTTATAATCCAGACTCTCTTTATTTTCTCTTTCATCTTGACTCTTTATGTAAATTGTGGTTCATTCAGTGGGAAAAATTTACCTAAAACGTTTTCCCCCATCTCATTCATGAAGTGTTCGGTGTCCATTTCAACTCCCAGTGATCTCTCCCTGCCACAAACTCTTAAGTGTTTCTTCACATCAGTCTCTCATTCATTCCTTCTTGAAACACTTGAGTGCCCTGCTTGTCCCACTTGCTAATAAGACTGAATCAATCAAATGGAAAAGGCCACTTCTTTCAATGAGCTTGTCTTGGGGACCGTGGTCTGTATAATGTTTTTGAACTTTTCATCTTTTGTTCTCTGCTAGATTTAATTCTGTTCTCAGTGCCTGAGACTGTGCTATTTGCATCCCCTGTAGGTGATGAAAAAGTGCTTAATGAGTAATAATTTCAAAAACTGTAGCCATATATATATATATATATCTCACATCTTCTTTATCCATTCATTTGTTGACGGACACAGGTTGCTTCCATGTCTTGGCTATTGTGAATAGTGCTGCTATGAACATTGGACATGTTCATAGCAGCATGTATCTTTTCAAATTAGAGTTTTCTCCGAATATATGCCCAGGAGTGGTATTGCTGGATCATGCGGTAATTCTATTTTTAGTTTTTTAAGGAACCTCCATACTGTTCTCCATAATGGCTGCACCATTTTACATTCCCACCAATAGGGTAAGAGGGTTCCCTTTTCTCCACACCCTCTCCAGCATTTATTATTTGTAGACTTTTTGCTGATGGCCATTCTGACTGGTATGAGGTGGTACCTCCTTGTGGTTTTGTTTTGCACCTCTCTAATAATTAGCAAAGTTGAGCATCTTTTCATGTGCTTATTGGTCATCGGTGCGTCTTCTTTGGAGACGTGTCTGTTTAGGTCTTCTCGTTTTTTGATTGGGTTGTTATTGAGTTGTATGAACTGTTTTTATATTTTGGAAATTAATGCCTTGTTGGTTGCATCTTTTACAAATATTTTCTCCCAGTCCATACATTGTCTTTTCGTTTTGTTTATAGTTTCATCTGCTGGGAAAAAGCATAGAAGTTTGATTAGGTCCCATTCATTTATTTTTCCTTTTATTTCTATTGCCTCTGAAGACTGACCTAAGAAAACATTGCTACGATTTATGTCAGAGACTATTTTGCCTATGTTCTCTTCTAGGTGTTTTATGGTGTCATGTCTTATATTTAAGTCTGTAACCCATTTTGAGTTTATTTTGTGTATGGTGTGAGGGAATGTTCTAAATTCATTGATTTACATATGATGTAGCTATTCTTCAATGAGCATCTGGGTTACCCAGCTCTATGCTCTATATGCAAAGTCTCCTTTATTCCTCATAATCCTATGAAATTAGCGTTATTCTCTTCACTTTATAGTCAAGGAAACAGAGACTCAGCAAGGTTAAAGAACTTCCCAGCATCACAGACCTCATTAGTGGAAGATTCTGGATTTGAATCCAAGTTTATCGCATTTTAAAGTTCATGTTCTGAACTGTTTTGCCATACTGGTTGGGTAGGTACATGGGGGGCATGCATAATTAAGTGAATAAGTTTAAAGGAAGTTTAGGTTACATATATATCACCTGGTTGTCCTCAATGGTCAGTTCTTCTCAGTATCCTTTGCTGGTTCTTCCTCGCTTTCCTGAGTTCTGACCATTGAAGCTCCCAGGGTGCTCTTCATGGACTTCTCTTTCTGTTTTGACTCCCTTCCTTGCTGATCTCATGTAGTCTCATGGTTTTAAATACTGTCTATATACTAGTGATTCCCACATTCACATGTGAATCCAGCCCTGACCCCTCCATCCTAGATTCACACATTTTACTGCTTACTTTATAACTCCACTTGGTGTCCAGAAGGCATGTACAACTTACATCTAAAACTGAGCTTCTTGTATTTCCCATGACCTGTCTTCCCCAACCTGCTTCTCTGTCCATCATTCCCATCAATTAAAGGCTGTCATTCCATTTGCTCAGGCTAAAACCTCAGGAGCTATCCTTGATTCCGATTTCTCACATTGCACATGTAATTCAGTGGCAAATTCTGTCGACTAAACCGTCAAAATAGATCCGGAATCTATCTGACCACTTCTCCCCATCTTTATTGTCACTATCTGGTTTAAGCCACCATCAGCTGTCACCTCTATGATTGCAACCGTCTCTTCACTCCCCTCTCTGTGTCTGCTCTTGCACACACACACACCCCCATCTCTTCTGCACATCGCTGCTAAGGGGATCCTGGTAGAGTGTAAATCACATCGTGTCACTTATCCCAGACCTCTTCCTCAGCTTCCTAATTCACTCAGTGTAAAAGCCAAGCTTCAAAGCCCTCCCTAGTTGGCGATGCCCTTACCTCTTGGATCTCATCTCCTCCTAACCTTCCCCATACGTAGCCTCTTCCTGCCCCTCCTACCTCCGCGCTTATCTGAAACACACCAGACAAACTCTTCCCTCTAGGCTGTTGCAGTGGCTTTTTCCTCTGTACGGCTCATTCCCATACCTCTTCAGGTTTTTCCTGATTTGACATGTTGTCAAATCAGTAAGGTCTATTTCAAACTGTGTATCATCCCCACTCCCTGTCCCCCTTCTCCGCTTTTATATTCTCCGTAGCAATCACCACCACGTGAAACGCTCTACACCGTAACAGTAGATGGTAAGCAGCACAGAAGCAGGAATTTGTGTCGTGTTTCTCGTCCCAGTCCCTAGAACGTTGCCTGGCACCTTCTATATACTCATGAAATATTTCTTGCGTGAGTGAATCAATCGTGCATTTATTTCGTGCCAGGCACTGTGCTGAGCATTTTGCATTCGTTAGTAAATTGTAAAATATCCACTGTTAGCCTTTGAATTAAATAATCTTATCATACATATTTGACAGAGGAGAAACCTGAGCTTGGAGAGGTGATATATCCTGCTCAAGGTCATGCAGCTAAGTGTAGACATGGGTCTGCTTCACCTCAAGACCCCGGCTCCAGATAATTACATTCTGCTGCTTTTTGTATGCCAGCCCAGACCCCTGTCCCTCTCTTTCTTGGAAACACATGCACGGTTAGCCCTTTGGGGACATTTCCTTCTGGTGGGCTGTAACATGTCCTTTCTTAGTGTCCTGCCAAGGATTAACGGATGTTCTCTGGGGGAAGGTAGGAGAATCAATGCCAGTGATTATTTTTCTTTCATAAAGGAGCATAAGGGAGTAGCTGAGGGGAAGGTTTAGGATCAAAATTTATTTTGAACGACATATGTAGGAAAAATGTTACACCCATTGGTTTAGTTCTCACAAGGCAGTAATTCACCATGTCTGAGAGCGCCGGCCATTCTCACAGGGCATCTCTGATTGAAGCTCCAAAAGCTCCCATGATTATTCTGGGGAAAGCCTGACATAGCTGTTTCCTCTCTATTTCTGGTTTCTCTACTTAGTTTTCCAGCTCCTGCAGGGCAGGGACCGTGTCTCCAATTAGCAATGAGTAAAGCACTCTTGACTATTAACCAAAGTAAAGAAAAAATTCCAAGCTGGCAGAATAAAGGAATACACGACGACACGAAGTCAGTTCTCAAACATCCTCTGTTGAGACTCTTCACACCAGGCCCAGGGTTGATAATGATCTTCATGCCTGTTTATTCCTCCACTGTCCTGTTAATGCTCAAAGATGTCCATGGATTATGTACAAATAATGCTGTGGTTCTCTCAGAATTGGTTTGTCTCAGCGATAACCACCTCTCAGGTTCTGGGATTCTGCCAATGGAACCAGAGGGCAGAGGGTCAGTTGTTGTTTTTTTTTTTTTTTCTTTTTTTTTGCGGTATGCTGGCCCCTCACTGTCGTGGCCTCTCCCATTGCGGAGCACAGGCTCCGGACGCACAGGCCCAGCGGCCATGGCTCACGGGCCCAGCCGCTCCACAGCACGTGGGATCCTCCCGGACCGGGGCACGAACCTGCATCCCCTGCATCGGCAGGCGGACCCTCAACCACTGCGCCACCAGGGAAGCCCCCAGAGGGTCAGTTTTAAGGACAATTTTCTTACGGTTTACAGTTTCTAAAAGGCTTTTGTTTTGTTTTGATTTTTAGCAGTTTAGTTTCCTTGAAACCTTAGCACCCTCTCTGGAACAGTTTATTTGTTGGACTAAAATGAACAGGTAAAAGGCATTAAAAGGTGCTGAGCTGCCGGGGTGGGCCTGGCAGTGGACAAGGCGGGGTGAAGCTGAGCTGTGCTTCAGGGGTCATTGAACACACAACTCCTGCTGCAGCTTAGCTTTCTCAGTGGTTTTAGCTCCTCTTTTGCTCACACGTTACAAAGGTCAGGTAGACACAAGTCTGCAGAGAAAACCTGCTTCTGAACTTGGTTCTTAGAAACTCATTTCTTTTTTGCAGCACCCAGCTGAAAACAGAGAAAAAACATAATTATATATATCATGTTATAATTATAAAATCTAGAGTGTAGGAACCTACACTCTAGAAGCCCTTCTACATTTTTGAGGGGATGGAACAATGTTTTCCACCCAGAGCATAAGATTTCCTCATTGAGGACTGGTCCTCGGAGATTCTGATTTAATTAGTTCAGAGCAGACAGGGCGTCAGTGTTTTATTTGGGACGTCAGTATTTTCTTTTAAAGCTCTCCTTGTGATTCTAATACAAGGATTGAGAACTACTGCTTTAGGCAAGCTCTCTGGTCTTGGTGCAAAGAGAATTATTTCCTCCTGCAGACTTTATGGAGTGCTTTGGCCAGAGGAAATATGACCCATTCAGAGCTGGAAAAAACATTTGAAGAACACAGGGGCTTTAAGTGAATGACTTCATACTGAAGACCTAATCAGCATTTCAAAGGGAAGTGATAACAGGGAGTGTCCACTGATGAAATGAAAAGCTGGGATTGGCAAAACCAGTTTAATTAATTAATATATTTATGTGACAATCTGAGCGTAACTCACAGTCTGATTTTATTCTGGTCTTCTTTCCGCTCTCTACAATTCTCTCCTCTTCTTCCCTCTCTTTTGTATCCATGCACTCTACCTCTTTCTCTTTTCCTTTCTCTTTCTTCTTTGATTTATATTTTTCTTCACTTTTTCCCTCTACTTTTCTTATTTCTCCCTTTGGCCAGAGTATGAGATGAGGTATATTTTGTGTTGTCTGCAATGTTTATTGAGGAATTGTGTGTTCCCAGTGATTTATCTTAGAAACAAATTAGTTGGACAGTTTATAGTTTTTTGTTTTTTTTTTTTTGGTGGTACGTGGGCCTCTCACTGTTGTGGCCTCTCCCGTTGCGGAGCACAGGCTCCGGACGCGCAGGCTCAGTGGCCATGGCTCACGGGCCCAGCCGCTCTGTGGCATGTGGGATCTTCCCGGACTGGGGCATGAACCTGTGTCCCCTGCATCAGCAGGCGGACTCTCAACCACTGAGCCACCAGGGAAGCCCGTTTATAGTTCTTAAATTAGAAGACTCTCAAACACAGATGTAGAGAACAAACGTATGGACACTGAGGGGGGAAAGTGTGTGTGGGGGTCATGGGCTGAACTGGGAGGTTGACATATATACACTAATATGTATAAAAGGGATAACTAATAAGAACCTGCTGTATAAAAAAAATAAAATCCAAAAAAAGAAAGCTCTCAAGTTATCCTTAATATGTTGCCCTGAAGATTTTGCCCTCCCCCACTCTGCTCTCTGCCTCTTGTGGGTTCTTGGAACCTAATAGAAATAGATTCCCTTGCTGGGTTAGCACAGTACAGGTTACATTAGAATCACCTGAGCCAGCTAATGCTGCTTTCTCATCCTGTACATCATGTGTAGGTTTGTAAGTGTTAACTTTAACGTTTCAGAAACCAAGCAGTGAAGGACAGAACTATTTGCTTCCCGGTAAATATCTTTTTTTTTGTGGTACGCGAGCCTCTCACTGTTGTGGCCTCTCCCGCTGCGGAGCACAGGCTCCGGACACGCAGGCTCAGCGGCCATGGCTCACGGGCCCAGCCGCTCCGCGGCATGTGGGATCTTCTCGAACTGGGACACGAACCCATGTCCCCTGCATCAGCAGGCGGACTCCCAACCACTGCGCCACCGGGGAAGCCCCCGGTAAATACCTTAATTGGATGTCAGGAATGTCCTTGTTGTGTTGTACCTTACTGACATTCATTGAAGGTGGAAGAGACAGGGGTTTTGTCTTCAATAAATGGCAAAGTTAAGCTTAATTTAAACTTCACATCATAATTAGGTCTGTACTGTCTTCCTTTGACGTCGGTTGTATTTTAGTCACTTTGGTGTTTGTGTAACAAA
This sequence comes from Globicephala melas, assembly GCF_963455315.2. NCBI lineage: Eukaryota > Metazoa > Chordata > Mammalia > Artiodactyla > Delphinidae > Globicephala > Globicephala melas. Next base: position 35,201,836 of record NC_083321.1, on the reverse strand, counting down.
TATGTTTTGTTTCATAGGCTAATCTTTGCTGAGTTTCCCAGCTCATATCACTTCTTTCTCACCATCTTCCTCTTCTCCCTCACCATCATCACACCATCATCATCACTACCACCATCACTGTGACCACCCAAAGGCACCTAATTGAGATCTGAGTCTCTATGCAAGAGCCTGACCTACCAGGGTTGTCTCTGAAAAATCCACTTTACTGACTTCAGCTAGATTCATCTGATTTTTCTGAGTTCCAAACTTATTTTGTCCTGAACCGCTTGGATTCAGGCTCACAGTGCCAAGGAGAAGCAGGGGAGGAAGAAGGAAACGGGAGAGGGCTTGAATAAAGGATATGAGAAGAATGTTTGATTGAAATAAAGGGACGAATCACCTAATATGTTAGCTTCCAGCTTTCATTCCCCTCTCCACTCACCATTTGTCTAACAGAAAAGAAATGGAAAACCGTTAACTGCTTTTATTTTGATGGCAGGGACGTTATACCTGAAAACAAGATTGAAGATCTTAAAATTTCTCCATCCTCAGCAAGACCTCTAGTGACCTGCTGAATAGTTACTTAAGAGATTGTCAGTATAGAACTAAATGAAGTGATCAGAAGCTCATCACGATATATTAGATGATGGGTACACAAAAGTTTGGGGAAGTGACAGCCTGTAGTATTGGATGCTGGCTTGTGAATTGAACTTTAAAATTAAATTAGATCTTTCTTTAGGAGTCAGCAGAAGAGACTCAGAACGGGTATCTTCTACAAGAAAATTGTTACTGCCCTTGCATGCCTGGATTTAGGAACTGTAGATGGTTCGGAAGGGTCCCTAATTTGTTCTGGTTCAGGTTACAGCCTTACGATTAGAAGATATGATGTGTCTCTGTAGTTGGGTGGTTTGTACTTTCTGAGACATCATTTGACTTTCAGTGGCACAGACAACTGTTATAGAGAAAATGTCACAGCTGGAGTGGAGTGCCTTTTTTGGGGGGGCAACCTTTTTGATATTCAGCTAATAGTGTTGGTACTCCAGAAACTCGGGGCATTAGGGTCCTTCTGTGTTTGGTTTTCAGTTATATGTCTGAGGCCAGTTAACCTATTCGTTTAGGACCCAGTGATAATGAGAACCAGACTTCATATGATGCAATTTCAAAAATGTTTTATCTTCATCTTTGATTTGTTTTATTTTCTTTTGGTTTTGGTTTCTCTTAGCATGGTTTCTCTTAGCAGGTTTCTTTTAGCTGTTTAACTCAGTGGGGGACTAAGATATTTAAAGTTTCTGGTGCTTTTGTGAAAAGAGAGTTCTAAAATTTGTTAATTTTACTTTGCTCAGATTAGAGCAGCAATATGTGTTCATTTTAGGGAATGAAGATAAAAATCATTGATGATTTCCACCCCTCCACCCCAGATATAATTACCGTTCATGTTTTGGTACATTTACTTATAGGCTTTCAATATGCCTATATCTATCATTATTGCCAGTTTTTACATCAACATCTGTAGTTTAAAAGAATGGATATTACAGTGTTAATATTTACCATATTTCCCCTTAATATTATATCATTAGCATGTTCCTAAGATACACATATTCTTTTAGAATATGGTTTATCCTGACTGTAACATTGCATTGCACAAATATACCATTCTCTGCACTTCCGTATTGTGAGATATTTAGGTCATTTTCAATTTTATAAATAATGCTTCAGTGAACATCCTTGTGCATAAATCTTGCTTAAATTCCTTTTGAGTATATTCTTATGTTAATACTCAGAGTTTTTTTCAGGTAAAATACCATTTCTACGGGGCTTGCTGATTTTATAAAGTAGCCTTTAAGTATTTTGACAGATGCAAGGTAGCATTGTGTTCTGGGGAGACACTGAATTACAGTTAGAAGACTTAGACGGAGGACGCGTTCTGCTACTTTTTGGTTATGTGACTTTAGGAAGGGGATTCACTGCCCTGGTCATTTTTGCTTCCTTGTTTGCAAAATGGAGAATATGAAACTCATCTTACTTTCCTTTTCCACTTGTGAAGATCAAATGAGGCAGTGAGAATAGAAGCACTTCGTAAACTTGAATGCACTTTCATCTTGTGAGGTTTTTTTTTAATACTTCTTTGTACAGCAGATATTTTTCAAGTGAGGCATATCATTTTTTGTTTGTTTTAATTTATTATTTTAGACAAGTGAAATGATACAAAAGATAAAAGAAATATCCGTGTGGCCAACATCTGATTTAGGAAATAAAACATTTATTTATGTAACAATTACTAATCTAACTGAGGCATTGTACCCACTCCAATTGCATGGCCTCTCCCTTCCCCCAAAAAGTTGCTCTTCAGAATTAGGTTTTTATCATTCCTAGTATGTCTTTATCACTTCACTGGCTTTGAAGTTATCCACTTTATTTCTGGTTGTTATCCTTCAAGTTTTAACATCCAGACTTAGCTTAACAAAATCTAAAGTTATTATTTTTATCCCCCTTCTGAACAGACCTTACTTAGAATACTTGAAGTCCAACCATCTCTGTCTTTTATGTTGCTTTTCTCAGAATTTGAGTTCTATTTTGTTTCGTCACTACCCAAACTAATTATACTGCATAGTCATTGTTGGTGTGATTTACCCACGTGGTCTTTGCTCACCATTCCTTTCTACCTGTCATTCTTTTGTCCTGGCTTACTTTTCTTTTGTCAGAGGGTATCCGTGAGAAGTTTCTTCAGTGAGAACTATTAGTGGTAAATATATTAGTTTTTGTTTGTTTGAAAATGACTATTTCAATCTTATTCTTGAAGAATTATCTCTATATTTAATTCTAGGTTGTCACTTATTTTCTCTCAGTATCTTAAAGTCATTATCTCACAGTCTCCTGGCTTCCCTTTGTGGATATGGAGACATCTGCTGCTGTGGTTGTCAATATTCTCTTGAATATTGTGATGCTTTCTAGTCTGTATAATCTTGTTTTCTTTGGTTATCTGCAGTTTTATTAAGATTTATTCATTTCTTGTATGAACAATGACAAAATAAATTGTGTATTTTAATTGTAAAAAAAAAAACAGATTTATCCAGGTGTGGATTTCTTTATATTTATCCTGTTTGGTATTAATTTCCTCAATTTGAGGGGCGGGTGAGTATCATAAAATTTGGAAAATATTCAGCTTTTCTCTTCAAGTATTGGCTCCTTGCCATTCTCTCTCTTCTCTCTCCCTTAGAACTCCAGTTAGATTTCCTCACTCTGCCTTTCATGTCTCTTTACCCATATTTCTATACTTGCTGTGGAAAGTGCTGTGTTGCCAGTGAATGAATTCTTTCTGTAGTCACTGAGTTTGTAATTTCAGTGATTACACACACATGTATCACATATATATACATACATACGTATTTCTAGAAGTTCTGTTAGTTCTTTTTCAAATCTCCCTGACCCCTTTTGATAGCATCTTTTTAATTTGTTACATTTTTGAGTCCATTTTCAATTTTGAAACATTTAAAACATGTATTTTATAATATGTATTGGAAAATTCTATTATCCAAGTTGTTATTAGCTTTATTGCACTGTTCTTTTTCTGTTTACCCTCACTCATGGTGCCTTGTTTCCGTGTATTTTTTATTTTTAGTAATTGTGGATTATGAACTCATTTTCAGTACCAGTTAGCTATGGGGATCTTATGTAGCCTGGCTTAAGAGTGTGTATGTACAGACCAGTAGTGTTCAATAGAAATTTCTGCAATGATGGAAGTATAATGTTTTCTATCTCTGCTGTCCAGTGTGGTAGCCACTAGTCACATGTGACTATTGAGCACTTGAAATGTGACTAATGTGAGGAACTGAACTTTAAATTAAGATTTAATTAAAAAATTTAATTTAGTCATAAGGCTGGATAGCATAGGGCTTTTTGCTTCTTCCAGGTACACTTGGGAACTACTAATTTGAGCCCACTTTATGTTAATATTTTTACCTGTGGTATCTATCCCATGCTACAAAGATGAATAGATTTGATCTTGAAACTGTCAGTCTAGGCCTATGGTTACACAAATTCAGGGGGATATTTTTATACGTACAGGAGAGGCGCATTACTTACTCATCTCCCTTTTCTGGTGGGCAGATGAAGTTTTAGCCCACATTTTCCCTAATGCATGCATGATTCTTTAGGAGTCCCAGCTTTACTTAAGGATTTTGTTTCTAATCTTGAGAAAATCTAAATCCTTCTCTTCTTTCCTGAACAGTGAAATCTGGTGGTCATTTGGTCATCAGTCACTCATGTCTGTGGTTGCTAGTTCCCCCTTCCTTTTGCTGACTGCAAATTTCTTCTCTATCCTTGTAAGCTCAGATATTCATTTGTCGAAAAGGGTTTGTTATATTTTATCTGACAACACTCATTGTTATGAAATAGGCAGTTCTCAGGATATTTATTCTGCCTTATTGCTGGAAATGAAAGTGTCTCCAATTCTTCTGAGTAATTTCTTTGTAGTGGGCAGATATTGGAGGCCTTTCTTGCTGGGCGTGGGGAGATATGTTGGTTGGTAGTTAAATAACAGAACAGAAATGTACATAGGTCTTTTTCATGGGCTATTAAGTTCATGAATAAAATAGATGAAACATGATACTTTGTATTGGCAACTGCATACTACTAACTTGTTTGTAGGTAGGGTTTTATGTACCTGGTTTATGAGCAAGCTGCAAGCATCCTATTCTCCCAGCTCTATCAAGGCGCATAGGATTATTGATCTGTGAGCCATGAATCCACACTGTGAAGGGTACATTTTCATATTGCAACTGTATGAGAAACCTAGGAGATAATAGTGAGGTTCAGTCAGCGAGGCAATATGTTGTAGATGCTTTTGTTTTATTTGTTTTGATTGTTTTTGGAAAGATGATCTTGATTTGATGAGTCTGTCGGTGTTAAGTAGTCAATATATTTTCCATCCCTCTCCATTTTAAAATGCATATATGAATTAGATGCTAACACAAAAAACAACTGTGTAATACAGAAAGAGAAGGCCGTGGGTAATGTGTACTAGGAAGACTGTAGGACTGTACTTTCGCTAATAAAAAACGGGGAAGGGCTAGTGGTGATGGCCCCTTTTCTGAATCTTTTAATTTTATTCTCTCAGCACTATCATTGTAATTGCCGATATTCACTGAACACTTACCGTATTCTGTGTACTGTTCTAAAAGCTTATTCGTTTTTCTTTTTAACCCTTCACTTACTCCATAATGTAGCTTCCGTTATAATTCCACTGAGGACATTATTCTCCATTGAGGACATCAGCACAGACAGATTGAGAAACTTGATCAAGTTCACACATCTAATAGGCAATGAGACTCAGGTTTGAAGCCAGTGCCCGACTCTGAACCACTGCACATCATTTTAGAAATACTCTCTAATGTTGCATGTTTTGATTTCTGTAACTACAGAATCAGTGGCATAAGTGCAGGTTGTAGGTGTGCTCTCTGCTATAATACGGTGTTTGTAATTTTCTTTCTCACATAGCAAGATGTCTGGATGCTGGTTCAATGATGCTGTCAAGGATCCAGGCTCTTTTATTTTTCCTCCTTCCATCCTTAGCATGTTTGGTTTTCATCCTCAGGCTTGCCTCATGGTTGCAAGATGGCTTCTATACTCCAGGCATCACATTCTTCAAAGTAGGAGGAAGGGAAAAGAAGTGGCAGCTACGTCTGTCCCTTTAATGGGGAGAGAAAAGACTTGCCCTAAAGCCCTCACAGAGCCAAGCTCTTCTGTCTCACTGGAAAGGATTGTATCACATGGCCACCCCTGGCTGCAAAGGATGTTGGAAAATTGATTGCTTCACTTTTTTCAAACTCTTGAGTAGAAGGTAGGCAAGGAAGGAATTGGGAATGAGTACGGAGATAGTTAACTAAGTGTCCTCTACAGTGCAGTGCTGGAAACTTAGAATGGTTGGAATCTACTTGGTGAGACGAATTATCTGGAACTCACCTGGGTGAGAAAGTCACATTGTGGGAGGTGAGAAAGTCACATTGTGGGAGGCAGGAAAGCCACTTGCCCTGGCTGTGCCTTCTGTTTGCTTGTACTGATGAGGACCCGAGGACTTCTATCCTCGGCACCAGCCTCATTCAGTCCCAGAGCCAACCTGTGTGCACCAGCTGGTGGCTGGGATCTGGAATTCATCTGTTGTTCTAGCACCAGGCTTCTGGAATGGAATACCTAGCTGAGACCCTAGTTTCCACCTATTTGCTCCGTGTTCTAGTTAGTCTTTAAGTGCTAAAGAGTTTCTCCAGTTCCTGGGGCTGGGGTTCAGCTTTGATTCTTAACTGTGCTTGAGACTGTCCTTGGCACCTCAGCACGCCGGGCTGAGGGTAGGACACCTGCATTCATGTTATGCAGCCCCTTCCCTTTGATGCTCTTTACTGAATCATGACACCATCACTGCCAAGAAAGTCCTGTTGCCTGGCTGCCTCTCATGGCTCCTGTGTATCAAATCAAGATGCCAACAAGGCAGTCTCAGGTTCAGCATGACTTGGGGATACTGTTGATTTTATATGCCTTCTTCTCAGGCTTGCATTTTCCTAACTTTAACATCTTCCTCTTCCTCTTGTTACATGCTTCACTGCCAAGGCTGCCCAAGCTGTATCAGTTGTTACGACCTACGCTGTCCTATGTCCACACCTTCCTGGGCCTGAGGCAGAAACTCCCAATAGACTGCTTGGGTCCTAGTCTCTTCCAATTACAGCCAGTTTTGATACGGCCTGAGAGTTCCCTGATGATCCAAATGCCTTTCCAGTCCACTTCATAATATCTAAAATTCTACAACCAGCAAGTTGTTCGTCATTTCAGCCACTTTAACAAGGAATTATTGGTACTTACTAGATTCCAGGCTCTGTGGTGGGAATACAGTTACATAATACATTACCAGCTACATTATAGCCTAGCAGAGAAGACCAGAATCAACACAGTTATCACAAGGGTGAAGGTTTTATGAAAGAGGTACTACACAGTGGAAATGCAAAAGGTCGAATCTATCCCAGGGAGCTTAGAAATGCCTCCCTGAGGGACAATCTGGGACCACTAGGTTAGGGAGAAGGGGAAGGTGGGTCAGGCAGCATGCAGGGCCAGCACGAGGACAAGTGTGGCAGGTTCAGGGAACTGAAAGCAGGCTGGCTTCATGGGTGAGCAGCCTGTATAATCACACAGGGTCTTGCCTTTAGAAAGACCTTGCCCTTGATTTCATGTTCTGCTGTTGCCATCTTGAGATTTTTGATAATAATTTTGAACATGGGGCCCCATGTTTTCATTTTGCACTGGGCCCCACAAGTTTTGAAGGTGGTCCTGATTGAGAGGAATCCAGTGTGCTGAAGGGTGGCCATCAGAGGTCGATGGAGAACACGTAGGCAGTTGGTGGAGAGAAATGCCTGTGGGAAGGTGAAAAAAATTACCTCTTGGTCAATCATTTATAGTCAACAAATATTAAATGACTGCTACGCATGCCAGACACTGTGCCAGGTACTGGAAAGCTATAGTAAACAAAACTAATGAACAAAAACAAATTGCTGCTATCATGGTGCTCACTTTCTAGTGGAAGAGACAGACAATAATAAATAGTATGTCAAATGACAAGTGCTTTGAAAAAGAAATGCAGTAGGGTGGGAGGAAATGACGGGGAGATGTAGGATGTGTGTGTTCTTTTATGTGGGCTGGTCAGGGAAGGTGTGGTCGTGTAGATGGAGCATGTGACAGAGGGGACGGGGTAGGAGGTGAGCAGAGAGGTGATCGTGTGGGTTCTTGTAGAGCATGGTAACTAAGGACTTTGGATTTCACTCTGAGTAAGATAGGAAGCCACTGGAGAGTTTCCAGCAGAAGAATGACATACTTATTTATACCTCACAAGTGCCATTCTGATTGTGTGTTGAGAACAGACTAATGGGAGGCAAAGGTAGAACCAGGAAAATCCATTACAATGCTGTTATAATAGTTTAGCACAAGAGGCTCGTGGCCTCATTAGAGTTCTAGTGGAAAAACTGGTGAGAAGTGGTTGGCTTCTTGGATAGATACATCATGACATTGATAGGATTTGTTGATGAGATGGGATATAGTTTGTGAGAGAGAGCAAAATTGAGATTGCTCCCATATTAGTCATTTACATGTTAGTGTGAATAAGCTTATCTAATCCCTTCCTAAGAGCAAATTTGATAAAGAAGATAGAATATTCAGGGAGATGCAAAGGAAACAGAAGGGAAAGATTGGAAACGTTTTGGAGAAACAGCATACGCTTGCAGTTTTGCCTTGTTAACTTTTATGAGAAAACTAGTAAAATTATATTTTGTTCATATTGTCCACAGGATGGAAGCAAAGCATTACTATAAAGATTGATACAGATAAGATTGAAAAGGACCCCCAGAAAGGTGTATGAAGGAATAAGAAATATTGAGCTTGCTGAAAGGCATGTTCTTTAGAGTAATTTTATCATTTATCCGAAGAGTTCTCAAATGTTTGTCTGACAACAGATGCTGGCCTAGTTACATTGGAATCAACATCAGCGTTTGTTAAAAATAGAGATTCTTGGGGTCCATGCCTCCCAAATTCTGATATATGACTAAATTTGTCAGGCGTATTGTTTTATGAAGCTTCCTCTGTTGATTCCAGTGCATAGATATTTGGGAAACTACTGGTTTATAATCTTTCTTTGATACTTAATCAAAATGTTGTCAGGAAAATTCTGGACTGGCAAGAAAGCAAATAGTAAACTTGTACAGGGATCATGCATAATGAGTGAGCCAGGGATTTATAGGCTGTGGGATAAAAATCAATTAGTCTTCATACCTGTTAAAACCTGGAGAAATTAAGAAAAAAACTAATTGGCACAATAGGTTGATTGCATTGCCTTTTGATATTAGGCAATACAGGTATTAATAATGTTGTCTTGGCAATTTGCTGAAGGAGAAAGAAAACACTAGATTAAAAAAAATGGGAAAACAAATTTATGGTTACCAGGGGATAAGGAGGGGGAGAGATAAATTGGGAGATTGGGATTGACATACACATACTACTATATATAAAATAGGCAACTGATAAGAACCTACTGTATAGCACAGGGAACTCTACTTAATACTCTGTAATGGACTATATGGAAAAGAATCTAAAAAAGAGTGTATGTATGTATATGTATAACTGATTCACTTTGCTGTACACCTGAAACTAACACAACATTGTAAATCGAATATACCCCAATAAAAATTAAAAAATATATGGATTCTAGAACCAGCTCTGGCACTAACTTGCTTTTGGCAGTGATGTGCTGGAATTGTCTGGAATTGGCTTGAAATGGCTTGTGAGAGCCAAGCATGATGTTTTCAGGCATCTTGAGAGCCAGTTTAGCATAGCCCATATTAAAACTAAATTACATCAATTTATGATTAAATAAATCATATTAAAAACAAAGGTAATAAATACGGAAAACTCATCATCCACTAATTATTTTTCTACATTTTACTGTTATTATCTGTGATCTTGCATCTGAGTGGTGGAAATGCTATGAAATGGTTCTATGGACTGAATGTTGTCCTCCTAAAATTCATCCTTTGAAGCCTGCACCCCCAATGTGACTGCATTTGGAGATAGGTGAAGAGGTAATTAAGGTTAAATGAGGTCATCCGGGTGGGGTCCTGATAGGATAAGGTTAGCGTCCTTATACAAAGAGACACCAGAGACCTGGCTCGCTTGCTCTCTCTGCCACGTGATCATGGAGAGAAGGGGGCTGCCTGCAAGCCAGGAAGAAAGCTCTCACTGCAGACCAAGTCAGCCGGTGCCTTGGTCTTAGACTTCTCGGCTTCTGGAACTGTGAGAAAGTAAGTTTCTGTTGTTCAGGTCACCTGATCTGTGTCATTTTGTTACGGCAACCTGAGCAGACTAAGACAAATGGTGCTCTACTATGTATTTCTTCCCAGCTCCACATATAGTGACATCATGTCAGTAGCTTCAAACTGGCCATGCTGGAAGTATTTGCTTCACAGAAATTGGCAAATGATACAAATCAGAGTGTATTTGATTTATTGTTTTGTTGATTGTTTAGACCAGGGTTTGACAAATCATGGCTCATGGAACAAACCCAGCTCAGGACTGATTTTATATAGCTAGAAAGCTAGGCATGCTTTTTACATTTTTATAAGGTTATAGCAACAAACGAATTTTAAAAATACACAAAGAAGAATACATGACACATACATATATGGCATTCAAAGCCTAAAATATCTGTCTGGCTCTTCACAGAAAATGTTTGATTCCTGACCTAGACTAAACAAAGTGACAGAGAAAGTATTAATAATACAGAGTAAACGTAAGAGCGTTTCATTTCTGTATTAGTTACCTTGTGAATAGTACAAAAAAATGGAGGAAATAGTCTTCTGGGATTCAAAAACTATTTTCCAATTCAGCAAAATGTCTCTCAGCATAAAATGAACAAAGTTTTGAAATGTGTCTTTTTTGTTTCATCTTCCTCATTAGTTTAAATAAGAATATCAACCAGCATTCATGTTGGAACTTTGCTTGTTCATCGGTTGCAACAATAGGTTGTCTATGGATTCAGGAATTCAGAAAAAATCAACAATAGTATTCTGGGAGAATCAACTGGCTATATAGAATTGATAATAAAGACTATTGCATATTTTATTATTTGTAGTACGACACATCCTTTATAGCAGTAAGACTATAATAAAAGTGTGTACATATATATGTCTATATTAGGTATAGATTGCTACAGAATTAATTATGGTAAACTTATTGTCTTAAACAGTATATATTTATTATCTTACAGTTTCTGTGGGTCAGGAGTCCTGCACAGGTTAGCTGGGTTCTAGGCTCAGGGTCTCCCAAGGTTACAATCGGGGTGTCAGGTGGGCTGTGTTTTTATCTGGAGGCTCAACAGGGTTGGAAGCTGCTTCCAGCCTCCCTCAGATTGTAGCCAGAGCTCATTTCCTTGCAACTGTAAGACTGAAGGCCCTGGGTTCTTTTTGGATGTCAGCTAAAGGCTGCTCTCAGTTCCTGGAGACCACCCTCACTCCTTGCCCTGTGGGCCTCCCACATGGCCACTTATTTTCTTTTTTAGCACATAGAAAGCATTTAATAAGTGTTAGCTATTACATTTAAGACCTTTGTTGTCATTGGTGTTGACTTATTTATTGTGAAGCATAACACACACAGTGGATCCCCAGAAGCTCCTGTATCCAAGTCTGTTTTTCAGGTTCTGCTTTCAGGGATGGCCACTTTTTTTTTGGGGGGGGGGTATGCGGGCCTCTCACTGTCGTGGCCTCTCCCATTGCGGAGCACAGGCTCCGGACGTGCAGGCTCAGCTGCCATGGCTCACGGGCCCAGCCGCTCCGTGGAATCTTCCCAGACCGGGGCACGAACGCGTGTCCCCTGCATCGGCAGGCGGACTCTCAACCACTGCGCCACCAGGGAATACCACGGCCACTTTTTAAAAGCTAGTAGGCAGAAAGAAATTCTTTGGTGAGAGTCTACTAGCAAGATAGGGTCTTCTGTAAGTTAATCACACAAGTGACATCAGCTTTGCAAGTCACAGGTTCTACCCACATTCAAGTGGAAGAACATACGCAAAAGCTTGAGCATCAAAATTTGGGGATCACAAAGGTCACCTAAGAGTATGCCCATCACAGTATGTGTATTCTGGGGACAGGAGGGAGGAGGAGAGTTGGTTGTTAAACATTTACCAGCACACCACTGGATGTGGGTCAAGTCATCAAATGTCTTTGAACCTCAGTATCCTCAACTTTAGGTGTTGGAAAGCATATCTCAACTTGGACTCCAAGGAACACTTGGAGATTCCCAGTGCCCACTAGCAGCTGAGTGACTTTTTCTTTAAACAGTTTAAACTTAATTAGCTCAACTTTTCCCAAACTTACTTGAGCAGGGAGCATTTTTAAAATGAAGCACCACTTAACGTCCCGTGGAGCTTTAGGGTACTCTAGCCTAGGTGACTTCCAAAATTCACTTGCGCTTAATAATTCTATCATATTTTTACCTAAAATTTTTTTATTGGACTATAGTTGGTTTATAATATTGTGTTAGTTTTAGGTGTACAGCAAAGTGATTCAGTTATACATATACATATATTCATTCTTTTTCAGATTCTTTTCCCATATAGGTTATTACAGAATATTGAGGAGAGTTCCCTGCGCTATGCAATAGGTTCTTATTAGTTGTCTATTTTAGTAGTGTGTATATGTTAATCCGAAGCTCCTAATTTATCCCTCTGCCCCTGCAGCATTTCCCCTTTGGTAACCATAAGTTTGTTTTCAAAATCTGTGAGTCTGTTTCTGTTTTTTTGTAAATAAGTTCTATTTAAAAAATTACATTCCACATATGAGTGATAGAAAAAGACAAATATCATATGCTATCTGACTTCACTTAGTATGATAATCTCTAGGTCCATTCAAGTTGCTGCAAATGACATTATTTGGTTCTTTCTGTGGCTGAGCAATATTCCATGGTATATATGTACCACATCTGCTTTATCCATTCCTCTGTCTGTGGACATTTAGGTTGCTTCTGTGCCTTGGGTATTGTAAACAGTGCTTCAGCGAACACTGGGGTGCATGTATCAATATCTTTTCGAATTATATCATACTTGCTTAACGTTCATGTTCTACCTAAGCACCTTTGCACCAGCTATATTTCCTCTACCTGGAAATTCTTCCTCTAGATCTTTGCTTGGCTAGCTGCTGCTTACCAACTCATAAGTCACCTTCAAGCACAGTTCTCCCCTGAAGTAACTCAAAATGTGGTATGTGGACTAGTACTGCCGTCCAGATATTTGTTGCTGGTCTATGACAGGAAATTGAACTTTACTCCAGGATGTAAATCAATGAAGCCACTGAGTATGCTGCTTATTTTAGATGACATTTTTGTTCCTTTCTCTATTGGTATTATTATTATTATTTTGCAGCAAAACTTTATCTGAGAACAAAGTACATTCCGGAATAAACTTCTTAACTTGTGGACTGAAACAAAACTTACTCAAAATAATCATTTTTAATAACATAGGGTTAGAGGATGAGGAAGGGTTAAAGGATGAAGGAAGTAGGAAGGAATAGGGGTAGGACTCAGTGGGAAGGGGACGGCAGGTTAGGGGTGAATGGAAGGCCCTATGTTTAAGGGGAAGGGTGCAAGTTCTAGGAGAGAAACTCCAGGGATTTTTTTTTTAAAGCACGTATTTACTCTGCCTTTAGAAAAGTTTTTTAAGATCCATAAAGAAAAAGATTCCTAAAGAAAAAATTAACACTGCTGGATGATTTTCTAGATGAGGGAAAATCTAGTTTTCTGGGGAAGATCTGTACCAAGATCTCTTAAAAATCTCCAACATCATCATTGCTAACTGGTTCAGTTTTTGTTGCATAAAACAAACAAAAAAAATGCAGTAATAGCAGGTTTGGCTTTATTGAGTCCCCATGCAGGGGCTAACAGAGGAAAATCCTTCTCTAAAAGGCATGAAATCGGAGGGTGGGAATTCCTGAAGGTAGTCTGGGGTCATCTCTGAGCCGACAGAGATCTTTAATGCCCTTATTCCAGTGACACACACCTTTCTTTGGCTTCAGGTGATACAAAGTCTTCTTTTGAGGGGAGCTCAGCTCTGTTTCAGTGGATGCAAGAAATGTTAATAGTTCTGTAGAAGTTGTGTCACTTAGTATTATTACTGATACTGAAGGAACATGATCCCTTCAGATATGATGGAAAATACAGATAAAATATGAATCAGAAAGAATTTCCTCCTAATCTCACCAACCTAAAATTATAACATATATTTTCATGTATTTCCTTCCAGCTTTTTTCTATTCACCCACGTACTTTTAATTTTTTTAAACACAGTTGAGATGACACTGAATATTTGCACCTTTTAAAAAATACTGGACATCATGTCAAAAGCACTTCCCTATGTCCTTAGAATTCTTTGTAAACATCAATGGAACGGCTGCACAGTATCCTATCACGAGGATAGAGTAAGTTACATAAACATTCCACTATTTTTGGACTATTAAGTGGTTTTAATTTTTTCCCCTATTATATGTATGAGTTGGTAAACATCTTCTGATTCATCTTTGAATGCATGTTGAAGGAATTAAATTGTATTAATGAAGTGGGTGTGCGCAAATGTGGCATCGTGTGTCAAAGCGTTGTAGCCTTCTACCCTTTACCCTGCCCCTACGTTTCTGCTTCTGTTACCTTTGTGCTGGTGGAGCCGTGGGTTTGCTGCTAGTGCTGGCTTGGCCGCCTTTTCACGTGAGCACGAGAAGGATCTGGCGTATTCTTAATTGGGAATTTTTATGTCTGCTTGGACCCTGAAATTTCTCTGGCAATAGTGTTTGCCAGTCTTGGACTTTGGCCCTCATAGCCAATCTTGGGTAAAAAAGAAGAGAGTGGGCAGTTCCCCCAGTTTCAATGGAAATTCAACTGTACCTATATTTTCATGGTGAAAGCTTAAACCGCTTATCCCTCATATTATCTTGAGTCATTAGAAAAAGAATAACTCTTCTCTGACCTAATATAATTTCCAAAGCCATTACACAACCTCTTTGCAGCATGAATTCGTAATAGACTTTAAAATCTGAAAGGATGCAATTGTGAGCAAAATGATGAAAGGAGAAAGGGAAAAATGAAATTGTCAAGGTCAGTAATCAGTGCCCTTGCTTTAAAGCCAGTGTTCCCTGCCATGGCTGTACAGCTTTTCTTTCTCAGCTTTGTTGTTGTATATTATTTATGAAATAGCTGGGCCCTTTTCACGTACCTATCAGCAGACCACAGTGTAATATTACATTGAAAGAATTTAGAGGACTCCTTTTTTTTTTTTTTTTTGCGGTACGCGGGCCTCTCACTGTTGCGGCCCCTCCAGTTGCGGAGCGCAGGCTCCGGACACGCAGGCTCAGCGGCCATGGCTCAGGGGCCCAGCCGCTCCGCGGCATGTGGGATCCTCCCGGACCGGGGCATGAACCCGTGTCCCCTGCATCGGCAGGCGGACTCTCAACCACTGCGCCACCAGGGAATGCTAGAGGACTCCTTTGATCATAATCTGGATGTGGTCTAGTGAAGAGAACAGTGACACTTGAGTAAAAAGACTTAAAGGAGCTGAGTGCAAACTATACCATTGATGGTGTATCACTGCATGATTCTCAGTGTCTCTCAGCTGCTTTTTTTTGTTGAGGTATAGTTAATTTGCAATGTTGTGTTAGTTTCAAGTGTACAGCAAAGTGATTTAGTTATACATACATAGATATTCTTTTCCAGGTTCTTTTCCATTATAGGTTATTACAAGATATTGAGTATAGTTCCCTGTGCTATAGAGTAGGTCCTTGTTGCTTATCTGTTTTATATATAGTAGTGTGTATATTTTAATCCCAAACTTCTAATTTATCAGCTGCTTTAAAATTCATCTTCCACTTCAACAAGACTGGACTAATAATGCCTAATTGCTTGCCTCCAAGGTTACTCTCAGTTCACACTTAACTGTATTATAAAAATATAAAGGGTTAATAGTAATGTAATATTGTGCCATTAATGGGTGAACACTGAGTGGTTATTGAGTTCAGTTTTTTTAGCTGGTTTTACAGAGCAGCAAGTCCAGGGAAACCAAGCTTTATTTCTCACCAGCTGTGGGCTGGGTGGTTAGCATACATCACTTTTCATAATGCTTACAATCATTCTGGAGAAACTCTGGTTCAAAGGGAATGTGTAAATTGCTCCAAAAGACTGCAGTGCTAGTTGCTGGCAGAGCTGGGGTTTGAGCTTAGATTGGTCTGATTCTAAACATCATGCCTTTTGTACTAGATCAGTATTCATAAACTTTTAAAGGGCAACAAGCAAACATCGACCTTGATTTAAATATGTCTGTTCTAACAGTTCTTAAATACATACAAACATAAAATCAGGTATATGTTCCCTATAATTATAGCTCTTATACATCTACAAAGGCAAACGGATTGACTAGTTAAGTATAAACAAAACCACAGGCCAATAAAATTCAAATTTTAATTTCATTGATTCAACATGACCAATGATGGTGTGTGCTGGAATTCAACCTGCAGTGGCGGCATGTAGAGAGCACGGATTCTAAGGTACAGGTTCTTTGGGTTTGGCACATGTACACCACCAACTGCGGTGTGACCACGCGTTTGCCTCCACTTTCTGTGTCTGAACCATCGTTAAGTCTTCTTTTGGACAGTGTGCCATAAATTTCATTTGGCCTTGAACGTATGCTTTATCAGTCAAGTCCACCTCTTTCTTATTTGCTAACGGTCCTTAAAGTATAACCTCTTAGCACATCGCTTTATCAATAAAAAACAAAGATGGGCACAAAAATTGCACAGCAGCACTGTTATAAAGAGTTCATCCAGATAACCCCAGATATCCTTACATAAAACAAAGATTGTTGTCAAAACATATTGTATTGCAGTAGGATTCACATACCCCGGCAAGCATCCATATATTCTTAATGTCTCGTGGACGGTTTTTCAGGACACTGGGCCATACTGCTCTGCTCGTGAACCCACAGGGAAGACAGTGTCTGGGAGAAAACAATAAAACGGGCTAGGAAAAGAAATATTCACAGGTGTTACTGAGCCTAGCAATGCCGTGGAGCAATATTCATTGAGAGACTCAACAGCGCTGCTAGTCCAAATGGTCTGTACTCCCAAAGCTTAGCCTGTACACAGAGGTGTCAGAAGTCTCAGCATCAGGTGCCTGAAATGGAAACCCGCTCTGGGGACAGCGGCTTCCTCACTGCAGCATCCTGTCTTTTCACCTCTTGCTGGTGAGAGCCAGCCCCTTGCCAGGCTGACCTGGGGACTTGCAGGTGATGATGCTTGAGAACATCTGATGAGAGGTGAATGGGAGGTCAGGGAACTGTTGCTGACACAGATTCCCAGCCTTGTGCTCTAGCCCCCCTGGGAACTGAATTCTACTGTATTTGTTTTATCCATGTGTCCTAGCTGCATACACAGAACGTGCTTTGCGAGATCGTATTTCATTGTAATGCCTATTTTTTTCATATTTAGTGCATAAACATGTCTTTTGGTAAATTGAGGACCCAGATGAATAGTAATTATGGATCAACGCATTGAAGTAGCTTTTGAAATTGTCATAAGCACCCTGAGGGTTTCTTATGGTAATGCGTGTAAAATTCATAAAAAGTTTATGAGTACTGATCTAGTTGCTATTAATAATGCACAAAGATGGAAATGGGACATGGCTGTGACAAAATTATCTTTTAAAAGTAACTAAAGATGAGTGCAGGAAAATATGGTAGTCCCATTTGGGGTGAAAGCGGCATGTGGGCAAGGAGAGTACTTCTGTTCACACCCGGTAACTTCAGAAATACTTACTGTGAATCTGTAATGGCCAAGCACCTATGTTCATTGCAAGGGATACAGCAGTTAAGAGGTTGACAGGGTCTGGCTCTGAACTTATGAAAGTTATTTTCTGGATATTAAATAGATACTAAATGAGAAAATAAATGAAATGGCCAAAAATGTTAATAAATGCTAGAAGTCAAGGCCTTACGTTTGGAAAAGGACATGGTGTGTTTTTGGGAGTGTGGGTTTGCTTAGAGAAATAGGGGGAAAGAGGCACACCATGCAGTTCAGGAGGCTGGCAGAGTTCACATGTTGAAGAGTCTGAGGGCTGTGCTAAGGAATTTTTAATTTTTTCTAAGTGTAAGGATTCATTACTAACAGATTCTAAGCAGAGACAGGACATGGAATTTGTATTTTTATATGATCTAATGACTGATTTATGAAGAATGTGGTGGAGGAGATCACATGGAAACAAGGACTCCAGAGAGGCTTCTCCAGGGAGAAAGGACGGTGACTGGATGGTAGCAGTGAAGATGGAGAAAAGTGGATGGACTTGACATGCATTTACTGAAATATATTCAAACAGATAATAATACTTGGGGATGGAGAGAATAGAGTGGAATAAAAGACAAGAGGATTCAGGGATGATCACAGAGTTTCTGGCTTTAGTAGTTGTGTAGATGACGGTGTCACTTTGTGAGAGGGAAATTCAAGCATTCCCTTTGGGGCATGTTCTTGAGATATCTGTGAAATATCTAAGAGGAGGTGAGTAGTAGGAGGTTGGACATAGGAGTCCTGAGTTCAAAGGAGAAGTCTCCAGTGTAGACTGGAGATACAAATGTGGGAATTATCAGGATGTAGGTGATATTGGAAACCATAAACACGGCTGAGATCATCAAGAGAGAATGATAGGGGCTCAGACCAAATCCTGAGGATTTAAAGTTTCGAGTTTAAAGGAGATGGAGCAGCTAGCAAAGAGGACTGATAAATTGTGCCCAGGGAGATAGAAGACGCTTTCAATGAGAAAGCAGAAGCCTAGGATAGGGATTTCAAGAGGAGGAATTAATTCTGTCAAATGCTGCTGAGAAACATTAGATCAGAAAAATATCTGTTTGATTCAACAAGAGGTTTTTTTTGTTGGTGACTTTAGTAAAGAGCAGTTCCCAATGGGAGTAGTTGAGGCAGAAGGCTGCCAGAGAGGAGTAGGTTGAGGAGTGAATGAAAAGTAAGAATGTGGAGAAGACATGTGTAGGCAACTCTTTTGAGAAGTTTTGAGTAACAGAAAAATGGGTTAGGAGCAGAGGGACAGATCAGGGGACAAGTTGAAGTTTGTTTTTGTTGTTTGGGTATTGTGGGTACATATGTTCATGTTTTAAGATGAGAGAGATCAGAGCATGTACCAACATGGATGGAAAAGATCCAATAGCGGAGAGAGTTGTGATGTCAGAGAGAGGGGATCGTTCAGGGGGCAAGTAGTATGGCATCTATAGGACAAGTAGAGAAATTGCCCGTTGATAGGGAATGGACATTCCTTTTTTCTTAAGAAGTAAAAGATGGGTGTGGTTGGTGTGTTGATTTGTTGGTGGAGAGATGAGTGTGGTTCTATCTTAGGCAGTTTGTTTTCTCTATGGAGTGTGAAGTGGGGTCATCAGATGAGAGGTGGTGAGAATACAGCGATGGGAATCTGGAGGTAAGAGGAGAAGGTTTAACTAGTCTTCTCAGAGTTGGGGAGGGAACGGTTAAAAGGAATGTATAGGAGTGTCCATTAAGCTAGTTGTGTGAATTAGTGTTTTTGTTGTTGTTGGTTTTTTTTTTTTTTTTTTTTGGAACTTTCAATTAATTGTGTGAAGGCAAAGCAAAACAAAGAGTTGAGTTCAACAAGGCTTAGGGTTTTGCCTGGACAAAGTATATAGAGGAACAGATGACCGAGGAGGTCGAGGTTAAGGAAATGATTAAAAAGAAAGACATGGAATCTAATCTAAGACAGGGGAGAAGGCTGGTGACCAATGAGAAAGTAAATAGTAGATTAATGGATCTACTATTCTATGAGGTAGAAGAATTGTGACAGAAGTGAAGCAGTGCAAGTGAGCCAGAAGTATAAAGAGCTATTGGTTTGAATGTAAGAGGCTTATAATGAAATTGTTGAAGGAAGTAAAATTTCTGGTCCTGATAAGGTCTTGGGTGCGAGTGATGGTGTGAATGGCTGACGTGGATTGAAGGAAGAGTGTTGATAGTGAAGAGGTCAAGAAACAGAGTCCAGGAGACTCATTTGTAGTATTAGAGTTTCTCAAACTGTCTTCTATGGTGCAGAGGAAATATGTATAGGGACTATTTTATAAAGAAGAGTTTCTTTGTCAAATGCACTTGGTAAATACTGCATAATTTTCTATCACTCCTCTTCCTCAGATACAGATCGTATTTGCATTGGAAAGGCACCAAGAACTCTGGTAGAAAGATACCTGTTTAATTAAATTAATTAACTTCTATAACTTTTTTGGGGACCACATTCTTATTTCTTAACTGTTGCTAAACTTTCTTGACTATTCTCACCATTTTATTCTTCCAGGCCAACATGGTTACATTTCAGTAATAATCTTGTGTGGACTTTAATTGAAATTGAGTTAAACATATAATTAAATTTTGGCATAATTGCCTTTTAAACATTATTTAGTTTTATCCCAAATGCCTTTCTTTCCACTTATTCAAGTACTCTTGAGTCTTAGGTTACATTTTAATAGTTTTTTTCCCCCAACGTATGCCTTTCCTGAATATTTCTTGTTAATGTTTTTCTGGTTATTTTTTGTTGTGCTGCTAATATGGTGATTATCTTTTTCCACTATATTATATACCTTTTTATTTCTGGTGCTTAAGGGTGCTATTGATTTTTGTATATTTACTTTGTATCTGTCTTTATTACTGAACTCTTTTATTAGTGTTAATGGCATTTTATTTGATTCTCTAAAGCAGTGTTTCTTAAGTCTCAGTAAGGTGTAGACCAATTTTTAAAAGAAAACAATGTTTTGAACAGTGTGTAATGACTTAAATTATTTCTTGAAGTTAATTAGAATAACATTCCTAAAATATAAAAACTTATAACTAGGAATATGCTTCTTTTTTGGTAGCTCTTAATTATAAGCCACAAAACTAATACACGTCAGATTAACAGCGTTCGTTACATGTAGTTAATAACGTTATTTTGCTGAATTCAAACCAGTGCTTGTGATGTGATGGTGTACTGATTGCTTCAGCCCAGGGTCATACGGTTCAACACATCTCAAATATCGTGCTCTGTGAAGGCTCAGTTCTCTCCCTGAGTTTCATTCATTCCATCACTGCAAAGCCTTCATTTATGTCATCACTTGATGAAAATGCTAAATTTATGTGCAACTGTGTTCTTTTCCTATCAGCACTCAACAATTAGTACACTAATTTTTGTACCAATGTAATGTATTAATAAATTGGTGTAGCCACTATAGAAAACAGTATGGTGATTTCTCAAAAAAACTAAAAATAGAACTACCATATGACCCAGCAATTCCACTCCTAGATAGATATGTGAACGAAAAAAAAAAGAAAAGAAAAAACACTAATTCGAAAAGATACATGAATCTCATTGCTCATAACAGCATTATTTACAATTGCCAAGATATGGAAGCAACCTAAGTGTCCATCAACAGATGAATGGATAAAGAAGATGTTGTATATATATACAATGTGGTATATGTATACAATGGAATCCTACTCAGCCATAAAAAAGAGCAAAATTTTGCCATTTGCAACAATATGGATGAAGTTGGAGGGCATTATACTAAGTGAAATAAGTCAGAGAAAGACAAACACTGTATGATATCATTTATATGTGGAATCTAAAAAATACAGCAAATTAGTGAATATAACAAGAAGCAGACTCGAAGATATAGAGGACAAAATAATGGTTACCAGTGGGGAGAAGGGAGGGAGGAGGAGAAATATGGGGGTAGAGAATTAAGAAGCATAAACTATTAGGTATAAAATAAGCTACAAGGATATATTGTACAATACAGCACGGGGAATATAGCCAATATTTTATAATTACTATAAATGGAGTATAACCTTTAAAAATTGTGGATCACTATATTGTACACTTGTAACATATAGTATTGTACAGCAACCATACTTCAATAAAAAACTAAATTAAAGAAAATCCAATAATACTTGGGAATAATTGTGAGCAAATTATGTGGCCATTCGCAGTTATAATCATCTATGACCTGCAGGCCAAATTCAGCTTTCCCCATTCATTTATTCTAGATTTTTAAAAGTTTATATTTCAGATGATCATAGAAATAAAAATATAAACATAAAAGCACTATTGAGAACTGGAGGATCCCTGAGAATGTACCCATCCATGAACCTTTAGGAAGATTCCGTGAAGCCAAGTGTGAGAAATGTTGCTCTTGGGAAACTGAGGTAAAACGATACAACCCATGTGTTTTATGAAAGAGGTACCAATGAGATCTTTTCATTTTCAGTTGCTCTCTATGTTAGCTTACTGGCAGAACTGTCAAATGGTAACTAATGTTTAAAAAATGATAGTAGGCATCCTGTTTTTATTTATTTGTTTATGATTTTAATGAGCATTCCCCTAGTGTTTCACTATAATCTGCATCAAATTTGATCACATTCATTTTATTATGAATTAATTAATTCATTAATGGCTGCGTTGGGTCTTCATTGCTGCGTGTGGGCTTTCTCTAATTGCGGCGAGCGGGGGCTGCTCTTCATTGTGGTGCGCAGGCTTCTCATTGAGGCGGCTTCTCATGTTGCGGAGCACCGACTCTAGGTGCTCAGGCTCTAGAGTGCAGGCTCAGTAGTTGTGGCGCACGGGCTTAGTTGCTCCGTGGCATGTGGGGTCTTCCCGGACCAGGGCTCGAACCCGTGTTCCCTGCATCGGCAGGTGGACTCCTAACCTCTGCGCCACCGGGGAAGCCCTATCCCATTCATTTTAGGCACCTATTAGTTGATCCTGTTGGTTATTAACAGATGCATTCGTGATGCTATTAATAGATTTTCTAATAGTAAGTCATTCTTGCATTACTGAACAGACATCTATTTAGCGGCAGTATACAATTTAATATTTCATGCTTAAAATTTCTAGAATTTCTAAATAGCTTAAATACTGTTTTCTAGTATTTTACAACTCGGTTCTTTATCAAAATTGGCTTTTATCTTGGAACTGGTTTTCTGATTGTGTTGTCACATTAGGTTATGGTATCCAGGTTTGTTAACATAATAAAATGGATTAGGAAGAGAGTTTAGCAAGACTGCTGAGGGTTGGTTTAGGTTCAAGAATGACAACGTACACTCAGTTCAGAGTTGCTTTTACTTGGTTTGCCTACTGAACCAGCTAACATGTAGACTTAGAGCTTATACAACAGCTGAGGATGCAGGCGAACGGACACAGCTCACCAGCACTTCCTAGTCCTCTGAGGATGCGCACCAAAAGTTGGGTGATAACACAGTCCACTTGGAGGGTGAATCCTTCAAGTCAGAGAGGCCCAGAGCTGAGGGGTGTGCCTTTGCATACTTAGGTTAGGCTGAGGGAGGGCTCACATCCGCATTGGAGGGTCCGTCTCTTACCATATAAGGCTTTACTCCACCACAATGAGGTACTTCCGTGTTCTGTCTCTCACTGTTTCATCAGCCCTAGAGCAGGCCTGGGCTCATCAGGGAACATCCGTTTCTTCCTTTAATTGGGACACTATATCGCATATGGGTCATTGGTAACTTTGAAGTTAGAAACAACTTTCTGGTGAAAGTAGATCTGGAAGCTTTTTTGAAACTAATTATTGGATGTCTTTTCATTTCTTAGATGCATTTTGGTCTAGTCAAATTTTACACTTTTGAATCAACCTGTGATCTTGTGATTTCTAGAGAGTGGTTTATTTCTTCAAAATTTTCATGTTCATTAACGAGAAAGTCAAAATACTGCTATAATTTCCACTTTCCTTCAGGTCTTTTGTTAGATTCCCATTTGCATTCCTGAGTCTTTGTCTCATTTGATCTGTTGATGTCTTTCTGCCTCTTACAATCCTTGTTTGATATGTGGACACATTCTCCTGCTTCTTGTCCCCTCTTTTCCAGGAGAGGAGTTCTTCACCTGCTTATTATTTTTCTGTTTTCTGGCTCCTGTGACTTAGGTTTGGCCTTCTCCTCGAAGCGAACAAACATGATTCTTGCTTTCTCGGGGCTAGACAAACCGTGGGGCGCCGGTTACAAGGGTGTGTAAGCCCATTCATCCACTACCTTCTTTCCGTAGGCTACTTCCCTTGCTTCCTTTTCATGCCTGTGGCACATTCATGCTTCTGTTGGCTTCTTCTCCTTTTCCTCCTTTTCTTCCCTGTTACGTGATGGCTTCCTTCTGTGACTGCTGCCCTTTATTTTCCTCATCTGGCAAGACAGTGCTTCTGGGAGTGTCTCAGATCCCGTTCACCGGAACACCCACCCTGGCTTAGAGAGTAGCATGCAGGAATTTTGGGAGGGAGTGATCTCAGGATCAATGCCCCTGAAGAAAGGAAGGAAGCAGGACTGGGAAGGGAAGAAGTTGAACTGCTACGTGGTCAAAATTAAAGCCTCAGCCAATCCCACAGGAAGCTCTGGAGTGTGCTTGGCTGGCAGACTTGTCCTGCATTTGAATAAGCAGATTGCATCAACCCAGGGGGGACCAGTCATTGGATGTGATCCTAGGAAGGGGACATGACCTTGGGCAAGGCAGCTTCTCCTCAGCTGAGGGAAATTCCTAGAGAGAGACTCAGCTGAGATCTGTCAGCTGCCAACACTCTCAAAATTGGAGGGATTAAGTGCTTCAGTCCTGTAAAGGGAGCCGGGCGGCAGCATAGCCCTGCAGCCATTACAGGAAGACTCACTGTTGTCCTTTCCCACTTTTGCTTTTGTTGTTGAAACTTCTCCTGACCAGGCATCTCTGCCACAAATGTTTTCAAATGTTATCTTTCCCCCCAAATTACATCGCTTTCAACTACCGTTAGTTGATTTGGCTTTGCGATGATGCCAGAAACTGTAGCTACTTGAAATGTTCATTAATCAAGAAACACAGAGCAAATTCTCCCCCAAGATCTGAGCTAGATAGTATTGGATTAAAATGTCTAGGATTGCACATTAAACACAGTCTTTCCCAATCAGGGCCACTGTCATAGGATGTATCTTTGAGTTTCCCCTGCCTTAGAGTGAGGTACTGACTCAGTAACTTTTGTTGAATAACAAACCACCCTCAAGGTTATTGTCAAATAACAAAAATGTGTATAATTTCTTATGTTTCTTCAGGTCAGCCTGGGCTGGATGGTCTTTGAAGGGCCTACTTATATGGCTGAGAAGGTGGCTTAATGTCAGGTGGGGCATGGAGGGAATTAGCCACACATCTGCCATCCTCTAGGACGCTAGCTTAGACTTGGTCACGTGGTAGTGTTTTCAGAGTTCCCAAGAGCAGCACGAGAGGGCAATTGCCAACACACAGGCACTTTTTATGTCTCTGTTTTTGTGATGGTTGTTATTGTCCTATTAGACAAAGCAGATCACATGGCCAAGATGAGACTTAGTGTGGTAGGGGACTACCCAAAGGCAAGGCTACAGGGAGGAGAATTATTATGGGCATTTTTGCCAACACTCTACCACAGGTACCATCCTCAGATGGTGTGACAGACGTGTTTCATCTTTGCTTAAGTGTCTGAAATTGCAGTGTCCTGGAATCAGCTTATATGGCCTTGAGTCCCCTTCACTACTTTTTCCTTATGTCAGCAGGAAATCTGGTGGTCCTTACTCATACCCTTGGTGTCTGAGGTGTTTCTGCATATTAGATGTGGTTTCTTTGCCCCTCTGTAGAACTGTGACTCAATTCAACTTGATTCTGTCATTGGCCAGTGCCCAGCAATATGTAAGCTGTCAGTGAATGTTTGTAGAATGGATGAGTGAATGAAGGAAATGAGAGAGTGATGGGAATTACTGATAGATGGCAGCACTTTTTTTTTTTTTTAATAGTAAAGCACAAAGCCCTTGATCTTGCCCCTTGGAACTGATCTCATGGGTTTACAAATGTCAGCATGTTGAACAATGGGAATAAGTAGAAAATAAGGAAGGAAGGAGAGAGGTTAGCTGGGAGAAAGGTGGGGTCACTGCATAAAGTCAGGGAGTGCTGTTCACATGGAATTAGTGAGCGGCACCCTCTGAAGTTGTGCAGTATGGGAGGCTCAGGACCATGTTCTGCATCCATCTCTGAGGTTGTCTTCTTGTCCCCTAGTTCCTTTGCGTTCCCTCCTTCAACAGTAAAGTGAACCGTGTTTAAGATTTTTGAACTACATTTTTAGGAGTTCCTAAGTATTTTCCTGCCAAGCCATCGGGGAAGAGGAAAAACTGTTTATGCCTGGATACCTATTCACAGACATCACTTGAAGTACCCCCGCCCCCAATTTGGTGGGTCTCAGAACATAGACTTACCCCCAGCAAAGATCTCAACTTTATGTTGCTACATACGAGTTCAATCTTTTGAAGACCCACACAGCTCAGTAATTCCTGGCAACTCCCCATTGCAGGCCCAAATTCAAGGCTTTAAAATTTAAATTGAAAAAAAAAATGTATTAATGAAATGTTAGTTTGACAACGGATGCCACAAGCAAACACAGATGTAGATGTCAGTTAATGGCGATGGCTGTGCTGCATTTGAAATGCTTTCAGAGCCCATGAATAAAAATAAGATATAATTGTCTGCCTTTGTCGGCAGTATTATTAACTTGGCTCGTCCCATCCCCCTCCCATCACAGGAGATCATCTGTATGGTTTTATTTAGCATCATAATATCAGGGATAGGTGGGGAAACCAAAAGAAAAACCTGCAAGGTTTTCTTTTTTTCTTTTAAGGCTTGCTTCAGTCTTTCTTCTGTAAGCTAATAATTGTAATCAGATTCTTAGAAGTGACAATCTGAATAGATATTACTTAAAACTCATCAATTATATACGTGTAATTTTTGAGACAGTCTATTTTAAATTGGCTTTTTTGGGGGGTAGGTTGACTTAATAAGGTGTAGGTAGCACAGACTCTGAAACAACTGGCAGAATTAAAATATGCAGTGTTGTCTGGCTCAGACAAGAAGAATTACTTCTAAATCCGCTGTGACATGTAGATCTGCAGCCCTACATCCTGCATCAGCACAGCTAGGGCTGGGGTCAGCAAGAGCCTCTTTGTTAGAGAAATGGTTTTGAAAAAGTTTTATTCTCTAGCGTTTGTCCTCTTGCCTTAACCAAGATTAGGAAATACCTGGGTGACCCCAAGGTCACTTAACCTCTCTGGGACTTAGTTTTCTCATCTGTAAAGTTGAGGGGGTTGGACTCAGGGCCCACAAAGTTTGCATCTCATTTTGCAATTCTGTGACTCTAAGATCGATTCTTGACAGCCAAGTGACCATGCCTCTGTAGATTTGAGGTTCAGGGGGCTACTCTTAACAATTCCTCACCACCCTGCTGGCTCACCAAGATTGTCACGGCTGCTGGGGTCTGTGTCCTGTTAGTGGGAAGGGATCCCAGGGACAGGAGCTCGTAGAGGAGCACCTCTCCCTTTCTGGACTCTGCACCCAATCAAATCCAGTGGTTGCATTTTAGTTGCATCTGTTTAACTGTGGGACATGACATTTTTCATTTATAAATTCTGGGGCAGCAGTGGCAGAGAGATAAGGAAGTGACCTTCACCACATGTTTGACACAAATGGTGCCAAAATAAGTACCTGTTCTATTTCTTCTTCTCGTGGTTCATTCATTCATTCAGCAGACATTTGTTGAGTGCCTACAACGCGTCAGGCATTGTTCTAGGGGGCTGCGGAGGCGGGGGGTGGATAGAGCAGTGAACAAAATGGACACAAATCCTGCTTCTGTAGGGCTTACATTTCCTATCTAGCAATTGGAAGTAGAACATAAATATAATGATTTAGAAGATGGTAAGTGTTAGGGAGAAAAATACAGTAGAGTCAGGCAGATGGGCAGTGCCGACCCTAGGAAGGGTGCAGTTCTCAGCGGGGCGGTCAGGGTGCTGCTCACTGAGAAGAGCAGTTGATGAGACTTGAAGAGAATGAGTGAGCCATGTGGATATCTGGGGAGGAGAGTCCCAGGCTGAGGAAACAGCCAGTGCAAATGGCCCAAGGTGGGAATGTTCTTGGCAGGAGCGAGCAGTGGCAGGAGTCTGGCCAGTGTGGCTGGAGTGTGGGGACGAGGGGAGATGGAGCGGTCAGGGCGAGTGGGGACGAGGGGAGATGGAGCGGTCAGGGCGAGTGAGATCTCCCAGACCCTGTGCATCATTGTAAGAACTTTTGCTTTTGCTCCGAGCGAACTTTCCCCCAGGGGAACCTAAGCTGAAGAGTCACATGGTCTGACATTTCTACACAGGATCGCTATGACTGTTGTGTTGGGAATAGACTTTCGCGGGTGAGGAGACAAGGGTGGTGGCAGGCAGATCACTCAGCAGGCTGTTGGGAAAATCCAGGAAGATATGGTGGTACCTGGGACCACAGTGGTAGCAGTGGAGATGCTGAGAGTGATAACATTCTACATATATTTCGGGGGTATAGTCAACAATGTATTAATTTAGTGAATCACCCCACAGATATTTATTGAATGGTCTTCAGTATGCCAGTTCCAGACATGGAGATATAGTGAGCAAGGGCATCTCCAACAGTGCTGTGAAGAAAACAGAAGTGAGTTATATCTTGGACTCTAGAGATGAGTCGTTGAGAGCACTGGTGAGTTGGTTAGTTGATCACTGAAGAGGCAGCTGAGACCTGAAGGAGCAGAAGCTACAGTGTAAAACGTTTCAGGAGAGCATTCCACTGCCGAGGGGACAGCGGATGCAAAGGCCCTGGGGCCAGCACAAGCTTGGCCCGTTTGAGGACATGAGGAGCCTACGGTGGGTAGGTGAGTCGAAGGAGTGGATGTGGAGATAGAAAATGAAGTTGGAAAGGTGGACGGGGCTAAATCAGGGCGGGGATTGGATCAAGGGGGAGAGTTTGAATCACTGAGGCTTGTCAGGTCAGAGACATCAGACAGCTTGAAGGCTGGAACAGGCATTTTTGGTTTGATACTAGAACCACATTGCTGCAGCTGAGTGCCAGCTGTCTTGAGCCCATATTCAGTAAGGCTCCATCCCAGCTGCGCCAATGAGGTGAAGCTGGGACTATTGATCCGTTACAGCTGGATGGTCTGTGTTAGCATGACCCGTTCTGAACTCAAGTGCACTGGGACTTCAGAGGATCTCCTCTGAGACCCTCAAGAGTTCAGGGCAGGAGCTCTCCCCAGGGAGCCCAGGGGGTAGGCTCAGCTGTATGCTATGTACATTACATACTCAGTGTCAGCATGTAAGTTGCAGGAGGTGCAGAATAAACTATCCGGAGTCCTGCACAGTTAAGGGGGAAAAAAATCCATCAGCATTTCTCTCAGTCATTTTTTATCACTTTTGAGAGCTTCCTGCCATCATCTCCATCAGTCAAAAAACAGAGGCAGTTGGGGAAATTGTCAGGCCCAGGAAGCTTTCCCTAAAACGTAATTGTTTGGCAAAATTGCTTTTCTTTGTGTGTGTGTGTCCATGTTTACAATAGGTCTCCTTCAGGTGGCAGGGTGCCTTACTTGAGTGAATGTGTCTCTCTGATAAACCAGATTCTTGGTCAAAATCAATTCCTTTTCTATGGAATGTAAACAATAGGAATAAAAACAGCAACAAAAAACTTGATGTGTATTTTTTTTCCCATTAACGTTTTCGTTTTCGTAGGTTCTTCCTATGTATCTTTCAAAATATAATTGCTTTTCCTGATTTCAAAAGTAGTCTATTTTCATTGCAGAAAAGTTGGAATGTAGAAAAATCTCTGAAGACAAAATAAAACCATCCATAATCCTATAACTTAGAGATCAACCACAGTTAACATTTCCATAATGACTTTTCCAGTTTCTGTCTCCGTTATTTCTGTCTCTGTCTCTCTCTTTTCTATCTCTGTCTTTCCCTCTCTCTCTAATATGAACACTTTTTTTTATAAAGTTCGTATCCTATTGTACTTACTATGTGCTAAATGCTTTTCCATTAAATAATATATTTTTCAGCATTAAATATTCAAGACTATAATTTTTTTTTTTTATTTAAAAAATTTTTTTTTGTGGTACGTGGGCCTCTCACCCCTGCAGCCCCTCCCGTTGCAGAGCACAGGCCCCGGACGCGCAGGCTCAGCGGCCATGGCTCATGGGCCCAACCGCTCCGCGGCACGTGGGATCCTCCTGGACCGGGGCACGAACCTGTGTCCCCCGCATTGGCAGGCGGACTCCCAACCACTGCGCCACCAGGGAAGCCCAAGACCATAATTTTAAGTGGCTTCTTGCATTATATCTTCTGTGTATTATAATTCTCTAAAGTTTAATAATATTTAAACAACTGTGGGGACTTTGTGTATACATTTTTGTGATTATCTCTGTTTTTTTTCCTTAGAACATGTAGAACAGCTAAAGAAAATAGATTCTACCCTTTTAAGGTTCTTGTGAAATATTGCTCAATTGTCCTCAAAAAATGGTATGACTTCATACCCCACATAGTTTATATAGTAATTTTACCCCAACCGCGTTATCCTCATGATATTACAGTTTTTGAGTCTTTCCAACTTGATAGGTCAATAAGTGATAGTGCACTGTTTTAATTTACATTTGTCTGATTCTTAATGTGTTAAATATTTTTCATATGCATATTGTACATGTGCATTTCTTCTTTGGGGAATTGCAAATTCATGTCCTTTGCCTGTTTTTTATCAGTGTATTCATCTTTGCCTTTTTTTTTTTACATTGAATATTCCTATTTGTTTTTTTTTTTTTTACATCTTTATTGGGGTATAATTGGTTTACAATGGTGTGTTAGTTTCTGCTTTATAACAAAATGAATCAGTTATACATATACATATGGTCCCATATCTGTTCCCTCTTGCGTTTCCCTCCCTCCCACCCCTCCAGGCGGTCACAAAGCACTGAGCTGATCTCCCTGTGCTATGCGGCTGCTTCCCACTAGCTCTCTATTTTACGTTTGGTAGTGTATATATGTCCATGACACTCTCTCACTTTGTCACAGCTTACCCTTCCGCCTCCCCATATCCTCAAGTCCATTTTCTAGTAGGTCTGTGTTTTTATTCCCGTCTTACCCCTAGGTTCTTCATGACATTTTTTTCCCCTTAGATTCCATATATATGTGTTAGCATATGGTATTTGTCTTTCTCTTTCTGACTTACTTCACTCTGTATGACAGACTCTAGGTCCATCCACCTCACTACAAATAACTCAATTTCGTTTCTTTTTATGGCTGAGTAATATTCCATTGTATATATGTGCCACATCTTCTTTATCCATTCATCTGATGATGGACACTTAGGTTGTTTCCATCTCTGGGCTATTGTAAATAGAGCTGCAATGAACATTTTGGTACATGACTCTTTTTGAATTATGGTTTTCTCAGGGTATCATCTTTGCCTTTTTTATTTTTGTGTTTTATGAGCATGTTCAGTTATTTTCCAAGTATGTCATTTGCATTTTAATTTTGTTTATGATGTTCCTGGATTAATAGAAGGTTTTGGTTTACATCAAATCTTTAAAATCTTAATCATCATTGCTACCTTATTTGCTTTTATGATTAGAAAGATATTTGTCACTGATGGACTGTTGTAATTTATACATTAGTTTCATTTAAAACCATTATTTGTGCTTTACTTGGTCTTGTGGTGAGTAGGGGTATAGCATTATTTTTTTCTTCAAATAGTTGATCAAATGAATCAGAACTATTTACTTAATAATCCTCATTTTATTTCTGATTTAAAATCTTTTATCAAATAAAATAACAAGTCAGTATTTCAGTTTTTGTAGTATTGCACTGTTTTCAATATCAGACTATATAAGTTTTTACCTCAAATCTTTTTCTCTTTCTTCTTTTTTCTTTAAAAATTCCTTGACTTCTTCCTTATTGAGTTTTTCAGAAGATGTTTCTAATAATTGTATCAACTTTCAAAGACATTTACGTTGAAATTGCATTAAATTTATCAGTAGGTAATTTTGAGAGCATTGCCATGTTTATAGGAATATAGCTTCTCTCTCTTTAGCAGGTCAATTTCCAAATCCCTTAATAAAATTTTTGAGCTTATTTTCTTCTTATAGTCTTGCATATTTCTTTATAAATCTATTACTGTGTATTTAAGCCTATGGTTCACTGTTATGGACAGAAACTTTTGTTAGATGTTCTAGCTGAATGTTGGTCTGATTTAGGAAAGATCTTGGTCTATGGTTTTATTTTTTAACGGGTGTCATACTGAGTGGAGGAAATACTGAGGAGGGATTGTTTAAACATGGCCCTGATGGGAATAGGGGGTCAGGGATGCCTCCTGTAAGAGGAAACACCTGGACATGGATTGTTTCTCTTTCAACTTTTATTCCTTATACAATTCAGCATCATTCTGAACACACCATAGAAACTCATTAAAAGCTTTTGTAAAAAGTACTTGTTGGTTATTCGTAATAATCCTTTTTCACTTCTGCTTATAGGTGAGATTGCGAAAGTAGGGATGGAGGGAAATATTGATTTCCATGCTGTATAGTTGGGAACACTGTAATATCTAAGTCAGTGTACCACTGATGTTTATTGAGTACTGTCACCTTCCCAGGTCTTGGGCCAAGCAAGAAGCTCACATGAATGCATTTAATCTCCACAGTACGCTTGTGAGCTAGGCACTTTGTCGTCTCCAGAAAAGCGGAAGTGAGAGAGCTCCAGCAGTTTGCCTAGGTATCAGCAGCAGTGGTGGGCAGGGCCAGACTTTGAAGCCAGGGAGTGCAGTTCCATAGCCCTTGTTCCCAAATGCTAATTTGAGTTACATTGATTCACGAAAGTCCCGTCCAGTGAATTATATGACATCGTATTGGCCATGGCAATATGACATGATATTGGCAAATAATATGACTTTACTTGCTAATTTCCATAAATTGAACGTTTATGCTTGAGATCCAAAAGCTAAAGACGGGCTCTAGCAGAAGCGAGGAGGTTTGCATTCCTGTTCAACTCTTCATCTAACTCTGTGCGTGACTTAGTCACTTTCATTTTCTGACTTTAGTGTCATCATCTGAAAAATGGGGGTGGATTATGTAAACTTCAGAGAACTTTCCAGGAACTCTAACAACCTATGATTATAATACAACATTCTACCCTCAGAAGACAGGCTCCCAGACCTACCTTTCAAATGGGCATTCATTTGAGACTGACTATATTTTTATGCTGAGCACAAAGCTTATTTTTTGAATTAATCATTTGCTTTAGCAGGCTCTTCTCGCCATTAAATTTCTTTTCAATTTTTATTAAAATTGAAAAAGAAATCCTCCTCTAAAACATAAATGCACATCAAATGTAGACTTTAATATTTGTCATTTCATAGACTCACCAAATTTTAGAACCAGAAAAGATATTAGAAATTGTCTAGCACAGATAAGGAGACTGAAGCTCAGAGATGCTGAATTACTTCCTGAGATCACATGGTAATTAGGTGGCAGGAATGTGATACAAAAACCACGTTTTGTTTCTAGCTACAGCCTGTGTTATCTCCCTGATTTTCATGGTAAAAATATTTCGCTATCAGAGGCCTGAAAAATTGAAGTCATTTCTAGGAAAAAGGATAAGAAAAGGGGTTTGTGGGTTTCAAAATTTGAAAGCTTTAAAAGTAAAAGACAAATGACAAATTTGCAGTATAATACCATTGTATATATCCTTCGTATATTAAGGATTTCATCATATCAATAAAAAGATAAACATGGAAATTTTAAATATCAAGCAAAACATGACATATAAGAAGACATTTCATAAAAGAAGAAATATATCGGCCCATTAAAAATTAGAATGGATGAAACAGGTGAAGGGGATGAAGAGGTACAAGCTACCAGTTATAAAATAAGTCACAAGGATGTAATATATAGCATAGGGAATATAGTCAATAATATTGTAATAATTTTTATGGTACCTAATCTATAAAAATATCAAATCAGTATGTTGTACATCTGAAACTAATATAGGTGGTTTTAAGTCAACTTCAATGAAAAAAAAAAGATGATCTAATGGAAAAAAAAGTTAAACTTCTCTGTTAATCAAATACATGCAAATTAAAACAATTAGATACCATTTTCCAAACTATCAAATAAGTCAAGATACCATTTTCCAAACTATCAAATGTGTCAAGATAGCACAAACAGGGAAATGGACACCCTTATACTTTCCTTTTTTAGCAGAGCAATAATAGGGCGGTGCTCATCAAAAGTCTTAAACTTTTACACATCCTTTGAGCCAGCAGTTCACCCCTCAGAATTTATTTAGGACGTGTTATGGTTGTGTTATATTTAGGACATGTTATAAATATGTCAATATCTAGATGTTTATCCACCTATCATTTTTAAAATAGTGATTGAAACAAACAATGTCTAATAACAAGAAACTGATCAAGTGTCATTAATGTTAATCCATGTAATTAACAAAAATGTAGTCTGCAATAAAAGAGAAATAAATACTTGATATAATATTCTGTGTACAAAAAGCAAGCTGCAAGTGGGGTGTTAAATGAAATCTCTCTTTTGAAAAATTGAATCAACATTTGGAAATATAACCCCCAAATTTAAAACTGGCTATAGATTATGAATAATTTATAACTTTTTATCTATCTATATTTCTTTATTTTTCTATAATGACAATGAGTTATTATCATAACAATAAAAAGATAAGTATTTGGATTATTTCCAAAGACATTTAAATGGTTTAAAGAAACTGTTATTCCTTTTCCTTATACCTTTATTATGTGCAGAGAGGCTGTTGGTTAAAAGCTGCTATGTCAATTGTTTGGCAGCTTCTAGCCAAAGGAAATTGAGTTTGAGCTCAAAATCTGGACAATAGAAGATCCCAGAATATAGGCAATGTTGTTGTGTACAAGGACAAGTCCTCTGTCTAGGGAGATATTATCACTCACCAATGGGCACAGCTCCCATACTATGTAACTGTTGGACTCATGGGTAGAAGGGCAATTATGTGAGCATGGGTCCATGGATGTCATTTGAAGCAGATTTGTTCACGGTTCTCTCTGCTTTAGGCTTAGTGATTCATAAGTTCATTATAAAATTTTTCTGAAATCTCAGATACATTTTGAATTGCTTAATCGAGAAATGTATTATCTTGGGACTTTCCTGGTGGCGCAGTGGTTAAGAATCCGCCTGCCAATGCAGGGGACACGGGTTCGAGCCCTGGTCGGGGAAGATCCCACACGCCACGGAGCACCTAAGCCATGCGCCACAACTACTGAGCCTGCGCTCTAGAGCCTGTGCTCCACAAGAGAAGCCACCGCAGTGAGAAGCCCGCACATCACAAAACGAAGAATAGCCCCCGCTCCCCGCAATTAGAGAAAGCCCGTGCATGGCAATGAAAACCCAATACAGCCATAAATGAATGAATGAATGAAATGTATTCGCTTTATGTTCCTTTCTTCTATTATAATAAAATAGTTTGGGTCTGACTGTCATCTTTTGAAATGAAAACATGATTAATGAAAGGGCATTTTCCAAACTTGAAGTGAAACAAATGTTTGGATTAGCTGGTTTAAATTGAATTGTTTTCTTTCACTTTTATTACGAAGCACACTCTGTGTCATTTCTTATTTCACTGCACTGTGCATTGGGATTTGTTCTGGAAGTGAGATGGGAGGCTTCTCAGCACTTTACCCTCTGCGCTCTTGGTGACACGTAAGCCTCCTGTTGCTGAAATCCTAGTGGTGATATTTGTGTTTATGTGCACTTGTAAAACAAGGCGATCTCCCAGATCTAATATGAACTTTTCTTTATCCACGGTGCCAAGTGAACTTCCTCTTGGTTGTGGGGGAGATGTGATTAAGTCAGATGTAGCAGTGGATTATTTGTATAAACAGGGCTTTAACGCTCTAGAATGTCTTAAGGAAATGTGACATCTAGTTTTGATGCATTGAGACATCAGAGGGACTACGTGCTCTGGGGCTTCCAAAAGACTTCTGGCCCTAATTCCTTTCCTCCCACCCTTTCACTGTTCTGTCATCTCTTTGGGTTTGTGTTGAGTTCCAGAATGAGAGTTATGATTTTCTGCAGGGCGAGAATTAACTTCCATTGATTGTGGACCCAGAGCCAACTTTGGTCAGACAGTCACCATTTTCTCTGGTCTCCTCTGGTTGAGTCTTTGCAGCCCTGGCACCTAATGCTATATTAGTCACATGATGAGTTGTGAAATCCTGCTTATCCTTCAGGGCTCAGTGCAAATATTACCCTTCTCCATGGTAGAACAAACAGTTCCCTCATCGAGTTCTGGTAATATTTTAAAGATAACCTCTTTTTACACACTTTTCACTTTGCGTGGCACTTAATCTTAACTCTCTATCTCTACATCTATACTGTGAGTTTCTCAGCTTCCTGAGGGCACAGACCAAATTTTATTTAGATCATTATCTTCAGTGTCTAATCCATGGTCATACTCAATGAATATTTACCTCATACGTTGAATAGAACTTTGGAAATTTCCCAGTCTGCTTTTCTGAATCTCTCCAAGAGAATCCTTCTCAAATGTTCTCCTCACCTTCACTCCTTGCCTTTGGGGCAAGATTCTCCTGGCTTTTATTCCTGGTGATACTAAAGGCATCCCAACAAGACATTCTTACTTACTCTGATATAATTTTATTTCCCCAAGGAAAAGCAAAATGTGTATTTTACCAATTCAGAGAAATTAAGAGCTTCTTGCTTTCTGATATACATTAGGGCCTGAAAGTGATCGACATGATATGGCTGGCTTCCCGTATTCTCAAGGACAGCTGGCATCTGTTCTCTGCCCTAAGAGACCTAGGGATGACAGGGCATGAGGATGAATAAATAGGTCTGCTTTGTACTAGTGCTTCGACCATTGCCGCCCTTGGGATTAAGTGGAGTACGCTGTTGCTGGATCAGAGGTTGGATCTATGTTCTTATAGTTAAAAAAATTTAATTCATCTTATGACATCCTCAGGAGTCTATCTGCATGGGCCCAGCAGGGCAGCCAGAGTGAAGAATGCTTTGTGCTAATGGACCACGTGGCGTTAGACATATTAACTAGGTAAATAGGACCTTGGTGTCCCTCTCCGCTTCTGCTTCTCCTTGGGAAGGCCACGTTGTCACTATTCATTTCTTTAGGCCATTTCTGTAGCTCCAGCCTCACTTAGCAGAGCTGTGGCTTTGGACTCACACAGTCCTGGATTTGAATCTTGACTCTGCTTCTTATTTGCTTTGGGACTGTGAGCAAATTACTTAACTTCTCTGAGTCTCAGTTTCCGTCTCTGTAATGGTTATTTTACGTGAAAATGTGACTGGACTAAGGGATGCCCAGATAGCTGGTAAAACATGACTTCCAGTGTGTCTGGTCTGTGGGCGTGTTTGAGTTAGTAGACTGAGGACAGACGACTGCTCTCCCCGTGTGGGTGGGCATCATCTAAACCGCTGAGGGCCGGACTAGAGCAGAAAGGCAGAGGAAGGGTGAATTCTCTCTCTCTTCTTGAGCTGGGATGTCCGTCTTCTCCTGCCATTGGATATTGGAGCTCTTGGTTCTCGGGTCTTCAGACTCTGTGACTTACACCAGTGGCCTCTCATGTTCTCAGGCTTTTAGCCTCAAACTGGGAGTTACACCATAGGCTCCCTTGATTCTTAGGCCTTCAGGATTCTGACTAATCCGGACACCACTGCCTTGCCTAGCTCTCTAGCTTGCAGTTGGTAAATTGTGGGACTTCTTGGCCTCCATAATGACATGAACTAATTCCTCTAATAAATCTCCTTTTATATATATATGTATATATATATGTAAATCTGTATATATATTTATCCTATTGGTTCTGTTTCTCTGGAGCACACTGACTAATAACCTCTGTATAATGGAAGCGATAATATTATTTACTTCATAGGAATGTTTTGAAGATTAAGTTAAATTACATAATATGTGTTAAAACCTTGGGAATTATAAGCACTTAAAAATGTTAACTGTTACTGTTAACTAATAAGTTATGTCATTTGGTTTCCTGTGAAGATGTGGATCAGCCGTGCCATCATTATTACGAGGATGGTCTTTGCGTGCTCTGTGTTTTTACGTAACATTTCAACCTGTTTCTCCGTTTGCTTGCTGACATCTGGTAAAACGTCATATTATTGATTTCAGAATCCTATTATGTACCAAATAATGAACCAGAGTGTAGGGAAGAATAAAATACAACAGAAGAAAATTCTTGAATTGTCTAGGATCCCCTCAGTTACCTCTACTGACAGTGGTTGTGTTTGTGGACTTCCCTTTTTTTTTTTTTTTTTTGCGGTACGCGGGCCTCCCACTGCTGTGGCCTCTCCTGTTGAGGAGCACAGGCTCCGGATGCGCAGGCTCAGCAGCCATGGCTCACGGACCCAGCCGCTCCGTGGCATGTGGGATCTTCCCGGACCGGGGCATGAACCCGTGTCCCCTGCATCGGCAGGTAGACTCTCAACCACTGCGCCACCAGGGAAGCCCTCCCCTTTATTATTTTTTTTAATACCTTAAGCATCTTTGGCATCAGAAAACCTGATACCCGGCTGACACATCTGGTCAATTTATCAGCTCTTCCTACTATATGTACAAATCACTGATTTAAACCCTGTGACTACAACAGTATACAAGATGGACAACGTCTTTGCTCTCATGGAACTTATATCCTAGTGGAGACAGACGGTGAGGAGACAAATATGTGAAATGTGTGTGTGTAAAAATTTCAAGTGTTGATAAGACACTAACAAAATCAACTAGAGTAATGGTTGGGGTGGAGTGGTAGTAGGGTCTGCTTTATTGAGCAAGGAGATCATGGAAGGTTTCACTGAGGAAGTGGTCTTTCAATTGAGCTTTGATGGGTGTGCAGGAATTGGCCAGGTGAAAAGGAAGGGGGAAAGCTGTTTACACTGTAGAATTTTAGTTGGGAAGTTAGGCTTTGGGGTCAAAGTTTTGGTTTCCAAATTCAAATCTGCTCCTTACTAGCTGGCCTTGGATAAAGTATTATATTTAACCTCACTGTATTTAAATACTTATCTGAAAAAGGGGTTTGCTGTAAAGATATATTTTTTAATAAATTTATTTTATTTTTGGCTGCGTTGGGTCTTCGTTGCTGTGCGCGGGATTTCTCTAGTTGCGACAAGTGGGCTTCTTGTTGCAGTGGCTTTTCTTGTTGCGGAGCACAGGCTCTAGGCATGTGGGTTTCAGTAGTTGTGGCTCGCAGGCTTTAGAGCACAGGCTCAGTAGTTGTGGCGCACGGGCTTAATTGCTCCGTGGCATGTGGGATCTTCCTGGACCAGGGCTCGAACCCATGTCCCCTGCATTGGCAGGTGGATTCTTAACCACCGTGCCACTGGGGAAGTCCCTGCTGTAAAGATTAAATGAAATATATTTCTTAAATTTCTTGATGAGGTGCCTTGCTCAAGAAACATTAGCTGGCATTAACACTTGCAAAAGCCTTGCAGTGAAAGGGAAACCGTTTTCTCTACTGTTTTTGCTGTGGCTGATAGAGAAGCAAAGTTCCCTTTTTTCTCCCCTGTGGAGAACTGGAGGTTGTGGGATTTCTGCTGTTTCCCTGTTGTACTTCCCCTCCAATTTGACTAGTCAGAGTCTGAGACATTCACGGGGCCATGTTTCCTTAGAAGAGGGTGAACCTGTGTTTCCTTAGAAGCGGGTGAACGTGTTCTTTGCTCTGGAGGGATGGGCTCTGCTCTTTTTTTTTTATTTTTGCGGTATGTGGGCCTCTCACTGTTGTGGCCTCTCCCATTGCGGAGTACAGGCTCCGGACGCGCAGGCTCAGCGGCCATGGCTCATGGGCCCAGCCACTCCGTGGCATGTGGGATCTTCCCGGACCGGGGCATGAACCGTGTCCCCTGCATCGGCAGGCGGACTCTCAACCACTGTGCCACCAGGGAAGCCCCATGTGCTCCGCTCTTTTGAAATGAGCACCCTCCCCTCCTTACCTCCTAGCCTGAGGTTCCTGCTCAAAGGAAGTGACTTAGGCAAGACCTGCCTCAGGCCAGCCATTCTCCCATTTTGCCTCTCGTAACTGGTTAGTCTCTTCTTTTCAAGACAGTTTCTGGTATCTAGAACTGAGCTGTCCAGTATGGTAGCTATTAGCAACATGTGGCTATTGGTAGCATTTGAAATATGGTCAGTCCACTTTGAGATGTGCTGTTGTTACCAGGCAGGGTCTCCTGTGCCCAGGGCACAGAAAGCCAAACCAGAAAGCCAAACAGAAAGCCAGACATTGGGTATTTGCAGCAAAGTAAGGGTTTATTTGCAGGGCACCGAGCAAGGAGAATGGGCAGCTCATGCTCAAAAGACCTGAACTCCCCAGTGGCTTTCATGCAAGGGTTTTTAAAGTAGTTGTTAGGGGTGAGGGTCATAGGATGCATGATAAGCTCATGTACCTTCTTCTGATTGGTTGGTGGTGATGTTTGGGGAATCCCAACCTTCTGGTTCCAACCAGTCTGGTGTCTACATGCTTGTGGTCAGCATGTAGTCACCATCCTCCACCTGGGTTGGGGCGGGGGAGTCTAGTTTCTTTAGAATGACTCAAAGATATACATCAGATTGTTATCCATATGCCTGTAGGAGGAACTAGGAGTCCTGTGACTCTTCTCCTAACCCTTAACTGCCTGAGCCTGTTCTTTGGAAGTCTTGGAAGGCCTACGAGGTTAAAACCTTTTTTCTACAAACAAGGAATAGGGGACTGGGAAAGGCTTTTGTACCCCAGAAGGCCCCATAGGGTCCTGCTTGTTTTCAGTATAAGTATAAAATACGTGGCAGATTTTGATGAATTAGTGTGAAAAAAAGTAAAATATCTCAATGATTTTTTATATTCATTACTTTTGGGGATGATGTTTTGGGCATAATGAGTTAAATAAAAATTTATTAAAATGAAATTTACCCTTTATACTTTTAAAAAAGTGGTTAGTAAAAAAACTAAAAATATGTAGGTGGCTAAGATTTGAGGTTCACATTATATTTCCTTTGAATGGTGCTGATCTAGAAGTATGAGGATTCTAGGAGATTCCTTAGATCTATGCCAGAGTCTTCAGCCCAGTATTAGTAAATTATTAATTTGATCCCTTTTGTTGAATGCTCTTTCTCTATTTTATAAACTAATTAAAATTGAAAAAAATGGAAAGAATGAACTTTAGGCCCCTTGTCCCTAATAGGTTTGAGGGACTATATTTCTACGTCAGCAGGTGTATAGCATTTCAGTTCTGGC
Source organism: Globicephala melas (assembly GCF_963455315.2). Classification (NCBI taxonomy): domain Eukaryota; kingdom Metazoa; phylum Chordata; class Mammalia; order Artiodactyla; family Delphinidae; genus Globicephala; species Globicephala melas. The sequence continues at coordinate 35,161,174 of NC_083321.1, read as the reverse complement.
CTTAAGCACCGACAGTTAGCACAACCCTGTGACTTAAAGGGCCCAGCTTACAACAAGACTGTCCTAGTTTCAGACCCACTGGCTACAAATCTGGGGTGGGAGGTGGCTTCACAGCCTTCCTCAGGTTCAGTAATTCACTAGAACAAGTCAAAGAACTCAGGGAAGTTCTATATTTATAATTACAGTTTATAATGGATGCAAATCAGGAACAGCCAAATGAAGAGAAGAATAGGGCGAGGTCTGGGAGGGTCCTAAACATAGAGCTTCCATGTCCCGATGGAGTCAGGATGTGTCACCCTCCTGGCACATCAGTGTGTTTGCCAACCAGGAAGGTCCATGAGCTTTGATGTAGAGTTTTTATTGAGATTTTGTTATGTAAATATGATTAATTGAATCACTGGCTATGTAATTGAAGTCAATCTCCAGCCCCACTCCTCTCCCTGGAGGTCAGGTTGGCTCAAAGTTCCAACCCTGTAGTCATGTGGTTGGTCTTTCTGGTGACTAGCCCCCATCGTGAAGTTACCGAGGGGCCCACGAAGAGTCACCTCATTAGCAAAAACTCAGATGTGATCCAGGGGGCTCAGGAATAACGAAAACACTTCTATTACTTGGGAAATTCTAAGAGTTTTAAAAGCTCTGTACCCAGATCCTAGGACAGATCCTCTGTACCCAGATCCTAGGACAGGCAAATTCTTTATTATACAAAAGACTGAAAAGTCCAGTGTGGGAAAAGCAAATAGACCAATTCATCATTTAACCTGTGTTCATTGAGCTGCCAGGCATAGTTCTAGAAGCTTGAAATATACCGTGAACATCAAACATCCCTGGTCTCTTGGAACTTATATTCAGGAAGGGGCAGACAGACAATAAACAAAAAACCAAACAACAACCCTACTATGTAAATTAGTTACAGACTATATTAGAGGGTGGGGCCCTGGGTAAAAGCAAAAGTAGAACAGGGATTACCAGTGCTGGTGTGGTTGGTGTGACAGTGGTAGGTTGTGACTTATAATACGGTGGTCAAAGTCGGTCTTGTTAGAGACTGACACTGAAGCAGAGACTTGAAGGAGGTGAGGGAGTTAGCCCTGCAGAAATCTTGAAGAAGTATGTTCCAGGCCAAGGGAACAGCCAGTGCAAAGGCCCAAAGGCAGAAATGTTCCTGGTAGGTTAGGAAACCACCAGAAGGCCAGTGTGAACCGAGCAAATGAAGATGAAAGAAAAGGAGAAAAGTAGAGGGAGCAAGGGACCAGACTGTATGGGGGACCTGGTAGACCATTGATGGGGACTTTGGATTTTTTTCTGTTTGAACTTTTCCACTAGAGAATTTTGAGCAGAGGAGTAACGTGACCTGACTCCTTTTGAAACATTGACTCAGGCTGCTATGTAAAAATTCACTCTAGCAAGCAAGGATAGAAGAAGAGAGATCTGCTTTGAGACAGTTGTCATTCTCCAGGCAGGAGATGATCGTTGCTCAGAATAGGGTGATGGCAGAGGACGTGGTGAGAATGGTCCAGTTCTGCATGTGTTTTGAAGATAGAGTTAATAGGGTTTCCTCAAAAATTGGAGAGTGAGGGATTGAATGGTCTAAGGTAAGACTGGCCCCTGAATATCTTCTAGGCCATGATAAGGAGTTTGGGTTTTATTCTCACTGCAGTGAGGAGCCGCTCAAGAGTGTAAGCAGAGGAGTTCTCTGATTACATTGGTATTTTACAGCTATCACTCTGGAGGGTCTGTGGAGGAAGGATGGGAAAGGGGAAAAGAGGAGAGGATGCTGGGGCCAGGGGAGGCAATTAAATCCTTGTAACTGTTAAGTACTCATACTGTGGAGGACCTAACCCCCTTCATATGAAACAAATTAAAATACACCCACGTCCTCTGTTAAATAGCAATTTTTACTGTAATAATTTGAAAGGAGTTTATTAATTTTGCTTTTGAAATTTTTGACCTGGGTTACACATTTAATTCATGAATGACTTTGACTTCTCAACAATCATAATGCCTACCTAGGATAAGTGAGAAAAGTCTAACCTACAAATTGTTTTCAGATGTAAAGGTGTTTTTGCAAATGTAAATTTTAATAATTTTTTGAAATTGACATAATGGTACATTTTGTAGACAAATCAACACACGTTAATATTGATTGTGTAGTTTTCTTTTTGTATTTTTGAGCACATTCTTCCCCCCCCCAAGGTCTTAAAGATTTTTATAGGCTCCTAAAAATCTTACAGGCTTATAAACCTAATGGATTAAATGACCCTGGATAACAGGAGGACAGTTAGGAAGCTGTTTCATCTGAGAGATACATTTTTTTTTTTAACATCTTTATTGGAGTATAATTGCTTTACATTGTTGTGTTAGTTGCTGCTGTATAACAAAGTGAATCATCTATACGTATGCATATATCCCCGTATCTCCTCCCTCTTGCGTCTCCCTCCCACCCTCCCTATCCCACCCCTGTAGGTGGTCACAAAGCACCGAGCTGATGTCCCTGTGCTATGTGGCTGCTTCCCACTAACTATCTATATTACGTTTGGTTCAGTGCCACTCTGAGAGGTACCTTTTAAAAGGATTTGGTTCCCACTGGCTTCATGATGGCAAGATTTTAGAGAAATTCAAGTATAGTCAGTGTCCTAGGTTTTGTTATATAATTTCTACATTTCTTTTTCAGAAGTCACCTTGAGTCTCTTGGACACACCGATCTTAGATTTGCTAGAATGAGTTGATGATTTTGCTCCTTGACTCCATTTGCTTCAATATGGTCTGTTCATGTCGCCATGGAAGTATTTTCCACCCTGATTCAGTGAGGGTGTCTAGAGAATTATTAAGAGGCTTCAAAAAATGTACAAACCGTTGGTTTTGTTTTTACCAGACTAGATAATAGATTTCCTTTTTATTTTCCTGGTAGCCTGGCATTGGATTGCATGTATTGAATTAAAAGAGATGTTTAGTCCTAGCTATATTATATAGGGCTCGATTTTAACTGTGGAGTAAATAATTCTAAGGGGACACTGCTTGTCTTAACTCTGAATTCACTTTCAGTTATTATAAAACATGCCAAAAGGTTTTGCAATGAATCTGGGAAGAAACGACTTTTCCCCATTCAACTGAGTAAGTGCTTGTGTGATTAAATGTTCTGATATTCTTTGAGCTACGGAAGAAAGAGAAAACATCAGTTTAAAAAATCAAACTAGCAATCTTCAAGGATCAAGTATTTTCCCCTTTTTGTCAAAAATGCTCTGGGTAGGACCCTTTATAAACACTTTATGCCTTTGCTGGGGAACTCATCCATGTCTGCCCTAGGTGTCCTTAATTCTTTTATAATTTTGAATGTTACAATTTATCTGATTTGTCAGCCTTTTCCTGAGTGGGATTTCTAGTTCCCCTTTAAAATGAACACAGTTCATCAAATTTGTTCTCTTGGGTTAATTTGCTCTGGATTCCTTGCTAGTAATGAAACAAAAGGCTTTTCAGGCTAGATATGTGAATGATAAATGATGACATCTTTTCCCCCTTTCCCTTACTTAGAGCTGCCAATCTCTTTATAAAGATGTGATGTCTCCCTGTTCTCTCAGGGTACCACTTTCATCCCTCTGATAAGAAAACCTTAACAGGCAGCCCTGGAATTGCATTCATCCTCTGATGATCTCACATTTTGCCTTGGCAGTGGTCCGTAGCAAGTGTTTTAACTCTCTGCTCTGACCGTATCAGTGGAGTTGGCAAAGGAATGCTTTTTGATTTTGTTTTTAATATGCCATGAAAAAGTACAACATGGAATAGTGGGGAAAATATGGGCTGTGGGTTTACAGTTTTCAATCTGTAGCTTTTCCCTCGTCTGAGTACTTTGAGTTATTTGTTTCTCTTTGTGCTCATCAGCTTACTGATCTGTAAGGAAACAGGTACTATCATTCAATCATTCATTGTGTGTTTATTGACAACTCCTACATGCCAGGCAGTGATCTAGGCACTGGATTTATAACCTGAATAAAATAGTTCCTGCTCTCTTGGATCTTTTTATTAAGGCTTGAATGAGGTAGGAAATGAGGCTGTCCGACACGTAGTGATTCCTAAGTACAAAGTTAATTCCTTGACTCGCCTTCCCTGCAGAGTAAGGGATTAGCTTAGTGAAAGTATATTTAACATTTTTTTATTGTTTCATTTCTGTTGGTTTGTTTTTGAATATGAAAGGGGAGTTCATGTGAAGTCACACGTTTTAAACATGAGAGTCCCTAACAAGTGCAAAGAAAGCAAATGATCAAGGGAGATTTCTAGACAGCACATTAAGCCAGATGTCCTAGATACTGACTGCTTGCAAGACTTGAAAGCTTCTAAATTTGCAGACACGATATTTTCTGAAAGTCTTGCATTCTAAAGTAGTGTTCAATCTCCCTGGCCTAGCCTGGGATGAAACACTCTGTCTCTAATGGAGGTAAGGCTTGTTCTGCTGAGACCTTCCATATGTTGGGAACAAGGCAATGGTCAATGTTCAGAGGAATATCTTCAGGATGGTCTTTGGCCAAGGGAAATACTGACAGGTTTTTACAGAGGGGTGTTTCCTCTTCACTGAGGAAAAATGCATTCACAAAGAAGTCTAGAAAGGAACTAGAGGCAAACACAAAGAGCTTGGGAGGATCACTGGCTTGGTGTATACCAGCAATAAGATACATTTCTAAAACTCCATCATCTACATTCTTTTCCTCCCAGATTTGACACTTCCCTTGCTTTCAGTCAGTCCTTCTCATAAAGGGTGATGTGTTCATTGTGGTGTGGGTGGACTTTGGGTGTATGCCAGACCCTTCGATAGGATGAATGCAAGTCCCTTTGTAGGAAGGGCCCTGCTTTACAGGACAGAGTAATGACGTGAACAGTGGCTAACATCTCTGGAGTGCCTACCCCGTGGTATGTTCTGTTTTATATCTTTTACGCGTATTACCTTATTTAATCCTCATAATCAATGTTCTCCCCATTTTAGACGTAGACATTGAGAGCTTAATTTATTTGCCCAAGGCTGCTGAGTTAATAACTAGACTCAGGATTTAAAGAAGGACATTCTGAGCCCAGAGTCCACTCTTTTCTACTTAGTTACGTAAGCAGAGGATAACTGTATATGGATTAGAATCACTGACAGACCTGGGGTACGTGTAGAAATTGAACTATCACTTCCCATCTGGGGCTTCCTCTCCTTCTCTTCTTACTTCTCTTTGCTTTTCAACACACACACACACACACACACACACAGACACACACACACAGAGACACACACAGACACACAGAAACACACATATGTTCAAACATGCACGTTTTCCAGAGTTTTGATTCCACGTCAGCTCAAGATAAATGGATAGAGCAGCTAGGTGGGGCTGCTGAGAGTACAGTCAGAATCTCAACTTTGAAGAGTTGAGAGAAGAAGGATAAAAAAGGTCAGTGGGCTGGTCAATTTGCTATTGACCAACAGATTCAGGAGTCCAGGTGCCTGCCACAGCTGTGCAGTCTGACTTGAGGTGAATCGAATCTTGGGGCTAGATTGATGGGGCAGGACTGCCTTTAGAACACCTTGAGTTTGCTTGGAGGAAAACCCCCAGGGTCTCATAATGTGCTTAATGTTTATTAAATAAACAAGGCTTTGGGGGCCCAGTGAGCCTCTGAACTAAGGCAATGGCAGCAGGAATGCATTAGCTCTAAACACGTATATGTACAGGTATACATGCATTCCTTGGAGTCCTCGGGGACCTAAAGCCTACATAACAGAGCCAGACTCTGAGTTTCTTTCGGAATTTTCTATCTTTTGGAAACACTCTATTTGGCTCTTATCGTCTGGAGTTGAAAGCAGTGAATATCTCTGTCCACTTGGCAAGAACAGAAGGCCTTAGGATGTGGAAACAGATGTGGTTTTTTTTTTTCAAGCCCTTTGGATGGTTCGTTGCCTGGAAAATGATTACACACTGTACCTCCCATTTGTGGTGAGGCTTCTAGAAGTTGTCAACACTCTTTAAAGATTTCAAGAAGGGCAGCTTTGGGGCGTTATTGCTGGCACTTGGCTTGATAATGTTACTCTGGGAGAAGGGGGTCAGGCGGGGAAGTAACGTGCAGAGTAAATTCTGTACATACAGTCCAGTAAGTCCCAACCGTTTGTGAAGTTGTGTAACCTGATTTTATTAGGTCTGTTCTTACACACAGAGGGTTGTGGGACATACATTTATTATTAACCGTTTTAAAATTAGATTGATTTTTGGTTTGCAGTATTATTTGGAGGACTTTTGAATTTTTCTTGAAATGGTTATTATACTGTAGGCTGGGAATCACCAATTAAGGACCCGAGGAATATACTGGAAAAATATGGACCGTGGAGGCAGCTTCACAACTTCACCACTTACTGTTTGTGTGACCCTGTTTGGGAAAGTTATTTAACCTTTCTGAGCTCTTTTCGGGTCATTGTAAGCTTGAAGATGAAATATGTGGGCACAGTGCCTGACATAGAGTTAGGTACTCTTTGTATATTCACTTTATTTTTTTCCCTTGTCACGGATATATAGGTATTTATAGACAAATACGGTGCTGTCAGGGATCATGCGGTCATTTAAATTGAAGGGACAAAATCATTTTCCTGACCCGAACAGCACGTGTGTTCATCTCACACCCCGAGTAGCTCACTTACCTGGTCACTCCAAGGCGGTTTTATTGAAGTAGCCTGATACCAAAGGGAAATCGATCAGGATTCCAGTGTGAGGCCTTGTGCTAAAGTAAATGAGAAGAAAATTGGAGGGAAGCTAGTTTTACACTAATATCTGTACATAACCTTTCTCCTCTGGGGCTTTCTTATTTAAGAGAGAGATAAACAGCAAAGTCCTACTGTATAGCACAGAGAACTATATTCAATATCCTATAATAAACTATAATGGAAAATAATATGAAAAAAATCACTGCTGTACACTAGAAACTAACACAACATTGTAGATCAAGTATACTTCAATAAAATAAATTAAAAGAGAGAAAATTTCAGGAGTTAAGAAGCCCTTATAAACATAAGGAAGGTTTTGGAATTGATACTCACGGTTAAGGATCCTGGATGAGCTTTAAATCAGAACTGTTTTTTCTCTCCGTTTGGTGTCGGGAGGTCGGGTTCTCAGAGGCTGCAGTTAGAGGCAAAAGAATTAGAAAACCAGACAATGGGGCTGATCCAAGAGCAGTGAGTCTATTGCTGTCGTTTCAGGGGCTCCATGAGGGGTCTGCTACTAAAATGGAAGAATACAGGTGTTGTCCTACTTTGCATGAAAGGACATTAATACACAGAATGTGTTTCTTTGAAAGACATGCTTCCATGTTTTTTCTTAAATTTGTCACCTGCTGTTTCTTATCTAGAGCCTGGTATGTGCTGAACATACACAATTCAGCACAGTGTGATTTGAGTATAAAATCTCCATCATTCATGATGAGTTGCAAAGCGCCCAATGACATTAGGATTTGCGTCTGAAGAAATTTGAGAAATCACTGTCCAAGATCTGAGCCTGAAGATGTCTTAAACAGCATCTCCAAGTAGGAGAGATTCTTAGCCACATCAGCTTTCCCACTTGCCAGATGGTTAATAGTGGGCAATTTTTTTTGTCCCTCATTTTGACAACTGGAAAACCTACTTATCTTGCTTGCCTAGAAACTGACAAACATGTCTTCCAGTGTAAAGACACCAAGTACTCTAAGGGCTCACCTTGTTTCCAGCCCTCCCACATTGTATAGTCCAGGTTTGCCTCAGAACATCAGCATAGTTAAGAGGTTAAGAACATGGCTTTGGAATCAGGGTGCCTTGGTTTTAAATCCTGCCCCATCACTTATTTACTGTGTACTCGGGCAAATTTTAATAATAGTACCTATCTAGTAAGTTTATTGTGAAGATTAAGTAAATAAATTAACCAGAATGTATGCTTTCTCTAGGGAAGGGATTGAGTCTGGTTTGAACATTGCTGTAACCCTGATACCCATAGCAGATGCTCAATAAATATTACTTATGAGAATTAATGGATAATGCATATTAAGCATTTAGCAGTAAACCTGGCATATATCAGTCTCAAAATGATTAGGATAGTAGTAATAATTATAATAGTTGTATCATTAGCATTAAGTTACTGCATCTGCCAAAATAGAAAACTACAAAGTATTTTGTAGCCGGAAGGAGGGCGGGATACTTTTCAAATGGCATCTTGCAAAGCAGTCTCCTGTCATTTAGATCCCTTTTTAAATCATCAGTGTGGCTTTGGACGGGTCTCTGGCCGACTCTTATTTCATCAGGTGAGGATGACATGACTTCTAATCTCTCCGTTTAGCCTTGTGTGTCCAGACTGATGAGGGTGGCTCTTGGAAGCAGCAGGTAGCTCATGGACTCAGACATCTGGACTCAAAACTTTACTAAGAGCGGAGAAGATGGCAAATTCTTCCAGTCTTTTAGCTCGATAGGTGACCTAATGGGACAGTCACTCCGGAAAGCATTTGTTTCCTTCCTGGAAGAATGAGTATCTTTGAATGAAAGTGTTTCACCCTTTTTCAGGTCTGACTTCTTAGATATCTTTGTAGGGTTTCTTTTTTGTCTGATGGCTCAATGTGTCTCATAATGATCAGGTCTTCATCATCCTGTCCAACTGGATAGCAGAAGTTCGTGAGAAGCAAAGAAAATGGGAGCCACGCCCCTCTCATTATCAGGGGAATTGGATTCCCTTGTTACCCATATATGCAGAAGGGAATGAATTTAAACTAGCAACTAAGATATCTTTATGAAGGCTTGGTCTGTTAACTTGTTTAGCTTGGTGCTGGAAGCCATCAGAGTTGCTAGTGTAGCAGGTGAACTTCTAGAGAGCTGATGCGGCTAATAGCCAAATGCCATACAACAATCAAGTCAGTAACTGTGGGAATTATTAAACACAAGTGTAATGGCCTGGAATAGAAACACTGAGTGCTTTGTAAATTACTCCATTGTTATTTGAAGGAAAGAACAATACAAGTTGAAATATTGAAACTTCATACAACACATTTGTCTCACTACTATTGTCCAGTGCAGAGTGATCTCTGGATTTTATTTATAATTCACAGCTAAATTGTTTTTTTCCCCTCAGCTGCAGAACTCTGACTTGAATTCTATTTTCATTTTAAACATCAATAGTTCATTGTGTAAGAGCATTCTTTGCCCTGAAAGTTCTTGGTGTTTTCTATGAGGAATATAGCACAGTAACAATTCTTTATATGGATGGGAGATATAAAAAATGACAGACTAAAGATAGGTGGTTAAGTTGTAACAAAACCCAGCACATAAAGCTTGGCAAAGATTTATAAAGAGAAACAGAACTCTGGTTCATGCCAGAGAAATGAGTAAAGAGGAATTGAAAAAGGAAAGAACGTATGCTTCAAAGCTATATTGAGACATGGCTGCCTCAGTCAGGAATAACATGCCCTAATTTTGTTGTCTCAGAAGCAAAACACTTCTTTTGCTGTTGATTATTCAGAATACGTGCCATTAACCATATGTGTACGTCTTTAGTCAACAGTGTGGCTGTAGCCTACATTTCACTAACGTGTGTTCTACTTCCTGTTCAGGTACCCAGCACCCAGAACTATGCCCCTGACCTTTTAATCTCTCTTGCTCTTTCCTCCTCATATATCTCATCAAAGCTCCCTGAACCTTTTCTTCTTAGGCAATCTCCCTCCCTTTTTCTTTCTGCTGTTGACGTTGCAAGCTGCTCTTTTGTGCAAGATGACTTGGAGCCAACCCTTTCCACACCTGGAAGTTATGTTGAATGACTGTCTGGTCTCATCACCTGGGAGGCAGATAACAAACCTTAATCAGTGCTAGCATTTTGCAGATAATCTTTGGTAATCATCATAGGCCACCTTGGAATAGATTACTTAGGATTGATCTGGAGTCTCAGTGCCTGGATTTTCTAAAGAAAGAATCAGAGGGTGCCATTTCCAGGATGTATCTTGAATGGAAGAGAAAGTACAGATAGAAACCAATTTTTAGTCTATTGCAGTCTGACAGTTTTGGGAATCTGCAGTTGGATATAAATAGATGTCAGTAAGGACAGTTTATCTAATGAATGAGTTGATGATTTTCAAGTTGAGTTCTTGTGTAGCTGTTCAGTGTTGAGCCAAAGGAGATGTCAGCCCCTCAGATGCAAGTTCTAGTGGATGGGGTGAGACCTTTGGTGCATAAAGTTATTGTGAGCAAGCACAGTCAGGAAGGGCTTCTTGGAGGAAGTAGCATTTAATCTGAGATTTGAAGGCAGTAAAGTAAAAACAATAAAAACAGGTGTTTTATTACTTCACAGTTTAGTAATATATCTTAAAAATTGTTTTTGTAGTTAGGTTCAACCAGTTAATTCAAGTGCTATAAACAGGGAATACGTAAACCTTTTCCATTATCAGTTGAAAAAGGGGCTTCTAAGCAAAACACGATAAAGTTTAAGCTGGAGAGAAATGGGCAACTACCTCCTTCCAGTAGCTGTTGAATATCAAGTAGTCAGGAATTAAAAAAGACAAACATTTGGTATATAGTTGAGAACTAGATCAAGACTGGGAGAACCAGTTTTTTAGCCTTATTGGTTGAGGATGAGTTTTTGTGGTAAATGGCATTTCTAGGAGATTAAGGACTTTGCTGCCCAAAATGTGGTCCAGAACCATTAGTATCAGAATCATCTGAGAGTTTATTAGAAATGCAGAATCTTAGGACCCTCATAGACCTACTGAATCAATTCCTCATATTAACAAGACTCTCAGGTTCCTTGTAGGCACTTTCACATTTGAGAAGCACTATTGTAGAAAGCAGAAGTATTCTCGTGTGGGCAGCATGTTGCAATGCAGTCATACCTCACTGACAGTCATCTGAATCAGAGTCAATTGGGTAGCATTTTTTTTAACAGCAGTAACACAGATCTAATGAATTAGAAGTTGGGGCTAGGGTTGTGGGGAGGTTGTAGAGATTAGGTATAAGTTTCCACATTTTGAAAACCTCCCCCAGACATTCTGATAATCCAGGTTTGGGAGCTACTGATGTGTGAGACCACAGCAGTGATTCTTACCATGAATGCTCACTAGAATCCCCTGTAGTGTTTCAGAGAATGCCAGTATGAGGGCCAGACCTCCAGAGACACGATTTAATTAGTCTAGGGTGGAGTTTATACACGAGTATTTTTGTAACAGCCTTATTGAGATATAATTTACATACCACAAAATTCATCCATACATGAGTGTTTTTAAAAAGCTTTCTAGATGATTCTAACATGCTGCCAAGCTTGAGAGCCCCTGGAAGAAAACTAGCAGGAGGTTATTATACTTCCCAGATGGAAGACGCAAGAGGCTTCGAATTTGGGCATTGTCTGTAAGTGAAGGTGTGTGTGATTGTATGAAGCAGCGACGTAGGGAGGAATTCAGAGAATTCTGAGGTTGAATTAACAGGATTTCATGATTAATTTTCATGGGGTAGAGCAGGGGTCCCCAACTCCCTGTTAGGAACCGGGCCGCACAGCAGGAGGTGAGCTGCAGGTGAGAAGAGCTTCATCTGCTGCTCCCCATTGCTCTCATTACCTCCTGAACCATCCCCCGCACCCCTCCCCCCGGTGGAAAAATTGTCTTTCACAAATCTGGTCCCTGGTGCCAAAAAGGTTGGGGACCACTGGGGTAGAGAATTAATTCAGGCGTCTAGGATTATGTCCGTTTTATTTGATGGACTTGGTGGATAGTGACATCTGGGGACTTTCCTACCTATTTCCTTTATGGGGTTCCTTTTCATACAGAAATTAGGCAACGTGATGTGTGAAATATTTAGACCTATAGATTTTCTATAGTATGACCAAATTCAGCAGGAGCAACAAGTTATACTGTTACCAGAAGGGAGACCCCTTCCAGGGCCTGAGGGTGGGCTCTTGTCTAACCCTCAGAAATGAATTGTCAGGAGATACCCATACTGACAAAACAAAAGATTTTATTGGGAAGGGGCGCTGGGCGGAGAGCAGCGGGTAAGGGAGCCCAGGAGAACTGCTCTGCCACATGGCTGTGGCTCGTAGTCTCAGGATTTATAGTGGTGGGGTTAGCTTTCCGGGTTGTCTCTGGACAGTCATCTTGCTTGTGCCCATATTTGGTCTGACAGAGGGTCCTTCCTGGCGGCACACGCAACTCTCAGCCAGGATGGATTCCAGCATGAGGGTTTCTGGGAGGTTGGCAGGACATCTTATGGGCTGGCGTCTCCTCCCTCCTTTTAGCCCCTCTGGAATTCTCCAGGTTAGTTTTTGGTGGCAGCACCATGTTCCTTATCGGGACCTCCTGTTGTGAGACAGCTCATGCAAGCAGTTATTACTGTGTCTGGCCAAGGCGCGTGGTTTCGGTCAACAGGTCCCAAATGCTACCATACCAAAGAAATTCCTGAACACATGACCGTAGTACCTTTTAAATCTGTAACTAAAGATATCTGCTTTTCGATCTATTCATTGTGTGTTGTACAAAACTTTCCAAGTATCTCCCTGTACCTTTCCTAAAGGTGAGTTAAGATAAATAGTATTGTTACATGTGTTGCCCCACTCCACATACCCTTCATTTACACCGGCCAAGTTTCATTATAATGTCATGAGCAAGAGGAGGGAGCTTCAAGCTTGAAGTAACCACAGGTGATACATGCACAGATCAGTCTTTGCCAAGATCTCAGCTCTACAGTGTTTTTGTTTCGATTCACTCTTAAACTCACAAGAAAGTACATTTCCTGCAGTGTTCTCCTTATCTCTCCATTTTTCAATAATGGGTCACGTGGCACAGAGTTCAGAAGAAACATGGTTATTGAGAGTGATAAGGAGAAAAACTTGGTCGTAGAACAACTTGGAATCTATTAGAATCTCTGACTATGTCTCTCTTGGGTTCTTACTGATTCTGGATGAATTTTTATGAAGATGTAAACAACTGAACTCTTAAACTGCTAATTAAAGATGACTAAACAGTTTTCCAGAGCCTGGAGGAAATTTTGTTGACTCAAATGTTTACAGGTTGGATTGAGAAACACAGCTTTGGAAATGGTCTTTTACTCTCTGGATGTGGAATAGTTCAGCTAATAGGAAAAAGATTGAAAACAGCCTCAACTCATCCCACCATCAGTGTCCAGCATGGCTGTAGAGTCTGCATCAACCAGAATTGGGCCTGAGCCTCTATGACATGGGTATCATGTTCTGAGCTGGACAGAGCTGGATTTTTCCCTTAGCTACCGTTTGTTGGCTCCTTACTTTCCTCCACTCAAGACTATAACTGTAAACAAGATATGGGACATTGCCTGCATTAGTGGTTGTTTCACATACACTACTGTAGGCAGGAGCTAATGCAGAAAATGACCCGGAAATGATGTATGTGCAGGGAGTTATGGTTTTTCATAGGCTGGATTACATTAAAGCAAGATTACAAACCATCTCAGTTTCCTTGGACAAAAATCTTTTTCAGGATTACAGAGTCAGGTAGGGGAGGTAAGAGAAGACACTGGCTAGCAGAACTGTACTTGAGAGTGTTAGCAGAGCCGGACTAGGTCTTGTCCATGTCAGCTCACCTTCCAATTTTAAATGTGGAGGGACAAATAACAAGTACTCAAGAGAATAAAAGTGATGGAAAGGACCTTTCACACCCTTTAGTCATTAGTCCTACCTTGCTCTCTGTTCATTTAAAGATGTATAAAAAGGAAAGCGTATGAGCTTATTTAAAAATTGACCAGAATAACGTAAGCCATAGAATAATTTACATGCCTTTGTAAATGATGCTCCACAGGAAACAAAAGGCAGTTTTAGATGATATCTCATTAAGATAGGAAATAAAAGTACATAATCACAAGGAGATATCAGAATACTATAAAAAGCCCGTAAGCTGAAGTTCAGTTCAAGATGATAGACATATTGACTGAGAAGGCAACTGTTGCAAGAGTATTAAAAAATTAAGAGCAGAATTAAAATTCCTGTTCTGTACCGTAAATAACTAACACGGTGGAAAATAGAATCAGTAGCAGATCAGTAGACTCAAACTTGAGAAGTTGTCCTAGAAAGCAGGGAAAGGACAAAAAAAATTAAAAAAATGGGTCAGAAGGTTATAGATAGGATGCAACCATAGTAGTGCTTCTCAAATGAAACACTGAAAATACCAGAGACTAGTAAATTATATGATCAATTGTAAAACCAAAACATATATTCATCCATAGAACAAAAGACTCCATGTAACAATAGCAGAAAGAGTACTATGCCTAAATATATTCTGATGATTTTTTCAAAGATAAAGAATTTTAAAATTCTATAAAATCCTCTAGAGGACGAAATAAAAATAAAATTATAGCCTCAAAGAAACAAAAATCAAGCGGGTCCCAGACTTTTCCTCTGCAAAACAAGATATCAAAAGATAAAAGAGAAATTATGTTGAGTTTTGATGGAGAAAATTATGCAATCTAAGAAATACCTCTCCAGTCAAATTGTTCTTTATATATGACAACAGAAAGTCTAAGGGCTCAAAGTTTATACATTAGAAGAGGCATACCACATAACCAGGAAATAATTTAAAGTAAAGAGCTCAAGAATGGAGTAATCATTTTAATAACTGATTTTTTAATTAAAAAACACATACAAATGGATATCAAAGCTGATTGCTCTTAGAAGGAAATGTAAATCATTTTTATGTAAATTAATTGCTAAGGAAAAACATGTACACACACATGTATGAGAGACAGGAGGAGGGGATGTGATTCTTCTTTTGAAAATCTTAAAGGTAAATACTAGTAAAATTAAAGATAGAGGATCAGTGTTCTAAATCACCACAGAAGGTACAAGCAAACTAATCACAGTCCTCTTAATACAATGAACAAATAAACAGACAAATGGTGAGGGAACCTAAAATATAGAAAATTAAACATAAGATAATGAAAAATTAAGTATATGGTATAAATAAAAAGTTAAGGTAAAAGACTGCCCTTGAATTTTAAGAAATAATTATATTCATGTTATAGGTGCTATTTCTAAAAAAAACAAGAGCACAAAAGCAATAAAATTCCAGAACTGAGCCAAGTATAGAAAACATCTGAACAGAAAAATGCAAGAGAGGCAGTATTAATATCTGTCAAAATAAAATTCAAGGTAAAAAGCTTTAAGAGAAAAGAGAGTAGTCAATATTGATGAAAGGTAAAATCCTTAATAATGTTGTAGATATGAATCTGTGTTTACTAATAAAATATCAAGACATAAAGCAAAATCTGTTAGACAAGCAGGAAAAAATTGACAGAAGCCCCTGTATTTTTCCTTTTAAATAAAATGTAGTGGTTTTATTTTTTTAAAAAAGCAATACAATATATCATTAAAAATTCAATCTTTTTAAGGAACTATTGAGTGAAATACACATCTCCCTCTTGCCTCTCTTAGACCCCCCAACAGCCCTCTTTGGAAATAACCACTATTCTTGTTTCTTGGATGTCCTTTTAGTGATACTGTGTGCATATTTAGGAAAATATGTACATATAAGTTTGTGCATATATTCCTTTTTATTTATACAAATGGAAGCATATTATACATATTATTAAGTGCCCCTTTTCCCACCTTACCATATATGTTGGATATAGTTCCATGTTGGCAGCATATGGACTCATTTTCCTCTTTTCTGTGTCTATGTTGTATTCCTTTGCTCAGCTCTGGCATGATTTATTTAACCAGACTGCTATTGGTGAATATTCCAGTTGTTTCTAGGTTTGCTTCTTCAAAACATGTTTTCAGTGAATATCATTGAACTTATCTCTTGGTGCACATGTACATGTTCATCTGTAGGAAAAAAATCTTGTAAGTAGATTATATCAAATGTGCATTTCAAATTTTGATAGATACTTCCAACTTGCCTTCCCAAAAGTTTGTGACAACAATCTCTCTCATCACTGGGGTCCACACCATCTGACTATACCTGTCTCTCCCTGATCTTGCTACTCTCATGTGTTAGCATTTTCCCTTATCCATAGCTTCTGATTACAGTCTTTCTCTTCATGCCAATTCCTGTCATTATTCTTGATGACTTCAGCACCTACTTGGATGAAGCTATCCAACATGGTGATATCTCAGTCTCGTGAGCTTCTTATCTCCACTTGACCATAGCCATCCGTCAGCTCCTTCTCACGGTTTAAACAATATTTTTATGCTGATGATTTCCATGGTGGTACCTAAGGATTTGTCATCATCAGAAATGGCAATGTTTCCGGCATCTTGAATCAATTCCATTCTTTAGACAGAAGATTGTATCCGTCCATCCTCCTTGCTCAACCATTCCCATAGCAAAAAATTACTTTACCTCTTTGAAATGTTTAATCCATTGCTTCCACCTCTTCTTCATGATTCCTGGGTCCTCTCATGTCTTTCCTTGGTACAGGTTAAATTCCGTGGCCCATTATTATAATCACTTTCTTAAAAATATTTCCCAACGCCTGTGGCCTTTTCTTCCACGTTGTGTACCTTAACCTTGGATGAGCCCAACTCTCCAGCTTCTCCACGTTGTCCACAGGGAGCTTAGCATTACCAGAGAAAGAAACCAGGTAAGCTTCATTTTACACTTAGGATCACAGAATTTCACTTAGAAATTCAACATTACTCAGCGATCATCTAATGTTTTACTAGTAACCTTGTATGCTTTCTTTTTCTACTCAAACTTTCAGCCAAACCTCTTTATGCTGTCACTCCCACCGTTAATTTGTAACCTTACTTCATACGTCCGTGAGAAAAATATAAATCTTCAGAAGAGAACTGCCTTGTCATCCAACCCCCAGATCCGCCCCGTGTCAGCACCCAAATGCTGCTCTTTCCTGTTGCAACAAGCACCTCTTAGCTGATTAAAGGCCAGTCCTTCTCTGTGCTCTGCATTCCACTCCTCTTTGCTTTCCTGGGACCTCACTCTTTATTCTGCTTCGTCAATTTCACCCTCTCTCCAGAATTCCTTCCTTCAGTATACTATCCTTATCTTTCACCCTACAAAAATTCCTTTTTTTGTCCACATCCTCTAGCAGCCCTTGCTCCTATCCGTATGTCTGTTCAAGGCCGTTCCTCGGAATTGTCTCTTTAGGCTGCTTCCGACTTTTATATCTACTCTGTAACCTATCCCAGTGCCATTTCCAGCCTACCACTCTGCTCCGACTTACGTGTTGCCACATCCAGGGGAAAGCTCCCTGTTATCACTTTACTGATCTCTCAGCCGCATGTGACCTGGGCTAATCAGCACTCCTCTTCTTGGGACGGTTTCATCTCTGTTCTTCTGCGATTACATATTTTCCTCTTTCCCTCCCCACCTCTCTGGTCGCTCTTTCTTAATCATCTTTGCAGGCTCCTCTTCTCACTAAACTCAAAATTTTGATGTTCTCCAGCTTCAGTCCTGAACTCTCTTTTTTTAGTTTCTTTTTTCCCCTATAAATTCACATTAGGTGGCATCAGTTTAATATCTTCAGCTCAGATCTTTCTGAGCTCCGAGTGTGTATATAATCATCCAATTCCTATTTCGAAATACTGTGTCCTAAGCTGAACTCCTGACTTTCTACCCTAAACATACCCCTGGCCGTCTTTACTATCTTATTCTATTAGACTGGTACCCATCCAGTTCTACTGCTGGAAGCATGGGAGTCATTCTCGTCTTCATCAAGCAAGTCTCCATCCAGCAATTTCTATCCAGTTTACCCGGGAAATGTATCTCCAGTTCATCTACTTGTCCCCATGTTCAAGATGCCATTGTCTCTTCTGTGGACTAGTGAAATAGCCTCTCTTCTGCTCTCTACGTTTCCCTTTTCTCCCCATCCCACGTAGTCTACATCCAGCAGTCAGAGCGATCTTTGTCAAAAATAGAGATCAAATCGTATGAGCACCAACTGTGTGTTAAGTGATTTACGTGGATCGTCTCATTTATTCTTCAAATGATCTTACGAGGTGGGTACTACTCTTGCCCTTAGCGAGGTTAAGCAATTTGATCAAGGTCACGCAGAGAGCAGGCGAGGCAAGTGAGATATAAACCCAGGCTGCTCGATTCTAAAGCCCACAGTCTGAACCACCAGGCAATGCTCTTTCGGAGAAATGTACCATTTTCCTCCTAACAGCGACTTGAACTCTTGTAGCTTAATACTTCATCTGTAGTGCCTCTGGGGACCTTGAAAATTACAGCTGAATTCTTTGCAGTGGCGATCACTTGTTCTTCTGGCTCTCAGCGTCAGAAGGAGTCATGTTTTAGGCAGTTGAATTAGGACAAGCTTATTGGAGTTTCATTCTGAGTTAGAGAGCTCCATTCTAGTGAGCTCACCATTTTGGGAGTCTGTTGTGGACCCAGCAAGGAAAGAAAACTTTCTGAAAGTACAGAGGAATTGGACAGCACCAAGGTGATTCTATAGCAATAACATATGTACATACTCTTTCTCTGCAACTGCCCAGTAGCCACTGGTCTCTTATCAGTTAGTCACGGTAATCAAAGATGCAGAGATACACTGTTACCTTTAGACGACAATTTCTCCATGAAGCTTTTGCATAAAAACAAGCACAGTATGGAGGTTCCTTAAAAAACTACAAATAGAACTGCCATATGACCCAGCAATCCCACTACTGGGCATATACCCTGAGAAAACCAAAATTCAAAAAGAGTCATGTACCAAAATGTTCATTGCAGCTCTATTTACAATAGTCCAGAGATGGAAACAACCTAAGTGCCCATCATCAGATGAATGGATAAAGAAGATGTGGCACATATATACAATGGAACATTACTCAGCCATAAAAAGAAACGAAACTGAGCTATTTGTAATGAGGTGGATAGACCTAGAGTCTGTCATACAGAGTGAAGTAAGTCAGAAAGAGAAAGACAAATACCGTATGCTAACACATATATATGAAATTTAAGAAAAAAAAGTGTCATGAAGAACCTAGGGGTAAGACAGGAATAAAGACACAGACCTACTAGAGAACGGAGGATGTGGGGAAGGGGAAGGGTAAGCTGTGACAAAGCGAGAGAGAGGTATGGATATATATACACTACCAAACGTAAGGTAGATAGCTAGTGGGAAGCAGCCGCATAGCACAGGGAGATCAGCTCGGTGCTTTGTGACCACCTGGAGGGGTGGGATAGGGAGGGTAGGAGGGAGGGAGACGCAAGAGGGAAGCGATATAGGAACATATGTATATGTATAACTGATTCACTTTGTTTTAAAGCAGAAACTAACACGCCATTGTAAAGCAATTATACTCCAATAAAGATGTAAAAAAACACACAAAAAAATAACAAACACCTTTAGTTCTTTCCTTCCAATCCATCCTCCCCATGCTGCCAACTTTATCTTTCTAAAAATACAGCCCAGATTCAGCAAGTTCAGTAAGTAGGAACCTCTGCAGCTTTCTCCTGCCTTCTGAACAAAGGCCAGACTCTTATTTTGGCTTTCAAAACTCTCTAGGATGGGGTTCCAGTGCTATTTTTTCTCCCCAGACTTATCTCTGCCTGTACCCTTAATATATATTATGCTCTCATAAATGAAAACAAATTGCTTTTCCCTACACAAACGGGTATTTTTCTCACTCCATTTCCTTGTTCTCTTAGGTTCTTCAACCTGTAATGCTTTGTACTCCCCAATGTCTGAATTTAAAAATCCTTATTTAAGGTGTGAAAGCATATGGCATAGTGTTAGGTAGATATTAGCTTATTGTTACTGTTTGCTACTCTTTCTCCTACAGTATGACTTTTAGTAGACAGCTCAGAAAAGTGGAGAGCAAGGCTTTCTAAAGGGATGGTGAGTTTAGCGGTCCTTGGTACTGCTGGGCTAGTGGTAATGCGGAGAGCAGGGGCTGGGCCATTTGGGAGAGCTAGAGCCTCAGGGCTGGAGAATGTATATTCAGGTGGAGGTCACTGAATCCCCAGACTGGCCAGCTAGAGTGGGCATCTGGCTGGCTCCCAGGTGAAGTAGAGAGGAGGGAACAAGATTGTAGATGAGAATTAAGTCAGTACGTTTTTTACTGGGCCATTGGGAAGGTTAAAAATATCAGAGATGAAAAACTGGTTAGGAGTGTGGTGGACCGCACAGCAGTGCTTGGAGGGTGTTTTTCTTGTGATGCAGCACATGGCCTGAGGTCAGAAGCTATAGGAGGGATTTTGCCCAGGGCGAGAATCAGTCTCCCCAAACTGGCCTGCTAAGTTTCCTTTTATGAGAGGCTTCTGGAAGAAAAAGGGGTTTGGAGAAAACAATAACATGCTTGGGTCACACTGCTAGTTGAATCTCTTATGGTATCAGTGTCACCAGAGCATATACTGCTTCTCAGAACACCTCTTGTTGGCTATTAGGAGCTGTGATAAGATTCAGGGCAGAATCACAGGCAGAGTGGAAGGCCCATTTGTAACGACCTCTAATTTGGACTGTAGACATTTCCTTGCAAGGTTATGCCTGGGGTGACAGAGACATTCTGACAGCATTGAAATTACGCATCTATCATACAGTTTTAAACTTGGGCCTTATTACCAGTCCTCACTGCTATATAGTATATGTAAATTAACGTGCATTAATTTTTTTAATCATTGCCAACGACTCAATGAAAATGCACTGTTATGTTACAAGTCTTATTTTGTGTTAGGTAAACATCATTACAGTTTTTATAATCCTATTTTGGAATTTCATTTTTAAAAAATATACAAAGAGCCTCAAAAAAAATTGAAATGACTTGGCAGGAACATTGCTTATGATAGTGAAGGTTGCACTTTGCACAACTCCAGGGAGTGCTGTTCTCAACTTAGGTACTATAGATTCATATTGTTATTGCGATTTTCAGGTAGGTGGCATTGAAACGTCTTGAGAAAGGGGCACCTTTGTCTCCCTTTCTCATACAAGGTTGCGGTTGCATCTAACAATGGGGCTACGTCCTGAGCTTCTCTGAGGCTCTGAGGTCCTGGGTATATGAATGTTAAAGGTAGAGTCAAAGGTAATTACTTATCTGTCACCTCAGTTTCTTAGTCCTCCTGGTTGTTACATTGATGTAAATAGACCAATATGCCCTTCAACCAACAAATTTTTCAGCAGTGATTAGAATAGTAGCAATTGCTTATGATTGTTAGGAGGATAGAACAAGATAAAGAATACATTCTAAATGTGGCATTTGGCTCAGTAGATTTTAGTTATTGTATTGATTTGATTTATTGGTTAATGAAATTTGTTCTGAGCTGAAAGTCTGGCTTTCCGTATTAGCATCGAGGATGTCTCAGGCCCAGGATGGAATGGTAGCTTGCTGGGTCAACTCTGCTGGGGTATCCAGTAGGTAGAGGCACCATGATTATTTCCAGATAGCTGCCATTTGTTAGCCAGTGGTTTGTAAGCACAGGGGACTGCCCATCATCTTGTTTTGTTTGGTTCCCTTTGTCCTGATGGCACAAGCATAGTGCATCTGTGTCTCATGGCTCTAATCCTTCTCACAGTACTAGGGTTGAGAGGACTTAATGGCAGTATATGCATAGACCCAGACAGGTTAACAGCACACCATCTAGGATATTTTTCTCAACACGGTAATGGTTTAAGAGCGCATTCTCCTAGCTTGTGTGCTTTATTAGCTGTGTGACCTTGGACTAGAACTTGATGATGGGGTGCTTCAGTTTCCTCACCTGTATAATGGGTATGAAAAGTAATTACCTCTTATGGTGTGGGGATTAAAGGAGATCATTCATATAATATGCTTATAACAGTGTTTAGCACATAAAATTAAATAAGTGTTAAATATTCTCACACGTGAATATACATTCAGTTATTAAAATTTTGAGAGCCTATCATATGTTAGATATTATTCAAAGTATTGGGGTGCCACGGTGAATAAGACAGACAAGCTCTCTATACTCATAGGAATCACATGCTATTGGAGGAGACGGATAACAAACAAGAGAACAAATAAATGAATCCTGTATTTCAGGATGATAGAAAGGGTGGCAAGTGACTGGAGAAAGTACTAGTTTATCCAGGTCTTCAGAGAGGCCATGTCTGAGGAGGTGACCTTAGAGTTAAGACCTGAAGGATGAGAAGGGACCAGTTTTGGACAAAGATTATTCTAGACAGATTATTCTATTCAGAAAGAACAAGAAATGTCCCAGTGCAGTAATGAGCTTGATAGGTTCAAGGAACAGATAGAAATTTGGTGTTGTTCTAATAGAATTGGAGACCAGGAGGGTGGTAGGAAAGACAGGTGAGCGTCAGGTCCTGTATGGATCATAGGAAAGCAAGTAGACTTTATTCTAAATGTAAGGAGAAAGCAAAGGAAAGTTTTAAGCAAGAGAGGGATATGATCTGATTTATGTTGTTTTAAAAATAGCTCAGGCTGCTTTGGCAGAAATGGACTTTCAAGGACAAAACTTGACATGGGAACGTCAAGAAGCTGTTGTATTTGTGTCTTTTCAAACCCGTGAGCTCCTGAAGGGCAGCTGTTTCATCTTTCTGTCTTCTGTGTTTCAAACGCAGTAGTCACTTAGTAAATGCTTTTGGAAGGAGGAATAAATGGAATGAACCAGGAACCTCTAAGTTCCATGTATGGGAAGCATATTCCCTATAGGCCTGTAGGCAGGGGCCGTGTCTTACCCTAGCACCTGACCAAACCCAGTTGTTTTGTTCTCAGTAGTGTAAGTTGAATGACTATTCCCAATGTCAAAAACATAGCAAAAGACTGAGAAAGAAGGAAAAGAGTGCTCTTTTTCAGCCTCTAGATTTTCAAGCAATAAACTTGGTGATGTCAAAGTTTTGCTTTCTGTTTGGGTCCACGGGCTATTTAACATTAAGAAGATTTCGCTTCTGCAGTCCACTAAAAGCACCAGTGTTTTCATTTAACTAAGTGTGATCTTAAAGTGTGGAGTAGGTGGAATTGAAAGACTTCTCGAGCGATCATTGCTGCAGCTAATAAATGAAATTTGAGGTGAGTCTGAGTCTACCCACTGGGGGCACCCACCACTCACTGACTTCTGTCATTTGGATAAACTTAAACTGAGAGCGTGATGTTCCCAACTGCATCTGGCAAATTCTGACTGCATCATTGTCAATCCTGGATGCTTCCACTCACTTTCATAATAACCCATTCATCCTTTATCAGCCTTTACCCTAAAATAGGTTATAAATCCAGATCATACTCAGCATGACTTTCAGATAAAAAGCACCAGTTTTAAAGGTAGATTGAAAAAATCTTGAACAGGAGAGAAAAAGGAATGAGTAACCAGTGGACTATTGAGTCTTAATGGAATAGTTTTTAACTAAAGATAAAGCTTGGCTTTGAGATTGGAGGCAGCAGAATGAAAATGCTAGTTTTATTTCACGGCCAGGAGCAAAACAATTTAGATCAAATTTTCATTAAGCTTCAAGTGTGGAACAAGGATGGGTGAGAAAATTTTGTGTTCATATCCAGGAATTAAAAAACAAAAAAGCTTTCTGTTTGAGTTACCTTAGATTATGCTTAAGGAATTTAGTGCTTGTGTGATCTGGAAAGACAAAAAAAAGAATGAAAATAATGCTGTAGTTACTAGTGTTATAAATTATAGCAGATTACCCAAATTCATTGAAAGAGGTGTCTATTCTCTATTTTTTCATTATCATACTGACAGATGTTACCATTGTGTATGAGTGAGAAATGATTCTTTGAAGACCAATAAGAACTCCCTGTCTTGCCCTAATATTATATGAGTGTTGCAAACTTGATGTCCTGTGAAAGTGTTTGGATGTGAAAGTACTTTAAATACCAGGGTTTGCTGAAACACAGCAGGAGGGAAGGAGAACGAAAGATGCAGACTCCATGTACTTGTTCCCTGCTTTCCTTTAGGTCAAGAGTCAGCAAATTATGGTCCTTGTGCCAAATCTGTCCCACTGCTTGGTTTTCGTAGATAAAGTTTTATTGGAACACAGCCGTACTTGTTTGTTTATGAATTGTGTATACAGTAGCTGTTTTCATGCTACAGTGGCAGAGTTGAGCAGTTGTGATAGAGACGTGACCCACAAAAGTCTATTTACTATCTGCCCCTTTATGGGAAAAGTTTGTCAACCTCTGCCTCAGAGTCAGGTTTTACAATTTGCCGTATTTCGTTCCAAAAACAAATTGGTACTTCTTGGTATTTACCCAGAGGAGTTGAAAGTGTATATCTGTGCAAAAACCTGCACACGGATGCTTATATAAGCTTGATTCATAATTGCTAAAATTTCAAAGCAACCAAGATGCCCTTCAGTAGGTGAATGGATACACAAACTAAAGTATATCCAGATGATGGAATATCATTCAGCACTAAAAAGAAATGAGCTATCAAGACATGAAAAGACATGGAGGGACCTTAAATGCATATTACTAAGTGAAAGCCAATCTGAGAAGGCTACATACTGTATGATTCCAGCTATGTGATGTTTCGGAAAAGGCAAAACTATGGAGAAAGTAAAAAAAAAAAAAAAAATCAGTTTTTACCAGAGGTTGGAAGGGAATGAATAGGTGGGGCACAGAGGATTTTTGGGTCAGTGAAAATACTTTGTCTGATACCATAATGATGGATATATGTCGTTATGCATTTGTCCAAGTCCATAGAATGATTAACACCAACAGTAAACTGTAATATAAACTATGGATTTGGGGTGATTACATGTCAGTGTAGGCACATCAATTGTAAAACAAGTACCACTCTGATGGGGGATATTGATGATGGGGAAGGCTCTGCTGTGTGGATGAGGGGGATATGGGAAATCTCTGTACCTTCCCTTCAATTTTGCCGTGAATCCAAACCGTCCCTAAAAAAAGTCTTAATTAAAAAAATTTAAAAAGCAAACTGTCAATCAGTCTTCTAGGCTGACAGCTTGTTTTCTGTGACTCCTAGGGAGTAAGTGATTTTGTGTGTGTGTGCGTGTGTGTGTGTGTGTGTGCGTGTGTGGCTGAATAATTTTTGTAGCTCCAATAAAGCCTACTGTTCTAGATTTTATACACCCGGCTGTAGGAGTTTATAGATGACCAGGGCAAGCCCCAAGGGACATGACTCAGAGTGTGTGATTCAAAGGAGACATAGCAGCGGTCTGGGAAAAATGATAATCTTGATGGAAGTAAACTAATTTCAACAAAGTGCTTCTGTGTGTCTGAATCTGTATTGTACGTTTTTGTCTCATTAATTGTCACCATTACCCTACGAGGTGGAAGAGTTAGGGTTTCACATAAGGAAACTAAGATTCAGAGAAGTTATTTGCTTAAAGCAACAAATCTAGTGACAAGCCCAGACTGAAACCAGAATTTGAGCCCAAAGCCCATATATGTCTGTTCTACCACCGCATTGCTTTCCCCCGGGTAAGCTGTGTACATAAGCCAGACAAAGTCAACAGATTTGTACTGATGGCAACAGGTCATTTTCCTCAACTTCACACTATCTTATGTTGCATGTACAGGTCAAGGAAATACAATTTTTTTTTCCAGCTGCGAAGTAAGAGAGTATTAATTTCTTACCACAGGCTGCTATTCGTAATTCACATCTAATTTTTTAAAAGTATATCTTCAAAATGGTTCTAGAGGTCAGTGTTCACACTTCTTGGAAGATTTGCAACATTTTTTAAGGTAGAGAGAGAGGGAGACATCCTCCCTTAAGCATTCTCATCAGCATTTAATTTTTCAAAAAGGTACAGAGTCCTTCAAAATGCCAGAGCTAAAGGTTGTTGGGGGCACGGGGAATTCAAGATCAATTATATGGGTAGCCTGCTCTGATTTATCACTTGAAAATAGCATCTATCTCTGAATTTAAAGAGAGGCTAGTCAATATCACAGCACAGAGATAGGACACAGCCAGTGTAAGAGTATTAGAGATAAAAAAGAGAGAGAAGTGAAGAGCCCGCCCCTCAGCCCGATGGTTGGGGGATGGGAAATAGATCAAAATACTCAGAGTGGCAGCTATTTTAACGTAATTGTTCAGAATAAAGCAGTGGTAAGGCAAGAATTACTCATTTTCGAGTACAATGATCTAGTGTTCATCCTAGACCAGTAGCAGAATCAGGTCTAATGGATGGCAAAAGTGAAATATGTATTAAACGTATGGAAATTGGTTTAATTATATTAATATGTCTCACTTTTCATTCTCATCTTCAAGGTAGGTGAAAGGCGTGTATAAAAATAACCTAAGTGTGGTAATCCCTTGAAATTCTTCTAAAATTTTGAATAGTATTAAATAAAATTATCACTGAGATTAGAATGAAAAATTATCGTGGATGAATCTCTTCCCACCTTTGGACCAAGTCATCTCTCTTTTAATGGCTTCTTTTTGTGGACAGAGGAGTGGGCTATAAATGCATCAAGCCCCTCATTTAGGATACATATTGATATGGCTAACTATATACATTCTGTCAGAAACAAAACCACGTCCACGACAGAATTAACAAAGTGTTTATTCATGAGCTTCTGGCAAGGGAATCCATCTGCCATTACTTTTAGTTCTGCAGGGTTCGAAGGTATTACAAAGGAGAGTCATTTTTATAGAGTAAAAAGAGGAAAGTCAGAGATAGTCTCTGATTGGCAAGCATTCTATTTAGGTATGATTTTTGGAAGTTGGGCAGGGGGAGACTTTCCAATTGCTCTTCAGTCCTTGGTTGACTGTGAGGGAGGAGAGAGCAGTTGAGGGGTGTTGCAGATGAGGAAGGAGTTTTCAGTGTTAGGGATGGAAGGCGCTCTGTGGCCGGCCATTTCCTCGAACAAATGTGGACCCAAGAGGTGCCTTTTTGCAGTCAGATTGTCATATGGTTCTTATTTAGGGAGGGGGGCACTGCCGAGGCAGGTAGTTTCTCAGTGCTCATTTTCTTCTGACCATGATGGGGGATGGAGCAAGGGCTTCTCATGGACTGTGGTGCATTTGTGAGCCAGCTAGCTTCATCTCATGTTCATCTCATATTCATCTCATATTCTTCAACTTCCATTCTGCCACTTCCTGTAGTTTGTGATGTACAATGTACAGTGTACAATGATACAGAAAAGAAAGAGTCCGCAAAGAAGAGAAATGGCCCAAGAATGGGTGTTAAATGGCCCAGAAACATTTGCTCACAGCTGGGTCTATAAAGCTGAGTTCATCTTCCCAGGATTCGACAGCATCATTAGTCATGGGTGATGGTGTGGGTGTTCACCACGAAATTATGGTCAACACCCCTCCCTTGGGAGGGTAAGCAAAATACAGCCACGATGTGGATCATAAATAATGGAAAAAGGCTTTGGGGTTCTCCCTTGCTTGTTCAGTGTTTCTCCAGCTTTAACAGAGATATTTTAGTTGATGGTGTGGTGACATATTTCTGATAAGCAGCAGTGAACCTTGGGGTCAGGGTATCTGAGATTTAGGCTTGGCTCTGTCTCTTTCAGCCGTGTGACCTTGGGCTCATGGAGAGGCCTAGTATCTTGAGTAGGACAAATTAGGGAGGAGATCAGTGCCATAAGTGCAGAGAGGTCTGCTTAAACTTTGGCTTTCTTGGTCTGATTACCTGAAAAAGAAATGGATTTATTTTTACATGGACCTTAACGAATATCTTCATGAGTGTGTCTGATGGAGGATCATTTTTGTTAGATGGGATTTGGATGTGAGGCAAAGCCTCCAGCTCGTTGGGAGACAAATGAAAGGGATTCACTCAGATAGAGGATGTATTGGCTCTGGTAGGAAGAACCTGTTATAATATGCTCACTCCTAACTAATTGTCTTATGATCAGGCACAATCTCTTTATGAGCATCAAATTTTGAAAAAGTTGGAGCGTCAAAATAAAATAGACAGATTTCAACCCTGGCTCTGCCACTTGTGAGTCACATGATCTTAGGAAACTTAATTAACTTTTCAAAACCTTAATTTCCTTCTCTATGGAGTGGAAAATTAATGCCTTGAAGAATCAGGGAGGTTAAAGCTAATGAATGCACATTTCCCAGCACATAATAGGTGTTCAGTAAACTGTAGCTGTTTTTATATGACACATAGGTATTTTACCTCAGCCAGTATCAGGCAGTTCATTTGTGGCTGAATATTCTCTCACCAAGAAATACCCTCTTCTCTAAAGACCTCTTCTGGAGCTTGGAAATATATTATGTTACTCAATAGATTTTACCCCAGTATTTAAAAAGCTTAGCTAAAGACCTCAGAACATTTTCTTAACATTATAAAATGTACCTAGAGGAATTTCTAGCTAGTTGAAAACTGACCTTCATTTAACTCTGGTTTACATAACCCAAGTATGTGAGAAAGGGGACTTAGTAAATAAATGAGGTTATTTCTGAAGCCGATAGCAAATGCACAGGAGCATGGATAGGAGTGGGTGATAATCTGTGTTCAAATTTTAGAGGACATTTTTAAAATCAAGGTATAATTGACATATTGTATTTCAGGGGTACAACGTAATGATTTGTTATTTGTATACACTGTGAAATGATCACTACAGTAAGTCTAGTTAACCATGCATCAGCACGCAAAGTAACAGGAATTTTTTTTCTTCTGATGAGAACTAAGATTTATTTATTTTATTTTTATTTTTTTGCGGTACGCGGGCCTCTCACTGTTGTGGCCACTCCCGTTGCGGAGCACAGGCTCCGGACGCGCAGGCTCAGCGGCCATGGCTCACGGGCCCAGCCGCTCCGCGGCATGTGGGATCTTCCCGGACCGGGGCACGAACCTGTGTCCCCTGCATCGGCAGGCGGACTGTCAACCACTGCGCCACCAGGGAAGCCCAGATTTATTTTTTTAATCAACTTTCAAATATGCAATGCAATATTATTAACTATAGTCACCAGGCTGTAAATGACATCCCCGAGACTTAAATTTATTTTATGACTGGAAGTTTGTGTCTCTTGACCTCCTTCACCCATTTTGCCCACCCACCCCAACTCTCCTCCCCGCTGGCAATCACCAATCTGTTCTCTATATCTGTAAGTTTTGTCTTCTTTGTTCGTTTGTTTTGTTTTATAGATTCCATATGTAAGTGAAATAATATGGTATTTGTTTTTGCCTGACATTTTACTTTATAATACAACTGACCCTTGAACAAGATAGACTTGAACTGCGTGGATCCACTTATACTGGATATATTTCAATAATTAATACTACAGAACTACACAGCTGAATCCACAGATGCAGAGGAACCATGGAAATGGAAGACCAACTCTAAGTTATATACAGATTAACTCCTGTTTGTTCAAAGCCAACTGTGCTCTCAAGGTCCATTCTTGTTGTAAATGGCAAGATTTTATTCTTTTTATGGCCAAGTAGCATGCCACTGTGTATATGTATGTGTGTATATGTGATATATATACACATATCCCCCACGTCTTCTTTATCCATTCATCCACTGATGGACATTTAGGTTGTTTCCGTATCTTGGCTCTTGTAAATAGTGCTGTAATGAACATAGGGGTACAGATATCTTTTTGAGATAGTGTTTTCATTTTTTTCAGATATGTACCCAGAAGTGGAATTGCTGGATCATGTGGTCGTTCTATTATTAATATTTTGAGGAACCTCCGTACTGTTTTCTAATACTGCACCAATTTACAATCCCATCCACAGTGCACAAGGGTTCCCTTTTCTCCACATCCTTGCCAACACTTAGCATTTCTTGTCTTTTGGACAGTAGCCATTCTGACAGGTGTGAGGTGATATCTCATTGTGGTTTTGATTTGCATTTTCCTGATACTTAGTGATATTGAGCATCTTCCATTGTGCCTGTTGGCCATCTGTATGTCTTCTATGGAAAAATGTCTATTCAGATCTTATGCCTATTTTTTAAATTGGATTGTTTGTTTCTTTGTTATTGAGTTGTACCAGTTCTTTATATGTTATGGTATTAACCCCTTATAGGATATATGATTTGCAAATTTTTTCCCCCATTTGGTAGGTTGCTTTTTCATGTTGTTGGTTTCCTTTGCTGTGCAGAAGCACAGTTTGATGTAGTTTTGCTTTTGCTTTTGCTTTTGGAGTCAGATTCAAAAAAAAAAAAAAAATTTGCCAAGATTGATGTCAAGGAGCTTACTGCCTGTGTTTTCTTCTAGGAATTTTATGTTTTCAGGTCTTACATTCAAGTCTTTAGTCCAGTTCGAGTTAATTTTTGCATATGGTGTAAGACAGTAGTCTAGTTTCATTGTTTTGCATGTGGCTGTCCTGTTTCCCAGCACTATTTATTGATGAGGCTGTCCTCTTCCCATTGTATAATCTTGCCTCCTTTATCCACAATTAGTTAATAATATATGTGTGGGTTTATTTCTGGATTCGTTTTTCTGTTCTATTGATCTGTATGTCTGATTTTATGTGAATAACACACTTCCCCCCCCGCCACTCTCTCTTGATTACTGTAGCTTTGTAATATAGTTTCAAATCAGGGAGCATGATGCCTCCAGCTTTGTTCTTCTTTCTCCAGGTTGCTTTGAGTATTTGGAAATTTTTGAGGTTCCATACAAATTTTAGGATTATTTGTTCTATTTCTGTGGAAAATGCCATTGGAATTTTGATAGATATTGCACTGAATCTGTAGATTGCTTTGGGTAATATGGATAGTTTAATAATATTAATTAGTATTATATAAATCAATACATTAATATTAATAAATTAAGTAATATAAATTAATCCATGAGCATAGAACATTTTTTCATTTATTTGTGTTGTCTTCAGTTTCTTTTATCAGTGTCTTATAGTTTTCAGTGTTCAGGTCTTTCACCTCATTGGTTAAATTTATTCATAGGTATTTTATTATTTTTTTATGCAATTGTAAACGGGATTGTTTTCTTAATTTCTCTTTCTGATGGTTCTTTCTTAGTGTATAGAAGCACAACTTATTTTTATGTATTATTTTGTGCCTCGCAACTTTATTGAACTCATTAATGGGCTCTAGAGTCTTTTGGTGGAGCCTTCAGGGTTTTCTCTTTATATAAAATCATGTTGTTCACAAACAGTGACAGTTTTACTTCTTCCTTTCCAATTTGGATGCTTTTTATTTCTTTTTCTTTCCTAATTGCTCTGACTAGGACATCCAATACTATGTTGAATAAAAGTGGTGAGAGTGGGCATCCTTGTTTTTTTCCTGATCTTAGAGGTAAAGCTTTTAGCTTTTCACCGTTGAGTATGATGTTAGCTGTGGGCTTGTCACATACGGACTTTGTTATGTTGAGTTACATATCCTTTATACCAGTGATCTCCAAGCTTTTGGCACCGGTTTCGTGGAAGACAATTTTTCCACGGAATGGGGAGGGGATGGTTCAGGCGGTAATACGAGCGATGGGGAGTGATGGGTAGCAGCAGATGAAGCTTCGCTCGCTTGCCCGCAGCTCACCTCCTGCTGTGCAGCCCTGTTCCTAACAGGCTGAGGACCGGTTCTGGGGGCTGGGGACCCCTGCTCTATACCCACTTGGTTGAAAGTTTTTATCATAAATGGATGTTGGATTTTGTCAAATGCTTTTTCTGCTCTGTTGAGATGATCATATGATTTTTATCCTTCATTTTGTTAATGTGGCATATCATGTTGATTTTGTAGATGTTGATCCATTCTTGCCTCCCTGGGATTAATCCCACTTGATCACGATGTATGACTCATTTAGTGTCTTGTTGAATTCAGTCTACTATCATTTCATTGAGGATTTTTTCATCCATGTTCATCGGGGTTATTCTGTAATTTTCTTTTTAGGTAGTGTTTTTGTCTGGTTTTGTTATTAGTGTGATGACAGCTTCATAGAATGACTTGATAAGTGTTTCTTCCTCTTTAATCTTTTGGAAGAGTTTGAGAAGGATTAGTGTAAGTTGTTCTTTGTATGTTTGTAAGTGAATTCCCCAGTGAAGCTATCCAGTCCTGGACTTTTGTTTTCAGGGAGGTTTTGTTTTTATTTTTATTTTTTATTACAGATTCTGTTTCACTTCTAGTGATAAGTCTGTTCAAATTATCTGTTTCTTCTTGAATCAGTTTTGGTGGGCTGTATGCTTCTAGAAATGTGTCCATTTCTTCGAGGTTGTCCAATTCATTGGCATGTAATTATTCATAGTATTCTCTTATGGCCCCTGCTAACGTTGGACTTGCCCCAGCCATGGGAAAGCCAGTAATCCACTTGGATGTCCAACAGAAACTGCACTTACAAAGCCACCAGCCGCATAAATCCAAAGCCACCAGCCATGTAAATCCGCCAAAGTCACACAGCTGCGGGACTTGGCTCAGATTTCAGCCCTGCCTTCGTGTGTGGGTAATCCACTGGTGCCTGTGGCTCCCAGATCTCCTAGAGGTGGCCCTGCCCCTCCTTTTACTTGTGCGTTAACAATAGGGCTTCTATGGTGGAACCTGGCTCTGTTCTGCACAAACCCCCAGTTGTGGCCAGACCACACTCCTGTCCCTTTGGGCTGTCTCTGCGCAGCCAACCCCAGTCCACTCCCTGGGTCTGTCAGCTGAAGCCCTACCTTCAGTGCCTGGCTCCCACATGCAGCAGTGTACACGTGTCCTGGGCTGGGGAGTGCAGGGAGGTGGCCAGGAGTGTCTATGCTGGTCTCTCTCTGCCCTGTCTGCTGTAAGCCAGCTGCTGCACTCTCCTCTGAGCCTCTGAAGTTCCCTGTCTTTTCTGCCTGATCTCCCAGCTGGTGAAGGGGATTCCCAGGGTGAGGGACCCTTTCCTCTTTCACAGCTCCATTCTAAGTGTACAGGTCCTGTACCGATTGCTTTTTAAATTTCTTTTGTCCTACCTAGTTACAAGGCGAACTTTCTTGCAGCTTTCATCGTGTGAGATCTTCTGCCAGTGCTCTGTAGGTATCCTGTGAGAATTCTTCCACATGTTGATATATTTTGATGCATTTGTGGGAGGAGGTGAGCTCCGTGTCCTTCTATTCCGCCATCTTCATCTCCGCCCAGGCTTCATGACTTCACACTAGCTTTTTAAGTGATTAATCCACTATGCTTACTATATATTTTCTTTACCTGTGAGATTTTTACTCTCATGTGTTTCCTTGTTACTGATTAGTGCTCTTTTCAGCTTAAAGAAATCTCTTTAACATTTCTTATCAGGCTGGTTTAGTGGTGATGAACTCCTTTAACTTTTTTTTTTTAACGTGCTCAGTAAAAATTTATTCAATGAAAAAATATTATTCTGTTCAAAGTTTATACAAATCAATGTAAAATTTTAATCAAAATTTCAACAAACATCACAGAAATGAGAATTTTAGAAGTTTTGGATTTCTAAAGAGAGAAAGATGAGTAGATGTGTTGGAAAAACAAAGACCATTTTATTTATTGTGATCTATATTAAAGGCAATGATTCCATCAGACAAAAAGTGTGCATATATTTTTCCTTTTAAATGTATCTTTTATACATTAGAGGTGTGGCTGTGTATCACTCTATTTCAAAGTAATTTAAGGTGAGACAGAAAGTGGATTCTGGTAAGGTAAACTTAGGAGTGTTTTGCTCAAATGTTTTATTATAGTCAAAATTATTTGAAAAGCCATTTAATATATTACAGATATTTCACTGTAAAAATGATCCTTGTAAAAGTTATATGGAATATTTTATAATGTGATATATATTATAAACACTTTAAACTGTATTATTGAGAAAAATACAAATAAGCCCTACAGCATTTTTTTTAAAAACCAAACTTGAGTTTAAAATTTTGACTGTTCTTTCTATAACCATTGAAGAATACATTTAATAAAGAGATACAGTATTATTCTAATAATTGTCTTGCTAAAAATGTCTTTTTTATGTATTATGAGTCTTAAAATTTCTAGTGACATTTCACTGACTTCATACATTTAACCTAGAAACTACAAATACTAACTCTGAATCACAGCAAATGGGAAAAGAATTTGATTTATTCAACTCTTAAGGAGAAAATAGAAGTGCTGTTTCATTCTTTTTTTTTTTTTACTTTTGGAATTTTATTTTATTTTTTTATGCAGCAGGTTCTTATTAGTCATCAGTTTTGTACACATCAGTGTATACATGTCAATCCCAATTGTGCAGTTCAACACACCACCATCCCCACCCCCCAGCGGCTTTCCTCCCTTGATGTCCATATGTTTGTTCTCTATATCTGTGTCTCAACTTCTGCCCTGTAAACTGGTTCATCTGTACCATTTTTCTAGGTTCCCCATACATGTGTTAATATGCGATATTTGTTTTTCTCTTTCTGACTTACTTCACTCTGTGTGACAGTCTCTAGATCCATCCACATCTCACCAAATGACTCAATTTCATTCCTCTTTATGGCTGAGTAATATTCCATTGTATATATGTACCACATCTTCTTTATCCATTCGCCTGTCGATGGACACTTAGGTTGCTTCCATGACCTGGCTATTGTAAATAGTGCTGCAGTGAACATTGGGGTGCATGTGTCTTTTTGAATTATGGTTTTCTCTGGGTATATGCCCAGTAGTGGGATTGCTGAATCATATGGTAATTCTATTTTTAGTTTTTTAAGGAACCTCCATACTGTTCTCCATAGTGGCTGTATCAATTTACATTCCCACCAACAGTGGAAGAGAGTTCCATTTTCTCCACACCCTCTCCAGCATTTATTCTTTGTAGATTTTCTGATGACGTTCATTCTAACTGGTGTGAGCTGATACCTCATTGTAGTTTTGATTTGCATTTCTCTAATAATTAGTGATGTTGAGCAGGTTTTTATGTGCTTCTTGGCCATCTGTATGTCTTCTTTGGAGAAATGTCTATTTAGGTCTTCTGCCCATTTTTGGATTGGGTTGTTTGTTTCTTTAATATTGAGCTGCATGAGCTGTTCATGTATTTTGGAGATTAATCCTTTGTCCATTCATTCATTTGAAAATATTTTCTCCCATTCTGAGGGTTGTCTTTTCGTCTTGTTTATGGTTTCCTTTGCTGTGCAAAAGCTTTGAAGTTTCACTAGGTCCCATTTGTTTAATTTTGTTTTTATGCTCAGTACTCTAGGAGGTGGATCAAAAAAGATCTTGCTGTGATTTATGTCAAAGAGTGTTCTTCCTATGTTTTCCTCTAAGTGTTTTATAGTGTCTGGTCTTACATTTAGGTCTTGAATCCATTTTGAGTTTATTTTTGTGTATGGTGTTAGGGGGTGTTCTAAGTTCATTCTTTTACATGTAGCTGTCCAGTTTTCCCAGCACCACTTATTGAAGAGACTGTCTTTTCTCCATTGTATATCCTTGCCTCCTTTGTCATAGATTAGTTGACCATAGGTGCATGGGTTTGTCTCTGGGCTTTCTATCTTGTTCCATTGATCTATGTTTCTGTTTTTGTGCCAGTACCATATTGTTTTGATTACAGTAGCTTTGTAGTATAGTCTGAAGTCAGGGAGTCTGATTCCCTCCAGCTCCATTATTTTCCCTCAAGACTGCTTTGGCTGTTCCGGGTCTTTTGTGTCTTCTTACAAATTTTAAGATTTTTTTGTTTTAGTTCTGTAAAAAATGCCATTGGTAACTTGATAGGGATTGCATTGAATCTGTAGATTGCTTCGGGTAGTATAGTCATTTTCACAGTATTCATTCTTCCAATCCAAGAACATGGTATATCTCTCCATCTGTTGGTATTATCTTTAATTTCTTTCATCAGTGTCTTATAGTTTTCTGACAATAGGTCTTTTGTCTCCCTAGGTAGGTTTCTTCCTAGGTATTTTATTCTTTTTGTTGTAATGGTAAATGGGAGTGTTTCCTTAATTTTTCTCTCAGATTTTTCATCATTAGCGTATAGGAATGCAAGAGATTTCTGTGTATTAATTTTGTATCCTGCAACTTTACCAAATTCATTCATTCACTCTAGTAGTTTTCTGGTGGCATTTTTAGGATTCTCTATGTATAGTATCATGTCATCTGCAAAGAGTGACAGTTTTACTTCGTCTTTTCCGATTTGTATTCCTTTTATTTCTTTTTCTTCTCTGATTGCCATGGCTAGGACTTTGAAAAGTGTGTTGAATAATAGTGGTGAGAGTGGAAATCCTTGTCTTGTTCCTGATCTTAGAGGAAATGCTTTCAGTTTTTCACCATTGAGAATGATTTTTGCTGTGGGTTTGTCATATATGGCCTTTATTATGTAGGGGTAGGTTCCCTCTATGCCCAGTTTCTGGAGAGTTTTTTATCATAAATGGGTGTTGAATTTTGTCAAAAGCTTTTTCTGCATCTATTGAGATGATCATATGGTTCTTATTCTTCAATTTGTTAATATGGTGTATCACATTGATTTGCATATATTGAAGAATCCTTGCATCCCTGGGATAAATCCCGCTTGATCATGTGTATGATCCTTTTAATATGTTGTTGGATTCTCTTTGCTAGTATTTTGTTGAGGATTTTTGCATCTATGTTCATCAGTGATATTGGTCTGTAATTTTTTTTTTGTAATATTTTTATGTGGTTTTGGTATCAGGGTGATGGTGGCCTCATAGAATGAGTTTTGGAGTGTTCCTTCCTCTGCAATTGTTTGGAAGAGTTTGAGAAGGAAGGGTGTTAGCTCTTCTCTAAATGTTTGATAGAATTCACCTGTAAAGCCGTCTGGTCCTGGACTTTTGTTTGTTGGAAGGTTTTTAATCACAGTTTAATTACTTGTGATTGGTCTGTTCATATTTTCTATTTCTTCCTGGTTCAGTTTTGGAAGGTTATACCTTTCTAAGTATTTGTCCATTTCTTCTAGGTTGTCCAGTTTATTGGCATAGGGTTACTTGTAGTAGGCTCTTAGGATGCTTTGTATTTCTGCAGTGTCTCTTTTCACTTCTCCTTTTTCATTTCTAATTTTATTGATTTGAGTCCTCTCCCTCTTTTTCTTGACGAGTCTGGCTAATGGTTTATCAATTTTGTTTATCTTCTCAAAGAACCAGCTTTTAGTTTTATTGATCTTTGCTATTGTTTTCTTTGTTTCTATTTCATTTATTTCTGCTCTGATCTTTATGATTTCTTTCCTTCTGCTAACTTTGGGTTTTGTTTGTTCTTCTTTCTCTAGTTCCTTTAGGTGTAAGTTTAGATTGTTTATTTGAGATTTTTCGTGTTTCTTGAGGTAGGCTTGTATAGGTATAAACTTCCCTCTTAGAACTGCTTTTGCTGCATCCCATAGGTTTTGGATCATCGTGTTTTCATTGTCATTTGTCTCTAGGTATTTTTTGATTTCCTCTTGGATTTCTTCAGTGATGTCTTAGTTGTTTAGTAACGTATTGTTTAGCCTCCGTGTGTTTGTGTTTTTTACGGTGTTTTCCCTGTAATTCATTTCTAATCTCATAGCGTTGTGGTCAGAAAAGATGCTTGATATAATTTCAATTTTCTTAAATTTACTGAGGCTTGATTTGTGACCCAAGATGTGATCTATCCTGGAGAATGTTCCATGCGCACTTGAGAAGAAAGTGTAATCTGCTGTTTTCGGTTGGAATGTCCTATAAATATCAATTAAATCTATCTGGTCTGTTGTATCATTTAAAGCTTCTGTTTCCTTATTTATTTTCATTTTGGATGATCTGTCCATTGGTGTAAGTGAGGTGTTAAAGTCTCCCACTATTATTGTGTTACTGTCGATTTCCTTTTTTATAGCTGTTAGCAGTTGCCTTATGTATTGAGGTGCTCCTATGTTGGGTGCATATATATTTATAATTGTTATATCTTCTTGGATTGATCCCTTGATCATTATGTAGTGTCCTTCCTTGTCTTTTGTAACATTCTTTAAAGTCTATTTTATCTGATATGTGTATTGCTACTCCAGCTTTCTTTTGATTTCCATTTGCAGGGAATATCTTTGTCCATCCTCTCACTTTCAGTTTGTATGTGTCTCTATGTCTGAAGTGGTTCTCTTGTAGGCAGCATATATATGGGTCTTATTTTTGTATCCATTCAGCAAGCCTGTGTCTTTTGGTTGGGGCATTTAATCCATTCACGTTTAAGGTAATTATTGATATGTATGTTCCTATGACCATTTTCTTAATTGTTTTGGGTTCGTTTTTGTAGGTCCTTTTCTTCTCTTGTGTTTCCCACTTAGAGAAGTTCCTTTAGCATTTTTTGTAGAGCTGGTTTGGTGGTGCTGAATTCCCTTAGCTTTTGCTTCTCTGTAAAGTGTTTGATTTCTCCATCTAATCTGAATGAGATCCTTGCTGGGTAGAGTAATCTTGGTTGTAGGTTTTTCCCTTTCATCACTTTAAGTATATCATGCCACTCCCTTCTAGGTTGTAGAGTTTCTGCTGAGAAACCAGCTTTTAACCTTATGGGAGTTCCCTTGTATGTTATTTGTCATTTTTCCCTTGCTGCTTTCAGTAATTTTTCTTTGTCTTTAATTTTTGCCAATTTGATCACTATGTGTCTTGGCGTGTTTCTCCTTGGGTTTATCCTGTATGGTACTCGCTGCCCTTCGTGGACCTGGGTGGCTATTTCCTTTCCCATGTTAGGGAAGCTTTTGACCCTAATCTCTTCAAATATTTTCTCGGGTCCTTTCTTTCCTTCTTCTCCTTCTGGGACCCCTATAATGCGAATGTTGTTGCGTTTTATGTTGTCCCAGATGTGTCTTAGGCTGTCTTCATTTCTTTTCATTCTTTTTTCTTTATTCTGTTCCGCAGCAGTGAATTCCACCATTCTGTCTTCTGGGTCACTATCCATTCTTCTGCCTCAGTTTTTCTGCTATCGCTTCTTTCTAGTGTAGTTTTCCTTTTAGTTATTGTATTGTTCATCTCTGTTTGTTTGTTCTTCAGTTCTTCTAGGTCTTTGTTAAACATTTCTGGCATCTTCTCG
Organism: Globicephala melas; assembly: GCF_963455315.2. Lineage (NCBI taxonomy): Eukaryota > Metazoa > Chordata > Mammalia > Artiodactyla > Delphinidae > Globicephala > Globicephala melas. The sequence goes on along the minus strand of NC_083321.1, from coordinate 35,122,520 downwards.
ATCTTTGCCTCCATTCTTTTTCCGAGGTCCTGGATCATCTTCACTATCATTATTCTGACTTCTTTTCTGGAAGGTTGCCTATCTCCACTTCATTTAGTTGTTTTTCTGGGGTTTTATCTTGTTCCTTCATCTGGTACATAGCCCTCTGCCTTTTCATCTTGTCTGTCTTTCTGTGAATGTGGTTTTTGTTCCACAGGCTGCAGGATTGTAGTTCTTCTTGCTTGTGCTCTCTGCCCTCTGGTGGATGAGGCTGTCTAAGAGGCTTGTGTAAGGTTCCTTATGGGAGGGACTGGTGGTGGGTAGAGCTGGCTGTTGCTCTGGTGGGCAGAGCTCAGTAAATCTAATGTGCTTGACTGTTGATGGGTAGGGCTGGGTTCCCTCCCTGTTGGGTGTTTGGCCTGAGGCAACCCAGCACTGGAGCCTACCTGGGCTCTTTGCTGGGGCTAATGACAGACTCCAGGAGGGCTCACGCCAAGGAGTACTTCCCAGAACTTCTGCTGCCAGTATCCTTGTCCCCATGGTGAGCCACAGCCACCCCTCGCCTCTGCAGGAAACCCTCCAACACTAGTAGGTAGGTCTGGTTCAGTCTCCCCTGGGGTCACTGCTCCTTCCCCTGGGTCCGATGCGCGCACTACTTTGTGTGTGCCCTCCAAGAGTGCAGTCTCTGTTTTCCCCAGTCCTGTCAAAGTCCTGCAATCAAATCCCACTGGCCTTCAAAGTCTGATTCTCTAGGAATTCCTCCTCCCATTGCCGGACCCCCAGGTTGGGAAGCCTGGTGTGGGGCTCAGAACCTTCCCTCCAGTGGGTGGACTTCTGTGGTATAAGTGTTCCCCAGTCTGTGAGTCACCCACCCAGTAGTTATGGGATTTGATTTTACTGTGATTGCTCCCCTCCTGCCGTCTCACTGTGCTTTCTCCTTTGTTTTGGATGTGGGATATCTTTTTTGGTGAGTTCCAGTGTCTTCCTGTCGATGACTGTCCAGCCGCTAGTTGTGATTCTGGTGTTCTCGCAAGAGGGAGTGAGAGCGTGTCCTTATACTCCGCCATCTTGGTTCCTCTCCTTTAAGTTTTGCATGTCTGGAAAACTCTTTTTTTCCCCTTTGATTCTGATTTACACCTTTGCTGGGTAGAGCATTCTTGGTTAGAAGTTTTTGTTTTCCTTTCAGCACTTTGAATACATCATGCTATTGCCTTCTGGCCTGCAAAGTTTCTGCTGAAAAATCTTCTCTTGGCTTTATGGGTATTCTCTTGTACATACAAGTTTTTTTCTTGCTGCTTTTAAGATTCCTTATCTTTAAATTTGACATTTTAAGTATGTGTCTTTTTTTTAACATCTTTATTGGAGTATCACTGCTTTACATTGTTGTGTTAGTTTCTGCTGTATAACAAAGTAAATCAGGTATATGTATACATATATCCCCATGTTCCCTCCCTCTTGTGTCTCCATCCCACCCTCCCTATCCCATCCTTCCAGGTGGTCACAAAGCACCGAGCTGATCTCCCTGTGCTATGCGGCTGCTTCCCACTAGCTATCTAGTTTACCTTTGGTAGTGTACATACGTCCATGCCACTCTCTCACTTCGTCCCAGCTTACCTTTCCCCCTTCCTGTGTCCTGAAGTCCATTCTCTACGTCTGCGATTTTATTCCTGTCTTGCCCCTAGGTTCTTCAGAACCAAGTAGAATGTGTCTTGGTGTAGATCTCTTTGGTTTCCTCTTGTTTGGAACTCTCTGGGATTCCTAGATCTAGATGTTTTCCTTCCCCAGGTTAGGGAAGCTTACAGACATTATCTCTTCAAATAATTTTTCTGCCTCTTTTCTCTGTCTTCTTTCTTGGACCCCTGTCATGTTTGATGTGTTCTATAGGTCCCTTAAGCTATCTTGACTTTTTTAAATTCTTTTTTCTTTTTGCTTCTCTGTTTGGGTGAGTTCCACTGCCCTATTTCTAGATCACTTATCTTTCCTCCTGCTTCCTCTAGTCTGCTGTTCAACCCCTCTAGTGTATTTTTTAGTTCAGTTATTTTCTTTCGCTCTGTGGCTTCTGTTCGGCATTTAAATTTTTTCTCTCTTTGTTGACGTTCTCATTGTATTCATCTATTCTCGTAAGTTTGGCAAGCATCTTTGTGACCATTACTTTGAATTTTTTATCAGGTAAATTACTGATCTTTGTTTCATTAAACTCCTTTCCTGGGGTTTTATCTTGTTCTTTCATTTGGAGTATATTTCCCTGTCTCCTCATTTTTCTTGCTTTTCTGTGTTTGTTTCTCTGTATTAGGCAAAACAGCTACCTCTCCCAGTCTTCAAGGAGTGGCCTTGTGTAGGAGATGCACCTTTTGTTCAACCTTGCCCTGGCTCTTGGTTGTTTCTTCAACCTTTGTGATTATCAAAGCAGCCCGATTTATTCTTGATAAGTTCCAGTTGTTGAGGGTGTGCCATGACTTGTCAGTGTTCCAAGGGGACGGATCTCAGTCAGTGCCTAGATTCAGGCTGATTGGAAGCCAGGCCCTCAGACAGCTGCTTTTAAAGTATGCAGGTATATACAGTCCTGTGGCCTGCTGTTGTGAAACCTGCTGGCTTCCAGAGTGAGCAATTTTCATTGTCCTCTGGGGTCGACAGTTGCAAATATTGGGGCTCCAGATGAGTGTGTAAGCTCCTTTCCAGGAGGTACTGGTGAGCTGTATCAAGGCCGAGGGAGAGTGCAAAGACGGTGTCCCTCATCTCTAGCCTCTCGATGTGTGGCAGACTTGAGGTCTGACCTGCAGGCTGAATCTCCAGGACAAGTAGATAGAACTTTTTCACAGGAAAACTGGGGGTGTATTTCAGTCTGCTGTCATGACCCTGGGTGTGATAGCCTGCCAGAAACTCTCTGCAGTTATTTCAGTCCCATGAGACCTAGAAACATAAGCCCCCCTGACCACTAGCGCCAGGCATGCTTAAGGGGTGCCCCCGTCTGAGCTGTGTATTTGGCTTTACAAGGCAGGGGGAGTGCACAGGGCCAGGGCAGGGCCGGGGCGTGTTTGGTAGCTTTCTCTGGGCAGCAGGGGAGTAACAAGGCAAGGTGCGCCTGTCGATTTTAGCAAGGCACCTGGAGAGTGCTGGCTGGGTGTGTCCCTCTCTTTTAGAGAGGCAGAGGGAAAGTACAGGGGGTAGGGCATGCTTGCTGGCTTTCGTGGAAGAGTGGCCGGCCAGGGGGCACCCACTGGTTTCAGGGAGGGGCATGCGAGTGCAGGCCCAGGGCACACTCACTGGCTTTAGCAGGGCCACGATGGAGTGCTGTGCTTGCCTGCTGGAGTTAACGAGGTAGAAAGACAGTGCAAATGTTGTGCCCGCTCTGCCCTTCGCCCCCAGAGAGAGTCCCAGAAGGCCCCTCCCATCTGGCAGATGCTCTGACATTAGCAAATGAATCTTCACATATGGTCTGGGCTCTTTTTTTTTTTTTTTTTGAGTTACGTGGGCGTCTCACTGTTGTGGCCTCTCCCGTTGCGGAGCACAGGCTCCGGATGCGCAGGCTCAGCGGCCATGGCTCATGGGCCCAGCCGCTCCGCGGCATGTGGGATCTTCCCGGACCGGGGCACGAACCCGTGTCCCCTGCATCGGCAGGCGGACTCTCAACCACTGCGCCACCAGGGAAGCCCCTGGGCTCCTTTTGAATGTCTGTTCTTGTGCTGGCTCTCAGGATGAGTGAGTCTGTGTGCAAGCACTCTATGAGTGGAATCTCAGTATCCTACAGCCCTTTGGGGTCCAGAGCATGAGTCCCGCTGGTTTTCAAAGCTCAAGGTTTTGGGAGCTTGTCTCTCTGGTGCACGTTCCAAGTGTTGGTATGCCTAATGGGGGGCATGAACCCCTTGTTCCTCAAGGAGAAGGTTCATATTCATGAGATTTCTCCCAATTTTGGGTAACCATGCCTGGGGTAGGGTTTTGGTGAGACCACATCTCTGCCTCTTTTGCCCATCTTGATGTGGCCCTTTTATCCTTTGTTGTGGGTCTTTGTTTTCGGGTCTTTTGCAGAGGGAGTTGTTCCACTTGTAGTTGTAGATTTGGTGTATCTATGGGAGGCGGAGAGTTTAGGATCTTCCTACGCCATCATCTTGAATTGCCCCAGTTCCTAGAGGGCAAATATTTTAAACAATTTTCTGTCAGTGTTCAACTAAGAAACTAGGCAGTGGAAAAAGTGATCATTGTTGGAGGACCAACTCTTATCTGACTGTGTGTCTGATTCTGAATTTTACTATATAAGATATTCATCATAGGTCTTTTTTTTTTAAGTTAAGTATTTTTAAAAAATTAATTAATTGTTTGGCTGCATTGGGTCTTCAGTGCTGCTGCACGGGCTTTCTCTAGTTGTGGAGAGCAGGGGCTACTCTTCGTTGGGGTGTGCGGGCTTCTTGTTGCAGTGGCTTGTTGCAGAGCACATGCTCTAGGCACGTGGGCTTCAGTAGCTGTGGCATGCGGGCTCAGTAGTTGTGGCTCACGGGCTCTAGAGTGCAGGCTCAGTAGTTTTGGCGCATGGGCTTAGTTAGTTGCTCTGCGGCATGTGGGATCTTCCTGGATCAGGGCTCGAACCTGTGTCCCCTGCATTGGCAGGCGGATTTTTAACCACTGCTCCACCAGGAAGTCCCTCATCATAGGTCTTATTCTTTGCTGTTTATTATTTATCCATCCATCCAATCAGTCATCATCAAGTCACTTGTTTTCAAATGTTATTTTGCCCATATTTTATAGTAGGTGCTTTGTGTCATGGGTTTTATGGACATGGAAGTGTCCCTAAGACAGCCTCTCTGTTTGGAAAAAAAAAAAAAAAAATCAGGCCAGCAGGGGAGAAGATAAATGCAGAAATAATGATAATATAAATTTACAGAAGTTAAGTTTCTAGAAGTTGAGGAGATAGAGTGGTTCTTCTACCAGGGTAGTTCCTGAGTCAGGAGTATATACAGGGCACCACAGGGGAGTCAGTGGAAAGGCAGAGAATGGGAATGCAGGGGATTTTGCGGAGTGGAACTTAAGATGGGCTCTGTATGATGAGAATATATTTGCTAAAAGGACGGGTGGGCGGTGGGGTTGGAGGCACAAACTATTGGGTGTGAGACAGGCTCCAGGATGTATTGTACAACATGAGAAACAGAGCCCATGTTTTGTAATAACTGTGAATGGAAAGTAATCTTTAAAACTTGCATAAAAATTTAAAAAATTTAAAAAGTAAAAGGACAGGTGAGTAGAGCACCCCAAGTCAAGAGAACAGCATGAAAGGTGGCACCGTATGTTCCAAAGTGATGTGGTTCGTCTTTCTTTCTGCTCGTTTCCATAATATTTACTGAACAGCTTTATCATTCTCTTGGCTCAAGCCTGTTACTAGGACTCAGTAGTTCAGGGTTTTGGACAGTAGTGACTTAGGTTTGATTGGCAAGTTAGGCAGGTGAAGAGAATAGGGAATAGAGACTACTGGGAAGATAGCTTAGCAGTAAAGAGTGAGAGCTCTGAAGCTAGCTGCCTGGCTTTGGGTCCTGGCTTTAGTAGCTATTAGCTGTGTGATCTTAGGCAAGTTACTTAACTCTTCTGTGCCCTAGTTTTCCCCATAGTGAAACAGGGTGAATAATGGTACTATTGCATAAGGTTCCAGTGACAATTAAATGAGTTAATACATGTAAAGAGCTTAGAAGAGTGTCTGGCACACAGAAGTACTGTGTATTCCAATAATAATGATGATGAGGATGGTATCTGCTTCTTAGAATGGGAAAACATTGAGGCCCTTATGCATTTCAGGCACAACTGCAGGCAATTTACGTACTTGATCAATTCTTAAAAACAATCCAATGTGGGTATTTCTATAAAATAGCCACTTTGTAGGAAAGGTCACACAGCAAGGTACAGGAGGAGAATCTGCATTCAAATCTACTTGTTTACTGTTAATATTTATCATTCCAAGACCTGATAGCTGGAGAGCATGGTGGTGGGCAGTCAATAGGAGGGTTTGGGGCCCGGGAGGCCCAAGGGTAGGTGTAGTGTGAGAGTACCTAAAAGTGAAGGTGGAACTAGAAACAGACTCACTGTAGAAATCTAGGCAGGTGGGCAGTTCTCTTGAGGGTGGCCTGGTGAGATCAGAGTAGAGAAGAGGCAGCTTGAAATCTGAGGCATGAATGTTGTTTCTCATGAGTTACAGGAACAAAGGCAAGGCAGGCAGTGGTGTGCTGGTCAATGTTTAATGTTGGTTCAGGGAGCAGGGGGCCTGATTTGTAGTGATTGTTTATTTCCATGCTTTAACGATAACCACTAAGCAGCCAACGTGAAGACGTGACTGTGGCTTTGGGAAGATACGGACACAGTCATCTCTCATGAGTGCATTCAAAGGAGCCCGTTCAAAGGAGCAGCATTCTTCCCACTTGGGCAGAATCCTCTTGGGGGTTTCTTTAGCCATCATGATGCAGTCTCCACTAGTTCTGCCTCTTCCTTGGCCCCAAAGAACTCTCTGGCATTCAGTCTGGTCCCCAGCAAAGGATGTACTTGTCGACTGAACAGTGTCATCAGGCTTTTGACGTTGCCTAAGATCATCCCCCGGGCTTGCTGGAGCCACGCCGCTGCCCACCTCCGTCATCTTTACTCACTGCATGAACTGCCAGGTCTTCCGATCGGTTGTCCTCGAGACCCTACTTCCAGTCCTATTTTCCGTGTCCTTTGAGCTGATTCTTCTTTCTGTCTGGTCTTTTTCCTCCCATTGCACTGTGTTCTCTGGAACCCTTGTTGCCTTGTAAACAAATGCCCCCACGTCCTCAAACTCGCTGCAGAACAGCGTCCCTCCATCTCTCAGCCTCCTTGAATTCCTCTCAGAATACAGCTCTCCTACAGCTCGCTGAGCGGAGACTGCATTTTCTACAGAACCTCACGTACCTTGGAGGCCAGAGGTGACATTGGCTTCGCCAAAGATAGCTTTCCTGCATGTAGAGTAATTTCTTTCTTCCTCATAACAAAACCTTTTCTATTTGGAAGTCTCAGCCATCTGCTCATGACACCTGCTGTCCCTTCAAGTTGCCGTCAGTGACACATCTCCTGGCCACTCCCCCTCACTCACGGAGGCCTTTGGTACCTGGCTGCTCACGCTTCATCTCCACGCTGAGCTGTGCCCTCATTCTTGGCAAAAGACTTGCCTTGAAGATTTTTATCTTTGGGAGCACAATCACCTTCGCTCCCACAGCACTTCATTAAGCTCTTGACCTTGCCATCACTTAGTGACTCTGTCCCTAAATTCATCAGCTCCTGTCCCTGGGTATAATCTTTCAGCTGCAAGCTCGTGCACACTTTGTCTCCACTTATCAACCCACCGCAGCCAGACTTCTACCCTCGTTCTACTGGTGCCGTTCTTAACGTGGTCACCGGTGCTCTCCTGCCAGATCCACCCTCCATGCATTTCCAGAATGATCTTTTAAAAATGCATCAGTGATCGTGTTATTCTCTAGATTTAAACACTTTAATAATTCTATTAATTCATTCATTTACATTCAGTTACATTGATCTACAACAATGATCTACAACAATTCATTTACATTGATCTACAACAACGAACGAAGTAGTAAAAACTCACTGCACTCAATAGGTATATACACCTCATTAATATTTTCTTTAAAAATGAAATAAAAATATTTGGCAACTCCTCGTGTTCAAAAAATTTTTATCCTCAAGCAGCTTTTGTTCCCATGTAGTCCACATAACCCTTTTAATTCAGAACTGAAGTGGAGGCCCCTGAGCATGACGTTCAAGGCCTGGCTTTGACCTATGCTCACCTTCCTCCCACTTTCCTTAGTTCTGTCTGGTTCCTTCACGACCTTTCAGTTCTGTGAAGTCATGTTCACAGATGTGTGTCCTTCACGCCCTGGGCCTTTCCTCTGGTAATCCTTCTTGCAGGGATTCCTGTCCTTCCCATTTCCTACCTTCTCCTTTATCAGTTGTGTGAACATTTCTTTTATGACAGTTCCCGTCGGATAGAATTGCTCATTACCTCCTTGTGGCTGTTCCATGCATATTCCCTCTAAAGTGGCTTCAACCTCAGTGTCCTTCTTTGTTTATGCCTCGGTCTCCCCTTATTCACTGTGGACGCCCTGGCCAAGCTGGCCTCATCTCTGTCACCACACCAGCCGTCAGAGTTCCTGGCCCGTTGAGCTCCTGAAGGCAGTGTGAGCATCCCAGGGCCAGGCTCGGGCCCAGGTAAGCACTTTCACCCTCAGCAACCCACAGAGAAAACACCCGCCCCACCCTGTCCCCCAAATCCGAAATAGTGCTGCAATCCTTGGAAAGATCAATAGTAATTTTTTTTTTTTTTTTTTTTTTTTTGCGGTATGCGGGCCTCTCACTGCTGTGGCCTCTCCTGTTGCGGAGCACAGGCTCTGGATGCGCAGGCTCAGCGGCCATGGCTCACAGGCCCAGCCGCTCCGCGGCATGTGGGATCTTCCCGGACCAGGGCACGAACCCATGTCCCCGGCATTGGCAGGCGGACTCTCAACCACTGCGCCACCAGGGAATCCCAATAGTAATTTTGAATGTGGCTTTTTAGAGAGCCCTGGTTGTACCACTTAGTAAAAGCATCTTTACCTTGAATTAGGTGCTCCATGGGCTGAGGTGTATAAGACCCCGAAGAGGAGGGGTCTGCCATTGAGCTCTGGCCCTCTTTTCTTCCTCCATCTTTTCTCCCCAGTAAATGTTTTTAGATGAGCATTTGATAATCACTGCCTCCCAATTCCATCTCCGCCACCCCCTTCTCTGCCTCTTTTTCTCTGTTTATTCTGTGGAGGGGGGGTATATTTTAAAATTCTAAAATTTGTTTGCAACTCTCAGGCATATCTTTGAATTAGATCTCAGTGTATATCTAAAAGGAGGGATCTCAGCATTTTTTAACCTCACTGAAATGCCATTATTATTATTATTGGTATTTAAATTTTATTTTTCTAAGATTAAGTTCATTTTCCTAAAGTAGGAAGACCAATTCATCTTTGTTATCAGCCTTTTTTTAAATTAAGAATCTGCCTCTCTCAAAGGAGGTTTCAACTCAAAAGGCATAAATTCTTTTTTTTAGAAGATGTTGGGGGTAGGAGTTTATTAATTAATTTATTTATTTTTGCTGTGTTGGGTCTTCATTTCTGTGCGAGGGCTTTCTCTAGTTGTGGCGAGCGGGGGGCCACTCTTCATCGCGGTGCGCGCACCTCTCACTATCGCGGCCTCTCCTGTTGTGGAGCACAGGCTCCAGATGCGCAGGCTCAGTAGTTGTGGCTCACGGGCCTAGTTGCTCCGCGGCATGTGGGATCCTCCCAGACCAGGGCTCGAACGCGTGTCCCCTGCATTAGCAGGCAGATTCTCAACCACTGCGCCACCAGGGAAGCCCAAAAGGCATAAATTCTGAGTTTTTAAACTTAGGCATTTTAATTTTTCACACTTTATTGGACAAAGACATTACAGAACACACACACACACACACACCCCTACACCCCTTCAACAGATCGACTGTCTCTCACTCACACACACACACACACCCCTTCAACAGATCGACTGACACACACACACACACACACACACACACACACACACACACACACACACACACACACACACACACACACACACACACACACACACACACACACACACACACACACACGCCCTTCAACAGATCGACTGTCCGTGCCATCATGCAGTCCCAGGAATGGCAGCTGCTCTCAGGAGGAAAAGGAAAGTGAGTTAGCCTGAGCAGGGGGTGGCAGCCCTGCTGTCACCAGTGGGGATGGGGAATGGGGACCCGCAGGGCGAGGAGGAGGAGAGTGACTGCCTCTTCTCATCTTTTGTTTTTTGGGGTACGCAGGCCTCTCACTGCTGTGGCCTCTCCCGTTGCGGAGCACAGACTCCGTACGCGCAAGCTCAGCGGCCATGGCCCACGGGCCCAGCTGCTCCGCAGCATGTGGGATCGTCCCGGACTGGGGCACGAACCCGTGTCCCCTGCATCGGCAGGCGGACTCTCAACCACTGCGCCACCAGGGAAGCCCCTCTTCTCATCTTTGAAGGAACAAGTCAAGGGGCGTTGGCTGGCTCCGTGGAGGAGTCACTGACGGGCAGAGGACGCTAACTTGAGAAGCCTGCTCCCTTTGGGTTGGATCCCCCAAGGCCGACTAGAGAGGAGAGCCAGGCCTGGCAGCCTGTCAGGAATGGCTGCCTTTGAAGCCATAAAGTGAGAAGAGGCAGCCAAAGACATTGTGGAGGCCCAGGACCCTGTCCAGGATGCACATGTGTGTCATGCACGCTGTCTCACTGACTCTGCGTGAGGATACTGTGCTCCTCAGACGTGGAAACCCAGTTCAGAGATATTCCGTAACTTGCCCAGAGTAACACTCATTGGTAGCGAAGCTGGGCTTTGAACTGAGACGGGCCACATATTTTTCTTTCTAGCTCTGTGACATTCAGCTGCACAGGTGCTTACCTGGTTTTGTCCCCCTGAGAAAGGAGAAATACAAGTTTGGGATTGTCCCCCTTGCCCCCTTTTCAAACAGCTTTATTGAGGTATAATTCCCATACCATACAATTCACCGATGTAAAGTGTTCGAACCAATGGTGCTTGACATAGTACACTCTTTTACAAATTGTGTGTTAAATTTTATTTAATATTTGACATTTTAGCCATTTTTAGGTGTACAATTTCATGGCATTGATTGCATTCACAGTGTTGTGCAGCCATCACCACTCTCTATTTATGAAACTTACTCATCACCCAACAGAAGCCCTGTAACCATTAAGCCATGACTTCTCATCCTTCCCTCCTCCCAGCCCCTGCAAACCCCTCATCTTGGTGCAGCCATAACAGTTTGGGGCCGTAAAACAGTTCAGTGGTTCTTCAAAATCCAAGCATAGAATTACCAGATAGCCCCACAATTCCAGTCCTAGATCTATACCTAAAGGTGTTGAAAGCAGGTACTTGAGCATGTACTTGTACACCAGTGTTCATTGCAGTGTTATTTGCCACCGCTAAAAGGTGGATGGTTCTTTCTTTTCTTCATCCCAACCATATGCCTGATCCTCTTCTTTACCACAGCAGCTCTGCTTAAATCTTTTCTTTTCAACAATACAGTGTTGTTAACTATACTAACCATGTTGTGCATTCCATCTCCATGACTTACTTGTCTTATGACCAGAAGTTTGACCCCTCTCACCCATTTTCACGCCTCCTCACCTCTGACAACCATCAATCTGTTCTATGAGTTTGGATTTTTTTTTTTCAGATCCCGCATGTAAATGAGATCATATGCTATTTTCTTTCTCTGTCTCACTGCACTTAGCATAATGCCCTCGAGGTCCCCCATCCCTGTTGTCACATATGCCAAGGTTTTCTACTTTTTTATGGCTGAATAACATTCCATCATGTGTGTGTGTGTGTATGTATATATCTATATCTACATATATCTAAATCTATATAGGTTTTCTTTATCCTTTTATCCATTGAAGGACACTTGTTTGCATGTCTTGGCTATTGTAAGTAATGCTTCAGTAAACACAAGGGTGTGTATACCTTTTTGAGATGGTGATTTTATTTCCTTTGCATAAATACCCAGATGTGGAATTGCTGGATCATGTGGTAGTTCTATTTTTAATTTTTAAAGGAACCTCCATACTGTTTTCCACAGTGGCTGCACCAATTTGCATTCTAAACAACAGTGCATAAGGGTTTCCTTTTCTTCACATCCTCACCAACACTTGTTTTTTCTTGTGTTTTGGATGAGAGCCCTTCTGACAGGTGTGAGGTGATAGCTCCATGTGGTTTTAATTTGTGTTTCCCTGATGATTAGGGATGTTGAGTACCTTTCATGGGACTCTTGGCCATTTATACGTCTTCTTTGGAAAAATGTTCAGGTCTTCTGTTTTTTAATCAGATTGACTTTTCTCTGTTGAATTGTATGAGTTCTTGTATATTTTGCATATTAAGCCCTTATCAGATATATGATTTGCATATATTTTCTCCTGTTCAGTAGGTGGCCTTTTCATTTTGTCGGTGGTTTCCTTTGCCGTATAGAAGCTTTTTTAATTTGGTGTAGGGTTTAATTCTGTTTTTTATATTGAGCTTCCAATTTAGATGTTATTCCAAATGGAGTTACTTCAGTATAGAGCAATGTGTCGTAAATGTTTTTTTCATTGTCATCCCCCTAAGGTGTCTTTTTGACATTTTTTTCCTTATCGTTTACTCATGAAAATTTAATACCAGAGATATACTATATATCTGCTCCTGTGCTGTGGCCCTTTGGAGAATCACAAACTTTTAAAAATAGCTAAGATTTTTTCACTCCCCCAAGAGCCCGGTTGAGAGTGAGGGTGTGAAGATTAAAGTATTACCTTGGGAGCCAGGTCTGCCTGGACTCGAGTTCTAGCTCTGCCCCCTCCTTGTTGGGTGACCTTGGGCAAGTTGCTTAGTCTCCCATGCCTCAATTTCCTCATCTATAGACTTGAAATTATGAAAAACCTACTTCAAAGGGTTATTATGAGAATTAAATTAGTTAATAAATGTAGACCAGTACCTGGTACTTGGTAAATGCTACACAAACATTAACTATTATTATTTTTTAAACGGTTCTTCCATTTAAAAGTAGTTCAAGACCAGTAGATTGTATGAAAACCCGATTCTCTTCCATTTTCCTCCTTTTGAATTGTGTTTTCCATTGTACTTTTGAATTGTGTTTTTAGAGGAAAGTGGGTTATGAGTCATTATTCTGTGGATTTTTTCTCATTTCTCTTCATCCATTTATTTTAAAGTTTTTCAACAATCACTTTTCATAGGAGTCTGGACTTGGTGAATTTTAAGGACCACTTTAAATGCTTTATGGTTTCAGCTTTCATATTAGATAAGATGGATTCAGTCAGATGTGTAAAAATTTGGAGTTGGGAATAATGTTGATTTCAATTCAAGAAGATTGTTGCATCTAAGGAATCTCTTCATATGGGGAAAGGCACAGAGAAGTAGCTGTCCTTCCTGAGGACGTTCAGCTGATCATCATTCTTCATACAGGTGCTGGAAGACAAGGACTGGTTTTATTGAAACCCGGTTGTGTTCATTAACGAACTGCCCATAGGTCCACAGGCGCCTGTTTGTTTGTGTAATTCAGAGCCTGGTATTTAATCACTGGTTAATTTGATGCTGTAGTGAATCAGATATAAACCTCTGGCACCAAATCATTTATTTTTAAAAGACTGAGACCTCTGTGCCCTTTATTGTGACTGCATGGGAAAGGTGGTGAATAAATAATTTGACAAATTGTGGCTACAGGAAATTGCTATTTAATTAACTGAGGAAAGTGGATATGAGGAAGGGGAAGCTAAGGTGGCTTTGTAGAGAGGCAGAATAGAGTAGATACCAAGGTTCAAATTCTCTGAGGTCACCTTCCTGCTGTTTAACCCTCCATAAAATAAAATGAAAGTATTAATATATACCTATCCATATGGTACTTGTGAGGATGAAATGAAAGTATTAATATATACCTATCCATGTGGTACTTGTGAGGATGAAATGGGTTAATCCATGCAAAGTGCTTCATAACTATGGCACAAAGTAGTGATCAATAAATGCTACCTGTAGAAAGAATAGTGCAACCAGAGATAAAGAGGATGTAGATGCAGCTGGTGGTGCTGCAGTCTCCCATCTCATTCACTCTTGGCTAACTTTTGTGTATCTTTGTAAAGCAAAAGAATAACTGCCCAACATCTCTCCATTTTTCCCAACTCCCAGCCCCTGGTCATCACCAGTTTAGTAATTTCTATGAGTTTGGCTTTTTTAGATCCCACATATAAGTGGTATCTTATGGTGTTTGTCTTTCTCTGTCTGAGAGAGAAGTGCTTATTTCACTTAGCATAATACTCCCAAGGTTCATCCATGTTGTTGCAAATGGTAAGACTTCCTTCCTGTGGCTAAATGATATTCCATTGTGTGTGTGTGTGTTGTGTATCTCACATCTTTTTTCATTCATCTTTTGATGGTCAAAGAGTACAAACTTCTTAGTTATAAGATGAATACGTTCTTGGGATCTAATGTACAGAATGGTGATTATAATGAACAATACTGTATTATGTATTTGAAAGCTGCTAAGAAAGTAGGTCTGATGTCTTCTCACCACAAAATAGAAATGGTAATTATGTGACCTGATGGAGCTGTCAGCTAAGGCAGTGGTAGTGATCATTTTGCAACAGTAAGTGTATCAAATTTACACATTGTATACCTTAAGCTTCCACAATGTTATATGTCAATGATGTCTTAATAAAGCTGGAGGAAAAAGAAGAATTGCTGCCCAATCAAAGTGATAAGGGAAGGCCGTCAACATTTTATGAAGGCTTCTTCTTACCTTCTCAAGACCCACAACGAACATCTTTTGGGTGAAACCTTCCTCAGTAGTTTTTGATGGAATTAGCCGCTTCTTTTTCCGGTAGAACTTTGTTCATGTTCAGCTGACTGCCTCTTCCCTGGCTTAGGACTGGTTCTGTATGGTCTGGCTTTTTTCACTTAGTATAAAAGCCAGAATACAAGGACCACATCTCACTGACCTTCGGAATCGTTACTGCCTCTGGAATTCAGCAGTCTCTTAATAGCTCTTGAATTTGCTTTCCCAGGGGCAGGGAAGGCAAGAGACCATATAGCTTCCACATTTCCAACTGATTCATAACTCAGGAGGAAATCTTGGATCTTTTTGGAAGCGCTCAGTCGTTTTGTTGGTACCGTTGGCTGAAGTAGGGTTCAGATATTAATAGATTCAGGCAGGCTGGAGCACAGCCTACAGCTAAAGCTGAACGAGTCACCTTTCACTCAACGTACTTCTTTCCTTGCAGATAGATACTCAGCATCAGTTTGTGGATGCTCTCCAAGGTCAGAAAAACCAGCCTGGGAGAAAAAAAAAAAAATCATAGAGAGGTATCTTACAATGCTCTTCCGATGTCAGCTAAAAATTGGTGTGCTGTGATTCCCAGTGGCACAAAGAGATGTTACTTTATGACAGTATTTAATTCTGAAATTGAGCCCAGCAGGGGGAGAAAACATCTTAGCATGAATTTGCAAATATCTGACATAGCTGTATATGGGAAATACTTTTAAAATATCAGAAAATCCAACGATCTAACTTCTACCTTATGATGTATTTAACCCTGTGGGAGAAGACTTCTTTACTATGCATGGGATGACCAAAAGGTTATTTGAATTTTTAATCTGCAGATATTTGATCTGGCAGGCAACATGTTTGTTTGACACATATCTTGGAATATGATGTAAAAATTCATCTCACCAGGCAACAGAAATTGAAAGGGTTATTGTATTAGTCAGTTGGAGCTGTCATAACAAAGTGTCGTCGACTGGATGGCTTAAACAACGGAAATTTACTCACAGTTCTGGAGGCTGGAAGTCTGAGATTAGGGTGCCAGCAGGGTTGGGTTCTGGTGAGGGCTTTCTTCCTGACTTGCACATTGCTGCTTTCTCCCTGTGTCCTCACGTGGCAGAGAGAGAGTACGCTCTTTCATGTCTCTTCTTTAAAAGGCACTGATCTCATCAGGAGGGCACCACTCTCATGACCTTATCTAAACCTAATTACCCCACAAGCGCCCCATCTCCAAATGCCATCACATTGGAGGTTAGTGAATAAACATAATGAATTTGCTGGGGGAACATAACTCAGTCCATAGACGTTATATAGGAAGCTCCCTAGATTGTCTTATTTTTCTCTTCTCTTCTCTTTTCTTGTCTTACTTTCTCCTTTCTTTGCCTTCCTATATTGTCTTTACTTCCTGTCATGTTCTCTCTCTTCCCCTCCCTCCCTCCCTTCTCCTCCTCCTTCCTTCCTTGCCCATTTCCATCCTCCCTTCCATCCTCCTTCCTCTCTCTCTCTCTCTTCCCACCCCTCTCTCTTACACCCCCCTGTCCCCCAAAGCTCCTTGTGATAACATGCTTCAAGGCACAGACATTTTGGGGTTGAATCTGATAGGCAGATGTGTTTTGCTTGGTTCAAAATATTTGAAAAAAAAAAATGGAGGCACTATTTTAAAAAGTTAAATTAATACTAGGGTATGTAAATTCTCTAGAAAGATCAGAGATCTAGCCCACAGTCCCTGGGAGGCAATACTACAGAGTGATGAGTACAAACTCTGGAGTCAAGCTGCCTGAATTCACATCCCGGCAGTCCAGGTACGCCTCCTGGCTATGGGACCTTAGACAATTAACTGTCCATTCCTATGGCCCTAGTTTCTCATCTGTAAAGTGAAGATAACATTTCAAATTCTTCCACTGTCTTTCCGCCACTGAGGTTTAGTGTCATTTTCCATGTATCATTCGCCTTGCACAGTGTTTTTTACCTTGTAAGAGAAGAATCATTTCTTTGTTCTTGGAAGTAGAGAAGTGAAAACGATTGAGAGAGATTGGTAGAGTGAGGGAGGGAAGGGAGAGAAAGGTAGGTAGGTAGGGATTGATTTATATTTTAGGAAAAATAATATATACCTTATTTATTTGGGGGAAGGGGCATATTTTGCGCGTATATCTTCTACCTGGCTTCTGTTGGCATTTGGTTTATATTTCTGATTCCATAGGCATTTAATTTCTCTCCCCTTGCTTTAGGAAGAAAACAATAATTATAGAGAAGCACGGAACATTGGATAAAGCACTAACTCCAGAGTTAGAAGACCTTGATTCTGTTACCAGCTCACTGATTATCTGTGTACCTTTGGGCAAGTCAGAATTCTTCTCTAGGTCTTTATTTTCTCATTGAAAGAGGTCATAATAATTCATATCTTGTCTGCTTCACTGGATTTTTATAAGTTCAAATCAGAGACCATATAGGCCCTCACTTTACAAAATACCCAGTGTGACACAGTTGGGAGAGTACTGACAGTTCTAATATCAATCCCAGTGCCACCATGTTTTTATAACTCATGATTTCTGAAAAGTCAGGAGATTAAAGTCTGGTAGAATTCCTCTGCGAGTTATCTTGCTAGTCCCTGGAGGGCTTGTCCCGAGCTGTGCTTTTGTTTGAATGTCTGTTGCTAGTCCTGGCTGTTCTTCATTTTCTGGGGAGACGCCATCTCAGTTGAAACAGGTATCAAGGAACAGTGTGAAGGTTCAGGTCATCTTAGTAGTATTTTCTAGGACTTGTGTCTTGGAAAAGACATCTGGAACATCTTCAAGCTCATTGAAACAGGATGAAAGCGGGTGGCCCAGAATATAATGCTACGGAGGCAGGGTTTATGATGAATTGTGAGGACAGAAACACCTGAATGTGTCAAGAACTTTAGAACCAAGGAAGTCTTTAGATGCTCTCTGATCCAACTCACCATTTTATAAATGGGAAAACTGATGTCTAGAGAAGTGCCCAGTGCTAGGGTTAACTAATAGAAAGAGCAAGAATAGAGCTTGACTCTTGACTGTCAATCTAGCACTCGTGTCCAACAGTCAGAGTGGAAGAAGTGTGCTCTTTTTTTTTTTTTTGCGATACGCGGGCCTCTCACTGTTGTGGCCTCTCCCGTTGCGGAGCACAGGCTCTGGACGAGCAGGCTCAGTGGCCATGGCCCACGAGCCCAGCCATTCCGTGGCATGTGGAATCTTCCTGGACCGGGGCACGAACCCGTGTCCCCTACATTGGCAGGCGGACTCTCAACCACTACGCCACCAGGGAAGCCCCGAAGTGTGCTCTTGAAGTCACAGAAACCTGGGGTGAAATTGTAGGTGCTCTCCATTGTCGTTTCTGATGGCAGTCCATTGGATGGTTGGGGATAATGAAATGAGATGCACACAGTTCTAGGCACAGAGCACAGTCTCAATAAATATTGATTTTCTTTGTTTACTCTGTTTCTTTTTTAAATGTGCACAGGGAGTGGGGCATAACTTCTCCCCCTACTCCCCCCTCGCCCCACTCTCTGCATCCAACCCTCTCTGGGCTGCCTTTTTCTAGGAAATTCTTATGTAACTAGTCTGAGTAGATCACACTGTTTTATTTAGAGAATTCTTTGCATTTGCTTCTATCTTTGCTACCCAAGCTCTACACTCTAATTTAATGACGACGATGCCAAATTCAGCTCTGTTTGTTCTGAACAGTCTTGTGCAGATGGACGCTGGTGATATGTGAAGAATCATGCCACATCAGATTTCACTTGAAAGTCCATAGGCATACCTTCTTAAAACAAAAACAAACTACTTTATTTTCCTGGGAAGGGACATAAATCATGTATTTTTGTTACCCCAGAAGACCAACAGAGGACAAGCACTGATATTTCAAAGGTGACAAGCAATCTATAAGAAGGAATCACAATCTGAGCCCCATTATACTCCAGCTGATATATACTGCAGTGGGGTTTATAGGTGTTTCTCTAACAATATTTAATAAAAGACCCAGGCCCCTTTGTCACTAGTTTCTAATCCTACAGGGGGCCTTCAGTAGTCTTAAGCATCCTGAGTTAAGGTTGTATCAAGGGTTCCAGCTCAGAGCAGAATGCTATCACCTGTTTTGGGGTCCTGGATCTCTGGAGTCTAAAGTTTGAAAGTATTAGGATTTAATATAAAAGAGCCACAGAAGCGGTGATGCACAGTACAGCTTTACTATTTTAACAGAGAGTGTAATACGAAACAAATGTCATGAACAGTATTGCACATGGACATAGAATTTGGAGATCTGCCTGTTTCCATACACTTTGTGATGGCATCAGCCACGTGTAACATAGTCACAGGATCGAAAAGTTACGGAGGGCTAAAACTGGCCCAGTGAAATCAATGCCAACTTTGAAGGGAGACTGTGGATTCAAACCCAGGGTCTTAGGCTTACTGACTTTATGCCTTGGACAAGTGATCTAATAATCTCTGAGCCTTGGTTTCCTCATCTTGACATGGGAGTATCTATCTCCTATAGTAAGTAGTCAAGTGGAATAAATGGGGTGATGGGATGCTACCTGTGGAGTACCTAGCATAGTGTCTCATATGTTGAAATGACAGCTACTGGGTATTAACCAGGTGCTAGGGGCTGTTCCTAGTTTTACCTTTTGAGATTAGCAACTATTAGCCTCTTATTCATTTTGGTATCATACTGTGCTTAATGATGTGTTTTAAAATTTTTATCCATTCATCCTTCTGGTAGTCACCTTAACTGTGGTTCTTAGAAATTCTTGCTAGACTGATCCAAACCTTTAGATTGAGCCTGGCCTTCAGTGTGTTCAACTTCTCCTTTGAAGTTCAGTCTCAGACATTGCCTCTTCTTGCCTTCTGGCTTTTGGGTAAATATGAGACTGGAAAGGACCATTGCTTGAGAGAGGGACCTGCTTTAGGCAAAGCACCATCACCACTTGGGCAAAAGTCAGATGGCTTTTCAGGTTTATATTTAAAAACCTCATTGTGGGACTTCCCTGGTGGCACAGTGGTTAAGAATCACCTGACAATGCACGGGACACGGGTTTGAGCCCTGGTCGAGGAAGATCCCACATGCCTGCCGTGGAGCAACTAAGCCCGTGCGCCACAACTAGTGAGCCTGCACTCTAGAGCCTGCGAGCCACAACTACTGAGCCCGCATGTCACAACTACAAGCCCGTGCGCGTAGAGCCCGTGCTCTGCAACAAAGAGAAGCCACTGCAATGAGAAGCCCGTGCACCGCATCGAAGAGTAGCCCCCGCTCGCTGCAACTAGAGAAAGCCCGCACGCAGCAACGAAGACCCAATGCAGCCAAAAATAAATAAATAAATGTATATATTAAAAAAAAGAAAAAAAACCCTCATTGCTTTGGGCTCACTCAGTTTCTCTCTCTGAGCATCAGGTCATTCTTTAATTGGGGAGTTCTGTTTGTTTTTTTCTTTCTTTTTTTGGGGTAACTATTCATGACCTTTTAGGATCTTTTGTCTGTGAACAAAAAGCATTTGTCCTAGGCTCGTTTTGAAAAATCTCAGTTGTTTTCTATGTCTCAAGATTTTCTCAGGATATCCCAGGTCTCTGAAGATGTTAATTCTGTTTTGATTCTCTGCATAACCAGACTTGCTTGTGAAGCACTCTTGAATCCTCTTGAAACTGTCTCCAGGCTTGTGCCTTCCCCTGAGGATGGAGAGGCAATCTTTCTTAGGCAGATGTGTCTCCCCTCCATCCCCTGTCCCCATCCTCAAGCTAGGGGAATTGTCAGTTCCTTACTTTCTTCCATCCTCTTGTCTCAAGGGACCTAACCGATGACTCTAAACACTTTTTCTCTCCCTACCCTCATTTTTACCAGGCACTGATTTTTATATCTGCTGTTTGTGTGATAGAAGATAAGCAACAAAGATAAGGTTGTGACAGTTTAATTTCCTGGTACATTTGTCAACTTTTCTGCCTTACTTTGGTTCTTCCTCTTTCTGGACTGGTACCAGAGCATTATTAGATATGCAAGGGCTGGAATTACCAATGGTATGAATTGAAAACAAAAGCAACTCAAAGACACATCAGCAGAGTGGCAGGGATGTGTGGCCATGGGGTCCTAGGTGGCTCGCAGAGAGCAAGGGTTGGATAAACCTATGTGAGAAATTCTCTCTGGGGTTTCCTAACATCCCCTTTCTGATTTTTGAAAATATTTTTACTCAGGGCCTTGGCATCCTATGAAACAAGGAGATAGCTTAGCTGTTTGAATCAAAATAAACTTGTTATGGCCAGGTAACTCCTTCAAATCTAGATGAGGCAGACAGCTCTCAGCAGTTATGCAGTGGCCTGAGGGAGATGAGTCAGGAGTTTCTCTCTGGGAGGAGCTGACAAGGGTCCATGACAGAGAAACAGTCATTGCCATCAGCAGCCTGGTTGGCAGCTGTGGCCCATGGGTGGAAGATTGAATTGCCTCTGAGGCAAGTCCTGACTAGTTCAGTGTGGCTGCATCTCTGTGAGTAAAATACCAGTGTGACTTAGCCTTCAGCTGGCCCTGCTCCAATCCACTCTCTTCACTACAGCCGAGTGATATTTTGAGAACAGAAATTGGACTGTGTCACCACCGTGATTAAAGCCCAGGCTCCTTTACGTGGCCTCCAGGGCCCAGCAGGGTCTGGCCCAAGCTCATCTTTCCAATTTCTCTTCAACTAGGCAAAGTTCCCTCCTCTAACGAATTCTTCTTATTCTTCTCTATCTGGTATGTTACTCACCTCCCCTTCACCTGTTTCATTTCTATTTCAGGTCTTGGATGAGCAATCACTTCCGTAGAGAATCCTTCTCTGAACCTCTCAGACTAGGTCAAATCCCCATGAATTGATCTCACATTATCGGTAGAACATATAAGTTCTGCTCAGTGCCTTGCCAGGCTATGAGGTCCATGATGGAGTTTTGTTCATCACTCTGCCTCAAAGTGTAGTAGAGGGCTAATTAGTGTTCTTTGAACGTACAGACTAAATGGTCCTCTCCCTTTCTAACTCTGCAATGACAAAAAGTTTAGCCCCTGTAGTTTCCCTTCTGTTTCCTCACCTCCAATCTCTAAGCTGAATTTCTGTTCATCTTTCAAGGTCAAGCTTAATGATCTTCTTTGAGATGTTTCTCATGGTCATTCTTTGTACTAGTCAGAGTAGGCTCAGTGGCTTAAACTAACAAAAGCATATTTCTAGGTCATGAAACGTGTCCATCATGCTGGTCTGGTGACCTGCTCCTCATTCAGGGAGCCAGGCTGAAAGAGACTTCATCTCTGTGCTCCCACACTTTCCAAAAAAGAAAGAAGGAAATGCGTTAAGCCTGATGCTAGCCCTTAATCTTTCCACCCCGGGGTGGTATGCCCCTGCTCAGATTCATGCTTTGTCATATAGCCATGCTTAGTTTTGAAGAGGATGGGGAAGTACAGTTGTATTATGTGCCCAGGAAGAGGAAAACTGGTAATACTGGATGAACAGTACTAATGCTGACTAGCCCCCTCCTATACCTGGCTTTTCTTGGTGTCCTAGTCTCTCACTTACAATGATCGATTCTTCTCCTCTCACATAGTCATATGAAAGACCTTGTAATCAACGAAATCACCTTTGAACTCTTAATGTCAAGCACATTACTCTATAACTCCATCTCCTAGCTTTCCAGCTCACACGCTCCAGTACTCTCACTGGCATAGTTCCTTGCCTCCATCAGGATTCCTGCTGCTGTTAGGGTTCACTTAGGAAGCAAACTCTGAGATGGAGACTGGCATGCAGGAAGTTTGTTAGGGAGTGCTGTAGGGGTGAACATATATGGGGGAAGGGAAAGATACAGGATTGGGCAGAGGGCAGATTTAGCTCATCTCAGTGAGTTCTCTGAACCTGGGATAGTCCTTTACACTTATCTTGAGTTGGGGTAAAGGAGAACCAGCCTCCATTGAAGGTTGTCCTGAGGACGGCAGTGTAACTAAGGATAAGGCAGCTCGATTCAGTCAAGGACAGTTTTCCTAAAAGGCTAACAGCTGAAGATCGTTAGCAGGCGGTACTTCAGGCAGCCGGGGGAATAAGTTCTTCAGTTGTGAGGAGAGATCTGGGCAGTACATTTCAACTGTCTACATCCATCTTACTGTCATCACTTCTGTCCTTAATAGCTGAGGTTCCTTGGTATCTCATTATCATCAGCTCTTTTTTTTTGCAACCTCAGTTCCCTTATTTCTCTTTTTACCTATCCTGTTTGTTTAAAAACTCATCTCTGGGTACACCTAACTTTCCAAGTACCCTGCCCCTACCCCAGATATCTGGATGAGACAGGAAAAAAACACATGGCCATGCTGACTGCTCTCACTTAATATTTATGGCCACAAATCACACATGCCTCTGCAGCCACCTAGTATACTCTATAGTAAATTCTCTTTCCTTCTTTCCAAAATGATTATTTCATAACTTTTCCCCTTTCCTTAAACATCCGATACCTCCTTCCTCTCCTAGTTCTCTTTCTTCTCGTTTCACTGAGGAAATAAAAAAACAAGTAAAGGAGAACTACTTCATCTTTCCACCACCCAATATGCCAACTTATCTCCACCTCTTCCCTTATCTCTTGGTTTCATTCTTGTTGTGAAGATGACTTCCTCCATCTGTGGACTGGAACACAACTCCTCTTGCCTCCCCAGGACTTGACTTCTGCAAAGATCTGTTCTCTCTTCTATACTGTCAATTTTCTTCCCTAGTGTTGAATCATTCCCAATGGCGTGTAAACTCACTGTGATCTTTTCCATCACGAGAGAGTCTTTAAACAAGACTGTCTTTCATCATCGAGTCTCCCTAGAGTTACTGTTTCAGTTTTTCTTCTCTTGATGACAAAATATCTCAAAAAGTTTGCCTTGTTTCTCTGTCTCCTTCATCTTTCATTCTTTCTTTAATTGACTCCAGTCAGGCTTTGCCAGCCACTTTCCCCAAACTACTCTTACCAGGCCAAGGGCAGCAGTGAACTTCTTGCCAAATCCAATGGTTAATTCTCTTCCTATCTTATTCAACTTTCTCAGCATCACGTGACAAAACTGACCATTACTCCTTTCTTGAAACATTTTTCCTCTTGACTTTCATGATATCCACTCTTCTGTAAAGCAAAATTTCTTTTTATGGCCGAGTAATATTCCATTGTATATATGTGCCACATCTTCTTTATCCATTCATCTGTTGATGGACACTTAGGTTGCTTCCATGTCCTGGCTATTGTAAATAGAGCTGCAATGAACATTGTGGTACATGTCTCTTTTTGAATTATGGATTTCTCAGGGTATATGCCTAGTAGTGGGATTGCTGGGTCATATGGTAGTTCTATTTTTAGTTTTTTAAGGAATCTCCATACTGTTCTCCACAGTGGCTCTATGAATTTACATTCTCACCAACAGTGCAAGAGAGTTCCCTTTTCTCCACACCCTCTCCAGCATTTATTGTTTCTAGATTTTTTGATGATGGCCATTCTGACCATGTGAGGTGATATGTCATTGTAGTTTTGATTTGCATTTCTCTAATAATTAGTGATGTTGAGCATCCTTTCATGTATTTGTTGGTAATCTGATATATTCTTTGGAGAAATGTCTATTTAGGTCTTCTGCCCATTTTTGGATTGGGTTGTTTTTTTGTTATTGAGCTGCATGAGCTGCTTGTATATTTTGGAGATTAATCCTTTGTCAGTTGGTTCGTTTGCAAATATTTTCTCCCATTCTGAGGGTTGTCTTTTGGTCTTATTTATAGTTTCCTTTGCTGTGCAAAAGCTTTGAAGTTTCATTAGGTCCCATTTGTTTATTTTTGTTTTCATTTCCATTTCTCTAGGAGGTGGGTCAAAAAGGATCTTGCTGTGATTTATGTCATAGAGTGTTCTGCCTATGTTTTCCTCTAAGAGTTTTATAGTGTCCGGCCTTTCATTTAGGTCTTTAATCCATTTTGAGTTTATTTTTGTGTATGGTGGTAGGGAGTGTTCTAATTTCATTCTATTATATGTAGCTCTTCAGTTTTCCCAGCACCACTTATTGAAGAGGCTGTCTTTTCTCCATTGTATATTCTTGCCTCCTTTATCAAAGATAAGGTGACCATATGTGTGTGGGTTTATCTCTGGGCTTTCTGTCCTGTTCCATTGATCTATATTTCTGTTTTTGTGCCAGTACCATACTTTCTTGATGACTGTAGCTTTGTAGTATAGTCTGAAGTCTGGGAGCCTGATTCCTCCAGCTCCATTTTTCATTCTCAAGATTGCTTTGGCTATTCAGGGTCTTTTGTGTTTCCATACAAATTGTGAAATTTTTTGTTCTAGTTCTGTGAAAAATGCCATTGGTCGTTTGATAGGGATTGCATTGAATCTGTAGGTTGCTGTAAAGCCATTTTTGAAAACATAAATTCCAGAAAATACTAAACTCTTTACTTAAGGTTGTAGGTTATCTTAATTCTTACCATGAACTTTTTATGAGAAAGCAGTGGTGCTCTGATCTCCATTCCAAAGAGAAAAGATCTTTTTTGTTGAATCAGCCCATTATTCTTTGACATGGGATGCATCTCCAGGTTAAGGGGTGAAAGACATTAATTTGCATTAGACAGTAGCTACAGTCTGTATTCACAGTACAACGTGGGAGAAAGTGGCTACACCATCATTTTGTAACAGATGGATTAAAGCATGTGTTAGTAAGAAAAACAAGCAGAGAGGGGCTCGATTCCCTTTCTCTCTCTGATAAAAGCAACACCATGTACAGTGGACACCTAATAAATATTCATTGGTATCAATGCCTGGACACAGAACTCCTTGATTTTGGACATTTAAAACAAGCATCTTTCTTGGTTAGAGATTACTAATAACATATTCAGTCTTCATACTTAGGTTCTTCACTGTTGTGTCCCACCATGCATCTTTCTAGAAATATTTTCAGTTTAAGATGGGATCTTCTGCATCAGCTGAATTTGCACTTAAGCTTTTGTGTTTAACACATCTTGCTTTTTCTCTTGGCTTCAATGGGCATTCGCTTTTTCTAATTTCATTGTAAGATGATTACATTCCGGTTCAACCATCTGACTAACCGTGATATTGCTTCTTTTTTTTCTCCTTCAGATATTGATGAGTGTGCGGCTAAGATGCATTACTGTCATGCCAACACTGTGTGTGTCAACTTGCCTGGGTTATATCGCTGTGACTGTGTCCCAGGATACATTCGCGTGGATGACTTCTCTTGTACTGGTGAGCATTAAGAAGTTGCTTTTCTGATTCAGTCCTTCTCTGTGCCGTATCTGTGTCATTACATTTAGCTCTAAGTACACTAAGTACTATTTTCAACTAAGTAGTTCTTCTCTTGCATTATCTTATCATCAACTTTTTAGGAATGAAGTGATAATAAGAGAAATTTTGTCGGCCTAATTTATTTCCACTCCCAGTATTTCTGTCTCTGTGTGTGTGCGTGCGTGCATGGGTATATGATTTGAAATTGAAGACCCAGTTGCCTATGGTAACACTGAAGGACTTAGAGAGAGACATCAGTTCCAAATTGAGAAAAGTATCAAACTGTTTTCCTTCCATCAAGGTGAAATGTGTTTTTATGTGAGAAAATGTACTTTGTTCTCGTTGGGAAAGATAAGAGGTTAAATTTAAAGCAGGAGCGAGAGTATCTGGTGGGCACGGATTGGGTATATGGGAGCCAGTCAAGACTTTTCACTGACTTATGCTATTGTCAGTTTTGTCCCTCTTCTTCCCTTTATCACTGGGCTGTGAATACAAAACTGGAACTCCACGGACTGTGGTCACTGCCTCTGTGTGAGCAGTGCTGGCTTGGTGGGCATTTGGTTTGGGGTTCCATTATCATTCAAATCACGAACACAGAGACAGGAACAGTAAGTTGGTTAAGGGTGGTAGAAGATTCTGAGTCTTTCTTCTCTTGGATGAAACGTCTTTGAATGCCCAATCTGTAACCTATAAGGAAGGTGCTCCCTGAATACACGATTTCAGTCATGCTGTGTATTTCTCTGACTCTTGGCATCTTTCTCTTTGTCCTAATGACTGATATATAAAAAATGATTTCTTTTTAAACTAATTCATTTATTTTAATTTATTTAAAAAATTTTAAATTTATTTTCACTCACAGTGGAATTCCACTCTTAATATATTTTATTTTAATTTTATTTTTATTTTTTTTTAAATTTATTTATTTATTTATTTTTGGCTGCGTTAGGTCCTCACTGCTGCACGTGGGCTTGCTTTAGTTGTGGCGAGTGGGGGCTACTCTTCGTTGCGGTATGTGGGCTTCTCATTGCGGTGGCTTCTCTTGTTGTGGAGCATGGGCTCTAGGCGTGTGGGCTTCAGTAGTTGTGGCACGTGGGCTCAGTAGTTGTGGCACACGGGCTTAGTTGCTCCGCGGTATATGGGATCTTCCTGGGCTCGAACCCGTGTCCCCTGCACTGGCAGGTGGATTCTTAACCACTGCGCCACCAGGGAAGCCCCAATATATTTTATTTTGAATGGCCTTTTCAGAGGTGTAAAAAGTTATAAAAGTTTGAGAAGCATGTTTGTATGTCCAAATACTTTTGCCATTGATTGTTGTATATTTTTACGTTACTGTTCTTTGGCTAAAGGATTTCAGATTGATGCAAGATTCTGACTCCTGCAGTAGACCAAATATTGTTTACCTGTCTTTTATGTATTATTACAAAATTCCCAGAGAAAAAAGAGACTTCATAAACATTATGCTGTGATCCAAACATTTTAAGGGGGCAAAACTCTTTTGGACCTGTAAACAAATATAGTCTAAAAATCTGTGATATTACAGATGAGTCTTGTTCTGTTCTCAGTGGTCTGTCCAGGTCCTGACTTACGTTAACCCTAACATGAGGCAAAGGCAGTGGATCATCTCCCAACACGGAGGCACCGTATCATGCAACTCAGACCTGATTAAGGCACTGCTGGGTGGAAAGGCCTTGTTGAAATTATATCAGAATACGTAGCACCTGTGCTCTTATTTTCTTCACTGAAGGAGGAAGACAAGAGCTGGTGCTTGTTGAAAGCCTCTTAAGGACAGGTGCTCTGCCTGGTAGTTTGTACAGTGTATATGCAACCAGATGGAAAATGTAGTATTTTAAGAACTAGCTCCAGAGTTACTTTTAGAAAGAGAAATGTGTTGTTTGGAGTAAAAGGCAAGTGTATGATTATCAGTGGGTACACCATCCAAAAAAACAAAGAGTAAGTAGTTCTGCAGGGAAACTTTTTGTTTTGTTTGTGCATGTATTTTGTCTGAGAGAGAATAGAAAAGTTAGAACAAAAGAGAGAAATAAAAGAGGGAGGAGAGAGGAACCAGCCAGAGAGCAGAAGGCTGGGTGCTGTGGAGGACAGGGGTCAACGAAAACTGCTCAGTGAAAGGATGGCTGAAAGGACTTTTAAGGGTAGGAATATTTAGTGTGAGGGGTTTTGTTGTGGTGGTTTTGCTGTATAGTATGCAGGGCGAGTCTTCCTCATGACCCTCTAACTTTCAGCAAAATCTGCCACCTTGAAGACTGGGTGAGACCCTCCCCATTCTGACCCCAATGAATGCAGGTTAACATGAGGGACAGTGGGGAAATGGTACATGTGTGTATAGGATATTGTGACCTCAGGGGCAGAGGTAACCATTCCGATCCTTTCCCTGCCACCCAAAGTACACTTATACAGACATGAATGCAACAATCACAGTCACCACGGCCTCCTCTCAGGAGTGTCAGAAATCTCAGTGAGGGCTTTTGGACTGCCCCCATAGGTCATAGAATTGGGGATAAGATATTTTTCTTAAAAAAAAAACTTCCACTGATCCCAGAATTCTTCTTATATACTGCCCATTTTTCTGCTTCTGTTCATAGCCAGCGTCTTAATTGCATCGTCAGGGGTTACTGCCTTCCTTACATGTACTTGCCTAACACACCCTCTTCATCCACTCCACTAAGTCTTCCAGATGCACCATTCGACAGAGAGTACATTTATCAAGGTCAACCATGAGCTCCATTTTGTTCAGTCTAATCTTCTTACCTCTTGTGACCTCTCAGCAGCATTTAGCAAAGCTGACTACGTCTTCCTTTTTTAAGCACATTCTTTTATTCACTTCTGAGACAATGTATTTCCTGATTTTCCTTCTATGTCACCGATCACACCTTCCCAGTGTCCCTAGCTATTCTTCTCCCTCTGCTGATATCTTAAAGGTTACAGTACTGTAGAGCCCTGCCCTGGACCTTTTCCTCTTGTTCATCCATGTCGTCTTTTCAGATGCCTCCATTCAGTATGATGACATTACAGCATCTCTATGTTAATAACTCGTAAATTTCTATCCAGTTCCAGTCTTTCTCCTGAGCTTCTGAATCATA
This sequence comes from Globicephala melas, assembly GCF_963455315.2. Classification (NCBI taxonomy): domain Eukaryota; kingdom Metazoa; phylum Chordata; class Mammalia; order Artiodactyla; family Delphinidae; genus Globicephala; species Globicephala melas. The sequence continues at coordinate 35,093,807 of NC_083321.1, read as the reverse complement.
TATTCAACTTGACATCTACACATAGGTATTTAATAGGCATTTCATATTAACATGTATGAGATAGAACTCTGGATTTCCTTCCATCCCCGCAAACCTCCTCCTCTTCCAATTTTCTGCATCTCAGCAAATGAAAGCACCATCTATCTAGTTTTTCAAGCCAGGAAGCTCCGGGTGATACTTGATTGCTTTCTTTCTCTTGTCCCTCCCTTTCAGTCTGTACATCAGACTTGTTGAATCTACCCTCCACACGCTGTCCTAAGTCCGTCCACTTCATCCATTTCCGTCCATATCCTCTACTACCAAACTACGAGACGTCCTCAGTGATTACCATTCTGGACCTGCTGCTCAGGCTTGCTCTACTGCAACTCTCTATTCACAGAGTGATGAGGGCAAACTTGTAAAACCAGGACTTTCTGAAGATCTCTTGTAGTTTTCCATTTCTCAGAAAATCAAGTTAATTCTCCTTATTTTGATTTAAAACCCTATGCGACTTTTTTCCTTTCTGCCTCTCTGACTTTATCTTGTACCATTTCCATCCTTGTCCTTTAGGAGGTGGCCACCCAAACTTTTGACTTTGTTTTTTTTTTATTCAACAGGCTTGTTCTGCCTTAGGACAGTTCTACCTTGGCTACTTAGAATATAGCCCGGCACAGGGCAGTGCTCAATAAGTATTGAATGAGGGAATGAATAAAGCTGCTTGACCCTGGGCTAATTGTTTACTTCTCTAAATCGCACTTGTAAAACATTGCTCATATCTGTTGTACCTATAGGTTACTGTGAACATCAGATAATATGTGTGAAAACATTTATCATGGCCCTTGTATCAGTCAGGTTAGGCTGTTCTGCAGTAACAACCTCAAATATGAGTGACTTAAAATAATCAGGTTTTGTTTGTTGCTCATGTATTTCACTGGTCAACAGGAGTGGTGCTCTGCTTATCATAATGACTTTGGGATGTAAGCTGATGGAATAGTCACTATTGTGAACATTGCTAGTCACCAAGACAGGGAAAAGAGAGCCTAGAGCATCTTGTATCAGCCAAAATATAGTCTAACCAAATCCCTTTGACCTACAACTCATTGACTAACTATAACTAGTTACCAGTCCTCAAACAACTACAAGGAGAAGAGGAAAGGCCTTCCTACCATGTACCTAGGTTTGACAATTAGACCTATTTGGTGAATGGTGCTAATAAATACCATAGCAAATGATACAGTAGATTCTTAACAAATTTTGTGTCCATTGACATGAAGAGCTGTTGATTAAAGTCACCTTATTTTTGAGTCGCAGTTCACAATGTGATGGGGAATGTAGCCTCAAAAAATAATGATGATATTAAACACATTGTACTGAGTGCTATGATGGAAGTTCAAGCAAAACGCAATAAGAAAAGGGTGTTTGATTGTCAGGTTGGAGCATCTGGAATGTGTTTGCAAGCCAAGGGGAGCTATTGGAGTTTACCAAGGCATGTTAGCACGCATGTAAAGTAGAAATTTGGGAATATAGATGAGATGTGAATGGGAATATGGAATATTGATGGGAATGTGGAGAGGTAAGAGACAAGCATCCTTCCTGATGGTCATTTCTCCTCTAGACCAGATTCAAGGTCCTCCATTAGACATTTCTATAGTAAGCTGGAACTCTGACCTTTACCTTGGTGTCCTGAAAAAAATAAGCCTGTCAGGCCAAGTGTGCTCTTTATAAGATAAGCAGGTCCACAGCTTTAATTTCTGTCATTTCTTTATTGGCAAAGAAGACTTCTTCCCCCAAGTGGTTAGTAGTCTATGTAATAAATGAGGTATATAACAGATATCTGCCACTGTAAGATGTCTTTTCAGATGCTTTGTTTCCAGAAGAAATTTGCTAGGAGAAATTGACAGGCCTGAAGACGTCCTTTTGTCTGCCATGAGTTCCTGACATGGCATTTCTCATTATTGACATTCTTATTTCCAAAGATCATTCTAGTCTCTGTCCCAAATCAGTTAGTATCTGCTGCCACTGTTCAGTTGGTTTTCAAAGTACATTGGGCCATTTTTTTCTCTCCTTTTTTTTTTTAGTTTGTCATTTACTCTGGTGCTAACATTTTAGAAGTTAGTAGTCATATAGAAAATCTCCATTCAACCAAAAATGAGTGAGCGTATAATTAAAGAAGACATATGAGCTTTGGTGGTACATTGATTTATTGAATGATGGATTCACTCATTCATTCACTCACTCATTCATTTATTCATTTATGTGTCCAATATACAATTAGTGTCTGTCATGAGTGTTAGGAAATATGGCCAAAGACATTAGTGACAAATGACCTCTTTGCCCAGGAATTTCATGATTAGTGAGGCAAGATCTTCAGCTGAGAAAACTCAAATGTGCATTCACCATCAAATATGTTCCAAGTTTACCAAATCAATCCCTCTTTAAAGTCTTAGTGGGGTTTAGTTAAGTACTGGGTATTTCACATCCTATAGTGTTGGCCCTTGACAAGTTCCAGAGAAGGATCCCCAAAATTGCCCTTCCCAGTTCTATGCTGTAACAACAGTTCTTTGAGAAAGGAGAGGAAAGACAATATATCAAACAGAAAAGAAATGTTACCTCTTTCCTACATTTTATTCTGGTTAAAAAGTGAAAAAGTCATATCTCGCGGGATAATAAAAGTTCTGAGGATTCAACATTGAAAATAGTCACCTAGAATTTTAAAATGTGCTATAACTTAATCATTACTGTGATGGCTGGGGTTCCCTGACATAACTGTGTAATTTGTATGAGGCTCCATGCTTTTTTCTAGGAACATTTCTGTTGGTGAAATCGAAAACATTGGACCTTTGTCACTGGGGGAGTTTTTGGCCTTGGAATTTGTGTGTGATTCTAAATCACTTTCTGTTCTGTAAGAGATCCCTGAGTTGCCCTTACTTTTTTATGAATTTTGAAGCTGGAGGAGTATCAAAAATTGAGGTTGGGGAGTCCTTTCCTCTTCCCTGGAGCCTTTGATTTTTGAAATGGTCAACCTGCTTGATTTATTGGTCCCTGACTTTCATTTATCCCCAGTTAAACTCCCTGTGTTTAGGTTGTTTGATAAGACATTACCTTTGAATACTCAGGAAGCTTTAAAGGAGGATACTTGTGATTTATGATCAAAGCATGCAGCAGTAAGACAGGTACTTGACAGTAGTGGGTAAGCACCCATTTTTATGCCAAAAACTTTCCGTAAAGGTAAGAAATAAAGGGAACAAGTGAGATAACAAATATCATATGTGATTTCCATTATCTTGCTAAGAGATTTTTTTATGTTTTTTGATATTGGCATGGAAGAGAGCTTGAAGGAAGTATGTATTTGAAATCAAGTAAGCTTAGTTAAAGTTAGATATAATAGTCTATTAATTGAATGGTTTAAGTTAAGTACCACATAATGAAAGATGTGAGATAACAGTTTAAAAGATGTAAAAGAAATTTGACACTAGTTTTCTGGAAGATGTTTTCCTACTAAGGTCGATGAAATACAGAACATTTCAAATATGAGATACCTGATGTTTTCTCATTGAGCAGGGCCATATGAAATGGAGCTAAAGTAGAAAATCCTCCACCTTGATTGAGCACAGAAGTAAATTATGCAGTGATTATCCTTATCTTTCAAGCACATAGTGTGTGCTTGTTTCGGACACATTTGCTCTGGTATACTTTTGACTCTCTGGCATCATAAAAGGTGCAAGTTCTAATTACTTGCCTCTCAGTCAAGAGGTGATACAGACATAAGAATAAAATTCCAGTCATGGACCTGTAGACTACTTTTACTTTAGTGGGAAATGCTGTGTCAAAGGCTTTAGAATGCAAAACATTTTATTAAAGATAACAGACTACATTTATTGATATATTGAATAAGAAAAGTCAAAATAAGACTTGGACCTTTGGATATTTCAAAACCCAATTAAAAACTCTGATGTTCTTTGGAGGCATTTGCCTTTTGTTTTGATTTGTTTGCCTGGTATATTCATTTTTTCTTCCCTTTATTTAGAAAGACTTTGTCACCTTCCTCCCCCTCCAGAGGAGGGATGTGAAAGTACCAAAGTAGGATTCCAAAATTCTAACCCTTTAGGGCAGAGGGTCTCAACTCTCATCTCAGATTAGAATCACTTAGGACATGAATTTTAAAAAGTCGATACCTGGGATCTACCCCTTGAGGCTTTGATTTTCATTTGGTCTGGGGTTGTGACCTGGCTTCAGTGTTTTTGTTTAAACGTCCAAGTGATTCTAATATGCAGTCATGGTTGAGAGCTCTTGCCTTTGTAGAGCAGAGATGGTTAGAGTTTGGAGGGAATATTGGGGTGGGGTTGGAATCAGAGAGAAGAATTGCCCTCTATATTGTAGACTAGAAAAGGATTCCTTTGAATGGGTGGTGGGTGACATGGTGGCAGAAGGTAATTAAAGCAGAGATTGGGATGGTTTCTGGAGGGAAGGGCTCTGCCTCCAAGGCTGCCTTCTGGGATGTGTATAAGACTCTGGGGAGAGAATGGCTGTGGGATGCTCTGTAGGTAGGGTCTCATGGGGAGGTCCCGAATCTTCAATTGTGTCCTGACTGTTACGATGACTCAAAAATGGGACATCTCCATGGTGACCTGTGTGTTCCACGGGCCAAGGACCAGACTGATGTCTCTCTGCGAGTGTCTTGATTACTTGGAATCTCCTAGAACCATGACACAGACAGATGAAAGCAAAGAATCCTAAAAATGACTGAGACATTTTCACTACCCCACTAGTGCAGAAGAATAGGAGTTCAGAACCATTCATTAAGTTGAAACGAAGAAATTATAGAAAGCTACATTACTTGCACGTACAAATTTGTGACTGGGCTTCTCTGCCCATCATCTGTTTTCACAGGTACAAAACAAAACAAAAAAGTTAACAAAAGGAGAAAACAGGGAAAAATTGAGAGACCCCTCTAAACAGGGTTCATGGAGTGAAAATTAATAGAATATTTGGTTTTCCGGGCCAATTTTAGTTTTCCATATGTAGTCCTGGAAAAGCCGAAGACCAGAAACTTACTCCATTTAGCAACAGTAGTGTTAAAATAGTGCTAAGGTTTATTAAAGCCAGGAAATATGTCTTAGGGAGGATATCAAAGGGCATATCCCTTGATATTTTAGGATGAAGGATTTGTCTGGTGTTTGGCTTCCTTGTTGGGTTTAACTGAGAGGTTTTTGTTTGTTTGTGTGTGTTTGGTTTTTCGGTTTTTGTTTTTTTATCAGCACATATTGTAAAGGATCTGAACCACATTAACTGCTGCAGACCAACTAGCATAAACGATGGATCTTGCCCCTAGGGTGTTTGTGCACAAACCTATTAAGAACTGTGTTGCCTTTGACTCCAATTCATCGTAAAAGCCTTGTTAGTGTTTCTGTATACTCCATTGTTGGAGTTGTGCATGCAGAATGACAATTAAGCTTTCACATAAAGGGGTTTGATTAAGGATGCTTTAGCACTTACAACACCGTTGAGGCCAGCCTTGCAGCCCTGCTTATATCCACATTTGAGTCAACACAATGAATGGGCATTTCTCTTTAATAACCCAGCAAGCTATCATGTATTCTTTATTTCCATCTTAAAGATTTGGTAAATGCATATATGTTTAGCTGTTTCCACACTTGTCTAAGATATAGCGAAGTATCTTTGGATTATGTTTCCTTTATGTAAGAGTATTGAAAATATACATTACTTATTCTTGAGCCGAATGAAAGCTCTACATTCTCATGGTTAAAATCTGGTGTATAAACTGGTGTATAAATTCAACTTGTTGCAAGCTTTGGCAGTGCCACCTTTTTACTTTGTAAATTAGAAAACCGTTAAAGTTCTCTGCTTCTTCATCAGTGTCCTCTGTACACTTTCATGGAGTTGTTGAAGGATAAAGTGAGATGGTGTAAGTACTCGGTTCAGATGATTTTAGCTTAAAGAATGATTTAAGAAAAACCCAACTCTACCGGCTTAAATGATAAATTTATTCTCTTATAACAAAACGTCTAGGACAGTGTTTCTAGAGTTAGTTAATTTAGCTGCTCCGTGACATCATCAGTGACATAGATTGTTTCTAACCTTTTACTTTGCTGTTTTCATCGTGATAGTTTGAAACTTGATCTGACTCCCTTCCAGGTCTCAGAATGGCTGAGGCAACCCCATGCATCATATCTCAATTTAACAATGTCCCAAAGTCATAAGGGAAAAGAGGATTTCCTTCCTAGAGTCCTTTGTTAAGACCAAGGATAACTTTATCAGAAATCCATCCCTAGAAGATCTGTTTTCATGTCTCCTTGGCCAAAATTGTTTAATATGCCTATTAATAAATTATACCTTAGAAAAGCAAATAGAATTACCTTGAATCAAGATTTATCCCTGAGGTGGGGCAAGTCCTGGTTTCCTTTATAATACTTGGGTTGTATTGTCAAGGAAGGAGATGATATGTATGTATGTGTAGATCCATAATTGTCTAGGCAACTGACAGCATCTGTTGTCTATTCAAAGCCTTGAAAACTATTTCAAGCGTAGGAGTAATTAAAAGAAATGCAATTAGATGCTTATACTAAATTTATGTATGTGCCTATCTCTGTGTAGATATATGGATAGATATTATATTTATTTACATATATGTCAACCACCCATTTTTGGAAATGGTTTAGGAAACAGGCACCTTTTCATACATTGCTGGTAAGAATATAAATTGATACAAACGTTCTTGAGGATAATTTGACAGGATGTATCAAAAGGCCTAGAAATATTTATTTACAGCAACTTATTCTAAAGAAACAATCAGTCACAGCTACATATGTGAGAAGATTTTCATTGTGCCCATTTATTCCACTTATTATTTATAAGAAAAGAAACTAGAGGCAGCCTAAATATGAACTAATGAAAGTTTGATTGAATAAATTACAATATATTCATATATTGGAATACAATGAATTTTAAAATAATATTCAGAAGACTATTCAGTGTCAATGGAAAATTCTCATCATACAGTATGATGAAATTCTAACCAGTATGTATACTATTTTCCAATTTAAATAATAAATAAAAACTATCTACGGATATACATAAACACATAGAAATAGAGGCAGGGAATATTCCCCCAGATAAATAGGTATCAGAAAGTATCTGTGAATGGAAGATTATATGTGATATCTTTTCTTTACACTTTATGTGTTTTCCACTTTTTTCTGTGGAATGGAATACAATGCAGTGAACTGTATTACATTTTAGTTTTAGAAAAGTGTTATTAAAATATTAGAAAACAAAATGCTAGATAAAGATGACATTGAGTTTATTCCTCCAAAATCTCCTACGTGTCATCCTACTAAATTAAATTTTAAAAAATGTTTATGACTTGGTTGTGCTAATGCATTTCATCCTTAGTGACATAGATTAGGAGTCTGAACTAAAGAGATTAAAAGCAATGGCTTTGCTTCATCAGGTTTCTGAGTAATTTGATTGGCCAATATGTCAGTTGAAGGGCACTTGCAATTATGATGCTGTTTTCGTCCTTTGAGGGTCCTAGAAGGTAATCTGATAGCCAGGTTCTACCTGCCCTGTTTTTCTTCAGCTCTTCTGGCAGGGTTTCCAGATTCAAGGCAATTTGTCCAATTTTTTTTTTTTTTTTTTTTCTTGACTGTAGCCAAGTCAAAGAGAGAAAGTGAGGGGAGACAGAAAAGTCCCAGGATTTTCATAGAAAAGCAACCACTGGATGAGAATCAGGCAACGTAGATTCTAGTTCTACCCTGGATACCAGCTCACTGAATGAACGCCACTGTCTCAATATTTTCCTTTGCACCTTGAAAGATTAAGGATTAATTAGCTCAATAGTTTTCAGTCAGAGGAGCTGGGATTCCAAATAAGATTTCTTTTGAAAGGAGTTCAGCTTATTTAAAAAAAGACGTAATCTCGCAAGCTACTACTTTTCTAATTCTGTGATTCTTTAAGATATGGTTCCTGACCTCTAGGAAATTATGATCTCTTTGGGGGGCATACAATTTACATTTTAGGAGCATAATTTTATAAGGCATATAGGTGCTAAATTGTGAGGTGTGAGTGTAAATGATGTGGGAAAGAGCACTGGTGCTGGGAGAAAGAAGGGCATTAATTACTACATGGTAGAGAGAATGTGTTTTCCACAGGGAGCTGTCTGAATGGGTTTGATTTTGACGTTGAGTGGGAGATGGCATAAGAGAAATAAGATACAATAGGGTGAGTGGTGCTTTAGACATAGATCCATCTCCATGTTGGTCAATCTACAGCAAACCTGGAGGTGTCCTGGGTCGAAGTGGGAAAAACAGAAGGCTCTGAATCAGACAGACCTGGGTTCCTGCCCCAACTCCAGGCATTTATTAGTAGTGTCAACTTGAATCAGCTTTGGGGAAATGGACATACCTTTCTCCCAGACTCTTGTGAGGAGTAAATTAGATAATATTTCTAAAGTGGTTGGAAGAGAGCTCAGCACAGAGCTCTCTGTGTTTGTTCAACAAACATTATCTACTACTACCTCTATTTTACAGGTGAGGAATCTTACTTGAGACACAGGGAGGTTAGAGAGCACATAGCCACAGCCCTTGGGAGTGCTGGAGGAGGGGTAGATAGGAATGAAGGACTTCTACCTTCAGAGACTCAGATGCAACCTCCATCAGAGCTCTTTGGAAGATGCCTTTAAAATGCTAATGCAATATGGACTGCAGAGGCTCAGTCAACATTGGCCATTATTAGAATGACAGGCAGAGCCTGGGACTTGGGTCCAAGAGAATCCTATTTAACCCACAGCTCTGCCCTTTATAAGCTTTGGGATATAGGTGTGATTCCTTAAGTGCCCTACGGCTCAGTTTGTAACCCCAAGAAAGCAGGTTGGGTTTTAATGTTCAGACACATGAAAAAGCCCAACCCAATGACTGACTCTGAGATGGTGCTCCGAAGCACTAAGACTTGATCAACAAATTTCCCTTTCTCCCTTCTTCTCACCAAGTGGCTCTAGAAGCACTTCCAGGGACACCGAGGCTCTTTGAAGTACATCTGGAAGCCCCTTGTCTTTAGAGGCTCAGTCTCTGTTGACAGTGTCCAGATTCTCTGGGAGCCTGCAGTTAGATGCTTTGGGCTCATGGGTTAAGGAGATCAGCAAAAAGTAGATTCCCAATGGTCTGTAACTAGCAAGGAATACATTCCTTTATTTAAAGAAAAATACCACCTCTAGAGTCATTCGTTTTGTAAGTTCCTGTAGACCAGAGCTTTGGAATATGTTCTATAAGCTCCCTTAAAACATTTATGTTTATTCCCTGAGGAAGGAAGCCCCCTAAACTGTGAACACCTTTGGCATTTATCAGCTCTGCTGGCTGGCATCTGGTTAGTCCTTAGGGGCAGCCATAGGAAAAATTGCTTTCAGGACAAGGGTCAGAAGCTTGGTCTAGGTTGGACTCCAGGATGCGGTTTTGACAGTTGGGAAATGTCCTCGCAGGGAAATCACAGCATACAGAGAGATGTGTAAAGCCAACAGTGAGTTTGTCGTCCACCTGTTGAATACCCGATGCCTACATGGGTATTCTGCATTGTGGAAATCACACTGCAGCTATCAATTAATATTTTAATTGTTTCTACTTATATCACGAGCGTTGGCCAACTTAGTAAATTCCATAAAAATACAACTGCTCGTGGCTGCAAAATATCTTGTCTTCTGGATGCATTATTTTAGTTTTTGCCACATTGAAGAAGTATTAAGATCCAGTTGCTTCTCTGACTTCATTTGGGTCTATCACATACATGCATTTAGTCTTCCGTTATTACGATGGATGGTGATGGTTGTTTTTGCCTCAATTTGGATGAGGAGTGAGTGAGTCACAGAGCAAAACTCAGACCAGCCCCAAGCAGGAAGTACACATACTTAGAGGTTCACGCAGTGGGAGGGATCAGGGTTTCTTAGGTGTTATTCATTAACGGACATTTCTGGGAAAAGTATAGGACCCTAAAGAACTGTGTAGCATTAACGCATATCTTGGCGGTGTCAGGACCTTGCATAATTATTTTACATAAGAACACTTTGTAACTAGACAGGTGCTCCAGAGAGCCCCTGTCTTGTTTATGAGATGTGTTTTCCATATTTCTTATTGAGTTCTTTGTTCTTTAAAATTCAAAGAGTCTTCCTAGATCAGCTAGCAATTATTTTTCCCCTTTTGGCATTCATTTTCCCATTCTGACTGATCAGTTGAATGTAGGGAAAGCATTAACGTATCAGGAATTTCAAATAGCTGGGATGTTAGAGACATATAAGGCGTCAGAAAATACCTTCATGTTACAGTGATTTGATTCTGAGTTTGGACGAACTGTTGAAGAAATGTGCCCAGAGAGAGCTTGCTTTTTGATTCTCCAAAACTTTAGGGTATTTTCTCATTAAGAGAAATTCTTTTCTTCAAGCAGGTTGTCCATTTGACTTGGTTCTGTGAAAGATGTGGCATTGTTTGGAAGCAGATAGCATCCTTGCCTATCAGTGTGAGAGGGGCATGAGGGGACAGTTCCTGTCTCAGCCAGAGTGTGTGGTCTAAATGACTGTTAGGTCACAGCAACCCAGGCTGAGCGGCTTATAGTGCAGTGGAGGAGATCAAGTGAAGATATAGCCTGTCATGCTTCTCTTGGCCTCAAGCAAACCTTTTTTTTTTTTTTTAAGGACAGGTTGGAGCAGCTCATAGCTTCAGAGCCAAGCCCATGAGTGAGGCCAGAGAGCAGTGCCCTCAATCTATTTTTAGGATTTAGAAAACCTGCAAGTTAGAAAATAGCACTGGCATGTAATCGTGCTTACCTCTCAAAGTTCCTGGAGGTTTGAATTTGCTCCACTGCTATTTGGACATGTTTAATTTTATTTTGTCTCTTTTCTCGTCTCATTTTGTCCCTTGACTCTGTACTCTCGGGTGTGTTATTATAGCTTTTTCCCTCGAATCTCCTTTCATTTTTTCTTTTCATATTTGCTTCATTAATGTGTGTGTTATTATTTATGACTGATCTGAACAAATGATGGTTTGAATGAGGGATGTAGGGTCAAAAGTGAGTTAAAACAGAAATGAACAAGTGTTGACAAGAATATGGAGAAATTTGGAACTCTTGTTGTACTGTTAGGGAGAATATAAAATGGTGCAGCTGCTGTGGAAACCAGTTTGGTAGTCCCTCAAAAAATTAAAGATAGATTAAAAATCATATAATCCAGCAATTCCACTTCCGGGTATATACCCAAAATAACTGACAGTAAGATTTTGAAGAGATATTTGTGCACACATGTTTACAGCAGCGTTAGTCACAAAAATAGCTAAAATGTGAAAGCAACTTAAGTGTCCCTCAACAGAAAAATGAATAAGCAAAATGCAATATATCCATACAGTGGAGTACCATTCAGCCTTAAAAAGGGGGGACATTCTGACACATACAACACGGGTGAACCACAGGGAACATTATACTAAGTGAAAGAAGCCAGTCACAAAACGACAAATACAGAATGATTCCACTGTATGTAGAATCTCGAGTTGTGAAATTCATAGAGACAGAAAGTAAAAGGTGGTTGTTACAGGCTGGGGAGTTATTGTTTAACGGGTATATAGGTTCAGTTTTACAAGATGAAAAGAGTTCTGGAGCTGGATGATAGCGATGATTGCACAACAATATGAATGTAGTATTTAATACCACTCAACTGTACAATTGAAATGGTTATAATGGCAAGTCTTATGTTATGTGTACTTTACCACAATAAAAAAACATTGGGAAAAAATGCCACCAGGACAGATCTCTTCCTGTTACTGGGTCTGCTTTAGAAATAACATTTACCATGGTTCTCCTTGCTTCCTGTAACATATTGGGTATCAAATTCTGGTTTTTCCAGAGAGTGATTTATTCATTCATTACTTTATTCATTAAACGATTATTGATTGAGAAATCTACTGAGCATCAGGTATTATTCTAGATGTCGTGATACATTAGCGAAGAAAACAGAAAATTTTGCTATCAGTGGAGCTTTCATTCTAGTTGGGTGGAGTCAAACAATAAACAGGAAATATCAATATATAGTATGCCAGACGGTAAGAACTATGGGGAGAAATAAAGTGATGGAAGGAGATGGGGGTGCTAGGGTGGGCAGCGGTGCGGTTTCTTTTTTATGCGGGCCTCTCACTGTCGTGGCCTCTCCCGTCGCGGAGCACAGGCTCTGGATGCGCAGGCCCAGTGGCCATGGCTCATGGGCCCAGCCGCTCCGAGGCATGTGGGATCTTCCCGGACCGGGGCACGAACCCGCGTCCCCTGCATCGGCAGGCGGACTCTCAACCACTGCGCCACCAGGAAAGCCCAGTGGTGCAGTTTTATATGGGGTGGTCTGGAAAGGTCTCACAGTAAGGGGCACAAAAGCAAAGACATGAGAGGAGTGAGGGGAGAAAGCCACGCTGATCCCTGGAATAACGATCCTCCAGGCTGTGGAAACAACAGATGGGCAGAGCAGTCATCTATGCAATGACTCAGGATGAGGTAAGGAGGCTTGTTAAATCAGTAAACTCCCATTGGCTCTTATCTACCGTACGTCTGTCTCTAGTATTTTCCCATGGAATCAAGTACGTGTGTTTCGTGCCGCAGAGACTTCTTTCACGGACTCTGGGTCATGACTGTCTTCCCAAGACTTAAAGATGATAGAATTTGAGCCATTGCCTAAATGGGGAGTTCCTGTGTTTTTTTCTTTAAATGGCAAGCAAAGCTTTAATGGCCCCAGCCATTACTAGGACAATACCCTTTTTAGAAGAATAGAGTTCACAAAGGGACATTTGAACACAGCTTGTAGGGAGTTCAATTCTCATGTCCCATTACTGTTAACAAGGTCTCCACATTTAATTCCACAGGGTAAATGTGACAACTGTAGAGTCAGGGCCAGAAAGTATCTCTAAGCAACCAGGGAGCTGAAAGAGCCTTGCTTTTTTCTTTATTTTTATGTCTGTGGTATTCCATTTCCCCTGCTGTTGATAAATAATTCAGAAAAGAAAAGAATGTTTCAGCCCTGACTTTTTAATGCCGAGGACAAATGCATTATGCGATTGGTCCCCAAACATGCACAGGCTTTTGCAAGAAGGTCAGTATTTTGTGTTTGTTGGTTGGCAGTGTGTTCTCTGGGGCTTTGCAATCGATTGGCTTTGTTCTTGTAGCCAGAAGAAAGGTGAGGACTGCGTGTATGAAATACACAGAGCTGACGCTGTCATGTTGTCACGGTCCCTAAGCGGGCTGCTCAGCAACAGGTAATAGATAGACTGGTGGGTGTTGATGAGCTGTGCAGCTTGGCTTAGAAGGGGCGATTATCGGAGGACATCTGGTGACATAAGGTAATTGTCTTGAAACCTGACTGGACCTGGGCTACAGTACCACACTGAGCATCTAGGTACCAGGGCGTGCTGGCAGGGGAGGACAGATATCACAGTGCCTCTTGTTGAACTTGTTTCTCCTGCAGCTAGGATGTCCATGCTTACCCAACTATGGTACCCATTTGCTTACACTGGAAAATAATTCTAATACAGAGATAATAATAGTATATAATATATGTGTGTGTATATATATACACACACATATATATATATAAAGTATAATAATAAAGTCAGAAAATGGCCTCTGTGGATAGAATCGTGTTGACAACTCATGTTTAGAAACAATGTTACTATCCATATACTAAATGAATAATTTGGGTCACCATTCACAACAAATGCCAATGGTTAGTTGGCTAAAAGGAATGGAGTGGAGAGGAAAAAATTCTGTATTGGTTACTAGAGAGACATTTTAATCCAGACTAACACAGTATATGCCCTTGGGTAAGTCATTTTATCTCTTTGGACCTCAGTTTTCTCATCGATCACAGGAGAATGTTACATTATAAATAATGTTCAGAGGGTCTACTAAGCTCTTAATTCTTTGAAGCCAAGAATCATGGCTTTTCCTCTCTTTATCCACAATGCCTGCCATACTAATAGGCACCTTTTGTTCGTTTTTTTTCCTAGTGCACATCTGTGATCATTTGGAGTATTGCAATTGCAATTTTGTTTGATTTGTAGAACTTTATTTTTTTATTTTATTTTATTTTTTGGGGGGGTACGCGGGCCTCTCACTGTTGTGGCCTCTCCCGTTGCCGAGCACAGGCTCCGGACGCGCAGGCTCAGTGGCCATGGCTCACGGGCCCAGCCGCTCTGCGGCATGTGGAATCTTCCCGGACCGGGGCACGAACCCGCGTCCTCTGCATCGGCAGGTGGACTCTCAACCACTACGCCACGAGGGAAGCCCAGAACTTTATTTTTAAAGGTGCCTTTGAGTTTTATATTTACAACTTTTTAACATGTTTTAAAAGAATGTGTGAATGAGCTACTGAAATACTCTTTCTTTGGTAGCGTTTGTTTCGCTGAATATTTTATGTGACTTCTGCATATTGGCTCAGGCCATAATGATGTTTTATTAACCGTTATTAACTTGTGACTCGGACTTATCATACAAGCGATCAAAGAACCTTCCTTTTGCACATGAGGAGATTTCTGTGAAGGAGAACGGGAGACACTGGTTCAGGATGGACAGCTGGTCTCCCTTTTGAAGCCCTTTTCATGCTGAGTTTTGTAGATGCTTTTGAACACTTGTTGACAAATGTCACCCCTCTGGCACTCACCCTGCTTCTTTGTTTAAACTGGTGCCCGCAGAGCCCAAGCAGCAACACAGCTGCTGACAGTGTAATGATAATTACTACCAGTTGTGCCTTTCCTCAAGGATTAGGCTGTACTGGGGGCAAGGGGAGGGGAAAAGATATGATGGAGGATCACAGAAAGAATGGGGACTAAATATCAGAAGACCCACAGTGAAATCTCAGCTTGAACTATTATGAGTTTTATGACTTTGGACAAAATACATAACTGAACACTTTCTTCTTTGGTAAAATGAGGGTGGAGACCTCTGTTTTAAGGCCTTTTAAAATTTATGAAAGTGCTATGAATGGTGCTGTGGTCTAAGTGCTATGGTCAGAGGAAAGGTAGCACTTCAGGCTGGGGTGACCAAAGAAAAGTTTGAGTTAGTGGCTTCAGAGCTGTGAAATAGCATTTGGTTATTGTTGGAACCACGAGGAGAGACTTTGCCAGTGGAAGGACTGGCAGGTGTCAAAGCAGGGACTGAGAAAGACTCAAGACCTGTTGAGGCAAAGCAGAGTGTTTTAACTTCACCGGCAGTGAGAGCCCTTAAGAGTGGGACGCCCTTAACCAAAGGCTTCCGTGCTCCTTTGGCTTCTTTGCTTTAAAATCCCTGATTTTGACAATTCTAATAATCACTCATTCAACAGCAGATATTTGTGGGGTGTCAGCTCTGTTTCAGATCCTCTTTTATGTGCTGGGGATAAAGGAGTGGGAGAGACAGAGTCCTTGCTGTTAAGCGTTTTTAGAGAATTTGACAATATTTGTGCCTAATGAGGACATCCTGCCATGGAATTGGTATGAGCAGAGGAGGAATTTTAGCAGAGTTTTCAGTATCACTTGAGAGGCATCTATTTACAGGCTACAGTAGCCTATTGAAAAGAGCTTGCTTTTTGAACGTGAAGTCCAAATACGTGAGTATTGGAGGCGTGAGTGTAGAGTGCTTGGAGCTAGTGAAACTAGGTTTCCTAACTAAATGAACTTGTGTACATTTCTTAACTTCCCTAAAGTTTGATCTCTCATCTATGTAATGTGCATAATATTAATATTTATATCATAGGGTAGTTTTGAGGATGAAATAAAATATCGGTGTAAAACACTTTGCCTGATGCCTAGCATATGATATGTGCTCAGTACATGTTAGCTGTTATTGTTCCTATTATTAAACTTTTTATTGGTTTTGTTTTCCACTTAATATTTAACATGTACTCATAATACCTCTTAAAAGAGGGGGGAAACACACTATCACCTTTATTACTATTACCTTTACTGCTTTCCATTAAACCCAGAGAGATCCTTGGCTTTTGGGAAAGTGCAGATCAGAAGAGCAGTTTATTTGTAGCTTTTATAAAAAAGCATCTCTGTAGATTCTTTGAGTGGTAGGAAGAAAAGAAAATTGCTACATTTTTTAGGCATGATGGTGATTGTATTTCTTAGGAATGGATAGAAAGGTCTCATGAGTGTTAACTTGTGAAGGAACAAACCAGAGAAGTATGTCTGGTGTAGTCCAGGTATTCAGGGAGCAGATGAAGATGATGATCTGGGAGGCATTTGTCGATGTGCCCAGATTTACCAACTGGATGGAGGACGCACTGTGCAGAGTTGAGCCCAGACTGTGGAGCCAGAAAGGCCTGAATTAGCATCTTACCTCCACAGCTCATGTGGCTGGCAGCAAGTCATTTTAACCCATCTGAACCTTTTTTCTTATTTGTAAAGTAGGAGTGATAACAATAGCAGTACTTGTATCATGGCATAATATGAAGGTTAAGCGAACTAATAAATGTAAAACCATTGGTGGCAGTGTGGCACATGGAATCAGCAAATAAAACGTATAACTAGATATCTCACCAAACCTGCAACATAGTAGTTGCTCAATGAATATTAGCCACCTCTTTCTCCTCAACTGCTTTATATATTTTAATTTGTTTATGCAGATTTGAAGGAAAATATTGAAAACACTGGCTCTTACCTCTTATTTCTCAGTTTTTGGTCCTACAACTTGGTGTTTCATTCTCATGCCTAAATCCTTGCAAACTGTTTTCAGATTCTAACACCTGTACCCCTCCCTACTACCAGGGCTAGAATGTAGGTTGTCTTTTACCCACATGACCTAAAAGACAGTTAGTGCTTTATTATCAGCCAGATGATTCAAGGAGTTGCAAAACAGATCTTAATGATATTTATATCAGTCATTCATTCAACAAATACTTGAGTATCTGCAATGTGTTGGGCTATGTTCTAGACGTTACATATAGAGAGCAGGGTATAAGACAGACCAAATCCCTGCCATCATGGTGCTTATATTCCAGACATGGAAACAGTTGATTAAAAACAAAAAAACTTGTTATTTCAGTTATAAGCGTTGTGAAGAAAAACAAAAGAGAATATAGGACTAGGAAATGATTGGTTTGATCAGGAGGGTATTTTATAAAGGCCAGTAGGATAAGACTTATTGAGGCATTGGCCTTTTTGAGCCAGAATCCGAATAAGGGGTTAGGGTAAGCCATACAGAGCTCTGTGAGAACACTGTAGTTAGAGGGACCGCTGAGTGCTGAGTCCCTAAAAAAGGACTGAACTTGATGTGTTTGAGGAACAGAGAGAAGGCTGTCCTGAGAGAGACACATGGTAAGATTAGGTCAGTACAGAGAGATCAGGTCTTGCACGGTTATGTGGACTCTGGTAAGGGTGTAGATTTAATTCTAAATGTTTTGGAAAACCATTGAAAGTTTATCCAACCATAGCAATGATAGGATAGTCACTACTGAGCACAGCGGTGATTATATTCCATTGATCAACCAATATGCATTTCTGTAGCATTTTCTGTATTTCCAGCAGTGGTGCAGTGGGTAGGGTTTGTGGGTATTGGTGAGTTCAGAAAGGTAGGATAGGAAATGCCTCTGTCCATAAGAAACTTAATATAGAAATGGGGAGATAATTCTATTATACATGGAATAATTCAAAACCAATGCTCTAAACTATAATATTATCTCTGAATACAAAAGAAGGTGATAAAAGGAAGAGGCCCCGTGTTTTGAAGAAACTTGGGAAAAATGTCTGGAAAGTTTGGAGGAACCAGGTATAGAGGGCATATAAGTCTCCCCGAGTAGATTAGACATAATAGGTCACCGGGAGCCATTATAAACTCCTGGACTGGGTATTTAGATGATCGATCTGGCAGTAGTGTGCTTTGGAAGAAGCAGGATTAAATACTCAGAGACTAGTTTGTGGATTGTATAATAAACTTGTTCACCAAAGCCTGGATAAAGCTGGTGGCTTCGGTGGCAGGTTGGATAGAGGAGACTGAAGAGAGGGAAATAAGTTTTAAAAATCCTAATGTTTGTACTTTGTGAAACTAGAAAGACGCCATTTCCATGAATGGAAATGGCATTATTGGAAAAAACGAGTCATTTTGGAGTAGAACAGTATGGGTCCTGTCTGTAGTGACGATAGGATATTTATTCAGGCGTGTCTGGTCGGTGCAGTTTAATAAAGCAAAAGGGTATCAGATGATATTTAACCAGAGGATTCAGGAGTGGCAAATGAAACTCAAGGAAGGTGATGACAATAGCAATAATGACTACTGTTATTCTGCTATTACTATTTCTTATTACTATCATCGTCATCACGTCACTATCATCTTTTAGGTTAGTGTCCATTTTCTTCACTACAGGGTAATTGTGCACCAGTGGTGCATAATAGGCAACTTAATCACAAGTTGAAATGAAGACATCTTCACCCGTCAAGATCAAGTTATATCACCAGCTCTCCTTTATGGACCACCATGTCCCGTGCTCACCTGTAAAGAAGCAAAGACAAGAAGGGAAGTTGGCTGGGCCTGTCTTAGATGTATAATTCTACCTGCAGTTAACATGGTCCAATTAATGCCTTGGACAATAATTCTGATTGATATGCCTTACTTTTAGAGTGGAAAGAGGAATGAGACATATAAAGAAAGCAATGGAGATCTCCTCCCTTCTTATAAAGTGAATTCAACGTATAAGTGGATAAAAATACCAAACTGGATTAGATGTGAGAGTTAGATATGTGAGATAGAGATGGGAGTCATCCTGCTACAAGTATGTGAATAAGGATATAAGAAAGTGTACAGAGAAAGGTGCGTAAGGCCACGTCCTAGAGGAGAACCCCATATGAAGGCCTTGGGTTGTGGGGTAGCAGCAGCAGTAAATGTGGCAGTAAAATTAAGAGATTAAGATTAACAGTAAAATTAAGAGACCATACAGAGGCTTTAGGAGAGTGAAGGTATGGAAAATTCCATTATATTTGACAAGAAGAGAGTCACTGGCAATCTTCCGAAGAGCAGAATCACTGCTGTCTCCGATAACAGGATTTAAAAAGAGATATTTTGATAGAAAGTTGGACAGTGGTTAGAATATGGAGGTTTTTGGCAGTCACACAGTTAGAAAGAATTGTAGAGAAACCTAAAAGGGACAGCAAGGTCAAATGAAAGACACTTTGTCCGCTCAAGTTGACTTTTAAGATGAGTAACATTTGAATGTTATACGGGAGAAGTGGGTTGAAGATGCTTAAGAGGCAGGCTTTATTGTGGGCAGGCAGGGTACAGGTGGAGGAGCTGGCTCTATGGGAGGGCTTGGAAAGGAATTGTAAGACAGGAAGGAATAGAGGATAGAGCCAGGGAGAGGGGTCTAGAGTGAAAGCCATGTATGCTTGCGGAGATCCACGCCTGGCAATGCGCTAAAGCCAACTTTTCATTCGGTACGCTTTCTGCAGCATATTTTCCTTCCTCTGTCTTTCACAGACCACAGATACCAGTTCTACCTTATGTAAATAGAAATGTAAGGCTTTCCCTCTGGTGGGACCTTTGAAATATACTATCCACTTTATTGTTCTGTCACATTTCTCAGCACTTTGTTTTTCAAAGGTGTTTTGCTATGTGAGGATAGGGAGAGCCTGATGGCATTGTTAAGCAACTAAATCTGGGGTTGAAAGCTCTGCATGAGTGGCATTTAATTATTTCCTCAGTGCTTTTGGGGAAATCTCATAATTGCTCTCTCAGTCTCCCCATCTGCAAAACTGGTATAAAACCAGCCTTCTGGGCTTCTCTGGTGGCGCAGTGGTTGAGAGTCCGCCTGCCGACGCAGGGGACATGGGTTCGTGCCCTGGTCCGGAAGGATCCCGCGTGCTGCGGAGAGGCTGGGCCGGTGAGCCATGGCCGCTGAACGTGCGCATTCGGAGCCTGTGCTCCGCAACGGGAGAGGCCTGCATACCGCCAAAAAGAAAACAAACAAACAAAAAAACCAGCCTTCTTCTCCCTAGGGCATTGGAGGCTTACTAAGTTAATGTTTTATAAATCACCAAAAAGATTCTAAATGCAAGTGCTATCATTACCCACCTACCAGATAGGATGGCACTCATAATGACACATGTATTACCTCATGTTCATTTCCTTGGCAATAGCCTGTGCATTTGTAAAGAGATTCTGCTTTCTCTGCCAGGGCATAAACAGAGGCAGACCGTCTGTCACCCAGAGACACATCGGCAAGAGAGTGAAAAGTGGATATATGGTTTGTTTTGACCTAAATTTTGTTTTGGGTGTAGTATGTGTTACTACTGTTGATTGGGTGTAGAGCCTGTTGTGAAATTTTCTCTTGAAAACAAAAGTCTGCCCCCCACCTTGCTGTAAAATATTGAAAAATAAAATGAGACATGAATGCTTCTTGGGACGTGTTGAGTTTGGGATGTCAACATAGGAAATTTGAAATTCAACTGTGAATAGGCAGGGTTTATCTCAATGAGTGCTCAGCAATGTTTAAAATCATATTCAAACAACAAAGTCGAAAAGGTTATGAATTGTAATTAGGAAGGTAGGATAGTTTCTGTTTGGAAGTGTGGCCGATGATGGGATCCTTCCTCTTTGCAACGCATCAGTGCAAGGAGGTCTCTTTGTGTGGTCTTGGGTCAGGGTCCTTGGATTACTAGGGATCCCAGCATGACGCTCATCATATTTTAGGAAATACTTGACTTTATTTATTTATTTATTTTTTCGGTACGTGGGCCTCTTACTGTTGCGGCCTCTCCCGTTGCGGGAGCACAGGCTCCGGACGCGCAGGCTCAGCGGCCATGGCTCACGGGCCCAGCAGCTCCGTGGCACGTGGGATCTTACCAGACCGGGGCACGAACCCGTGTCCCTTGCATCGGCAGGCGGACTCTCAACCACTGCGCCACCAGGGAAGCCCGGAAATACTTGACTTTATTTCAGTTAAGTTAACTAACGATGATGCAGTTTGTCATGCACTGTCCTCATTGGAGTATTTCTGTAAGAAGCCAGAAATAATAGAAGAACAGAAGAACAGAAATAATAGAAGTCAGAAATACTGAGGGTTTGTGTTTCCAATGGAGGCTTAGCGAATTATCTCCTCTAGATAGTGCGGGGATAGCACGGATTGAATCACAACAGAACAAGTGCATCCTACCTCCAACCCCTAACATACTATCTTAAGGTAGGGGACAGGACCTTCTTCAGGAAGTAACAGGTTGGTCCTTTTTCATACATTCTGTCGGTTGTTATTTTCTAAATGTGCCCTCATGACCATTGAAGCCTGAACTGGTACCATCAGTTCAGTCCCCATCTGGACTCAGGGGCATTGCACTTGCTGTTTCCTCTGCCTGGAATGTGCTTCCCTCTGACATCTGCCTGATTCACTTCCTCACTTCCTTCAGGCCTCTAACCAAAGCTTTATCTCAGCAAGGCTTCCCTGGCCACCTTTCAAAAATGTCAGTCCCTGGTGACACGTCCTTTTTCCCTTCTCCATTGTACTTTTCCTTCTTAGAGTGTATCACTATGCACCATGCACCACATATATCCACTATATATTTCACTCAGTTACCTTATTTATGGTCCGGTTCTCCCACTAGAATATAAGCTCCATGAGGGCAAGGATTTTTGTTGGTTTTTCTCACTGCTGTATACTAGTACCTAGAATAGTGTCTGGTATATAGTAGATACTTAAAAAATAATTGTTTACAGTGTAAGTGAGCAATAAATGTGACACCGAATAGTCTGTGTGCTGTGGTGGATACTACAGATGTATTCAGTTGCAGGTAGTAACAAAAAATCCATCTCAAAGTAGTCTAAGCCGTAAGGGGGATTTATTGATTCATGTACACATAAGTCCAGAGGTCAAGAAATTTTTTTAGACGAATTTTTACACTGTTTTTCCACTTAACATTTTTATTTATTTAATTATTTATGGCTGTGTTGGGTCTTCGTTTCTGTGCGAGGACTTTCTCTAGTTGCGGCAAGCGGGGGCCACTCTTCATCGCGGTGCGCGGGGCTCTCACTGTCGCGGCCTCTCTTGTTGCGGAGCACAGGCTCCAGACGCGCAGGCTCAGTAATTGTGGCTCACGGGCCCAGGTGCTCCGCGGCATGTGGGATCTTCCCAGACCAGGGCTCGAACCCGTGTCCCCTGCATTGGCAGGCAGACTCTTAACCACTGTGCCACCAGGGAAGCCCCAGAGGTCAAGCAATTTTGAGGGCTGGTTTGACACAGCAACACGGGGATGTCATCAAAGACCTGGTTCCTTTCCTTTCCTTTTCTTTTCCTTCTCTCTGCTCTGACTTCCCTGATTTCAACTTCACGCTAAGCCTCCTGGGATCTCATTATCTCATCCTGATTCCAAGATGGGTGCCAACAGCACACTTTCTTTCACATCTGAAGAGAGAGAGAGAAGGTTGTCTCTGAGAAACTCTATCCGAAGTGCTAGAAAGCCTCTTTCCCAGAAGCTCCGAGCTCACATGTCCACTCTTGCACCAAACACTGTGGCCGGTGATTAATTTAGCTTCAGTCACAGGCTCATCTCAAGAGCCTAGGTTGGACTTGCTGTTTCCCAAAGCTCCTGGTGTGTGTATGTGTGTGTGTATGTGTGTGTGTGTGTGTGTGTGGTGTGGGTACCCTAATGAAAATCAGGATATGCTTGATAGTAAAGTAAATGGATAAAGAGAAAAAACTACAAAGCTTTCAAAAACAGACAAGACGTTATTTCACAAAGCCTAGGTCTTCTGCAGGAATTAAATATAGAATTAGCTTCATGTGCTATATGCTATGAAGTGGGAACACGGATGTGAGGGTTTAATGAGACCACATGTATAAAGCACTTGGAACTTTTGGACACATTGGGGTTTAATAACTGCTGTTAAAAGTGCTTTTATTGTTATTTCAATACACAGAAACCTTGGGAAGGGTCTTTTGGCCATCACCAGCTTTGGACCAGGATTTAGCCACAGTGCTGAAAGTATGCAATTAATTAACCCGAAGGCATTTGCTTCAGCTCATAAAGCTGTCATATGGTAAAATTTATCCAATTATTTATTTCCTGTTTACGTCATTTTTATAAAAAAGAGAAAGGAGAATTTAAATTGTTAAGATTAAGATTTATAGTATATTCCCAGCTCTTAAACGAAACCTTTCCTCTGCAGTTACATAAGTATTGAATTGGAGACTTTTAAGTTACGAGGGAGATTAGTGGTCATAGAGCTATCGTCCTTATTTTAGGAATGAAAAACTGAGGCCCAGAGAAGTTGATTTACTCTAGGGTTACACGGGTGACCCAGATCATCAGACTCTGATTAAGTTTTTTCCAGATTATGCATCAGAATTTTCTGTTACTGACATTGGAGAAAATACATGAATAACTATTTATATAGACCCTACAAAGTAGTCTACCTACATCCCAAGAGAGCAAGAAACTGAGTGCTTTGGAAGATTTAGTTTTCACAGGTGAAAAATGGTCGATTTGATCGTTTTGAGAAATTGGAGACTCAGTTTTATTCAGTCTTGTGCCCACGTACACGTCCATTGCACGCACGCATAACGCATTTGCAGAGAAAAATCTTGCTTGATTAAACTAACTGATCTTGAAAATCAAATTTGAGATCTCAAAGCTCAAAAGATATAAAATCTCACTAGAAAATTTTTAATCCTTGATATTCAGTTAATTGTCCCTGCAGGACACAGTCTAAAGGTAGCCCCGCCCCGCGCCCCACCCCCACCCCGGTCCCCCTCGAAACTGTAGGTTTTCTCTAAGCATTTAGAGCTGGAGGGTTTCTTTGGGAGGCATATACCATTGAGTTGGAATTCCCTGGTGGTGTTTTTTATCCTTCTGTCTCATTGTGTGACCTTGGGTGAGCCAGTTAACCTCTTTGTGCCTCAGTCAATAAAAACCAGTCCCTCCCTGCTGCGTGGAGAAGTGGTAAAGATAAGTTACGCTTCAGTGAATTTTGAATAAGAAATCTGTGAAGATAAATGGATGGTAGTGTTTGAACCTTATAAATCCAAGGAGGAATGATAAGGGAGGTGATTAAGGAAACAGAACAGTAGCTTAGAGCAGAGGGCAAATTCTCAGCACCTAGCAATGCAGAAAGCAGCAGTGCAAACACCATTTCGTGTCCCCTTCTCTGTCCTTTTTCTTTCTGTATCTCTCCAGTCACTCTTTAATAGAGCCATGACTCAAAGGTCAAATGCTCTGAAACCAGATTCCAGTCCTGTCTCTCTTTTCCATTCCTTCAAATGTTGCTGTCTGAGGATATCTGCTGGTCAGCAGAAGATGTCCTGTTAGGATGAGCCTTTCCATTCCTCTCAAGAAAAATACATTGATTGGTAATGGAATCTAGATGGTAGACAGTGGATTGTCTCACTCAACACCTGTTCAACCCCACAGAATGCCTTCCTGTTTTATGTTGGCTGGAATGCTAGAATCTGCATTTCCCCAATTCCCTTATTATCAGCTCCCAAGCATGGCAAAGTATGACTGAGGGTTGTCAAACAGGTGACGTCTTGGAGGCTTTGATCAGGAACTGAATTATGTGGGAAGAAAGAGAGTGATAGAGGTTTCCATCATGCTGGCTTAAATCATGGCAGAGACAATGGTGTCAGTTTCTAGCTTTTTCTGGAGCCTTTCTGATTTGACAACTTCCTGATCCTGGCAGAGTTGGAGTGGTTCTGTAAAGGTGGCAGCTCTCTAATGCTGTAACCTACTGATTGCAGCACAGGCAGCATCCTCATTTGTGTGGCAATTCTGTGGTGTGGTTTGGGGAATTGTTCCTGGAAGTTCAGTCTGGAGTCTATTTCTTCAGCCTTTTCCTTTTACTGCCTCCTTCTCACCTGGAACTGGATACAGTGAAAGAGCTTGGGTGCCGCTGACCCTAGAACCAGCATATCTTTCACTCTTGGACTGCCTGCCTCTGAATTGCTTGAAACGAGAGAGAAATAAACTTCAGTATTTAAGCCCTCAAAATCAAGCCACTGCTTTTTGTTGCTGAAGCCTAATCCTAACTGATACATAGGCCCCATGGCAAAGGAGCACAGTATGACATAAATAAAACTGTTCCCACGCATCTGGGAGCTAACGGTGGTTCCTTCGGGGTCCTGGGTTATGTGTAAGTAAAATGAGGTTGAGATATATACCAATGAACAGATATTTTCAAAAGGGCAGCGTGAGTGGGATGCAGGCAGAAGAGGAGCGTCTGGGTAAGGATGTTTTTTTTTAATTTAATTTAATTTTTTTAACATCCTAACGGGAGTATAATTGCTTTACAATGGTGTGTTAGTTTTTGCTGTATAACAAAGTGAATCAGCTATACATAAACATATATCTCCATATCTTCTCCCTCTTGCGTCTCCCACCCATCCTCCCTATCCCACCCCTCTAGGTGGTCACAAACCACTGAGCTGATCTCCCTGTGCTATGCGGCT
Source organism: Globicephala melas (assembly GCF_963455315.2). Taxonomy (NCBI): domain Eukaryota; kingdom Metazoa; phylum Chordata; class Mammalia; order Artiodactyla; family Delphinidae; genus Globicephala; species Globicephala melas. Next base: position 35,068,399 of record NC_083321.1, on the reverse strand, counting down.
GCTTCCCACTAGCTATCTATTTTATAATTGGCAGTGTATATATGTCCATGCAATTCTCTCAGTTCTTCCCAGCTTGCCCTTCCCCACCTCCATGTCCTCATCCATTCTCTACGTCTGCATCTTTATTCCTGTCCTGCCCCTAGGTTCATCAGAACCATTTTTTTGTTTGTTTAGATTCCATATATATGTGTTAGCATAAGGTATTTGTTTTGCTCTTTCTGACTTACTTCACTCTGTATGACAGACTCTAGGTCCATCCACATCACTACAAATAACTCAATTTCGTTTCTTTTTATGGCTGAGTAATATTCCATTGTATATATGTGCCACATCTTCTTTATCCATTCATCTGTTGATGGACACTTAGGTTGCTTCTATGTCCTGTCTATCGTAAATAGAGCTGCAGTGAACATTTTGGTACATGGCTCTTTTTCAATTATGGTTTTCTCAGGGTATATGCCCCGTAATGGGATTGTTGGGTCATATGGGAGTTCTATTTTCAGTTTTTTAAGGAACCTCCTTACTGTTCTCCATAGTGGCTGTATCAATTTACATTCCCACCAAGAGTGCAAGAGGGTTCCCTTATCTCCACGCCCTCTCCAGCATTTATTGTTTGTAGATTTTTTGATGATGGCCCTTGTGCCTGGTGTGAGGTGATACCTCATTGTAGTTTTGATTTGCATTTCTCTAATGATTAGTGATGTTGAGCATCCTTTCATGTGTTTGTTGGCAATCTGTATACCTTCTTTGGAGAAATGTCTGTTTAGGTCTTCTGCCCATTTTTGGATTGGGTTGTTTTTTGATATTGAGCTACATGAGCTGCTTGTAAATTTTGAAGGTTAATCCTTTGTCAGTTGCTTCATTTCCAAATATTTTCTCCCATTCTGAGGGTTGTCTTTTGGTCTTGTTTATGGTTTCCTTTGCTATGCAAAAGCTTTTAAGTTTCATTAGGTCTCATTTGCTTATTTTTGTTTTTATTTCCATTTCTATAGGAGGTGGGTCAAAAAGGATCTTGCTGTGATTTATGTCATAGAGTGTTCTGCCTATGTTTTCCTCTAAGAGTTTGATGATGTCTGGCCTTACATTTAGGTCCTTAATCCACTTTGAGTTTATTTTTGTGTATGGTGGTAGGGAGTGTTCTAATTTCATTCTATTATATGTAGCTCTCCACTTATTGACGAGGCTGTCTTTCTCCATTGTATATTCTTGCCTCCTTTATCAAAAATAAAGTGACGATATATGCGTGGGTTTATCTCTGGGCTTTCTGTCCTGTTCCATTGATCTATATTTCTGTTTTTGTGCTAGTACCATACTGTCTTGGTGACTGTAGCTTTGTAGTAGTCTGAAGTCTGGGAGCTTGATTTTTCTAGCTCCATTTTTCTTTCTCAAGATTGCTTTGGCTATTCGGGGTCTTTTGTGTTTCCATACAAATGGTGAAATATTTTGTTCTAGTTCTGTGAAAAATGCCATTGGTAGTTTGATAGGGATTTCATTGAATCTCTAGATTGCTTTGGGTAGTAGAGTCATTTTCACAATGTTGATTCTTCCAATCCAAGAACATGGTATATCTCTCCATCTATTTGTATCATCTTTAATTTCTTTCATCAGTGTCGTATAGTTTTCTGCATATAGGTCCTTTGTCTTCCTAGGTAGGTTTATTCCTAGGTATTTTATTCTTTTTGTTGCAGTGGTAAATGAGAGTGTTTCCTTAATTTCTCTTTCAGATTTTTCATCATTGGTGTATAGGAATGCAAGAGATTTCTGTGCATTAATTTTGTATCCTGCTCCTTTACCAAATTCATTGATTAGCTCTAGTCGTTTTCTGGTGGGATCTTTAGGATTATATATGTATAGTATCATGTCATCTGCAAACAGTGACAGTTTTATTTCTTCTTTTCTGATTTGGATTTATTTTATTTCACTTTCTTCTCTGATTGCCGTGGCTAGGAATTCCAAAAGTATGTTGAATAATAGTGGGGAGAGTTGACATCCCTGTATTGTTTCTCATCTTAGAGGAAATGCTTTCAGTTTTTCACCACTGAGAACGTTGTTTGCTGTGGGTTTGTCATATATGGCCTTTATTATGTTGAGGTAAGTTCCCTCTATGCCTATTTTCTAGATGGTTTTTATCATAAATGGCTGTTGAATTTTGTCAAAAGCTTTTTCTGCATCTATTGAGATGATCATATAGGTTTTTCTCCTTCAGTTTGTTAATATGGTTTATCACATTGATTGATTTGTGTATATTGAATAATCCTTGCATTCCTGGGGTAAACCCCACTTGATCATGGTGTATGATCCTTTTAATGTGTTGTTAGATTCTGTTTGCTAGTATTTTGTTGAGGATTTTTGCATCTATGTTCATCTGTGTTATTGGCCTGTAGTTTTCTTTCGTTGTGACATCTTTGTTTGGTTTTGATATCAGGGTGATGGTGGTCTCATAGAATGAGTTTGGGAGTGTTCCTCCCTCTGCTATATTTTGGAAGAGTTTGAGAAGGATACATGTTGGCTCTTCCCTAAATGTTTGATAGAATTCTCCTGTGAAGACATCTGGTCCTGGGCTTTTGTTTGTTGGAAGATTTTTAATCACAGTTTCAATTTCCGTGCTTGTGATTGGTCTGTTTATCTTTTCTATTTCTTCCTGGTTTAGTCTTGGAAGGTTGTGCTTTTCTAAGAATTTGTCCATTTCTTCCAGGTTGTCCATTTTATTGGCATAGAGTTGCTTGTAGTAATCTCTCATGATCTTTTGTATTTCTGCAGTGTCAGTTGTTACTTCTCCTTTTTCATTTCTAATTCAATTGATTTGAGGCTTCTCCCTTTTTTTCTTGATGAGTCTGGCTAATGGTTTATCAATTTTGTTTATCTTCTCAAAGAACCAGCTTTTAGTTTTGTTGATCTTTGCTATTGTTTTCTTCATTTCTTTTTCATTTATTTCTGACCTGATCTTTATGATTTCCTTCCTTCTGCTAACTTTGGGGTGTTTTTGTTCCTCTTTCTCTAATTGCTTTAGGTGTAAGTTTCGGTTGTTTATTTGAGATGTTTCTAGTTTCTCGTGGTAGGATTGTATTGCTGTAAACTTCTCTCCTGGCACTGCTTTTGCTGCATCCCATAGGTTTTGGGTCATCATTTTTTCATTGTCATTTGTTTCTTAGGTATTTTTTGATTTCCTCTTTGATTTCTTCAGTGATCTCTTGGTTATTTAGTAGTGTATTGTTTAGCCTCCATTTGTTTGTATTTTTCACAGATTTTTTTCCTGTAACTGATATCTAGTCTCTTAGCGTTGTGGTTGGGAAAGATACTTGATATGATTTCATTTTTCTTAAATTTACCAAGGCTTGATTTGTGACCCAAGTTATGATCTATCCTGGAGAATGTTCCATGAGCACTTGGGGAGAAAGTGTATTCTGTTGTTTTTGGATGGAATGTCCAATAAATATCAATTAAGTCCATCTTGTTTAATGTATCATTTAAAGCTTGTGTTTCCTTATTTAGTTTCATTTTGGATGATCTGTCCATTGGTGAAAGTGGGGTGTTAAAGTCCCCTACCATGATTGTGTTACTGTCGATTTCTCCATTTATGGCTGTTAGCATTTGCCTTATGTATTGAGGTGCTCCTATGTTCGGTGAATGAATATTTACAATTGTTATATCTTCTTCTTGGATTGATCCCTTGATTATTATGTAGTGTCCTTCTTTGTCTCTTGTAATAGTCTTTATTTTAAAGTCTATTTTATCTGATATGAGAATTGGTACTCCAGCTTTCTTTTGATTTCCATTTGCATGGAATATCTTTTTCCATCCCCTCATTTTCAGTCTGTATGTGTCCCTAGGTCTGAAGTGGGTCTCTTGTAGACAGCATATATATGGGTCTTGTTTTTGTATCCGTTCAGCCAGTCTACATCTTTTGGTTGGAGCATTTAATCCATTTACATTTAAGGTAGTTATTGATATGTATGTTCCTATTACTATTAATTGTTTTGGTTTTGTTATTGTAGGTCTTTTCCTTCTCTTGTGTTTCCTGCCTAGAGAAGTTCCTTTAGCTTTTGTTGTACAGCTGGTTTGGTGGTACTGAAATCACTTAGTTTTTGCTTGTCTGTAAAGGTTTTAATTTCTCCATCAAATCTGAATGAGATCCTTGCTGGGTAGAGTATTCTTGGTTGTAGGTTTTTCCCTTTCATCACTTTAAATACATCCTGGCACTCCCTTCAGGCTTGCAGGGTTTCTCCTGAAAGTTCAGCTGTTAACCTTATGGGGATTCCCTTGTATGTTATTTGCTGTTTTTCCCTTGCTGCTTTTAGTAGTTTTTACTGTGTATTTAATTTTTGTTAGTTTGATTAATATGTGTCTTGGCATGTTTCTCCTTGGATTTATCCTGTATGGGACTCTCTGTGCTTCCTGGACTTGATGGACTATTTCCTTTTCATATTAGGGAAGTTTTCATCTATAATCTCTTCAAATATTTTCTCAGACCCTTTCTTTTTCTCTTCTTCTTCTGGGACCCCTATAATTCGAATGTTGGTGCGTTTAATGTTGTCCCAGAGGTCTCTGAGACTGTCCTCAGTTCTTTTCATTCTTTTTTCTTTATTCTGCTCTGCAGTAGCTATTTCCACTATTTTATCTTCCAGGTCACTTATCCGTTCTTCTGCCTCAGTTATTCTGCTATTGATTCCTTCTAGAGAATTTTTAATTTCATTTATTGTGTTGTTCATTATTGTTGGTTTGGTGTTTAGTTCTTCTAGGTCCTTGTTAAATGTTTTTTGTATTTTCTCCATTCTGTTTCCACGATTTGGGATCATCTTTACTATCATTACTCTGAATTCTTTTTCAGGTAGACTGCCTATATCCTCTTCATTTGTTAGCTCTGGTGTATTTTTACCTTGCTCCTTCATCTGCTGTGTGTTTCTCTGTCTTATCATTTTGCTGAACTTACTTTTTTTGGGGTCTCCTTTTCGCAGGCTGCAGGTTTGTAGTTCCTATTGTTTTTGGTGTCTGCCCCCAGTGGGTAAGGTTGGTTCAGTGGGTTGTGTAGGCTTCTGGTGGAGGGGACTGGTGCCTGTGTTCTGGTGGATGAGGCTGCATTTTGTGTTTCTGGTGCGCAGGACCGCATCCAGTAGAGTGTTTTGCGGTGTCTATGACCTTACTATGATTTTAGGCAGACTCTCTCCTAACGGGTGGAGTTGTGTTCCTGTCTTGTTAGTTGTTTGGCTTAGGGTGTCCAGCACTGTAGCTTGCTGGACGTTTAGTAGAGCTGGGTCTTAGCCTTAAGATGGAGATCTCTGGGAGAGCTTTCACCGTTTGATATTATGTGGAGCCGGGAGGTCTCTGGTGGACCAGTGTCCTGAACTTGGCTCTCCCACTTCAGATGCACAGGCCTAACACCCAGCTGGAGCACCGAGACCCTGTCAGCCACATGGCTCAGAAGAAAAGGGCAAAAATAAGAAAAGTGTTAAAAGCAAAGCTATACAGACAAAATCACACAAAGAAGCATACACACTCATAAAAAGAGAAAAAGGAAGAAAAAATCTCTATATATTAAAAAGGAGAGAGCAACCAAATCAATAAACAAATCTACCAATGATAATAAACTCTAAATACTAAACTAAGATAAACATAAAACCAGAAATAAATTAGATGCAGAAAGCAAACCTGAAGTGTGCAGTTGCTCCCAAAGTCCACCTCCTCGATTTGGGATGATTCGTTGCCTATTCATGTATTCCACAGATGCAGCAGGTACATCAAGTTGACTGTGGAGATTTAATCTGAGGCTGCTGGGAGAGATTTCCCTTTCTCTTCTTCTCACAGCTCCCGGGGTTCAGCTTTGGATTTGGCCCCGCCTCTGCGTGTAGGTCGCCTTAGAGCGTCTGTTCTTTGCTCAGACAGGACAGGGTTAAAGTAGCAGCTGATTCAGGGGCTCTGGCTCACTCAGGCCGGGGAGAGGGAGGGGCATGGAATGCGGGGCGAGCCTGCGGCGGCAGAGGCCGCCGTGACGTTGCACCAGCCTGAGGCGTGCCGTGCGTTCTTCCGGGGAAGTTGTCCCTGAATCAGTGGACGCTGGCAGTGGAGGGCTGCACAGGCTCCCGGGAGGGGAGGTGTGGATCGTGACCTGTGCTCGCACACAGGCTTCTTAGTGGCGGCAGCCGAAGCCTTAGCGTCCCATGCCCGTCTTTGGGGTCCGCGTTAATAGCCGCAGCTCACGCCCGTGTCTGGAGCTCGTTTAGGCGGTGCTCTGAATCCCCTCTCCTCATGCACTCTGAAACAATGGTCTGTTGCCTCTTCGGCAGGTCCAGACTTTTCCCCAGACTCCCTCTTGGCTAGCCGTGGTGCACTAACCCCTTCAGGCTGTGTTCACGCAGCCAGTCCCAGCCCTCTCCCTGGGATCCGACCTAAGCCTGAGCCTGAGCCTGAGCCCCCAGCCCTGCCCGCCCCGTCGGGTGAGCAGACAAGCCTCTCGGGCTGGTGAGTGCCGGTCGGCACCGATCCTCTGTGCGGGAATGTCTCCGCTCTGCCCTCCGCACCCCTGTTGCTGTGCTCTCCTCCGTGGTTCCGGAGCTTCCCCCCACCCGCCACTGCCACCCGCAGTCTCCGCCCACGAAGGGGCTTCCTAGTGTGTGGAAACCTTTCCTCCTTCACAGCTCCCTCCCACTGGTGCAGGTCCCGTCCCTATTCTTTTGTCTCTGTTTATTCTTTTTTTCTTTTGCCCTACCCAGGTACGTGGGAAGTTTCTTGCGTTTTGAGAAGTCTGGGGTCTTCTGCCAGCATTCAGTAGGTGTTCTGTAGGAGTTGTTTCACATGTAGATGTATTTCTGATGTATTTGTGGGGAGGAAGGTGATCTCCATATCTTACTCCTGTGCCATCTTGAAGGTTTCCTGGGTAAGGATTTATAGAATGGCTGTAGGCATGTGTTTCCAGTCCAAACTCTCCCTTTATTCTCTTACCAGTTGCCTTCTTGAGTCTGTATTTGGCCAGTAAGTGCCACAGTTGATGATTACTTTTCCCTGATTCACTGGAGCTTGAGGACAGTTTTGGTTAAACGTTGTGTAGCAGGGCAGAACTTTTTATTATCTTAATAGCTGGCCAGAGAATTCCTCTTAGAGAGGGATTTGTGCTTAGGAAAATAATTCAATGAACTCAGTGGCTAGAATTGAGAAGACGGAAGGGATAGTTAGAGTAATCGACTGTGGAAGTAAAACAACGTGTAGAGTTGATGGAAATGAGAAAGGAGATTGGAGGGGAGAGAATAGCCAATGATATGATGGGAAGTTGGGACATGATGTGAGGTGAAATGGCTAGCAGAAAATTCTCAGTAGTGGCGTGGACAGAGGACTTGTAAGACCAAGGACATCTCATGTTCAGTGTGTTAAGTCTGCATCACTGGGATGTAAGTTACTCCTGTTAAAAAGTAAATAAATATATCTGATTTTACAAACACATATTGAGAGAGTGCTTTTCCTTCCATTCTTTCCCTCTTTATTTCCTTCTTTCAAAAATTAAGGGAAGAGCTGAAGGTTTTTTTAATTATTTATTTATGGCTGCGTTGGGTCTTTGTTGCTGTGCGCGGGCTTTCTCTAATTGCGGCAGGCGGGGGCTACTGTTTGTTTCAGTGCGTGGGCCTCTAATTGCGGTGGCTTCTTTTGTTGCGGAGCATGGGCTCTAGGCACATGGACTTCAGTAGTTGTGGCTCGCGGGCTCTAGAGAGCAGGCTCAGTAGTTGTGGTGCACGGGCTTAGTTGTTCCGCGGAATGTGGGATCTTCCTGGACCAGAGATCGAACCCGTGTCCCCTGCATTGGCAGGCGGATTCTTTTTTTTTTTTTTTTTTTTGTGGTATGTGGGCCTCTCACTGTTGTGGCCTCTCCCGTTGCGGAGCACAGGCTCTGGATGCGCAGGCTCAGCGGCCATGGCTCACGGGCCCAGCCGCTCCGCGGCATGTGGGATCTTCCCGGACCGGGGCACGAACCCGTGTCCCCTGCATCGGCAGGCGGACTGTCAACTGTGCCACCAGGGAAGCCCCAGGAGCTGAGTTTGACATCTAAATTTATTTCATAGGAAAAGAAAATGGCACACTTCACACAGTAAAACTATCCATAGGATAATAAATTCATTCAGATTGTGTGCCTCAATCCCACCCTGTTGGGATTTGCTTAAATCTAACATAAGCCTTTGGATTTCTACAGTTGTGTACTAGGGGTGTGGACCAATCTGAAAGGTTGAGGAAACCCAAGCTACAATTAGGTGATGTTTCTTTCCAAGGAGCTCTCTGTTTGTAGACAGGTTGTTCATTATAAAGTCACAAGGAGGCTGAAATATCCATCAGTATTTCAACATAAAGCAGAAGGTGAGTGTTGGAAAGATTAAAAAAGATGATGGTCTGTTGACCACGTGAAAGAAGGCTGTGTCAAAACCAGTGTAAGGACAGAGAGCAAGGAGATGGACCATGGTGCCACCAGTAGCAGAAAGTGGGGAAAAGGAAGGTAAATAAGCGATAGACTCCGAAAAGCAGGAAAGGGGTAGGTGTCAAGTCTGGATTGAGAGGAAGAGTACACGTCACATCTCAAAACGGTATCTGAGGGTAAGTGAGAAAGGGAAGGACAGTGGGGAGCTGAGGGGCATTATGGGAGTGAGTTGAAGGAATGGACATATCTGTAAGTGAGTCAGCTCCACACAGGCAGAGCAGTATAGCTGATTTGCAGGAAACCTCAGGTGGGCCATGTGATGGGCCCAGGGAATTTTGCAAGGGAAGATAAAGGGAACATCTTGGGATAAGCTCCTGCGAAATGGAGGTTAGAAGTAAACTACTGTTTTTTCTTGAATGTTTAATCTAAGGAGAGTTGTATTATGATCAAGTCAGGTAATCTGAGACACGTGAAATCTGCATTCATGCTCACATCCCTGCATCTGCTGGCTGCAGTGTTGGAGGCTACAACTGAGAAAATAAGATCTTACCAAACAGCGTGAGGGGAGCTTTAGGTTTTCAGATTTGTCAAATTATCTATCTATGTATCTATCTATCTGTCTATCTGTCTATCCGTCTAGCTATGTATCTATCTATCTGAGGTAGAAAGACAGAATGAATACAGGTTTTATTTGTTAGCATTAGCATCCTCTCTCTTAGGCTGTAGTTTTCCTTCCTACTCTGTCACTGGGGTCTTATTCCCAGGGGAAGGCTCCTAGGTACAAGGAGAAGTGGACATTTCACCCCAGAAGTCTTCTGCTTTCAGTGTGTCTGTTTCAGGAGCAGATGGGAAGTGAAGGTAGCAGTCACAGCAGGTGGAAGGCGCATATGCCCATTTCAAGACCTAACCTTGATCCAAAGGCTGAGAGAGAGTCCCTGAAGAATTGGCTTGAATAGAATGCTGAGTAGGAAAAGGAGTTTCAGTAACAGAACATGCTGTAATTAGAGAGCAAGGGAGAAAAAGACTGACAAGCCCCAAACCCCAGTGGTGAGGTAGAGGTTCCCTTGACAAAGAAGCCCCTAAAATGCTCGTCTGTAGTGCCCTTCATCTCAGACTCTGGAATCAGACAGACCTGATAGGAATGCCTACTCCATCACTTACTGGCATGTACCTTTGGGCAAATCGTTTTAATTTGTCTCCTCAGTCGCAGAGCTTAAAGAATAATAATACCTGCCATATACGGTTTTTATGATTATTAAATGAGTATATGTAAAGCACTTGAAAAAAAGCTGGGTACAGAGTAAGTGCTATATAGTTATGTGTTTTATCATCCTCTTCCTCGTCATCTCTTATGTGCCAGGTACAGAGGGCAGTGCTTAATCTGGAATATCTAATGCTCATAACAATTCTATGAATAGGTGTTATCCCTATTTTTCAAGTGAAGAAACTGAGACTGAGAGAAATTAAGTAATTTGTTAAGTAGTACGTGTTGGAATTGGGTTTTAAACCTAGACAAGCTGGATCCAGAGCCCCAGTGCTTAACTTCAGAAAGTGGTCAGGTGCTCAGCACACACTTACGGCTCCGCACGTAGTTCCTACTACCATCATTTGAGATGGAATTGGTCGGGTGGAGAGAAAGAGTTAATCCAAGCAATTAAGATAGAAAGGTGGGCGTTGGTAATACTAATCAGATGTCAGATACAGAAGAGAAATGTCAAAATTAATGTTTGGATACACAGTTTAACAGTGCTGCTCTTATCTCTTTATCCAATTATGTCAGATACAATTCAAGAGCCAATCAACTTGGTCTTGACCAGGTGTTTTAGATTTGTTTGAGTAGGACAGACCTAGTACAAAGATGGCTGTCGGGCTTCTTCAGCCTTGGTGGTGGATGTTGCCCTCTACAATGTGCCTTGGAGCCAATGTCAGGATCAGGGTGGTGGGCCAGATGTACCAGGAGTCAGATGTAAGTCAATTCTTATTTTACAACATTGAATTTCAAGGGTGAAGGGATTTCCTTTTATAACATGAGAGGTTAGCCTCTGTTTCTTCTCTCCTCCTTTTTATGTCCCTTCCCCCACTCTATCTCCAGAGTTTAGCCCAGGGCCTAAAACAAAGTAAGTTCACAGAAAGTATTTGTTGACAGACTGAATACCCTCAGAGTGATTGTGCTTCTGCCCCTCTTGGGCTGTGTAAGCTCTTCCGTTGCCTTTCGGTTTCATTCTACTCATTTGTAAAATGGGGGTAATAATGCTTATCATCAAAGGTGGTAAGTATTAAATTATATAATTTATATAAAATTCTTTTGTGTACTGTCTTATACGCAGAAGGTGCTGATAGATACGAGTTTCCTTTCCTGTTCTAGCAATTAGGGTCTGCCAGAAGAAAACAAAAGAATTCATCCCAGATGGTTCAGAAAGAGACTGATTGATGGGGTTACTTACAGAGACCTTGGTGGGGTTAAGGGTACATGAAAGCAAGGTGACACACTCGGCCTTTGCCGTCCTTAGGTCTGAGGATAGCAGAGGCAAGAGAGAGCCAGAATTGTGGGTCTGGGGCTGCCACTGAGGGCTGTCGCTATGGAGGCATGAAGGAACTAGGAAGAATTACTCCTACTCTCTCAGCTCCTGTCCTCCACCTGGAAGGCAGCCAACAGAGAGCATGCAGAGGACAGCACAGGGCAGAGAAGGATGAGAATAGGTGTGGCTGTGAGTTGGGTGGGTGGAAAATGGAGAGCTACCAGTACGCATACCAACAGTAAAGAAAGATAATAGGGAGAAAAATACAACTCCCTTTTAATTCTAGAAAAGCATCATTTCCTGCTTCATGGTACCCAGAGATCCCGATGCACTGGGCTTCTAAAAGCAGCGCTGAAGGAATTTACTTAGAATACCTTTTACTTAGAGCAGCAGTAGTTCTGTGGGACTTCAATAGCTGAGATTTGGAAAAAAATGTTTTCCATGCTTAAACGAATGTGGGAAATGCTGAGTTGAACAAAATTAAACAGATTCACTCACTGAAATCTTTCTCAGAGCCTGTGCTTAACTAAGGAGCATTTTGAATCTGTCTGTGGGAGATGGAATGTAGAGCATTCCCCAAACCTGTCTTCTTGGAGTACTTCATGGATAAATACTCCTTGGAAATATACCAAAGGAAATTCTCATCTAGGAGATTTTTTCAGCTGTCGACTGAAAAAAAAATGCACCACGTGAGAGTTGTGAGTTAAGTTTTATTTGAGGAAAAATGAGGACTGTAGCCCGGGAGGCAGCATTTCAGATAGCTCTGAGGAACTGCTCCGAAGAGGTAGGGGGAAGGCCAGCATTATATGTGATTTTAGTGAAGTGCGGGTGTGTGCAACCAAACACACACTTGGGCAGAGTGCTGCTAGGTACAAGGAACAGATGTCATCGTTAATGATTTTAGTGCCTTTCTAGATATGAGGAGATGCAAGATCTGGGCTCATAACCTTTTCTCCTGAAAATATTTAACTATTCCTAAAGACCCGTTCTGCCAGCTTTTCCCAGAGCACAGAGTGCGTCATTCTTGATCTCAGCCCTGACCTCCTTTCAGGGGGTGTTGAAGGTCAGCGACTACAGTGGCTGGGGACCTAATCCTTGTAGAGGCAGATGGCAAGTGCCAATTTTTAGTTGGCATGGCCTAGGGGAAAGTCACGACCCTCTTCTCTCTGCTTCTCAGATGCAAGCTGGGGCCCAGACTTCCTGAGTCAGAATCCTCAGTTTCCATACTTGGATCAGCATATGGTTTTAAATGCCTTTGTGTGCTCTATCCTTTCCATTTCTCTGATCCCTTAGAAAGGTAGTTGCCTTGGATTAGTTCGGCATTAGCAGGAGTATCCTGATGGAGAGATGAGCCGTACAGGTAGCGGTCTTCAAGCGAAGGCTTCTGTTGGCAAGGATTTATCCCTATTGGGCGTCCTCAGGGCAAGCCGGCTGTGTCCGCTTTCTCAGTATTATGTGAGAAGCATCTTAAGTGTGTATGACACCAAGAGATACAAAAAGGGCTGGACACCATCTCTGTCGCCAAGGAACTCAAAATCTCATTGTGAAGGCATATAAACCCGTAAACTGCTCAGAAAAGAATTCCGTATCGCCCTTGACCCAATGCCAGAACCCACTGTGGAACCAAAGGGGTGTTCCGTAGTTGGTTGTGGCTGCGCATGTGAAGAAAGCAAGCTTCTCAGAGGTTGAGCAGTCCCCCCTGGACCTCACAGGTAGTGGGATTTTAATAGGTGGATGGGGAGGACTGGTGGGTGTGGGGGAGGGGAGACAAACCCGGAGAGAGAGGTAATTTCAGGCAGAAGAAGCTGCGAGAATGGGAATAGCAGGGGTTTAGCAGGTAAAGCCTGTCTTCCTTTGGGTGATAGATTCATGGAAGGCGAGGACCAGGCTCTGACTGTTCTCCTTCTGAAGCCAAACTGACTGCTCTTGGTGGATTTCACTTAAGCGGGCTTTCAGAGGCTTCCTTCAATCGGTTCCTTGAATTGCTTATGAACAGCGGGTTGGTTCAACTTCTCCCTGTGGGCTCGTGGTGTAGTTTTCACCCACTGAAAGTTAATTAGAGGACGCAAAGCCCCACACAGCTCTCACACTGGATCCTCTGTAAGGAGCCAGCAAATTGGGCTAGGGACCAGGGTGAATTTCACTCGAGGTATTTTCTTTCTGCAGAGAAATTGCCAAAACTGAAGGCTTGTGAAGTCTCCAAATTTGAACAGCAAGTTTTCCTTTTTAAAATTCTTCTGTGTGATAGAACCTTCTGATAAGATTTCCTTAATAGTGTGTTAGCTTAGGGGCCACACTGCAGTCCTGGAACATAAATCCTGCACGTGGAGAAATAAAGACTCATTGATCCTTTGTGTATCTGTTTGGTTCTGTTACTTCTTTTCCGTCCCCTCTCTTTCTCACACCGGCCACAGCATACAGAAAAGAGTACCAGGGAAAATCATGAGACCTTTGTGCCAGTTTTTACTCTTTGCCTTAGGTTCTACTTAGGAAGGGAGACTTTTTATGCTTTAGTGGTTAAGAGCACTGGCTTTGTCATCCCATGGACCTGAGTTTGCCCCATTGGTGACCTGGCTGTTAAGGAGTTTTCAGTTCACGGCTTAGTATTAGATGCATCGCTTCCCACTATAGCAGGTAGGTTTATATTTCCTGTCTTAGATTTCCTAAAACCTAAAAAAAACAGTCCTGCTCTTCATTCACTCATTTGTTTTTTCATTTAGTCAGATATTTATTGAGCACCTACTATGTGCCAGGATGTGGACAAGATGCAGTGAGTTCCTATGATTGAGTTTGTTCTAGGCGATGGGAGGAGACAGGTAAATAGGTTCATTTGGTTACTGCGTATATGACAACTTCAGGTAGGGATAACGGCAACATTAAGTTAAAAACTACCGGCTAGTGATACGTGCAATGAAGAGAACAAAATAGGGTAAAGCTGGCCGGTGACTAGGGTTGGGGGAAGGGCCATGTTAGATCGGGTGGGCAGGGAAGGGCTCTCAGAGGAGGTCGCTTTGAGCTGAAGAACTGGAAAGAACCAGCCATGCAAAGACGTGAGAGGAGAGTATTTCAGGCAGAGGGTAGGGCAGTTGCAAAGGCACTGTGGCTGTGGGAGTGAGTTTCTCTGGAGCATAGTGAGGCCCAGCAGTGGGTGCTCAGGTTGGAGACAGGCTGCAGGACCCCTTTGAACTAAAAGCAGGAAAGCTGGTGGTCAGCAGAAATGGGTGGTCCACATGCTATCGCGGGCTGGCCACGCCTTGCTCTCATCAAGCCATGGCTGCACAGTTGTCAAGCATACAGCAACTCTTACCCAAAATGCAGCCAAGAAAGGGGCTTCCCAGACTGGCGTGGGCGCAGAGGGGCTGCAGACTCTGACCTGGTGACTGTCACAGCTTTCTGTTTTGTGTTTTGGTTCAGTTTTAAGGTTTTAGGCTGGAAAGCTGGAAAGCTGCCACTCAGAGGGTCCCCTGCCCCTGTTCTCAGTGATCTCCCCCAGTTGCTGAGGGGCTGGGAGAGGGGAAGGTAACAGGGAGGCAGTGGGGGTGGGTAAGCCCCAGCTGTTGCCTTTGCCACACTGATTAGGATGGGCCTCCCTTGTGGCCTGGGCAGTAGGATGCTGAGATGCAAGTACACTTGGATGAGTGGAAGACATCATTCTCCACCTTGGCTACATATTTGAAGCATCTGAAGTGGGTGTGTTTTCAAATGCTGTGGCTCAGAACTCCACCTTCTCACCCAAACATTTCTGATTGAATTGGTCTAGGGTGAGACTTGGACTTAGATATTTTTCCCAGAGCCCCCAGGTGGGACACCACGTGGCCTGGCCACACAGTCAGGCTGTGGACCTATGGTCTAGAGTGATAAACATTCTGCTTTGTTTGTTGTTATTTCTTTGCTTCTTTTTCCTAAGACATTTCTCCATGTCTTTGACTTGAGAACCAGGGTCCTTTACCAAGTTCCGAACACCTGCTCCTCAGAAAGTAGAGTGCAGGTAGCAACCTGAAAACAGGTGTGTGTGTGGTATGAGTGGCGTAAGTTCATGCACATATATGTATATGGTGTGAGGATGTGTATGCAGTACGTGTATAAGGCGTATGTGGTGTGTGTGTGTGTGGTCTGTGGGTTATGTGTGGCATGAACAGTGTGTGTGTGGTGTGTATGTGTGTGTATGTTGCATTTGTGTGCTCTGTGTGGGATGTGTGTGTGTAATATGGAGGGTGTGTGTGTGGTACATGTCGATGGAGTGTGCCTGGTACATGTGGTGTGGGTCTGATGTGTGTGTTGTGGGTGTATGGTGTGAGTGATGTGTGTGTGATTCTGTTTTCATGCTGTGTGTTGATGGTGCATGTGACGTGTGAATTTCAAGTGGATCTTCCATCACATGTGGTGACGTTGGTTAAATTCTTTGCCTCTCTTGGTCTCAATTTCCACATCTGAAATGTGGACTGTCCATAGTATCTCTGCCTCATATGCTTGCTTTAAGGATTAAGTGACATAATGCATATAAAATCCCTTTAGCATGGTGCCTAGCACAGAGTAAGCTCTCACTAAAAGTTATATGATGGAGATGAAGTTTTGATGAATTTCCTTAACCTTTCTGAGTCCTACTTTCTATCAGTTAAATGGGAATAACTATTACAAATAGTGTTATGGCAAAAATCAAATGAGTTAATATCCTCAAACATCTGTTCCGAGTTAAAGTGCTATACAGAGGTAGGTGTGTCTGTAAGTCTCACTTTATTGAAACATCTTCCTACGTTTGTTAGGTCTGGCTGATTTCTTTGTTCAAAATAAGTAGAGGTCTGTTGTCTCTTCCTGATCTTGACCTTAAGATTGGTTGACATCATAGAAGTAGGTAGGGACCCCACTGCTCCCTGAAGGTGAAGCGCTTGGGGTATCAGAGTGTTTAGACCACTCCTGAAGAAGGTGGGCAGATCTACTTCTAATGCCCTGCTGTACCTTGTCACAGTTCTGTATGTTTTCTAGCAAAGGAAGTTTGGCAGCGGAGGGGGGCTGATAGGTTTTTGTTTGCACAAAGCATTTGTTGTCTAGCAATGGTAGCATCAGTGTGATTGAGAGAATTTATACTTTTAATCTATTTCCTGATCCCAATTCTCCCCTTATCAACCTTCATCTCTGCCTATTGCTCCCAGTGTAGCCATTTGACAGGTGGTATGTTTTTGCTTGACAGTGATTAACGTTCCAACCCCGTTGTTCAAAACGAAGTGCATGCTAAATGTCGAACCAGCAAAGCTGCCTGTAATTTTGGCTGAGAGACATCGTTTCAAATATGTTTGTGAAAAACTCAGTCTGCATTTGTTTTCTTGTCAGAAAGGTCCTGGGCAGCTTGGGGGTTGGAGGAGGGAAAGGACAAAAGTGGGGCTTGTGATAATACTGACCTCGATCAGCCACTAGAATACTGTGGACTCTTAGATGTAATGTTATTAGCATTTTCATTTTATGAAGTCTCAGACATTTATTTGTGCAATTGACAATTGTGAAGATGGTCCTTAAAATGAGAATTCTTTCAAATGAATTTCTTTTTAATTAAACAAAAATATGCAAACAAGAAATTATAGGGCTTTTTTTTTTCCTTCCAGGAATGAGCATGAGAATGAAATATTTCAGGCACAGGATACTTCATATCTCTGTGTTCTTTTTTTGTCTCTTCCCTTGGGCTTTTACTTAATTATATCCTGAGTGGTTTTTGTGATTTGGCGTCAACCGCTTCTGTGTCTTTCTGCATTTACATAGACTTTCTCACAGAAAAGTCTGATCTCGGTTCAGATGTGTTTTCTGTAATTGTCATTTATGTCACCTCTTAGAACCTCAGAATGACCTTTCTAAATTATTTTTTCTGAAATTCATGACATGCCTCCTTCCTGTTGCTGCAGATCGCACATAGACGGTTGGGACTTTTTATGTTCCCCATAACCTTCTTAGAGAAGATGAATTTCAGTCCAGACATTTAAAATACAATTGTATTTTTATCAGGTATTTTACACATCATAAAATTGCTAGTGTGTTAAATAGTCGTTTTCGATTTAGCCAGACGAACCATTCATTAAACCCATCTGAGGTCTACAGACAAGCTCTCAAAAATGAGAAGCTCGGTTTGGGGCTTTGGGTCTGAGTTGTTAATGGTGTGTGTGTTGTCTGTTGTGTGTGTGTGTGAGGGAGAGAGAGAGAGAGAGAGAGAGCGAGCGAGCGCATTATTGTATCAAAGTAGCTGGGAATAACCTAAGATTTGTTTTGGTGGGAGTGGGTAGAACAGACTTGTAGGTATATACATTTCATTAACTAGCTATTGAGCACTTGTGATATACCGGGCGTACATACTAGTACTTGGGATACAGCCGTGAACAAGACAGTTCATCTTAAATAGGGCTTTTGGGATCTGGAACTTAAGGGAAAAGAAAGGAAATATCACTTATTTAAGGCCTAGAACGTGCCTGCTACCTTGCAAGACAATTTAATACATTTTATCACCTTATTGATCATAATTATAAATAGTAAGTCAGTGAGGTCGTGTTATCCTTATTTTACCGGTGAGGCAAATTGAAGCTCAGAGGTTAATGTCAATTGCCCAAGGTTATTCCACTAATAGGAGGCGGATCTAGAATTACCTGACTCCAAAGTCTCTATGTTAGCACGCCGTGCTATTTCTCTTTAGAAGTTGAGAAAGCATTTTTACCCCATGGAAATCCTACTTTCAAACCCCAGAGGCAGCCATTGATTTATCAAGTCTTTTTTACCAGGATTGAGAACCATGCTAGGGGCAGCATTAAAGTGTTAAAGTGTGACAAAACTCATGGCTCTTCTATCTTCCCATTTAGGGGACAAGATGCAAAGAGCTGTGAAAATGGGATTAGATTGCCCGAGTAATAAGCCGTATGGCTCTGTAGCTTATGCTGAAAGGTTTGATTGTTCTGAGCCCTCTTGTGGGTAAAATGTTAGTCTTCTTTAAAGACCACTGAGTGAACTGCTACCTCTCCTGACCAGGGGAGGGGGAATGGATTATTTTCAAGACCCTGTTTCTAGATCAGCTGAAATCATCAGTGATCAAAAATAATGCATGCATTGCAGAGAATATTTTCTCACCCTGGGGAATGGTAACATTGAATCTGGGTAGAAAGATGATTGGTCCAGGACTTGACATGGCCGGGGAAATCTATCTTTGCAGCCACCTTTTAAAAGCAAAACTGAACTGTGAAATCCAATTCAATTCAATCCATCCAGCATTTAGTGACTGATTATTATCTGCAGAGTTTATGCTAAGTTTTGAGGATACAGAGATAAGTGAGCCACAGTTTCTTCCCTTAAGGAACACATGTCCAGTGGGTGGGGCATACATGTAAAACTACAGATACTCTTCCAAGGAGATCAGGGCAAAAATAGAAAGGTGTACACATTTCTTACAGTATTTCTTTTCCTCTCTCTGACTTATTTCACTTAGCATAACCCCCTCCAAGTCCATCAGTGGTGCTGTAAATGGCAAGATTTCATTCTTTTTATGGCTGAGGAGTGTATGATATCAATTATATGTGGAATCTTTAAAAAATACAGCAAACTAATGACTACAACAAAAAGAAGCAGACTCACAGGTATAGAGAACAAACTAGTGGTTACCAGTGGGGAGAGAGGAAGGGGGAGGGGCAAAATGGGGGGGAGTAAGAGGTACAAACTATTAGGTATAAAATAAGCTACAAGGATATATTGTACAACGTGGGGAATATTGCCAATTTTTATACTAACTATAAATGGAGTAGAACCTTTAAAATTTGTGAATCATTATATTGTACACCTGTAACATGTAATACTGTACGTCAACTATACTTCAATAAAAAAATAATATATACGTTTCTTAAGTAGTCAAGAGGAGGGGGAGATTAATACAGAGGGAGAGAAGGAACTGAAGAAAGGCTTCCTGGAGGGAGGATTTTGTAGGATGACAAGAAATAAACCACACAGTTATAGGACATGTGAGAAGGTGTTTCAAGCAGTGGAGACAAAATTTGAAATGGCCATCTTTAAGAATTAGGTTTGGGAAATGTGTTAGTGCATAAAATGTGAGAGAGGGAGGTGAGGAGGGTAGATGATGAAAGTTAACACAGGCCATGTTATAAAGAACACTGTATTGTAAGGTATAGTATTTATAGGTCTGGGTTGTAAGCAATTGGTCTATGGGTGTCTTGTGGGTGAGGTTAGGGGCAGAAAACTCATGTGAAAGTGTCTTGCATTATTTCAGGTAAGAGGAAGCGGCCTGAATTAAGGCAATGAGGTTTGAGAGGCAGATTTAGCCTAAGGTACAAGTGGCAGTTCCAGGAGATTGTTGGGAGTGTGTGAGTGAAAAGTCAGCAGAGAATGATGTTCAGGTTCTGACTCAGGGGACTGGGTGGATGATGGTGCTACTAGCAGATAAAGGCATCTGGGAAAATGAGAGTTTGGGAATGGGCATGGTGGAGATCATTTATTCAATTTGGACAGGCCGGATGAAGGGAATTTCAGAAACCCTTATGGAAATGACTAGGGGCTGGGTAAGTGGGTTGTCTGGAACTCTAAATCACTGGACATGGAGAGTTTTGCAGAGTGTTGTCAAGACAAGGGTGGCATTTTAAAATGTGTCAATACATGAACTTACCTTTGGAGAGAGCACAGAACAGAACTCTAGGAAAACCAGCATTTTAGGAACTTAAGAAAGAGGAGAACATAGCTAAGAAAACTGAGAAGTAGTTAAGAGGAAGGAGAAACACCAGGAAAGTGTTGTCCTTGAAATGAAGGAGGTAGGAGTTTTAAGGAGAGAACAGGAGACTGAGAGGTCAAGTTACATGGTTGTAAATTGCCCCTTGCGTTAACATGTAGGAGTGCATTGTGACCCTTGCCAGGAAGTGCCGGGGACAGGGGCAGAAGCCAGAGGGCTATATATTAAAAGGTGAATGAGTGATCAGGAAGTGAAGACAGTGAGTGTAAATCAATTTTTCAAAGAGCTTTGGTGGAAGGTAATGAGAAAATGGATGGTAGCAAGAGAGGGCTATGGGATAAGGGAGGAGAGGCTGAGGTTGATGAGATGGGGAGAGACTTGAGCATACCTTTAGATGAAAGCAAGTTTTCGGTAACAATCCAGAGGCTGAAGAGAGAGGACATACTTGAATAGCACGTAGACAAACAAGCCCGCATAGAGAGAGCAGTGTTGAATAGAACAGGATTCTTCACCCTGGGAGTCAGTAGGGAAGGAGGAATTATGGGTATTCCCGAGACATGGAACTTCATAGTTGGGACATAGGGCAGGAGACTGAGGGAATTGACAGCTCCTGATCACAAATTAACGGGGCACGTTGGAACTGAGGGCATCTGCTGAGTTTAAAAGAGAGTGAAGATTTAAAGAGAGTGAGAAAGTGACTGAAGATGTGGGGAAGGGAGTGTCCCAGAAGGAAGTTAAAAAATTAATTTGAAGTGTGGAAGATCCACGTGGAATTGGAAAGAAGAAATTTTCAGCAAAGCCCATCAGAGGACGTGATCTTTCTTCAGCCATGCTCAGCTGTCTTTCAGGGACAGAAGTCTGACTGTAGGGCTGAACACTGGCTGGGGATACGGGAGTGTGTTAGTGGGAGAGACAGGAGCTCAAGTGATGGACTATGGAACTTCCCTAGGATAAACATCAGAAAACAAGGGAAAATAGGGGTAGCACCAGGGTTCACAGTTTAAAGAGCAGGTGTATTAAGAGTAGGAAAGTTGGAGATCTGGAAGGAGAGGAAGTTATGGTTAGGGATCAGGGTGTTAAGAGTTTAAGATTCCTGATATGGGTCACTTCAAGGTCACTGGATAACCCAAGAGGTGATTATGAGAGGGAGACACTGAAGTGGAAAGGAGGTAGAAGTTTGATTTGAAGAAATCCAAAGCTTTGAAAATAGAGTGGTCACTGGTCACCCACATGGACATTGAAATCATTTAGGATAACACCAAGAGTTGGGGTAAAAGCACTGGGGAAGCCTTTAATACACACCAAATTAAAAAAAAAAAACCCAACCTCTCTAAAATATTTGCCTTTGACCGCTATTATACTTGTCCTTGCTGACTTATTCCATCTAAATATCTCTACAGTATTTCATTTTCCTCTTCACATAAATAGACCATGTAGTATTAGATATATCTTTTTGTAATGGAAAATTATACAAGCATATTACAATAAGCATTGTGTATGAATGCAAGCATTTGATATTTGTTGAATAAATTAAAGTGTTTATCATCAACTTCTTGCATCTTGAGAATGACACACTGGAAGTTGACACAGGACATGCATTTGTATTTATATTTTTGGTACAGTGGTTCTTGCTGAGACATGACAAACCAACCTGTCTCTGGCTCAAATGAAAACTGCAATCTTAAATTGATTATATATGTTGGTTGTTCAATTTTGAATTCAAGTTTCTGATGTCCTTGCTCTTTAATAACATTTTTTCTTCTTTGAGAAGCAATATGATACAGTAGTTTAGAGCATCATCTCTGGAATTAGGCTTCTGGGATACAAACCCTACCTGCAACCCCTTACTAGCTTTATGTCCTTGGACAATTACTGTAACCTCTCTGTGCCTCAGTTTCCTTACTTTTAAAATGAGTATAACAGTAGTCCTACAACATAGTATAGTTGTAAGGATTAAATAAGGATTCAGTGAGGTGTGAGGATTAAATTAGTACTTAAAGCAGTACCTGGCCATCCTATATGAGTTTTGCCTGTTATTATTTTCCAACTATATGTTCTATAAATGCCTAATCACTTGAATACTAGATATGATTCTGCCACCTTGACATTCCATATTTTTACCTTGGTTCTTTGTCTCATGGGATGTCTTAGGTCCTCATAGTAGATGAACTCATCTTTATAGTAAGTGAACATGTTCTGCTATGACATAGTTTTTGTCTGTATTTGGAAAATATTTTTTCAGTCTTCATATCATATCTGTATTTCATTCAAACTTCCTAATGAGTATGATAGGATTGTGTGGGCAGGCAGTTATTGGTTTAGATGTGGTTATTAAATTCAGATTTATTTATTAAATAGTAAAAAAAATCTTACCTTTTTACCAAGGTGTGTTTTTTATTCTTCCAGAAAGATTTGTGTTTTCATGTTTCCATGTTGTTCAGAAACCAGGCATCCTGTGTTTTCTCAATCTGGACATATGGTAGTAACATTATTGACAGAAATGGTGGAATTGAGAGGTTCCTTGCCTTGTCCAAGGTCATATAATGATTGGTATGCTTTTTTGTACTCAACATAGCATTCAGAATGCTTCTGGTTTGGCTTTCATCTCATGCCTCGGTTCGATCCTGGCTCTCTCCCAACATTATTAAAGCTGGATTCTAGTTTCTCTGCCCGTCCCCATCTCAGTAACTTATCCATTACTCTGGATCCTCTAGAACTGAGCCCCTGATTTATTTGTATCAGTCACTCTAAGTCCTTAGGGTGTGAACCCCTTTGTTCATAGACCGTCTTCCCTGAAGCCACTTACTTCGACACAGCATTATACATCCTTCTCAGTTCTCCATTGGTGTTAACTTAGTAGGCTTGACTGTGATTAATTTAAGCAGAAAATAAATGTTTTGGAAAGATCTGAGAGTAGGTAGATGGGAGATGTAAACCGAGGGAGGAAATGCACATGCACGATCTTGCTTTAGGAATGGCCTGACTAAAATGCCCTGGATGGTGCTACTGCACTTGAACACTGAAGCTGTGTGTCTGGTTTTTCCAACCCTGGACACTCAGCATCATGCCACTGAAGTCTCACATCTAAAGTCCTACTGCAGTATATAAGTCTAATTAGCCAAAGCCTTTGATTCACTTCCCAAGAGCCAGAGGCCCTGAGAGAGGGCATCTCTGCTGAAGTCGCACCTCCATGCTCTAGTTATCCAGGTGTGGGGAGGGGAATCACCCATCCTCTTTGGCATCTATCGTGCTAGGTGGGACTCTGCCTCCAACCAATCTTTAGGTAATTGCCAAAATTTTAGTTGCTGGACAGTTAAGCAAAAAAGTTCAGCACACCGCCATTTGTTCTCCCGTTGCTTGTAACAACATCCATATCCCTCCTACTTGAGCCACTGCTGAGTCCAGTTTTCTCACTCAGATCATCTGCTCCATGGTCAACTCTCAGGATTGGATGAGGTCCTAAGACCTAATAACCAGAATACAATTATTCCTAATGGTTTTAGCAGTCTCCGCAGACACCTCTTGTCCTGCTAGTTAATTTGTATGTTACCTAACAAACAAGGATATTCTTTTTTTTTCCAAAGAAAACTGCATTTGGATTTTATTAAGTATAAGCACATTTATCTCTTCAAAGAATACAAAGAATGCATATGGAAGTCTACCCTCCCCTTATTAAATGAGGACAGGTAAAAACTTCAGCGGGTAATTTAAAGTATCAGAAACTGCAGTATTGTGCCGTGTGGGAAACACTGAGCATCCTCAGCTGGGAACTATTTTCTATTCATGGTTTGAGGACATATTTCTCAGCTAATATTTCTTTAGATCCTGGGTGTTGTTTGAAATGTCTATTTGTAAATATCATCTGACATGATATTTAATAATTATCATGATAATTTGATAATTAATCTCTAGGTTAATTATTCAGAATGGGAAGGAGTTTTTATTTTAAATCACTTTTCAGTGTGTGGTATGTTTTGATTTTATCATGTGCCCTTTTCTTCCTGAATAGCAGTTAAAGGGTGACAGGGTTTTGTTAGCTACACTAGACTCTAGAATCCATTATCAAGTTGTATTTTTCTGATACTCTGCAACTGGCACTTATACGTGTGTGTGTGTAATCATAACATTTGAAGTCTCCTTATTCTTTTGTTTAAAGGAAACAAATGGAGCTTTCAGGGAAAGTAATTTATTTATGAATACTTTAGCAAGTTTTGAGCAATGGGTGTTTTATTTCAAGGCAAAAGAAACTAGACTAATAGTGTGTTTTCATGGAAACAAAGGAGACTTATACATTCTGAAGAATTTATTACCCGATTCGTGCTCTGTTTTAGCTCTGCTACAAATGGAAAGGTCATCTTCTTTTCCCTGCAGGTATTACTGCAGTCTCTTTGGGAATAAGTTCCTTTTATCCTAACATACTGATTTTAAATAACGTATTCAATTTAAATGTGTATAATTTTCATGGATTTGCTGTTTTAACTATGATTTTAGCCTCTTGCTATGCTTCACACATAGACACAGACACACACATTGGTAATTACTAGTAGCATTTTTCCAACCCAGGTGCAATCAGTTTTAAAACTACATTTTACTTAATCTACTGTACCCAAAATATTATAATTTCATCATGTAATTAACGTAGAATTATTAGCAAGGTATTTTATGTTCATTCTTTCCCGCTAAGTCTGAAATCCCGTTTGTAATTTACACTTGCGGCACATCTCAATTTGGAAGAGTCTCATTTGGCTGCATATTGGACAGTGTGACTCTAAGATGTTAAACGTCTCTCTCCAGGCTTGCCTCTGGGAAGAGAATCTTTATCTCACAATTAGGTCAGAGTTTTTTCTTATTTGGTTTTGTCTTCTTTTTCTGCCTTAGTGTGAGCTGGGTGGAGAGGAGGTGGGGCTGGCTGGAGCAGGGTTTGGGTGTGAGATGCCTCTCGGAATAAGTGAGAGAAATGAGGAGGCCGGGAATCTAGTGGGGATGACTAGATTATTGTACCTCAAGATGTAAGTATATTCCAGTGGGGTCTTACGGGTTGGTTGGGTTATATTTGAGTAGTATAGTGTGTTTGTATATATATCTTTTCTAGACACAGCCAAGTTTTAAGATTCTGGATATTTTAAGATTCTGGATATGGAAAAAAGCATGAAGCTATGCCCCCAAGAATGCATTACTTGGGATTAGTTTCTAAATGAAGTTGGTAGAGCCTGACCTTCAAGATCTCAAGCCTGTTCGACGTCACAGAATCACTGGGGGCCAGTCTTATGCAGAAACAGGGCCGAGCCAAAGACTGCTTATATGTATTTGCAACCTTTTGAGTATTGTAGACAATAGCCACTAGTTTAGGAATTGGTGCAATATGTACTTTTTGTCTCTATAGTTGTTTGTTTTAAATAATTCAATTCAGCAATTTCATTGAGACTTAAAGATACAGAAAGAGATAAATCACATCTACTATGTACCCAAGATGTTTATAGTCTAGAAAGGGAGACACGTCATACTGCGGGAGTACAGTAATAGAAATTGGTATGATTTAAAGTGGTTGTACTGAGAAAGAGATTAAACCTGCCTAGGGAACAGTGAGACTTTACTGAGCTAATGGTACTGGTTCCTAGTTTTGAAGAAGACCAGGTACCTGAGAGATGGGAAAAGGTAGTCCAAGTAGAGGAGTCAGGTGGCAAATGGAAGGGAAATTTCGAGTCAGCTGGTATCAAAGGGGTATGTCAATGTCAAAAAGGAGTGGACGGCAAAGAAGAGAGGAAGACAGAAGGATTCAGGTTACAATGGGCCTTACCCACTGTGCCTGGAGCTTCAACCTCATCCTGTAGAGTTTCGTTTAAAACAGAGTCTTTGACAGTCTTGCTGAGGATGGGTGGAGAAAAGGCTATCTAGAGACAGATGGTTTTAAAGCTTTGAGGATTGTCTGGGTGGAGGACAGTGGTGGTCAAAAGTAAATCAATGGTAGTGAAGATGAGTTTGTGAGCTACTATTTAAAAGATAGACATTTTGGACTGGGTGGCTGTTATAGACTGAATTCTGTACCCCTAAAATTCATAGGTTGAAGCTCTAACCCTCAGTGTGACTATGTTTGGAGATGGGGCCTTTAAGGAGGTAATTAAGGTTAAATGAAGTCGTAATGATGGAACCCTAATCTCATAGGACTAGTGTTCTTAAAAGAAAAGGAAGAGATACCAGGAGTGCTGGTACAAAGAGAAAAGGCCCTGGAGGACACAGACGGACGGTGGCTGTCTGCAAGCCAAGGAGAGATGCCCTCCAGAGAAACTAAACTAGCAAGTACTTTGATCTTGGACTTCCAGCCTCCAGGATTGTAAGAAAATAAGTTTCTGTTATTTAAGCCATGCAGTCTGTGGTACTTTGTTATGGCAGTCTTACCAGACTAATACAGTGGCTGATTTCAAGTTGATGTAAATAGTAAATAGTTTTCATTTATGGGCTTTTTCATTATTTTCTCTGCCCTGTACTTCATAAGAGGCCTGAGAAACAGGGTTGCTTAAATACCTTGTGGAATTTAAGAGAACAAGGTGGCTAAAGTCGAAGAGTTAATTGAATACTAGCATGACTGTGTGAGTCTCAGAATTCTACACACATTACTACTCAGCCTCCACAAGCTAATCTGAGGTTTGAATGCCCAATTCAGGTACCTAGATAACTGTGGGAATATTTGTTTCTCCATCAACCTGATTAGCAAAAGTCACCTGCATTGGCCAAGGCCTGTTTTTGCCTGTTATGCTGCATGCACTTAATACCACACTTTTTATCTCTCATCCAAAATGCCCCCACTTGTCGCACTTCTGAAAGAAACCGTGGTACAATATAAATGCATTAGTCATTTTGGCTTTTAAAAATAGTCACCTCCTAGAGTAATGATGGAAATATAAACAAAGATAAACAAATGGGACCAAATGAAACTTAAAAGCTTTTGCCCAGAAAAGGAAACTATAAACAAGACGAAAAGACAACTCTCAGATTGGGAGAAAATATTTGTAAACAAATCAACGAACAAAGGATTCATCTCCAAAATATATAAACAGCTCATGCAGCTCCATATTAAAAAAAAACAACCCAATCAAAAAATGGGCAGAAGACCTAAATAGACATTTCTCCAAAGAAGATATACAGATTGCCAACAAACACATGAAAGGATGCTCAACATCATTAATCATTAGAGAAATACAAATCAAAACTACAATGAGATATCACCTCACATCGGTTAGAATGGGTATGATCCAGAAAATCTATAAACAACAAATGCTGCAGAGGGTGTGGAGAAAACCCTCTTGGACTCTTGGTGGGAATGTAAATTGATAGAGTCATTATGGAGAACAGTATGAAGGTTCCTTAAAAAACTAAAAGTAGAATTACCATATGACCCAGCAATCCCACTACTGGGCATATACCCAGAGAAAACCATAATTCAAAAAGACACACACCCCCCCAATGTTCATTGCAGCTCTATTTACAATAGCCAGGTCATGGAAGCAACCTAAATGCCCATCAGCACGAATGGATAAAGAAGATGTGGTACATATATACAATAAAATATTACTCAACCCTAAAAAGGAACAAAATTGGGTCATTTGTGGAGATGTGGATGGACCTAGAGACTGTCATACAGAGTGAAGTAAGTCAGAAAGAGAAAAACGAATATCGTATGTTAACGCATATATGTAGAATCTAGAAAAATGGTGCAGATGAACTGGTTTGCAAGGCAGAAATAGAGACGCAGATGTAGACAACAAACGTATGGACGCTAAGGGGGAAAAGCGGGGGGTGGGGTTGTGGTGGTGGTGGGATGAACTGGGAGATTGGGATTGACATGTATACACTGATATGTATAAAATAGATAAACTAATAAGAACCTGCTGTATAAATAAAACAAAATTCAAAAAAAATAGAGTAAGGTCAAAGAAAATACAATCTTCTTCAGAGCATTCAGAATCTTCTGCTGTGGTGTATTCTTATCAAGAGGATGGAAGGAAAACTAAAATCTTGTAGTTTGTACCTCATTTTAAAAAGCTTTATACTATTTCCATCACAAAACCACTTAATAGGATGAAAATGGAATCATAGGTGTGGAATCATACCTATATCTTATTACTTGGTGCTTCTCTGCATGATTTCTTTTTTAGCAAACATTTCTCACTGGGAATCTTTTATTTTCTTCTTATTTCTATTCAACTCAATTATTTTGTCAATGACATTCCTTCTCATAGAGCCTTGATTATTTCAAACAAGTTACCATCAAAGTTATTTTGACCATAAGTGTGTGGATTTATTTTGGGGCTTTCTATACTATTCCATTGATCTATGTATCTGTTTTTGAGCCAGTACTAAAAATAGGACTACCATATATGACCCAGCAGTTCCACTCCTGGGTATTTATGCAAAAAACTCAAAAAACAAAAACACTAATTCAAAAAGATACATGCACCCCAGTGTTCATAGCAGCATTATTTAAAATAGCCCAGGTCTGAAAGCAACCTAAGTGTCCATCAACAGATGAATGAATAAAGAAGATGTGGTACACACACACACACACACACACACACACACACACACACACACACACACACAGGAATACTACTCAGTCATAAAAAAGGATGAAATTTTGCTATTTGCAACAACATGGATGGATTTGGAGGATATTATGCTGAGTGAAGTAAATCAGACAGAGAAAGACAAATACTGTATGATACCACTTATACGTGGAATCTAAAAAATACATCAAACTGGTGAATGAAACCAAAATAAACAGACTCACAGATATAGAGAACAGTGGTTACCAGTGGTGAGAAGGAAGGGCGCAGGGGCAAGATAGGAGTAGGGATTAACAGGTAGAAACTACTGTGTGCAAAATAAATAAGCTACAAGGATATATTGTACAACATGGGGAATATAGCCAGTATTTTATAATAACTATAAATAGAATTAACCTTTAAAAATTGTGAATCACTATGTTGTATACCTGAAACTTAAATAATATTGTACATTAACTCTTACCTCAATGAAAAATGTTCTTTTGATTTATATCATCCTATAGATAAAGCAAGTCTAACTATTTGTGTTGAGTAATTGTTACTAACTTTCAAAGGTTGACTTCAGAAAGCATTACTGTACTTTCCAGCTAATTATTGGTGCTATTATCAGAGGCAGTAGTTATCTGCCCCTGTAGTGATCTTCACTTTAGTTGCCTATGTGCAGGCTATGGTTTTCTGTTTCTCATTCCAAACTGCTGAGGTCTATGGCCTGGGATATGTCCATTCCTTAGACTAATAGCAGGAATTTCATTGCCTTGGTGATCTCGTGTAGTCCAACTTCTTTTTCTTTCTTTCTTTTTTTTTTTTTAATAAATCTATTTATTTTTGGCTGCATTGGGTCTTTGTTGCTGTGCGTGGACTTTCTCTAGTTGCAGTGAGCGGGGGCCACTTTTTCATTGTGGTACGCGGGCTTCTCATTGCGGTGGCTTCTCTTGTTGCAGAGCACGGGTTCTAGGCACACGGGCTCAGTAGTTGTGGCTCACGGGCTCTAGAGGACAGGCTCAGTAGTTGTGGTGCAGGGGCTTAGATGCTCAGCGGCATGTGGGATCTTCCCAGACCAGGGATCGAACCCGTGTCCCCTGAACTGGCAGGCAGATTCTTAACAACTCTACCACCATGGACGTCCCCCAACTTCTTTAAATAGTTTTTTTTATATGCTGATGATGTCAAAATGTATATCTCCAGTCTTGAACTCTCTCTTGGGATGTAATCTTCTAAATCCAAGAGCCAAGTTGACAGTTCTGCCTAAGTATATAATAAACATTTCAGACTTATCTTGTCCGTAGTGAGCTCTTGAATTCTCCCTCCCCTAAAAACATCTTTTTTCTCCAGTCTTTCCTGTTTCTATGAATACTACCCTAATCCATCCAGGAGCTGAAGCAAAAACTTTTGATAAAATGAAAGAAAAAGAAAGGGAGAAGGATGTGGCCATCTAAAACAAATAATAAATTTACAGATGAAGGAATAAATATATTAGTTGGCCACTGAATATAAAATTTGGAATCCTCTTATTAACAGAAAATAATTTTTAGAGTAGTTTAAAAAACAAAAGTGTTAAGAAATTATTTCTGTTTCAAGCTTAAAAGTCTTCAAGAACTTCTCTTGTCCATAGGATAAAATTGAAGTACCTTACATTGTATATTAATTAGGGATTTTTTATATTGAGTAGTAGGAAACCAAATTGGCTTAAACAATGGAAGAAACATTGACTCAAGCAACTGAAAAGTCCGGACATAGGACTAATTTTGAGAGAGGCTTGACGCAGTGAATCAATGGTATGATTTCTTCCCAAATACCAAGAACACAAAATTTAAGGTATTGTTAGAAACGAGGGAGTGGCTTGATCATAAGGTTGGCACTTGACAAATACTCACTACAGCTGCCCTTGAAGATACTATGCATCCTTTCCTGCCTCTGACCTTGTGGGGTACCAGTATTCTCCCTTGCTCAGTATTACCCAGTTATGTTGATTTTCTTTTTATTCCTTGGTCACACTGAGCTCTTTCTTGCTTCAGGGCATTTGCACTAGCTATTCTCTCTGCCTGGAAGTTGCTTCCCTCAACACTTTGGCTCCCTTTCCTTCAGATCCTAGCTTAAAATCATCCTCTTAAAATATTCTTCTTTTGACCACATACCTAGAATAGACTAAATGCTACCTTCTCCCCACACCCACACCCCACCTTAGTTACTCTACATCATCCTATTTATTTCCTTTATCATAGTCATCAAAATCTGTAATGGTCTAGTTCACATACTTGCTTACTTAATATTTATTGTCTATTTCCTCATTATATTTTAAACTCTATGGAGAGAAAGGTCATATCATTCTTATTCCATGCTACATCCTTAGCATGTAGAAAAATGTCTAAGAACACAATTGCTGTTTAATGTTTATAAAGTAATAAAGGAATAGGTTCCTAAAGCCATAAAAATCTCTGCGCTGGAAGGAAATTAAAAGGTCATCTCTGACAAAAGGCCATCCAATCTCTGTGTTAATAATCCTGGTGCCATGGAATTTACTATCTCCTCAGGCATTTCATTCCAACTTTGGTTGTCTCTGACCATTAGAATGCTCTTCCTTTTTAAACTGAGTTAAAATATATCATCTGACCCAGATATGCTGAAGCTAGTTCTACTCCTTGGAGTCCAATTTGTATATGATATTCTTTCAAGCTGTTGAATATAACTGCCACCTCCTTCTCCCTTCCTGTGTCTTGTTTTCTTTAAAGTTAGATTTCCCTAATTTTTTCATCCATTTCTTATCTAACAAGGTTTTGATTTTCTTTACCATCCTAGTGACTCATCCATTAACATGTTCTAGTTTGTCTATTTAACTGTGCTCCGCGATACCCACAGTATTATTCATTGTCCATTGAGAGGAACCTTTCCCTGCCTTGTTTTATTGATAGATGCTGTAATTCTCTTAAATCCACCTGAAGTCTCTGAGCTACTGATTCTAGTTGAACCTATGGGCAATTAAATCTCCTAAGTATTTTTCCTCAAATGCTGCTGTCAAACCTCATGGCCATCAACTTGTAAAATTATGCATATTTTTCAGTGACTCATCTTCCTTTTCATTGAAACAGGCAGAGGATTGTTTCCTGAGGAAGGTTTTGCAAGGTCAAGTGGTTGTTCAGGCACTTGCATTGGTTAAACTCCTAAGTCCTGCTGGAAGACTTTATTGCTGCCTTCTTCCCACACGTTTGTCAGAGCCTATGATTCAGTTCTCTACTGGTGATGCAGTATATCTGCTCTCTGAATTCTGATGAGAGATAAAACCTTGATACTACTATTATATAATTCTTATCAAAAACTCAGGATTGCCTGAATGATAGTCCATCATTCCCAGTGCTCCTAATTATACCTTTTAATCTTGCCAACTCATTGGAGCAATGTCTATTGGGACCTTGGTGCTTATTTTTTCCCTTTATAAAACCACTTCTTTCAAGTGGTGTTTGGGCTTTTGCCTTATTGAAGGATGTAATAGGGAACAACTGAGAGAAATTTGTTGTTGTTTTTGTTGTAGGGATATTGTTAAGGATGTTGCTTAAGGTACTTTACCGAGGACTCACCGTTTTTATTATGAAGATCTAAGAGCGAATTTTTTCTCATGTTTCAGTATCAAAATGAAGAAGCTCTAAAGCTCCCTTGAAAGAATGACTTGTGCTTTTTTAAAAATTTAATTTAATTATATTTATTTGTTTTTATTGAAGTATAGTTGATTTACAATGTTGTGTTAGTTTCAGGTGTACAGATTCAGATATATGTATTCAGATACATGTATAGCTGAATGATTCAGATATATGTACATTCTTTTTCAGATTCTGTTCCATTATAGGTTATTACAAAGTATATAGTTCCCTGTGCTATACAGTAGGTCCTTGTTCATTATATATTTTATATATAATAGTGTGTATATGTTAATCCCAAATTCCTAATTTTTCTGAAGAATGGCTTGTTCTTATTTTAGGATGTTGTGTATCTTGTAACTGTCTACGTTCTTCCTTTCATTTGACTGTTAGGAAGCTTAGAGCTACCTTTTGGCTCACACATAATAACTCTGCAGGACTGTCTTGTAGGCATTTCTGTTGCTGATATTACTGTTGATTTCGCTATTATGATGGCAATATTCCTTTTCACATTAAAATATGAGATTTGGTTTATAATTTTCTATTATATAATGCATTATGCTAATTGAAATTTTACTCTGCATGAAGTCTTTTCCATCTCCTTTATTCTAGTAACTTTGGCGAACCCCTCCCTTACTCCATTTGGGTCGCATCGGGACAGTCAATCTTAATTCCTTGGTCACTTTTTGGCACAGAGGTAGTCATGTGACCAGTCTGACCGTCAGACACATGGGCGGGCATTTGATGCAAGCTAGGCCAATTAGAATAAACACAAGTCTTCTCTGTTGAAGACGCTGGGAAAATTTCATGTCCTTTTGCTTCATAACTGCAAGGATGTGGGCTTAGAACCACTGGTGGCCATATTTCCTTCCCCATGGCACTCTCCTGCATCATTTGTCTATGAGAATTAGGTTGATATGCAATTAGAAACAGAGGCAAAAATGAGAGAGACACACACACAAAGACAGACAGAGAGACCGAGAACACCTTAAGGACATAATTTGAAATCCAGCTAGGACTGAAGGCAGACACACCCTTACATGTCACAATTTTACGCAACAAAAGAAAAATCCTATTTTTTTCTCCAAACAAATTGGATCTGGTTTTGGTCATATTTACCTAATATATAATATTGTCTATTTGTTTGTTTGTTTATATATTTATTTATGCTGCGTGGCTTGTGGGAGCTTAGTTCCCTGACCAGGGATTGAACCCATGCCCTCGGCAGTGAAAGTGTGGAGTCCTAACTACTGGACCTCCAGGGAATTCCCATAATATTGTCTTTTTAAATTTACTTTATGTATGTTTATAAGATCCCTTGGACTTCCCTGGTGGTGCAGTGGTTAAGAATGTGCCTGCCAATGCAGGGGACATGGGTTCAAGCCCTGGTCCGGGAAGATCCCACATGCCGCGGAGCGACTATGCCTCTGCGCCACAACTATTGAGCTTGTGCTCTAGAGCCCGCGAGCCACAAGTACTGAGCCAGCGTGCCACAGCTACTGAAGCCCGCACGCCTAGAGCCCATGCTCTGCAACGAAGGAAGCCACTGCAATGAGAAGCCCGTGCACCGCACCGAAAGAGGAGCCCCCGCTTGCTGCAACTAGAGAAAGCCCGTGCGCAGCAACAAAGACCAAACACAGCCCAATAAAAAATAAATGAAATCCTTTAAAGAAAAAAACACCCTTAAATACTTTGTTGAATGAGTGTCAGTGTGTGTGTGTGTGTGTGTGTGTGTGTGTGTGTTATACATGCAATTGTTTTTTAAAGACAGAAATGAAAACTTTTAAATTTATCTCTATAACTACATCTTGTGACACCTACATCTTCTTGGCTTGCTATGATCCTTTTGGATTTAAATTCTATTATCTAACACCTTTTTCTCCTCACTAACCTGTTATCAGTCATTTATATATCCGATCAATGTAACATAGATGTCCATGCAAATCATTGACCAAAATGATAAACACAGCAGATCTGGGCACTTACATGCCTTTTAGAGACCACTTTGCTGGTAGATACAGCCTATTAATCAGGATTTGGGTTAGCTTATTTCTCATCAGTAAATCCAAATAGTGAGTCCTTGATCTTATGGCTGTCCTCTAAAAGGTTTTCCTAATGTTCTGAAACACCTCTTCATTCTAGTATTAGAGTGACCTTACTAAACTTTGATGTTAGTTCCTATGGAATTCCTAACAAATGATATACTCTTTAGCCCTACTATTTCAGAGTTTTCTTATTATAAAAGAAATACATGTTTACTGTGGAACTTGTGTGCAGTATAAATATATATAAAGGAGAAAGCATAATTAATCTATAATCACACCCAGAGATAACTAGTAACTTTTTGGTACATATACTGTTACATATACAGTGCCTTTTACCTACACAGTATGTAGGTAAAAGCAACATTTTGGTATGTATACTTGTGTATACACAGAGATAGTTATCCCAGAGATGACTCTTAACTTTTTGTTATGTATACTTTTATTCCTTTCTTTGCACAAAATAAACATAAAGATGCAAAATATTGTATTTTTTTAACAAAACCGTGATACACCCTTTTATAAATTCCTTTTTCCACTTGACAAAAGGTGAGCATTTCTATGCATTACTAGCATTTTCAATGCCATATGGATTTTTTCTATTTTTAGATATTTATGTAAGCTGCTTACAACTGTCAGACAAATAGTTTTCTTACTCTAACTTTTGCCTTAAAGCCTAAAGCCACAGAGGCCTGGGCTCCTTTGCATTTCTGAATCAGGATATGTATGCTGATATATATATTTATATTTCTTTTTTCCTCAAGAAACCTGTCTTATTACTGTGAGGTATTTCTTGGGGTCCAAAATGGAATTTCCCTATATTAAATTCAATACTATAGTACTCTTCTGGGGCTATAGAGCGTGTATTTGGATTTCTGATGCTTCTCCCTTAGTCTTCGCTCCCAATTTTTCTCAAAATTAGGTCCATCTTCCTTAACGCATTGTTATTGCATTTGCACTGATCTTTTTCTAGTAGGATATTTTTATTACAATGAAAATAAAGTATTTTTCTTATGACTTTGGCAATTGAAATTACATTTACATGTTTGTGAACTTCCTCTGAACCTGGTGAAGTGCTTTGCTGTGAAAGTACTTCATGATGATCTGGTTTTCAAAGGCCCAAACAATTTTATTTCAAATTTTTCAACCATCAAGACTGTGAAAGTTGCTGTGTAAGCCCAAGAAAAGAATTTAAAAATTATACCCCAGAGGTTATTTTTTAGACCTATCTATTGAACCACTGTAGGGTCATTCATGTCTAGTCTAGCCTATATGTCTCCTCAGCTGCTTGCAAATCTGAAATTCTAAACTCCTTGTTATTAGACTTTAACTAGTAGCAATGTCCCCAGGGCAGTATCAGGTTAGTAGACCAAGGTGTTGCTGGATTGCGGAGTTTTAACCCAAGCTTGTTAGCCCGCAGTGTTTGACTTTGTGGTTTCTCGTTTCCTGTCTCATATGTGGGCGGGGTGAGGGGGGGCACCTATTTCAACTAGCCAGGCCCAGGACACAGTGACACAAGACTGATTTAGCAGTCCTCCTGTTCAGCTGATAACAGGCTGCTTCTCTGAGATCATATGGTTGATCCCAACTCTACATCCACTCTCTTTCCTTGGCTTTGAGAAAATGGCCACTATGTCAGGTATTATGCCCCAAATAGTTTTGTTTTCATATCTTATCCTGGGAATGTACCATTCATTACCTTTCCTGAGGAATTAGTCTTAAGGTCTAATTATTAATAGCTTTTTTTCTATTCTTGTTATTTAATAATGCTATTAGTGCAAAGAAGATCCTTTGTGGGACATTTAGTGTATGCCACACACTGCTCCAAATACCTTATGTACATGTTTAAGCCTGAGGCTGTTTCTGCACATTTTCAGAAATGTAACTCATATAATTTCTTTTTAAAGGCAGCTTGCAGCTTAACCTAGATATTTCTGGGTAGCAAGGCAGGGAAAACAGGCTAGTTTTTGTTAGAGGTTGATGGGGCTTATAAGACTTGACTCACTGACAGGTGTGTGTGTGTTTGTGTGTGTGTGTGTGTGTGAGAGAGAGAGGTGGAAAGACAGAGATGCTACTTTGCCTAGATTTTCTAGAACACTCTCTGAAAGCTAGATCAGCTATAGAAACAATAGAGATTAAAGTGTGATTTCCTCTATTAATTTATTACATTTACTTTACAGTAGAACTCACTATGGGATATCCCTAAATAACTAGCTACTCCCATGCATTTCAGATTTGATTGGGCTCAGAAAAATCTGATTTACCTACAACCTCTCAGAAAAAGATTTGTGCCAGTACACTTCTCTGCTAAGAGACCCTTGCTGTTCCAGGCATCCTGATTTAGGTGAATTATTTGACAGTAGGAAGCCAATGGGGTGAATTACAGGCTTCACTGTAGAGGCCAGTGAGGGAAAAGTTGAATTGTAGACTCTGGAGGATTTTCTGGAAATGTCACTCTAACTTCCAGTTCTCTGTTTTGCTTATAATTAGGTATGTACAGTGATCTCAGATTTATAAAGCACTTTCACATTCTTTCTCTAGTTTAATAGCTGATGTACTTTGTCACATGGAGAATGACACTTTCTGTCTCCCCTGCCTGTCAAAACTCTCCTGACATAAGTTCCACTTTCTCTACGAAACCTTTCCTCATTACTTCAGGGGACAGCAGTGCTTATCCCTCTTCTTTCTTCCCTTCAAGTCAGTTCACCAGATATTTGAGAGCTAACTATGTACTAGGCTAGATGGATAAGATCAATAAGGGAATTCTCCGTCTTCAATAAGAGGCAATCCCATAAATGGTGCTTGGTACTGTGCCTGATATATGATGGGTGGCTTTCAGGAAGTATTTATTGACTTGATTATTGCCTTGGCACCTAGAGGGATGTGTGTGTGTGTGTGTGTGTGTGTGTGTGTGTGTGTCTGTGTGTGTGTGTGTGTGTGTGTGTGTGTGTGTGTGTCTGTGTCGCTATAAAAATGCAGTGGAAGGAACCTGAACCAGCCTTGGAGGTATGTGTTTGGGTTCGGAGTAGATTCAAGGAAGGTTCTTAGAGCAGGTAATACATTACCTTAATTGATAATAATTACGGCTATTGCTACGTGCCAGGTGTTCTTCTAAATGCTTTGCATACATTTCTTTCTTTAATTCTCACAAGGATTTACCAGGAAGCAAGTACTATCATTCTCCCTCCTTTATACACAAGAAGACTGAAGCTCTGAGTGGCTAAGAAACTTCTCCAGGTCACCTGGCCGAAAGGGACTGAAGCCAAGATTCAAATCTGAGAGAGAACTCCCTCCTTAATGCATAGGATACATTCTTTATCCAAACTCGGTCACTCCTGACAGTGAATGAGAGTGCAATTCAGTAACTAAGCCAGGACGACAGGCAGAAATTGCACATATCAGAAATTGCACATATCAGAAATTGCACATATCAGATGGTCTAGACTGCTATTTGTCCTCTCAAATGATAAGATAGTTGGTTAAATGTAGTCTTGATCTCAAACAATAGAAGTGAAGGACAGACAGTGGGGATGGAAGGAAGGAGAAAGATGCTACAGTTGCAGCAAAGCAGGTGGGGGCTTGGGGGGAGTTTGGGGGAGGGAAGGAGAAAGCAGGTGTGATCATTCATCCTCTGCGTTCAAGTTTAGAGACTGCTTTAAGACCCATTGTTCTTAGTTTTTTGGTTTTTTTAAAAATTATTTTATTTTTGGCTGTGTTGGGTCTTCGTTGCTGCACATGGGCTTTCTCTAGTTGAGGCGAGCGGGGGCTACTCTTCGTTGCGGTGCGCGGGCTTGTCATTGCAGTGGCTTCTCTTGTTGCAGAGCACGGGCTCTAGGCATGCGGGCTTCAGTACTTGTGGCACGTGGGCTCAGTAGTTGTGGCTCATGGGCTCTAGAGCACAGGCTCAGTAGTTACGGCATGTGGGCTTAGTTGTTCCACAGCATGTGGGATATTCCCGGACCAGGCCTCGAACCTGTGTCCCCTGCATTGACAGGCAGATTCTTTAACCACTGTGCCACCAGGGAGGCCCCCATTGTTCTTAGTTTTTTTGTGTGCTACAGTTCACATGGTGAATAGATTCCCTGGGTGTTCTCAGGTGAGCTAGCATCCTACATCATTTATGATTTCTCAATATGGGCTGCAGAATAGATAAGAGAGGCCGCAGGTGGTTGGTAATTAATCCCTGTAATCTACCTCCACTTCTTTCACTCCCTCTCCAGAACTGACATGCCAGTGAACGAGAGGGAATAGCCTTGAAACCATTCTTAATGACATTCAAGAAGTAAATCATTCTAAATTTCTGTATCTTAATTATGAGTCATTGCAAATCACTTGTTCCTCATCTCCCACGCAGACAGACCATGCTGGAACATAGATGTCCTGGCAACCTTTTTGAAAATCCTGCTCTAGGCTACAAACAGAATATCTTGCACAAAATTCAAGTTGACTGAGTTGCTGTCTAAAATGGGAAGCAGTGTCGCCCTGGCCTTCTTTCATTTCCAAAAGAAATTTCCTATTTACTTAGCTCTTTCCTATCAATTGTGCATCCTGGGTGGGTCTGTCAGCCGGTAGCCCCGTTAGCACTTGGAGATGACATCTTCTCATTTGTTTGGCTTCTGGGCCTTTCTGAATTTTCATTTCTAACCATTCTTCAATTTCATATTTGTACTCTCCCCCTCTTTTTTTCTCTAACTCAAGAGTCAGTGTTAGAACTTGATTTTATTGTGAAAGCACATGTGGTATATCCTGATACAAAGAGATATGAGAAGGGATTTTTAATCCCTGTAAATATTTACGGTTGTTATTAGAATTCATGATGAATATTAATCAGGTGGATAATAATCCTAATTGGTCCAATTTAGAATTCAAAAGTAATCCACTGAAATAGGGTGTGACAGTCTTGGCTTTAAATTTATGCATTTCTCATCCTTAAGGTGAAAAATGGGTTGGTAGTTAGATATCAGTCTTTCTCCATTTAGCTTCTCTACAAACAGAATGATTAAATGACCTTTGGCTGCTCTGTTGGCGTGGAAGCATCTTCAGGTCATCATGACAATAGGGTTGTTGTTTATTTCTTCAAACAATAGTGTTTTCTTTTTTCCTTTGAACACATTTAAATGTTGGAAATTAGTTTTAAAATACCTCCTCTTTGGGATGACTGCTGTCATAGATAATGGGAAAATTCAGGCTTTGGGCAGTCTAATTCTGGCTTACAAGGTTGGCGTGCAAGATCTTCAGTCAACTGACCCTTTGTGCTTATCTTATCTGAACACCCTTGTTTTCCTGCATGGCTTCCATAGTCTTTACCTTATATGGTTACCAAAGGGAAAAGGGGAGGGGATAAATTAGGAGTTTGGAATTAACATATACACACTACTATATAGAAAAGAGATAACCAACAAGAACCTACTTTATAGCACAGGAAACTATACTCAGTGTTGTATAAGGGAAAAGATTCTGAAAAAGATTTCATCTATCTATCTATCTATCTATTTTTTTATATATATATATATATATATATATATATATATCTGAATCACTTTGCTGTACACCTGAAACTAACACAACATTGTAAATCAGCTGTACTTCAATAAAAAAAAGTACTTACTATTTTCTTCTTGCTAATGTTAGGCCTCCATATTTACCTGCAAAGAGAATCTATGTACTAACATTAAGGTTTCTTTCTCTTCTTTGTGGGTTGCTGTGAGCATTAGATGAGCTAATGCAGATAAAGCAACTTAGTACAGTGCCTAGTACATAGTAAGTGGTACCTGTTGTACCTGGAAATGTCAGGAAGTTTTTCTGTCTGCAGGAACCTTCTGCACCGTCCAGCTCACAATTCCAGTACTTTTGTTTTGAATTCTCCCTGAGTTGTTTCATTGAAGTACAATAAAATGCGTTCCCTCTCAAGAGGAAACGTGAGTGATTGAGCAAATGCTTGTCTCAAGAGTCCCTTTGTTTTCGTCCTGTGGGATGCTGGAAATGTGATCACAGTTACATTTGCTGATCACAGGGGGACTCTAAAAAGCTCCCTACGAGCCAGACTGGCCCACCTGAGGTTTTGAGCAGCCGTTGTTACAGTGTGACAGCTTCCTGCCAAGTGTCCTACTAGTAGGCTTGAACCAATTAGTAATGGCTGTCAAATTGACCTGCTAGTCACTATAGCATTTTTTAGGCCTTTAAATTTGATTCCACTTAAATTACCTCATGCAGTTGAGGAACAATTGCATGGGCAATTTACATGTACATTTCTCTTTACAAAAGAGAAAAAGGGGAGCCTAGCATCCTTATGCACTTTGCCTACATTTGCATCACACCCAATAGACGTCAAGCCGGCATGGGCCCTCTCTACTCTATTTTGTCATCAACCAGACATTTCGTTGGTAACACAAATGTGAATTTCTGATAATGTGAATCCCGACTGAAACTTCTGAGACTCTTGTGTTTCTGTCTGTATTGACAAATTCCAGTAAGGACTGGCAGTACGAATAAGGAATTCCCAGAATGGAGAAGTCTAACAGTAAATCCAGGTATAATGAGCTCCTGTGTGAGAATAAAATATAATTTGTCAAGAGTTATTACTACTCAACTAATAGTGAGAGCAACACCAAGACTCAGGTTTTCTGGCTCTAGTTATCTACATGTGTTTTCTCCCCTAGTGGCAGGGTTATTGATTCAGGTGCAATGATAAGAGACCCCCTCAGGGGCTTCCCTGGTGGCACAGTGGTTGAGAGTCTGCCTGCCGATGCAGGGGACATGGGTTCGTGCCCCGGTCTGGGAAGATCTCACATGCCTGCACGTCTGGAGCCTGTGCTCTGCAACGGGAGAGGCCACAACAGTGAGAGGCCCGCGTACCGCAAAAAAAAAAAAAAAAAAAAAAAAGACCCCCCCCGCCCATAGGTAACAGGGCTGCCTGACATTGCATTTTCCCCAAAGCCAAGAGACATTGCCCACAGTCCACGTGCTTTGGCAAAGACTCTAGACTCCTTGAGAGTAATATTGGTAGGTCACTGTATCATTGATGCACAGACTTCAAGTTGCATATTCATACCTGGAGAACTTGTTGCAACTGCTGATTCTGGAGCACCTACCCCAGAGATTTAGATTTAGTGGACTGTAAGTGAGACCCAGGAATCTGCATTTTAAAGTGCACCCCACGCCCCCTGCGCCTAGTGTGTTTTTTTTTTAACATCTTTATTGGAGTATAATTGCTTTACGATGCTGTGTTAGTTTCTGCTGTATAACAAAGTGAATCAATTATACATATACATATATCCCCGTATCTCCTCCCTCTTGCATCTCTCTCCCTCCCACCCTCCCTATCCCACCCCTCTAGGTGGTCACAAAGCACCGAGCTGATCTCCCTGTGCTCTGCAGCTGCTGTGCCTAGTGTTTTTGATGTGATTCTCTACAGTTTGAAAATGACCGCACTGAGAACTGTGACGGTTCTGGTGCTTGCAGTGTGGGAGGCACAAAGGTTATGCCTCTCTTATTTGATTCCCTTTTATCAAATCCTTTACTAACTCTTGAAAACTGCACAACCTCCGGCACTTTAGTCTTGTCTGAAAACTCCTGTGTGGCCCCGGAATCCCTCCATGCTTTGGCCTTTTTCAAAATGGAGGTAGAGGGGGTCTGTGGATAGTTATGGAAATTGTAGCATGGATCTGACTCTGTACTATGATTTTACATATGTTGTTTGCTTAATTCATTTAATGCTCACTGCAGCACTATGAAATCGGTACTGCCATCGCCGTGTTACAGATCCAGAAACAAATCCATAGAAGTCACGGATTTGTCTAAGTCACCTAAATAATGCACCATAGAACTGGGAGTCAGGTCCACATCCTTCCTTGTTTGAAGCCTGCGCCCTTTCCATTGCAAAGAATGTGTAACATATCAGAGTATTTACCACCTTCTTCCTCCATCCTGACCCTTATTCACCCAAAGCCATGTTATGGACTTCAAGGACATTAATGGACTCCAGGTTTAAGGAGTGGTAACATGTTATGTGGTCAACCTTAGTTCTTTCTTGGATGCTAATATGAGTTACCTACAATTCGTTAGTGAACTAGTAAGGGGAGTAGTACTAGTTTTTGTTTTTTTTTTTTTTTTTTTACAGTCCTCCTCTCTAATAAGTATTTCATTTTGTTCTCACAATGTTTCTTTATTTTCTTGGCCTTGTCTGAGGCCACCAGTTACCAAGTATTTAATGAGACTTGATCGTCATTCTCAAAGGGTTTGCAATTTAGTTGAATAGATGAAAATAAATATGGACTCACTCAGAACTCTTCCTCCTTTCCTCTTCACTCTAAAGGAGAGTCCAGGTGATATACCAGATTATTTTAAAGGCCTTTTGCTAAGACGTTAATTAATAGTATTACCATGAATAACACAATGAGACATTGACTTCTTTTTCAATGATAAAGTCTCCTTATTAGTACAATTAGTTAAGTCCAAAAATCAATTTAAAGGAAAATGTTAAGTAAACAACAGTAGAGACTTCTATGGTTGTAAGGCAAAAATCAGAAGTTATCCTTGAGAGCTACCACAGGATGAGAAAGAATGACTGTGATATTATGAAACGCTGAGGAGTTGTGTTCTGACTGGGCAAGGCATGGGAAAAGGGCAGAATATCACAAGCACCTGAGGAAATTTTTAAAAACTACTCAGCATCTTCCAGACTGAGAATCACTGATTCATAGAATAATTAATTATTGTCTGGGTTCTGGCCTTCAAGGAGCACAGACGTTTCGCACTAGTTTTTTTTATGATCAGATCATAGCTGAAGATATCTCCTTGGAAAAGTTGGTCTTGAGCTAGTTCCTGAAAACAAAGTATTTTGAATATGGAAGAGGTAAAGAGAGGATAGTTTAGGCCAGAGACCAGCAGAAATATAGGCATAGAGGAAGTAATGTGTTTGGAGTGTTTTAAAGCATGGGTCCCCAATACCCAAGCCGCGCCTGTTAGGAACTGGGCTGCACAGCGGGAGGTGAGCAGCGGGTGAGCGAGTGAAGCTTCATCTGTATTTACAGCCGCTCCCCATTGCTTCCCATTACCACCTGAACCATCCCCCCAGCAACCCCGTCTGTGGAAAAATTGTCTTCCACGAAACTGGTCCCTGCTGCCAAAAAGGTTGGGGGCAGCTGTTTTAAAGTATAATGAGGGAAGGTGGTTTGATTACATTCTAGTTAGCTATTGCCACAATAATTATAGATCACAAACCACCTCAAAACTCAAAGGACCTTTGGATTAACTGGGGTGACTTTGCTTCATGATGTGAGTCTGCTAGTGTGTGTCTCCTCTCTTCCTCCTTGGGACAGCAGGTGAGCAGAGACATGTAATTTTTATGGAAAGGAAAGTGTAAGACAAGCCCAAACATACATACACATGAATTTTAAACCTCTGCTTACATCATATCTGTTAACGTCCACTGTCCAAAGCAATTCATGTGGCTGAGACAAAAAGGCAAAGGAATACACTATCCCTTTAGTAGTGGAGCTACAAAGTTACCAGGCCAAGGGTGTGGATACAAAGAAGTGTGAAGAATTGGGACCAATAATGCAATCTATGATAGACTTGAACATGTGGTAGTAACGGGATATAAAATTAGAATGATGGTGAATATCTATTACAGCTAATGTTTAATAGATAACAATTGCTATATAAGTAATAATAGATGTTTGATAAGTGTTATATGAATGTGTATGGACGAAAGAACTGGAATTCAGTAATGTTAGATTTAATAAAATTAACGACAGTTTCCGGTTTACTTTCTTGGCCATAAGAATAGCGTGAAGAAAAGAGTATTTTTGAAAAGTGAATTTGATATCCATCCATCTAAGGAATTAATCAGTTCTATTGCAGTTACCCAGCTGTTCTTCGTTACCTATTACAGTCTCTGAGCTCCCTCCTACCCAGCTAGTTTTGCTCTGTGTTCTACTATTATTCCTTAAACTCCTGTAGTTCTTGTCCCAATGTATGTTTTTGGTGTTTCTGTAATCACATTTGCAAATATGCAGTTACTAAGTGCAGAATGTATCGTCTCTCAATGCATGTTTCTGTATTATGCTACAGCTCTGTCTTTGGTATTCATGTTTTACAATTTTGCTTTTTTGGTATTTTCCTGTCTTACTGTTTCCTTCTTCATCTCCATTTTTGAGG
This sequence comes from Globicephala melas, assembly GCF_963455315.2. Classification (NCBI taxonomy): domain Eukaryota; kingdom Metazoa; phylum Chordata; class Mammalia; order Artiodactyla; family Delphinidae; genus Globicephala; species Globicephala melas. The sequence goes on along the minus strand of NC_083321.1, from coordinate 35,024,397 downwards.
AATACTTCCCAAATTCTCACCCTCCTTGCCTATAGACAGTCACCTGCTGCTCATTCCTTGTGGCTCTAAGATTTAGAAGTAAAGATAAAATAGAGTTCCCAGAGTGGAAGTCTTATGCTCCAAATCTATCTGATTTTAAGACCTTCTTGAAATTGATAGCTTTATACTTTGACTTTTTTTTTTTTTTGCGGTACGCGGGCCTCTCACTGTTGTGGCCTCTCCCATTGCAGAGCACAGGCTCCGGACGTGCGCGGCCATGGCTCACGGGCCCAGCCGCTCCGCGGCATGTGGGATCTTCCTGGACTGGGGCACGAACCTGTGTCCCCTGCCTCGGCAGGCGGACTCTCAACCACTGCACCACCAGGGAAGCCCTATACTTTGACTTTTTGATAAGTCAGATTATACTCTTCAGCTTCATCAAAGTCTCATGTATATTTGGTGAAAGTTTAATTTTTGGCACATTTGATAAGTGTTCATATTTCTTTAAGTAAACTTATACTGTGTTGATATTTTGTAGAGTAGTTTCCCTTATACTATCTCTCCCTATTACATGGAGTAGCATATCATCTTTCTTGAAAGGATGATCGTTTTGATCAATGTATTATTATTTTCTAGCTTTTTTGAACAATGATAGTTACACAGAATGTCTTTTTTTCCCATTACTAGTTTTGGATAAATGAAAAACAGTCTTCATAATCTCCATTATGTCTTTAGGGCTAACTTAGTTCTTGGGCTTCAGTAGTGTGTATTTATCTACTAGTCATAATTACCATCTATCCAAATTCCTAGGTAAAATGTGACTGCCCTAGAACTTGGCTTAAAGAGAGGACTCAATGAGTAGCCTTTTACTTGTTTCTAGGGAGGCACATTTTGCATGTAGTTTGAGTTAGGAGCGTCTTATCCCTTCTCCCTTTGCAACTGAAATATAGGAGAGTATCTGTGCAACAATTTGGGACAGGAGTGAACAAACTTCTTCTGGAAAGGGCCAGATAGTAAAATGTCTAAGTTTTATAGGCCATACAGTGTGGGTAGCAACTACTCAAGCCTGGTGTTGTAGCAGGAAAGCAGCCGTAGAGCATATGTAAACAAAGATGGATGTAGCTATGTTCCAATAAAACTTTATTCACAAAAAGAGAGGTTCAAGATGGCGGAGTAGAAGGACGTGTACTCACTCCCTCTTGTGAGAGCACCAGAATCACAACTAACTGCTGAACAATCATTGAGAGAAAGACACTGGAACTCACCAGAAAAGATACCCCACATCCAAAGACGAAGGAGAAGCTGCAGTGAGATGGTAGGAGGGGCACGATCACAATAAAATCAAATCCCATAACCGCTGTCTGGGTGATTTACAAACTGGAGAACACTTATACCACAGAAGTCCACTCACTGAAGTGAAGTTTCTGATCCTCATGTCAGGCTTCCCAACCAGGGGGCCTGGCAATGGGACGAGGAATTCCTAGAGAATCAGACTTTGAAGGCTAGCAGGATTTGATTGTAGGACTTTGACAGGACTGGGGGAAACAGAGACTCCACTCTTGGAGGGCACACACAAAGTAGTTTGTGCATCAGGACCCAGGGGAAGGAGCAGTGACCCCATAGGAGACTGAACCAGACCTAACTGTTAGTGTTAGAGGGTCTCCTGCAGATGTGGGTGGTGGCTGTGGCTCACTGAGGGGACAAGGACACTGGAAGCAGAAGCTCTGGAAAGTACTGCTTGGCATGCGCCCTCCTGGAGTCCACCATTAGTCCCCCAAAGAGCCCGGGTAGGCTCCAGTGTTGGGTCGCCTCAGGCCAAACAACCAACAGGGAGGGAACCCAGCCCCACCCATCAGCAGACAAGTGGATTAAAGTTTTACTGAGCTCTGCCCACCAGAGCAACACCCAGCTCTACCCACCACCAGTCCCTCCCATCAGGAAACTTGCACAAGCCTCCTAGATAGCCTCATCCACCAGAGGGCAGAGAGCACAAGCAAGAAGAATTACAATCCTGCAGCCCGTGGAACAAAAACCACATTCACAGAAGCATAGAGAAAATGAAAAGGCAGAGGACTATGTACTAGATGAAGGAACAACATAAAACCCCAGAAAAACAACTAAATGAAGTGGAGATAGGCAACCTTCCAGGAAAAGAATTCAGAATAATGATAGTGAAGATGATCCAGGGCCTCAGAAAAAAAATGGAGGCAAAGATCAGAAGATGCCAGAAATGTTTAACAAAGACCTAGAAGAATTAAAGAATAAACAAACAGAGATGAACAATACAATAACTGAAATGAAAACTACACTAGAAGCAATCAATAGCAGAATAACTGAGGCAGATGAATGGATAAGTGACCTGGAAGACAGAATGGTGGAATTCACTGCCACCAAACAGAATAAAGAAAAAAGAATGAAAAGAAATGAAGACAGCCTAAGAGACCTCTGGGACAGCATTAAATGCAACAACATTCGCATTATAAGGGCCCCAGAAGGAGAAGAGAGAGAGAAAGGACCCGAGAAAATATTTGAAGAGATTACAGTCGAAAATTTCTCTAACATGGGAAAGGAAATAGCCACCCATGTCCAGAAAGTGTAGAGAGTCCCAGACAGGATAAACCCAAGGAAAAACACACTGAGATACATAGTAATCAAATTGACAAAAATTAAAGACAAAGAAAAATTATTAAAAGCAACAGGGGAAAAACGACAAATAACATACAAGGGAACTCCCATAAGCTTAACAGCTGATTTCTCAGCAGAAACTCTACAAGCCAGAAGGGAGTGGCATGATATATTTAAAGTGATGAAAGGGAAGAACCTACAACCAAGATTACTCTACCCATCAAGGATCTCATTCATATTCAATGGAGAAATCAAAAGCTTTATAGACAAGCAAAAGCTAAGAGAATTCAGCACCACCAAACCAGCTCTACAACAAATGCTAAAGGAACTTCTCTAAGTGAGAAACACAGGGGAAGAAAAGGACCTACAAAAACAAACACAAAACAATTAAGAAAATGGTAATAGGAACACACATATTGATAATTACCTTAAATGTGAATGGATTAAATGCTCCAAGCAAAAGACACAGGCTTGCTGAATGGATACAAAAATAAGACCCATATACATGCTATCTACAAGAGACCCACTTCAGACCTAGGGACACATACAGCCTGAGAGTGAGGGGATGGAAAAAGATATTCCATGCAAATGGAAATCAAAAGAGAGCTGGATAGCAATACTCATATCAGATAAAACAGACTTTAAAAGAAAGAATGTTATAAGAGACAAGAAAAGACACTACATAATGATCAAGGGATCAATCCAAGAACAAGATATAATAATTATAAATATATATACACCCAACATAGGAGCACCTCAATACTTAAGGCAAATGCTAACAGGTATAAAAGAGGAAATTGACAGTAACACAGTAATAGTGGGGGATTCTAACACCTCACTTACACCAATGGACAGATCATCCAGACAGAAAATTAATAAGGAAACACAAGCTTTAAATGACACAATAGACAAGATAGATTTCATTGATATTTATAGAACATTCCATCCCAAAACAGCAGATTACAATTTCTTCTCAAGTGTACATGGAACATTCCCCAGGATAGATCATATCTTGGGTCACAAATCAAGCCTTGGTAAATTTAAGAAAATTTAAACCATATCAAACGTCTTTTCTGACCACAGCCCTATGAGATTAGAACTCAGTTACAGGGAAAAAAACATAAAAAAACAGAAACACATGGAGACTAAACAATATGTTCCTAATTAACCAAGAGATAAATGAAGAAATCAAAGAGGAAATCAAAAAATACCTAGAGACAAATGACAATGAAAACACAATGACTCAAAACCTATGGGATGTAGCAAAAGCAGTTCTAAGAGGAAAGTTTATAAGCAGTACAATACTACCTCAAGGAATGAGAAAAATCTCAATCTAACCTTACGCCTAAAAGAGCTACAGATAGAAAAACAAAACGCAAAGTTAGTAGAAGGAAAGAAATCATAAACATCAGAGCAGAAATAAATGAAATAGAAGCAAAGAAAACAATAGCAAAGATCAATGAAACTAAAAGCTGGTTCTTTGAGAAGATAAACAAAATTGATAAACCTTTAGTCAGACTCATCAAGAAAAAGCAGGAGAGTATTCAAATCAATAAAATTAGAAATGAAAAAAGGAGAAGTTACAGTGGACAGCACAGAAATATAAAACATCCTAAGAGACTACTACAAGCAACTCTATGCCAATAAAATGGACAACCTGGAAGAAATGGACAAATTCTTAAAAGGTGTAACCTTCCAAGACTGAACCAGGAATAAATAGAAAACATGAACAGACGAATCACAAGTGATGAAATTGAAACTGTGATTAAAAATCTTCCAACAAACAAAAGTCCAGGACTAGATGGCTTCACAGGTGAATTCTATGAAACATTTAGAGATGAGCTAACACCTGTTCTTCTCAAACTCTTCTTAAAAATTGCAGAGGAAGGATCACTCCCAAACTCATTCTATGAGGCCACCATCATTGTGATTCCAAAACTGGACAGAGATATAATAAAAAAAAGAAAATTATAGACCAATATCACTGATGAATATAGATGCAAAAATCCTCAACAAAATACTAGCAAACAGAATGCAACAACACATTAAAAGGATCATACACCATGATCAAGTGGGATTTATCCCAGGGATGCAAGGATTCTTCTGTATATACAAATCAATCAATGTGATACACCATATTAACTAATTGAATAATAAATACCATATGATTTTCTCAATAGAGGCAGAAAAAGCTTCTGACAGAATTCAACACAGATTTATGATAAAAACTCTCCAGAAGGTGGGCATAGAGTGAACCAACCTCAGTGTAATAAAGGCCATATATGACAAACCCACAGCAAACATTCTCAATGGTGAAATACTGAAAGTATTTCCTCTGAAATCAGGAAGAAGACAAGGGTGTTCACTCTCGTCACTATTATTCAACATAGTTTTGGAAGTCCTAGCCTCGGCAATCAGAGAAGAAAAAGAAATAAAATGAATACAGATTGGAAAAGAAGGAGTAAAACTGTCACTGTTTGCAGATGACATGATACTATACATAGAGAATCCTAAAGATGCCACCAGAAATCTACTAGAACTAATCAATGAATTTGGTAAAGTTGCAGGATACAAAATTAATGCACACAAATCTCTTGCATTCCTGTACACTAACAATGAAAGAGCAGAAAGAGAAATTAAAGAAACACTCTCATTCACCATTACAACAAAAAGAATCAAATACCTAGGAATAAATCTACCTAAGGAGGTAGGTAGACCTGTTGTCAGAGAACTGTAAGACATTGATGAAAGAAATCAAAGACAACACAAACAGATGGAGAGATATACCATGTTCTTGGATTGGAAGGATCAATATTGTAAAAATGAGTGTACTATCCAAAGCCATCTATAGATTCAATGCAATCCATATCAAATTACCAGTGGCATTTTTTACAGAACTAAAACAAAAAATCTTAAAATTTGTACGGAGATACAAAAGACCCCAAATAGCCAAAGCAATCTTGAGGGAAAAAAAACAGAGCTGGAGGAATCAGACTCCGTGACTTCAGACTATATTATAAAGCTACAGTAATCAAGACAATATGGTACTGGCACAAAAACAGAAATATAGATCAATGGAACAGGATAGAAAGCCCAGAGATAAACCCAGACACCTTCGGTCAACTAATCTATGACAAAGTAGGTAAGGTTATACAATGGATAAAAGACAGTCTCTTCAATAAGTGGTGCTGGGAAAACTGGACAGCCCCATGTAAAAGAATGAAATTAGAACACTCCCTAACACCATACACAAAAATAAACTCAAAATGCATTAAAGACCTAAATGTAAGACTGGACACTATTAAACTCTTAGAGGAAAACATCGGAGGAACACTCTATGACATAAATCACAGCAAGATCTTTTTTGACCCACCTCCTATAGTAATGGAAGTAAAAACAAAAATAAACAAATGGGACTTAATGAAACTTAAAAACTTTTGCACAACAAAGGAAACTATAAACAAGATGATAAGACAACCCTCAGAATGGGAGAAAATATTTGCAAACGAATCAATGGATAAAGGATTAATCTCCAAAATATATAAACAGCTCATGCAGCTCCATATTAAAAAAATAAGCAACCCAGTCCAAAAATGGGCAGAAGACCTAAATAGACATTTCTCCAAAGGAGACATACAGATGGCCAAGAGGCACATGAAAAGCTGCTCAACATCACTAATTATTAGAGAAATGCAAATCAAAACTACAGTGAGGTTTCACCTCACAGCAGTCAGAATGGCCATCCTCAAAAAATCTACAAACAATAAATGCTGGACAGGGCGTGGAGAAAAGGGAACCCTCTTGCACTGTTGGTGGGAATGCAAATTGTTACAGCCACTATGGAGAACAGTATGGAGGTTCCTTTAAAAGCTAAAAATAGAATTACCATATGACCCAGCAATCCCACTACTGGGCATATACCCTGAGAGAACCATAATTCAGAAAGAGTCATACAGTCCAGTGTTCATTGCAGCACTATTTACAATAGCCAGGTCATGGAAGCAACCTAAATGCCCATCAACAGATGAATGGATAAAGAAGAAGTGGTACATATATACAATGGAATATTACTCAGCCATAAAAAGGAACGAAATTGGGTCATTTGTAGAGACGTGAATGTACCTAGAGACCGTCATACAGAGTGAAGTAAGTCAGAAAGAGAAAAACAAATATCATATATTAACGCATGTATGTGGAACCTTGAAAAATGATAAAGATGAACCAGTTTGCAGGGCAGAAATAGAGACACAGATGTAGAGAACAATGTATGGACACCAAGGGGGGATGGAGGGGTGCGATGAAGTGGGAGATTGGGATTGACATGTATACACTAATATGTATAAAATAGATAACTAATAACCTGCTGTATAAAAAATAAATTAAATTAAATTTAAAAAACCAAAGCAAAACCAAAAAGAGGTAGCTGACTGGAGAGCTGTATTTAACTCCAGGCCATAATTTGCATACATGTGATTAGGAGACAATGATGTGCCTATATGTACTGCGCAACACTATTTTGCTTTCTTTATAGTATTAATCTGTATTGCATAATCTCTGATTTATATCACATCATCTGGAAGAAAAAAGCCCAAATCTTTGGTTGTCTCCAAAGCTGAGTTTATAGTAGGTGCTTCCTTTTTGTTGTTCAAATTAGTGAGAATTAATTGGAAAACAAATTTTTAGATGATTGAAATGTGTCCTGTTCTAGAATTACTAATTTGTGCACAATTCTGTTTGCCACGCTGTTGTTCATGATTTTTATCAGAGCATTTACATAGAAATTCTCTTTTAGCCTCTAACATGATTTGTGAGCAATCAGAAATACTGTAAGATCAAGAGTAGACCATTTTGCTTTCTGTGGAAATTAGTTGGCAAATAATGTAGAAATTAATCATCCGTTTCTATTTATTTACAGCTGGGAGCTGTTTAGGGCTCACTTTAGAAGGAGGGTTTCTCTTCCTCCTCTGGCTGGGCAAAGAACACACAGGCCTAATCCTTTCTCTGAATTTTGTCTTAGAAGCTCTTTGGCTGTGATCAGTCTACTGCCTTCTGTTTGTCTCTGATGTGTTTCCTTTCCCTTCTCTGGACCAAGGCTTAGGGTCACTGTCCTGGTTAGGTCATCTGGAAGTCCCATTGCAAATCTTTTGTCTAAGTTTCCAGCCCTTTTAAAGAAACTATTCTCCATAGATTCTCCTAATAATTGAACAGCTTATTTCAAAAAATGTCCTCTGCATAGGAAACTGTGCTTTCTAGGTAAATCCTGAATTTCAGCCCTTATCTGCTTATCTCATCATTTATGTAGTAGGCAAAGTAAGCTCCATGTCAGAGAAACTTCTTTGAAAGTGACGATGCACCTGAGTGCCCACATTTCCCTAAGTTCCACCAGTCTTTAGTGAGCTGAATACTTTCTGTCCCCAAGGTGACCATTGCAGGAGCTTAGACCTCTGAAACCTAATTTATGACTCATTGAGATTCTGCTGGCTTTCATTGGACTGATATGTGGCAATGAGCAGTAATTTTATATTGGGTTGATAAGGAAAAGCAAAAGAAATAGCACAAGGTGAAACTAGACAGTTGTATTTATTCAGGGAATACCTACTGAAAGGGGAAAAGCTGCTATTTGTTGAACACCTACTAAGTGCCAAAGCTGTGTGGCTCTGAGGAATCTGAGGCTGAGGAGTTAGTAACTTGTCAGTGTCAGAGGTAGGAGATGGCAGAGCTGGATTTGGAACCCAATTCCAACTTCAAAGTCATTCTCTTTCCCTGCATCACACTGTCACATGAGCAGTACATATTGGTTTAAGGAAAGAGCTGGGGAATGACACCTCTTCTTTTACCATCTCTGAACCACATACCCAGTAAGAAGTTTGTATTTTTGTAGTGTTAGAGACAGAGAATGTCTCCACTTAATTTTGTTGACCTTTACTCCTCTGTTTTTTTCTCGATTTTAGCGAGTTAAGTGTTCTCACTTTCTTGACTGGACCGTGGCAAATTGCAAAAACCTCAGATCTTCATTTAAAGAATGGAAAATGCAGCACCTTAAATTATCATCATTATTTCTTCCCTTCTAGTGCACCAAAGGTGAGAGACTGGTTTCTGAGTGTATGTGGTCCATCCTGGGAGAAGAATAGCTAAGATTTTAATAGTGCGTCTATGAGTTAGGTATTACTCTAATACTTGACATATGTTGACTTATTTAATTCTCCCAACAACCTTACAATGTAGGTACTACCATTATCCCAAGTTAACAGATGAGAACACAGACACAGAGAGGTGAATTAACTTCATACAACTACTGTGTGGAGGAACTGAGATTCAAACCCTGGTTGTCAGACTCTAGGGACTGTATTCTTAAGGAAATGGGATCCTCTGAACTTTGCAGTCAGTCAAAGTTCACCCAGGAGACAGAAATCATACCAGATATATTAAAGGAGAGACTTAATATGATGAATTGTAACTATATATTAAAGAACTAAAAAGGCAAAAAGAGAATGTCAGGGTACCACTGATAAAGCAACTTCTGGATGCAGATGGGCTGGGAGGACAAAAGGGTGAGGACGGAATTACTAATATTTCAGAAGCTTGGAGAAGAGGCTTTACAGAGCAGAGACTCAGATATCCGAGGATGGGGCATTGTTTAGCTGGTGCTAGTGTCTCTGAGAGTGGAAAAGTGGTATCACGGGACTGGTCTGTGGATGTCTAAGGAGGAAGTGTTGGCCAGCTGGTATTGATATCTGGGGGCGTCATAACAATGGTTCTTCAAGTGCTAGGAAAAATGCAGACTGGAACCAAATGCTGCTACTGGCAGAAAATTGCTGCTGTTGGATTGAAGAATCATTGCTAGGAATCAAAATGAAAACAAATAAGAAGGATGAAGTCCCTTCTGCATTCTGAAACCTTGCTTTTCCCTTCCTGCATCCTTATGGGCAGAGCCTAACAGGGTGAAGCTGGCAAGGTTGAGATGTGGTTTTGAGTCGCAGTCCCAGCACCACAAAGGAGAGTTGGGTTTGACTCAAAGCGCAATTTTCAAATAGGGAAATCTGTTCAAAATTCAGCAGGAAAACATGCTACTTGGGAATTTCATTTGGTTCCCTCTGTACAGTGAAATCTTACACACCTTTTATGAATATGATCTGCCTCTCCTATTAAATTAGAGAGTCTCTCTAACAGTGCCTGACTTAGACATTTTTCAAGGGCCAGCCTAGTACGATGCACATAGTAGGGACATAATAAATTATGATTGCGGAAGTGACGTCTAAAAAACGTGAGTATAGATTTCCTGTTTAGAAATCATTTTATAGGTTTCAGAGAATCTGTTCATGGGTTCAGCTGAACAAATAAAGCGTGAGTGTATCATTCAGGGTAAGGGCTTATTAGATCCTTGTGGATTCTCAAGAGAGCTCCAGTGTTTGCAGCAAAGTTTACAAAGATTGAAACAATATCCACTCTCTTTCCCCTGGTGAGATGCTCATTAATTAAGGAAATGGAGACATCGATCTGTTTGGTGGCACTCCGTCAGCAGAGCCACGGCCTATGAAAAGGTAGGGTCCAATTTTCATTCATATTTCAGGGATGCTTCCCAGTTGGGTGGCAGTGTTCTGATCCCCCATGTAACCTGTCAAAGGATAATGGATGTCCCTGATGGGAACAACGCTGACCCGACGGCTCTTCTTTCATTTTAATAATGTGATTGGGATCAGGTTTGTGGTGCCAAATTGATAGGAAATCAGTCATGTCTTTGAACAAAAACAAAAATGTGTGTGAGGGAAGGTAGAAAGAAATAATTCCCTTAGTTTGAAACAAAAGAAGAGAAAGCGGCATTTCCATTACCGTGATTCTTACTCTAGGATTACAGATCCTAAAAGGATAATTTTCTGTTTCCTTACTTGTTGGCCCACAGTATGTTTTCTAGGTTGAGTGTGGGCAGTGTGGTATAGAGGCGGTAACCCCATCCTACACCAGGATGCTTGAGCGTGAGCCCCAAGTCGGCCAGGAGCTGCTCTGTGAGCTTGGCTGTGTCACTTGGCTTCATTGACCTTCAGTTTTCTCTGTTGAAAAATGAAGAGGTTGGTCTTAATCAACATCCCACATTTTCTTCCTCATTCCTACAGCATCTTCTCTGGTCTTATTTTCCTTGGCATGCTAACGTGTATTGTTTCAGATGAGTCAGTTGAGAAGAAACCCTCGCTTTGTCAGACCTATGTCAGTACCTCTGAGTGGGAGTGTGGTGGTGGTGGTGGGGTACATGCCATTCCCCAAAGAGTAGTAGTTTCTTTACAAAATGACTTAATTTATGATATACATATTTTACTAAAGTGAAGGTCACCAGCCCAGTTGATGAACAGATTTTGATTGAAGTGAAATCCATGTTTTTTCTAAGTCATGTAGATTTTTGCTTTAGGTCCTGTCTGTTGAGATGGAAAGTTTGAAGCCATATAGTAGTATAGTGAGAGTAAATTTCTTCACTCTTCTAAATATAATGTTCAAAAAATCTATGTGCAATATGAAGTGATTATGTTATATCTTAAAAATGGAAACTTCAAAGATAGCATTCTGTTCTATTTTTATGTTAGCACCAATTACTGCTTGTGCTTTAACAGCTAATCACATAAGAATTGTCTTCTCTTGAGCTAGACCAATGGTCTTTCTTCTTTTTGTACATCCATCTATCTATCCATCTATCCTGAGGGCTTGGATCTGACAGGATCACCCAGAGGCATTGTACAATAGTGTTTTCTCTTTTGATGTCCACAAAGATTATAAACCAAACAGTCCAAGTATCACTTGTTTCAATTTACAACTCTTGTAGTTTGACTAGGGACATACTTCTATTTTATTCTATGCTCTTTCCTTTCTTACCACTTATCATGGGCAAGCTATTCATCTTTCCTGAACCTCAGTTTCAGTCTGCGGAATTGAGATCCTACTTCCCACCTCACAGGGTTATTCTGAGACTTAAAAGCAATTGTAGGTATAAAGGTCTTAGTGCAGTATCTGACATACATCAGTTTCTTCCCTTCTAGTTTTTAACCTGCTTCTTACTTACTATTATTTTGAAAAAGTGGTTGCCTTGTAGCACCATATCTGGGCTTTGGTGAGTGTATCTGTTTTTTAGAAGGATCTGAAACTGACGCTAACCTAAACAAAAGGGATTTATGGCAAGACTATCAGGAACTCATAGACTTGCTTGGTAGGATGGAGAAACTCATATAGAAAATGACTGGAATCCTGGAGGTTCCTAATGGCCCGGATACAGGAAGAAAGGAATAGTTCCATAGCAAGAATGGTTGAGTGGATAAACCTAACCACCACTTCTTCTGCCCTCTTATTTCTCCCTCTCTCAAAATTTAAAGCTGAAGGAGAGGAGGAATCTGATTAGCTGAGATTAGGTCATATGACTTCTCCATGGCTTTATGGTGCTCTTGAAACAAGGCTCCATTACGTCAGATCCTAGGTAGGAGGGAAATTCCTGAAATTACTCTTCCATCACAGTACACACACTAGTGGTAAAGGACAGGAAGCTCCCCATAAGGAACCCCAGATACCGGGGGAAAAGGAAACGGATGCTGGATGGACAAAAAATAGCAAATGCCAATGATGGTGAGCATATGTGTGCTTATGCTATCTATCCACAGATAAGTTTACAGACTCTGAATCCATCAGTTCTCAGTTTTTATGTTGGTAAACTTAAGGGTCTTGATTGATTTTAGTTTGTTCTTCTAGGACAGCCTTTTCTGTCCCCTAGGATGTTTTAATTGCTCATCCCTGGACTTTTTCCAAGTCTTGTTAAGTCCTTATTGAGCTGTGGCAACCAGAACAACACAGCTCTTTGAGTGCTGATGTAGTGTGATTAGTTTCAAGGAGAGGACAGTGTGTTTGGTTTTATGTCCAATATCCTTGGTCAACATTAATATTATTTATTGGAGGATAATACGTTTCATTTTTACATCACTTGGGCATCTGGCAGTGTAAGCCTTGCTGGCCCTGGGGAGACCTAACATTGTAGAAACAGAGAAATATGGATAAACAACGGAGTTATTTGACACTACTTAGGAGAAGGGGAAAAAATAAGCAAAGATCCACATTTCTGCATACCCGCAGTCTGTTCTCTGAGCAGAAACCCTTTGATTTGGGGTTTAGATCCAAGTTGATTTGGTTGTCAATTCTGGTTTTCCAAATATGTGACCTTCAGCAAGTCACTTTAACTTTGCCTGGTTTCAGTTTTGTCATCAGTGAAATAGGAATAATAATAGCTTGACCGGATTAAAGGTGATTTTATGTGATTACAGTCATTGAGGCTTTAGCAGAATATCTGGCACATGGTAGAAACAGAATTTAAAGTCTCCCTTTCTCTTCCCCCTTATATCAAAAAGACAAGAGAAATCTGAAATAATTAAAATCATTGGATCCTCTTGGAGTTAATCAAGGGAAGACTTTACAGGAGAGGCGAGCCTGGAGCTGGTCTTTGAGAGAGAGAAGTGACAGGACTTCATGGAAAGAGAGAGCGAGAACATGAACGGAAAAGTCAGCATATCTGAAAGCTGGAAGTAAGGAAGACAAACCACCTTCCTTCTGGATTTCGGAGTAGCTGGTTAGAAAAAGATGGAAGATGGTGGTGAGATACGTGCTGATGAGGTTTGATTTGAGAGGTTTCTATGCCCAGAAAAGCATACAACAAAGCAACACTTAAGGTGGTAAATTCACCCGTGATGACCTGCCTGTCTCGACGAGTAGATTGACTATTAAGCAATGAACACTTTCCTTTCAGATTTTTTCCTATTTATTTTTAAATTTCATCCAGTATCTCTGATAAAGAGGGTTGACTCTGTTACTTGTCACAGGCTCTATTCTAACTTCATCTCTCCAAGTTGTCTCTGTGAAGTATAAATCTGTGTCTGCCCCAGGGTTGCCTTATTCAGAGTCGTAGAATGTTAAAGATAGGCTACTACAGTTCATCTACATTTCAGATGAAAAACCTGAGGATCTGAGAGAGGACCTTGAAGTGCCAAAGACTATGGACTTTTGGAAGCGTGGTGTAGCAGAAAAAACGTGGATTTTAGGGAGATTTCTTGCACTTACCTAAATGCATGAACTTGGATCTGTTATCTGACCTTTGGAAACCCAATTTCCTCTCTGTTTAAGAGGGTGGACAATGCCTGCCTCAAAGGATGAGTGTGAGGCTGAAATAAGGGAACATCTGGCAAAAGAGCTCAACAAATGTTAGTCTCCTTCCCCTTCCTTTGGAGGTGATTCAAGTTCTGCAGTTTAAGAAAAGGGTTTGGCCACCTCTTAGGGGAGGAGCACCAAGGGGAAAGGTAAAATCACAGAAGGAATCTAAGGGTAAATGATTGATTTTTGGTTCTGTTCTTTTCTAGGCAGAATCATTTTGGGGAAGGAGGTGAACAGCGTTTCTTCCTTAGTCACTGCTCCTGGGGTTGGGACACTTCTCATGATTCTGATAGAAATTCAGACTGACGTTTGAGGGATGAGGCAGGTGGCTGTCATCTCCATTAAGAATAACGGCACCCCAGCCCTTTATCCTCACGTCTGCAAATGTGTTTGGCTCCCATAGGAGGTTTATGTGTCGGCAGTTTCAGCGAAATGATTCCTTCCAGCTCAGACATGTAAAGACTTTCAGATGGCCCTGCGGCTTTTTTCTCTCACCTTTACTTATTTCTGTAGTCTTGAAATTTACAACCCTTAAGGCTACACAAGCTGTTACCCAGAACTGGAGGAACTACTGAACTGGGATTCTTTTTCCCTCTAATTAAAAATTTAAAAAAACATTTTATTTAACTAAAAAGAACCAGAAATGAAAGTAAAGCCTAATACACTGGAAGGCACAGTGAATAGAGAACAGATGTGCAAATTAGAGAAACCGGATTTAAGTTTCAGAATTTCCACTTAGCTGCTCCTAGGCCTCTGGCTGTGTGTGCTTGACCATCTGATCTTGAATACAGTATTTCAAGGATCCATTCCAGCATAATCTTTTTGTGACCCGGTAAGTGTATTCTTTTAATAGGTTCACAAACGATTACAAACATAGAGAAAAATTGAGAGTATAATGTAATGAGCAGTCTTGTACCTACCGTTGAATCCTATCAAATTTTAACATTTTGTTGTCTTGCCACATATACTTTCTTTAAGAAGTTATAGGTAGCATTAAAATGCTTGTATACCTCTCTTGGATCTCATTCATCTTCCTGTTTCTGTTGAATTTGATACTTATCTCCATGGATGTTTCTGTATTTTTACTGTCTATCTATATATCTGTCAACACTATGTAGAATTCTTTGGTATGTTTCTCACATTACAAACATGATATCATACTGCATATATTCAGTTGTCATTTGCTTTTGTCACTCAACATGTTTTTGAGATTTATCCATGTTCACATACGTAGCTCTGGTTCATTCATTTTAATTGCTATAGTAACCCATTACATGAGTAATCCACAATTTACTTATTCTTTTTCCTGTTCACTAGTTTTTACAATGGCAAATAATGCTGGAATTATTACACTGGTAAAGGTCTCCTCTGCTATATACATCTTTAACTTGCCTTGATATTGTCAAATTGCTACCAGAGATTGGAATCACATTGTTCCAATTGCTTATTCCTGTGTTTGTTTATTTTATAGTTACTTGTTAGCTCAAGGAATTATTAAGAATCCTAAATTTACTTTCTTTTTTCATTTAACACACATTATGTGTTCTCCTCGGCGTTGGACTGCATTAAATATAAAAATCAGAAAGACTATAACCTGGTTACAACAAATTCTATACTGTAGACGAGCCATATGCACTTATTATCATACTTATTATTATCATATATAATAGTAAAAATGTCTACTCAGTCCATTGGGCTATACGAATTTACTAGGACCACCTTGCTTAAGTTTAGTTGAAACAAATGACCTTACAACAATTTTTTGGTGTTCTGCTGTGGTTTTTATTTGTTTATTGTTTTTGTTTTTACTTTTTTTACTTAGAGTGCTTCTGGCATTATAAGAAACACATATTACTTGGGACACAGATATACTTTAATTGTTTTTCTATAGTTTTTTTATTTCTATAAATCTATTTTATTTATTTTTGGCTATGTCCGGTCTTCGTTGCCGCACACAGGCTTTCTCTAGTTGCGGTGAGTGGGGGCTACTCTTCGTTGCGGTGTGCAGGCTTCTCATTGCAGTGGCTTTTCTTGTTGCAGAGCAAATGCTCTAAGTGTGTGAGCTTCAGTAGTTGTGGCATGCGGGCTCAGTAATTGTGGCTCACGAGCTCTAGAGCACAGGCTCAGTAGTTGTGATGCACAGGCTGAGTTGCTCTGCGGCATGTGCGATCTTTCCAGACCAGGGCTTGAACCCATGTCCCCTGCATTGGCAGGCAGATTCTTAACTACTGCACCACCATGGCAGTCCAAATTCTTAATAAATTTGCCTTGGTTATGGTCAAAGTCCTCTGGATATATTGTTCAGCTGCATGTAATGTTGTGACTATTACCAGAAGAAGAAAGAAGACTTTCTGTTGTTGTTTGAGTTTAATACAGATGTTTGCTTGTGATATTTAGCAGTACTGAAACTGGAGTCTCAGGAATGGCTCTTGTGAAGATTGTGAAAAAATGCTCAGTCATTTGTTGAACAAGATAACAGGTCTTGTTTCCAGTTGTGTTGTCAGTCGAATTGACAAGACATGATCGTTTTACCCAGCAGCAAGTAACTTACTTTAAGAAAAGATATGGAACAAGGAATACTGCCACATACACAACCAGTAACATCATAGAGGCCTCACACACCTAGATGCAGCTGCTGGTGTCCCATCCCAAAGCATGGGATTTGTTTTGGTTTCAAGGCATGGGAATTGACCGTAGTCTGGAAGGGAAGACTCTGCATGTTATATTGGGCATATTCTAAGGTAACAATATAATAGAGGGATTTGAGAGCATGGCTTTGGTGTCAAACAAGTTCAGGTTCTGGCTGTAGAGAAGCTGCAGGGTCTGTGGTCCTTCAGCTTAATATTCCTGAGAGTCACCTAGTACGTGGAGGGGAGCGTGCCCAGTTCCCATTCTGAAGTACAACTGCTGACATAGGTACCTAGCTATTCTGACGACAGCCTTAAATCAGAAATCAGCATGTGGTAAACCTAGTGGGACCATCATTTATCTCTAAAGATTGTATTTCCTCACTTGATGTTGCAGAATGTGCAGCCAGGGATCAGACGTTCCTCAAGCGTTCCCAGAGGCTGGAGGAAGAGATTATCGCCCAGCTGTTAACTCTTACCTGTTATGTCATCTCATTTTTCTAAGCCTCAGCAACTCAGTGGACAGTGGGAGAGAGAACATAGTAGAGATGGTGTTTTCTGCCTCCCTGGCAGAGAAAACTTTGCATGTCATAGTGGGCATATTCTAAGGTAGCAATATAATAGTGATTTGAGAGCATGGGTGGGCTTTGGGGTCAAACAAGTTCATGTTCAAGCCCTGGCTCTACTACTTCCTAGCCATCTGTCACTGTGGTAGGCAGAAGATGAAGGTATCCACAGCCTAACCCCTGGAACCGGTTAATATGTTAGGTTAAAAAACAAAGGATCATATGGTAGTTCTATTTTTAGTTTTTCAAGGAACCTCCATACTGTTCTCCGTAGTGGCTGTATCAATTTACATTCCCAGCAACAGTACAAGAGGGTTCCCTTTTCTCCACACTAAAAATATAACTACCGTAACTAAAAATAGAACTACCATACAACTGAGCAATCCCATTACTGGGCATATGCCCTGAGAAAATCATAATTCAAAAATTGTCATGTACCACAATGTTCATTGCAGCTCTATTTACAATAGCCAGGACATGGAAGCAACCTAAGTGTCCATCAACAGATGAATGGATAAAAATGTGGCACATATATACAATGGAATATTACTCAGCCATAAAAAGAAATGAAATTGAGTTATTTGTAGTGAGGTGGATGGACCTAGAGTCTGTCATACAGAGTGAAGTAAGTCAGAAAGAGAAAAACAAATACTGTATGTTAACATATATATGGAATCTAAAAAAAAAATGGTTCTGAAGAACCTAGGGGCAGGACAGGAATAAAGATGCAGATGTAGAGAATGGACTTGAGGACACAGGGAGGGGGAAGGGTAAGCTGGGAGGAAGTGAGAGAATGGCATTGACATATATACATTACCAAATGTAAGATAGGTAGCTAGTGGGAAGCAGCCACATAGCACAGGGAGATCAGCTTGGTGCTTTGTGACCACCTAGAGGGGTGGGATAGGGAGGGTGGGAGGGAGACACAAGAGAGAGGTGATATGGTCATATATGTATACGTATACCTGATACACTTTGTTATACAGCAGAAACTAACACAACACTGTGAAGCAATTATACTCCAATAAAGATGTTAAAGAAAAAAACCAAAGGAGAATTCAGGTTTCAGATGGAATTACAGTTGCTCATCAGCTGACTTTGAGATGGCTTCATTATCCTGGATTATCTGAGTTGGCCCAATGTAATTACAAGGGTCTTTATAAGTGAAAGAGGGAAGCAAAAGAAAGAGAACCAGACACATGGCATCCTGAGAAGGAATTAGCTACACATTGCTGGTTTTGAAGACAAATGAATGGGGCCTTGAGCCAAGGAATTCATGCAGCCTCTGGAAGCTGGAAAAGGCAAGGAAACATCTGTCTCCATAGCACTCCGCACCCGCAGCCCCCCACCCCCCGCAAAAGGAATACAGCTCTGCTGATACTTTGATTTCAGTGCAGTGAGACCCATTTTGGACTTCTGACCTCCAAACTGAAAGATGATAAATTTGTATTGTTTTAAGCTGCTAAGTTTTTGGTAATTTGTAACAGCAGCAGTAGAAAACTAAAACAATGCCCTTTATTCTTCTGTGATTTAGTTTCTCATTTTGTAAAATGATGTTTGTAACAGTCCTATTCTCCTACCATGGTTAGAAGATATAAGTACCTGTGCAGGGCTCTGTACTCACTCATTTTTTTTTTTAATTGCACTACAACTGCTCTACAACGTTGTGTTAGTTTCTGCTGCACAATGAAGTGAATCAGCTATATGTATACATATATCCCCTCCCTCATGGATCTCCCTCCCATGCCCCACCCACCAATCCCACCCATCTAGGTCATCACAGAGCACTGAGCTTCCTGTGCTTTATAGCATGTTCCCACTAGCTATCTATTTTACCCATGGTAGTGTATATATGTTAATCCTTATCTCCCAATTTGTCACACCCTCCCCATCCCCCTCTGTGTCCACTCGTCTGTTCTCTACATCTACATCTCTATTCCTGGCCTGGAAGTAGGTTCATCTGTACCCTTTTTCTAGATTCCACATATATGCATTAATAGACAATATTTGTTTTTCTCTTTCTGACTTACCTCATGCTGTATGGCAGACTCTAGGTCCATCCACATCTATACAGATGACCTAATTTCATTCCTTTTTATGGCTGAGTAATATTCCATTGTATATATGTACCACACTACTGGGCATATACCCTGAGAAAACCATAATTCAAAAGGGCACATGTACCCCAGTGTTCACTGCAGCATTCTTTACAATAGCCAGGAAATGGAAACAACCTAATGTCCAACGACAGTTGAATGGATAAAGAAGATGTACTCACTCTTGGTGAGACTTGGTGACTAGAAGTCAGGAGACTTGGGTTATGGTCTTAGGCAAAATGAGGACAATAGTAATTTCTTGCCTTTCATATGGAACTGATGTGAGAAGCAAATGAAGTTGTCTTAACTTTTATTTTTTAACTAAGGTACTATTCAAAAGTAACTTGTTGTAGTTTAACTCTACATTTCAAATGGTCTTAAAAGATGTTTTGTCAAAGATACATGAAAAAAGGCAAAATATGACACATGAACCACCATTTGATTCCAGGAAATAGTGCTGGAGTAATAGGTGGTATTAATTTCATTGATTGGTACTGAGTAGTATGGTTTTTTCTTTTAGATGTTCTATATTTATTGCATTTTTAATTTCCTATTTATGTGGTAATGATTATGGTTCTTAATTACAAATCCCAGAGTTTTATGTTATCTTTTAATTGCAACCTTTGCTTATGTCTGAATGTAAACACAAAGCTATTTATTTAATTCAACTGAAAATGAAGTGGAAGAATCATCTATTTGGCAAGAATATAATTATCATACATCCAGTAACACATTTTGAGTGTTTTAAAAGATTAATTGTAATTTTCAGTAAGTGGAATGGTTCTCATAGTACTGCTTGCTAATGATTAAGTAGTTCACAAATATTTATGGTGAGTTTTGATTGAATGTACAGTTGAATAGGTAAATTCAGGCAGATACAATTAAGACTTATTTGTCTTGATTCCTTTTTAAAAGTACAGCTGACCCTTGAACAAGGACGTAAGGGGCGCCAGCCTCCACACAGTTGAAAATCCACTTAGAATTTATAGTCAGCCTCTTATATGCAGTGCTTCTGTATTTTCAGCTTCAACCAACTGTGGATTGTGTAGTATTGTAATATGAATTTATTTTATTTTTTTATTATTTTTTAACATCTTTACGGGAGTATAATTGCTTTACATTGTTGTGTTAGTTGCTGCTGTATAGCAAAGTGAATCAGCTATACGTATACATATATCCCCATATCTCCTCCCTCTTGCCTCTCCCTCCCACCCTCCCTATCCCACCCCTCTAGGTGGTCACAAGGCACAGAGCTGATCTCCCTGTGCTATGCGGCTGCTTCCCACTAGCTATCTGTTTTAAATTTGGTAGTGTATATATATCCATGCCACTCTCTCGCTTCATTCCAGCTTCCCCTTCTCCTTCTCCATGTCCTTTAGTCCACCCTCTACGTGTGCATCTTTATTCCTGTCCTGCCCCTAGGTTCATCAGACCATTTTTTTTTTTATATTCCATATATATGTGTTAGCATAAGGTATTTGTTTTTCTCTTTCTGACTTACTTCACTCTGTATGACAGACTCTTGGTCCATCCACCTCACTACAAATAACTCAATTTTGTTTCTTTTTATGGCTAAGTAATATTCCACTGTATATACATGACACATCTTTATCCATTCATCTGTCGATGGACACTTACGTTAATTCCATGTCCTGGCTATTGTAAACAGTGCTGCAATGAACATTGTGGTACGTTACTCATTTTGAGTTATGATTTTCTCAAGGTATATGCCCAGTAGTGGGATTGCTGGGCCATATGGTAGTTATATTTTTAGTTATTTAAGGAACTTCCATACTGTTCTCCATAGTGGCTGTATCAGTTTACATTCCCACCAACAGTGTATGAGGGTTCCCTTTTCTCCATACCCTCTCCAGCATTTATTGCTTGTAGAGTTTTTGATGATGGCCATTCTGACTGGTGTGAGGTGATACCTCATTGTAGTTTTGATTTGCATTTCTCTAATGATAGGGATGTTGAGCATCCTTTCATATATTTGTTGGCAATCTGTATATCTTCTTTGGAGAAATGTCTATTTAGGGCTTCTGCCCATTTTCTGATTGGATTGTTTGTTTTTTTGCTATTGAGCTGCATGAGCTGATTGTATATTTTGGGGATTAATCCTCTGACAGTTGCCTCATTTGCAAATATTTTCTCCCATTCTGAGGGTTGTCTTTTCATCTTGTTTATGGTTTCCTTTGCTGTGCAAAAGCTTTGAAGTTTCATTAGGTCCCATTTGTTTATTTCTGTGTTTATTTCCATTTCTCTAGGAGGTGGGTCAAAAACGATCTTGCTGTGATTTATGTCATAGACTGCTCTTCCTATGTTTTCCTCTAAGAGTTTTATAGTGTCTGGCCTTACATTTAGGTCTTTAATCCATTTTGAGTTTGTGTATGGTGTTAGGGAGTGTTCTAATTTCATTCTTTTACATGTAGCTGTCCAGTATTCCCAGTACCACTTATTGAAGAGGCTGTTCTTTCTCCACTGTATATTCTTGCCTCCTTTATCAAAGTTAAGATGACCATATGTGCATTGGTTTATCTCTGGGCTTTGTATCCTGTTGCATTGATCTATATTTCTGTTTTTGTGCCAGTACCATACTGTCTTGATTCCTGTAGCTTTGTAGTGTAGTCTGAATTCAGGGAGCCTCATTCCCCCAGCTCCATTTTTGTTCTCAGGATTGCTTTAGCTATTCGGGGACTTTTGTGTTTCCATTCAAATTGTTAAACTTTTTGTTCCAATTCTGTGACAAATGCCATTGATAGGGATTGCATTGAATCTGTAGATTGCTTTGGGCAGTATAGTCATTTTCACAATGTTGATTCTTCCAATCCAAGAACATGGTACATCTCTCTATCTGTTTGTATCATTTTTAATTTCTTTCATCAGTGTCTTATAGTTTTCTGCATACAGGTCTTTTGTCTCCTTAGGTAGGTTTATTCTTAGGTATTTTATTCTTTTTGTTGCATTGGTAAATGAGAGTGTTTCCTCAATTTCTCTTTCAGATTTTTCATCATTAGTGTATAGGAATGCAAGAGATTGCTGTGCATTGATTTTGTATCCTGCTACTTTACCAAATTCATTGATTAGCTTTAATAGTGTTCTGATAGCATCTTTAGGATTCTCTATGTATAGTATCATGTCATCTGCAAACAGTGACAGTTTTACTTCTTCTTTTCCAATTTGGGTTCCTTTTATTTATTTTTCTTCTCTGATTGCTGTAGCTAAAACTTCCAAAACTATGTTGAATAAGAGTGGTGAGAGTGGGGTAACCTTGTCTTGTTCCTGATCTTAGTGGAAATGGTTTCAGTTTTTCACCATTGAGAACAATGTTGGCTCTGGGTGTGTTATATATGGCCTCTATTATGTTGAGGTAAGTTCCCTACTATTCCTACTTTCTGGAGAGTTTTTATCATAAATCAGTGTTGAATTTTCAAAAGCTTTTTCTGCATCTATTGAGATTCGCATATTGTTTTTCTCCTTCAATTTGCTAATATGGTTTATCACATTCATTTATTTGCATATAATGAAGAATCCTTGCATTCCTGGGATAACCCCCACTTGATTATGGTGTATGATCCTTTTAATGTGCTGTTGGATTCTGTTTGCTAGTATTTTGTTGAGGATTTTTACATCTATGTTCATTAGTGATATTGGCCTGTAGTTTTCTTTTTTTGTGACATCTTTGTCTGGTTTTGGTATCAGGGCGATGGTGGCCTTGTAGGATGAATTTGGGAATGTTCCTCCATGTGCTATATTTTGGAAGAGTTTGAGAAAGATAGGTGTTAGCTCTTCTCTAAATGTTTGACAGAATTCGCCTGTGAATACGTCTGGTCCTGGGCTTTTGTTTTTTGGAGGATTTTTAATCACAGTTTCAATTTCAGTGCTTGTGATTGGTCTGTTTATATTTTCAGTTTCTTCCTGGTTCAGTCATGCAAGGTTGTGCTTTTCTAAGAAGTTGTCCGTTTCTTCCAGATTGTCCATTTTATTGGCATATAGTTGCTTGTAGTAATCTCTCATGATCCTTTGTATTTCTTCAGTGTCAGTTGTTACTTCTCTTTAATTTCTAATTCTGTTGAATTGAGTCTTCTCCCTTTTTTTGTTGATGAGTCTGGTTAATTATCAATTTTGTTTATCTTCTCAAAGAACCAGCTTTTAGTTTTATTGATCTTTGCTATCATTTCCTTCATTTCTTTTTCATTTATTTCTGATCTGATCTTTATGATTTCTTTCCTTCTGCTTACTTTGGTGGTTTTTTGTTATTATTTCTCTAATTGCTTTAGGTGTAAATTTAGATTGTTTGTTTGAGATGTTTCTTGAGGTACGATTTTATTGCTATAAACTTCCCTCTTAGAACTGCTTTTGCTGCATTCCATCGATTTTGGGTTGTTGTGTTTTCATTGTCCTTTGTTTCTAGGTATTTTTTGATTTCCTCTTTGATTTCTTCAGTGATCTCTTGGTTATTTAGTAGCATATTGTTTAGCCTCCCTCTGTTTGTATTTTTTACATTTTTTATCCTGTAATTGATATCTAGTCTCATAGTATTGTGGTCATAAAAGATACTTGATATGATTTCAGTCTTCTTAAATGTATACTGTTGTATTTGGATGGAGTATCCTATAAATATTAATTAAGTCCATCTTGTTTAATGTGTCATTTAAAGCTTGTGTTTCCCTATTTATTTTCATTTTGGATGATCTGTCCATTGGTGAAAGTGGGGTGTTAAAGTTCGCTGCTATGATTGTGTTACTGTCGATTTCCCCTTTTATGTCTGTTAGCATTTGCCTTATATATTGAGGTGCTCCTATTTTGGGTACATAAATATTTACAATTGTTATATATTCTTCTGGATTGATCCCTTGGTCATTATGTAGTGTCCTTCTTTGTCTCTTGTAATAGTCTTTATTTTAAAGTCCATTTTATCTGATATGGGAATTGCTATTCCAGCTTTCTTTTGATTTCCATTTGCAAGGAATATCTTTTTCCATCTCCTCACTTTCAGTCTGTATGTGTCCCTAGGTCCGAAGTGGGTCTCTTGTAGACAGCATATATACAGGTCTTGTTTTTGTATCCATTCAGCCAGTCTGTGTCTTTTGGTTGGAGTATTTAATCCATTTACATTTAAGGTAGTTAACGATATGTGTGTTCCTATTACCATTTTCTTAGTTGTTTTGTGTTTGTTATTGTAGGTCTCTTCCTTCTCTTGTGTTTCCTGCCTAGAGAAGTTCCTTTAGCTTTTGTTGTAAAGCTGGTTTGCTGGTGCTGAACTCTCTTAGCTTTTGCTTGTCTGTAAAGATTTCAAATTCTCCATTGAATCTGAATGAGAACCTTGCTGGGTAGAGTAATCTTGGTTGTAGGTTTTTCCCTTTCATCATTTTATGTCCTGCCACTCCCTTCTGGCTTGCAGAATTTCTGCTGAATGATCCGCTGTTAACCTTATAGGGATTCCCTTGTATGTTATTGCTTTTTCCTTGCTGCTTTCAATTTTTTTCTTTGCTTTTAATATTTGATCATTTGATTAATATGTGTCTTGGCATGTTTCTCCTTGGATGTATCCTGTATGGGACTATCTGTCCTTCCTGGACTTGATTGACTATTTCCTTTCCCACATTAGGTAAGTTTTCAACCATAATCTCTTCCAATATTTTCTCAGTCCCTTTCTTTTTCTCTTCCTCTTCTGGGACCCCTGTAATTTGAATGTTGGTGTGGTTAATGTTATACCAGAGATCTCTGAGACGGTCCTCAATTATTTTCGTTCTTTTTTCTTTGTTCTGCTCTGCGATAGTTATTTCCACTATTTTATCTTTCAGGTCACTTATCCGTTCTTCTGCCTCAGTTATTCTGCTATTGATTCCTTTTAGAGAATTTTTAATTTCATTTATTGTGTTGTTCATCAGTGTTTGTTTGCTCATTAGTTCTTCTAGGTCCTTATTAAACATTACTTGTATTTTCTCCATTCTATTTCCAAGATTTTGGATCATCTTTACTATCATTACTCTGAATTCTTTTTCAGGTAGACTGCCTATTTCCTCTTCATTTGTTTGGTCTTGTGAGTTTTTACCTTGCTGCTTCATCTGCTGTGTATTTCTCTGTGGTCTCATGTTGCTTAACTTACTGTGTTTAGGGCCTCCTTTTCACAGGTTGCAGGTTCGTAGTTCTCATTGTTTTTGGTGTCTGTCCCCAGTGGGTAATGTTGGTTCAGTGGGTTGTGTAGGCTTCCTGGTGGAGAGGACTGGTGCTTGTGTTCTGGTGGATGAGGCTGCATCTTGTGTTTCTGGTGGGCAGGACCGTGTTCGGTGGTGTGTTTTGGGGTGTCTGTGAACTTAGTATGATTTTGGGCAGCCTCTCTGCTTATGGGTGGGGTTGTGTTCTTGTCTCGGTGGTTGTTTTGCATGGGGTATCCAGCACTGGAGCGTGCTGTTTGCTTAGTGGAGCTTGGTCCTAGCTTTGAGATGGAGATCTCTGGGAGAGCTCTTGCCAGTTGATAATTCGAGGGGCTGAGAGGTCTCTGGTGGTCCAGTGTCCTGAACTCAACTCTCCCTCCTCAGAGGCTCAGGCCTGACAGCCGGCCGGAACCTCAAGACCCTGTCAGCCACACGGCTTTTGGGAAGTCTGAGGTGTTCTGTCAGTTTTCAGTAGGTGTTCTGTAGAAGTCGTTCCACATGTTGATGTATTTTTGATGTATTTGTGGGGACTGAGGTGATTGCCACATCTTACTCCTTCGCCGCCTTGAAGGTCCTCTCTCTATACACCTCTTGTTGCTAGAGGATCCACATTTCATCAGGAAAGGACATAAATCTGGCAATCTCACTTCAGGCCTAGCCCATCCACCTTTTTTCCCTTTGTGCCTAGTCTGTTTCAGTTGCTCTGAGTGGGCCCTATGCAGAGGCCTTGCGCCCGGCCCTTCTGACCAGAGTTACTTGTGAAATGGCTGAGCCGACACCTCAGCTCGGGACATGCACTGAAGCTCCTCCTGTAATCTGAATGTAGTGAAGAAAATTCCGAATGTAAGTAGATCCTTGCAGTTGAAACCCATTTTGTTCAAGAGTCAACTGATTTTCTTTATTGACGTCAGGATTATATTACGTGTGTGTGTGTGCGTGCGTGTCTGTATGGAACGAAAAGTGAATGAGGCTGTTATTATAACTGGTTACCACTGTTTCCCTTTTCAAAACCACATGGCAAGATGTAGTGTGATAGAGACCCTGTTTGCATGTTCTAAATTTTCAGGTGACTTGTGGTCATAGTTAGAAGGTACATTTTGTAATGACAGATTTTTAAAAATGTATGTTTCCTGTGGAGATTTGATGAAGTAGTGGTTTGTTTAGGTTCTATACTAGAAGCATCTCAGTTAAAAAGAAGGCCACAGAAGGGGGTGTGGTCACACTTTTATGGATCAGCAGATAGCCGAGTCAGTCGTGCTTACATCACGCCCAGAATCTGAGCTGTTTCAGTTACCTCTTAGGGCAAATGTATCACAAAAGGTCCTCACCCATTTTTGAGCCTAAAGATAAGGAGCAAGGTGGACATCTAGGAATCTATTAAGGTTTTTACAGGACTTTTTAGCCATTGTTTTTAAACCATTTATCGCTGAGGAGCGATATCCATTTGTAATATTTAAACAATTAAAATGAATATAACTCATGCAGACCCTGACAGTGTATTTCTTGTTATTTCTTCTCTTCCTCTAAACATCAAATAATGGTGAAGACTCTGGTTATTTGACTACTCCTATGTGAAAATTCAAAAGTTAAAATTGGAAAGATAAATGGAGCAATTTATAATGTTGCAAATAGTTGATTTACCTTATACAAGAATACAATTCCTTTTCAAAGAGGTTGGCAGAGAGAAAACTTAAATTTGAAGTGTTTTGTAGTTTTGATACTCTCAAGTCAATCAGCAATAAAGAATGGAAGTTTCTCCTTACATTTTACAGCACATGGGAGGCAATTGGATCATTCTTCAACAACTGGATAAGGATTCAGTTGGGTCTGCATTCAGACCCGACATTGGAGACTGCATAAGTAAAAGGAATTTTTTTATAGAAATCTTGAAAAAGTCATATCAACAAATATTGGAAAATGTGTTTGCATTTTAGAGCCAGTCAGCATCTTTGCCACAGCCACAAGGCAAAAAAGAAGCATCTGAAAAGGAGAAAAGAATGTCTTTATAGAGAAAAACAATCTTCCTCTAAGTAAATCTAAAATAGAAGTGTTTCAGGAACTTTGTGTCCTTCTACAAAATTACCAAACACCAGAAAATTTCACAGATATGAAGTCGTTTCATTTGATGTTTCTGATTTTTTTTTTTCGAGTGACAGGGATAAGGGAAGGTTTTAGAGAATGTCTGCTGCCTTCACTTCTGACACTGCAAAGGGAGAAGCCAGTATCAGATTTTTAGATTGCAAGGATGTGTGTTACTTTTATGAAAAAAAACTCATGATGTTTATACGTGAAATTCTAAGCTTTGTAGATTTTACAGGATTAGATGTTAGCTGTGCTGGGTCTCCTCTTTGCAGAACCTCACAGATGTGAGTCATTTCCATTCCATCAACTTTCATTCCTGTTGAGCCCCATGATAGTTATAATGTCAGTGTCCTTCACCTTAGAAGATTCTCCAGCTGTGAAGCAAAGGACGGGGACTGAACACACATTGACCTTTATCTATTAAACTATCACTACAGGACAGACTCATGTCAGTTACTGGGTGGCATTTCTGAGAGCTCTCTCTCTGGCTGCTGTGCCTGTCCTGTGGCCTCCACACCTCCTAACCCCCATCCTGATACCCACCCGTCAACCCGCAGGTGGGAGCTCAGCCCTGCAGCTGCTCCTGTCTTTTGTGAATCAGTGATGCCTTAGCCCCTTGACTGCAATAGGCTTAGTTATTTTTCCCACTTTTAGCTTTTGGAACAGCTGGAGAGCAGGGTTAAATAGAAGGAGCAGGTAGCTCAGTGGTTCTCAACCTTCCCTTCTTTCCTGGAAGATTTAAAAAATGCTTATATCTGGACCCCATCATAGAGATTCTGATTCTTAGCCCAGTTGTTCTGGGCTAAGACTGAGCACTGATTCATTTTTTACATTCCTGAGATGATTTAATTGTGGCTGAGAAGATCTAGGAGCTTAGATATAGACTTAGGATTCCCAAAGTCTAGTTCCTGGACCAGCAGCATCAACATCACTTGGGAACTTATTAGAAATCCAAATCCTCAGGCTCTACCCAAGAACAACTCAATCGGAAACTTTTAGGGGCAGGGCCCAGAAATCTGTGTCTTAATAAGCCCTCCATATTCAGATGATGCCAGAGTTTGAGTACCACGGGTCTAGACTAACTTTCCAAGGTAGGGCAATGGCTTGAGGGCGCATTCCATTGATACCGCTATATTATATGTGAACGGAGGGTCAGCACAGACCCAAGTGGAGGAATAAGTCAGACACCAACCTTTGGGGAGCAAGCAGGATACCAAGATTCATGCTGGCAACCCAGCATCCCAGAAAGTTCTGTTTATCAGGAAATAGTACCAGATCCCAGCAAGTGGTGATTAGAGTGTGAGATTTAGAGAGATGCTGTACTGGGTTCAAATCCTGGCCTTTATTCACTTAGGAAACTAACCTCTCTGAATTTCATTTTTCACATAGGTAAAACAGGGACGGTAGTTATACCTTTCAAGGTCGCTGTGAAAAATAGAATAAAATTGTGAATGGAAAATATCCAGCAAGAGTAAATGTCTAACACATGCTCACAGCAAAATGCATTCTCAAGCAATTATTGATAATATTATTTCTGTACAAGAAGAGTCATTGCATTGTATGTGGTGCTGTCACTTTCTCCTCTTGTGTCCATGGCAGGTATTAGAAATTAACCCCAGCAGTCTTCCCAGTGGATTGGGGCCTTGAATCTTTTCTGATACAGCACTCCAGGCAACAACAATCAGACCTGGCTTTCAAGATGAGCCCCGTTTGTCACCCGCAGTTAAGAATGCAAAAATCTTCTTAGAGGTATTCCTGTTCCTCCATTTCTTTCTTGCCCGCATTTATGAAGCACCTGCTATAGCAGTTTCCAATAGGTACGTAACGCTAGCCACATTGAAAAGTTCTGGTAGCCACATGAAGAAAATAAGAAACAAGTGAAATGAAACTTAAATTTTTTTTCATTTAATGTCATGTATCCAAAGCATTATTTTTTCAATACATCATAAATATAAAAATTATTGAGATATTTTACATTCTTACTTATGGGACTAAGTCTTGAAAGCCAGTGTCTATTTTATACTTAGAGCACATCTCAATCCAGATTAGCCTTTTTTATTTTTCCTGGTACGCGGGCCTCTCACTGTTGTGACCTCTCCCGTTGCGGAGCACAGGCTCCGGACGTGCAGGCTTAGTGGCCATGGCTCATGGGCCCAGCCACTCCACGGCATGTGGGATCTTCCCAGACCGGGGCATGAACCCGTGTCCCCTGCATCGGCAGGCGGACTCTCAACCACTGTGCCACCAGGGAAGCCCAGATTAGCCATATTTTAAGGGCTCAGTAGCCACATGTGGCTAGTGGCTGCCATATTGGACCATGAAGCACTAGGTCCTCACGTCAAGGTCATAGCCTCAACAAGCTCACAGTTTATTGTGACTCAGTCACAGAGAGATGATAATATTCTCCTGCACAAAGTGCTGTTACCCCCCAGTTTGGATTTTCATGAAGAACAGGGTAATGTCTGTGTGGGACAGAATGACTGGCATTTCTGCAGGCTTCGTTTTCTTTTTTTGCTTCTGTATCTTGCCTATGTGGCTGGAAATATCAGCTCCACTCGGAGCCAGCAGGTCTGACACTCTCTGATCGCATTGCTTACTTTGAGTGGAGGTTTGTTTAGTGCCGCTGCTAAGGAATGTGTTTCTGCTGTCCTACCTTGATATTTGTCCATAATCATGTGACAACCAACCACTCATTGAGCTTGTGCAATAATATGCAAGGCACTGTGCTAAGCCACTCATGTACCAGTGGCTTCCCACCACACTCAAAATGCTATCTGATGACTTCGAGGGACCTACCTGATTTGACCCACGGCCACCTGGAAGACCTGATTTCCTACCATCATCCCTTTTCCTTACGCCACTCCTGCTACCTTGGCCTCCTGGATCTTCTTTTTCCATACTCAAGCCTTTCTCTTGGATTTATCTCAGCCTTGAATGCTGTTCCCCAGAATAACCATATGGTTAGCTCCTTCATTTCACCCAGGTCTTTGTTTAAATGGCATCAGAGAAACCTTCCCAGACCTTTCTATCTAATTTAGCACTCTTGTCACTCCCCATCTTTTCTCTCTGGTTTATTTTTCCTCATATTAATTATCACTACCCAAAATTATGTCACATATTTCTTTACATATTTATTTGTTGGTTGTCTCCCCCACCAAAGTGTGGTCTCCATCATGGCAGGGAAATTCTCTTTGTTTACTATTTGGTTTTCTGTGTTAGCACAGTGCAAACACATAGAAGGTACATGGTAAATATTTGAATGACATTGCATATGTATTATCTCATTTAATTTTTTTTTTTTTTTGCCGTACGCAAGCCTCTCACTGTTGTGGCCTCTCCTGCTATGGAGCACAGGCTCCAGACGCGCAGGCTCAGCGGCCATGGCTCACGGGCCCAGCCGCTCCGTGGCATGTGGGATCCTCCCGGACCGGGGAACGAACCTGTGTGCCCCGCATCGGCAGGCAGACTCTCAACCACTGCGCCACCAGGGAAGCCCTCTCATTTAATCTTTATCTGGCATTTTTGACTAAAAGAGAAACAGTGTGAGAGATAACACATCATAAGTGTAAAATTACAGTCATTAAGTAGCAGAGCTGAGACTTTAACCTAAGATGGTGTGTGTCCAGAGCTCAGATTTCTAATCCCTTCACTTTACCACCTTTTGAGAGGACAAAACCTTGTTTATGACCTTTATCTGCGCTTTTGACCTCCTATAAATTCTCCAGAAAAACCTTTGGCTCTGATGGTATGATTTTCTATTTCCTCCCCTATTAATACATTGCTAGATAGCATCAATCAGAGGAACCGATACCGAATTTGGTGACAGGTTTCACCAGTGCTATCAACATATGCATTGAAGTTTCTAGGGAGATCATGTAGTTGATGAAAATATATTTTGATTGCTGCAAAATTGCTCATCCTTGGGTTCATTTTAGGGCCCATCTATGTCAAGTGATAACCGAAACCATTGCAGAGTGAAGACGATGTGAAACTACTGGCAGATAGTGAGTTACCCTTTAATATACCTCATTCTGAAGATTGAAGGCTGTCTCAAAGGAATAAACAGTCTTTCCAGGTGCTTTGATTTCATTTCAACTGAGCTCCATACAACCTCATTGAGCTGCTGTGTCACACCATGCCCTGGGCGCAGAGCCAGGGATACTGTCCTGGTAATCTATTGCTGTATGATGGCCACCTCAAACTTAGTCGTGTAAAACAACAACCATTTTACTATGTTCATAAATTCTGGGGGTGGATAATCTAGACAGGGCCCAGCAGAGATGGCTATTATCTCCTTGATATCTGGGCCTCAGCTGGGAAGAATTAAGGGCTGGGGAGACTCAAACAACTGAGAAATGCCATCTTCCTAAGCCTCCTATCCTCACGTGTCTGGTGCCTGGGCTGATATTCCTTGATGTCTGGGCTCAGCTGGGGCCATCACCTGGAGCTTGTACACATACATGTGTGGCCATGTGTCTTCAGCCGTCCACAGGTTGGCAGCTGGGTTCTAAGAGGTAATGTCCTGGGATGGGGCATCCAGAGAATGAGCATTACAGAAGCTGCCAGACTCTTTCTGACCTTAGCCTTGGAAGTCATGTGACATAGTTTCTGCCACATTCCCTTAATTACAAATGCATTTCTAGGGGAGGAATAGATTGTACCTCATGATCCAGGGAAGGGTGAAGTTATATTGTAGAATAGCACGTGGGTTGGGAGATATTGATTTGGCCATTTTTAGAAAATCTGCTACAGACCCAGGAGAAAATGATATTTGTTACTACCTGTAAACACCAGGAGTTACACAGAGGTGGGAGACAGGCGTGGGAGACATATCGGGCAACTTCATTTTCCTTTGGAAAGCAATCCTGGCCTACAACGTGCACATTCTATATGTAAATGGGGTTATTTCCTCTGCCTTGTGTTTCCATCCCGTTGTTCACTAAGGCGATTTTTCTAGATCTGTCACCTTGCTGTAATGATTCACTGTATGAGTTCTGGTATTGCTTTGACACTTAGGCTCAATTTGTTTGCTTCTTAATCATCCAAGACAGTGTACCCTCCAATCCATGAGGCTAAGAAAGCTTAGTGTCTTCTCATGCTCCAGGGATTTTCTTGTTACTACAGATTCCCAGGAATACTCATCAGAGAGCTGAGGCAGCACAGACAGATTGTAAGCCTCTTTCACGCTTAATAAATCTACACGTTAATATTTTTAGGGTGGCATTTCCTTTGTTAGTTGGCCTGGCATATGTATATACATTTAAAATTCATTTTATTGAAGTATAGTTGATTTATAATGTGTTGATTTTTGCTGTACAACAAAGTGATACAGATGTATACATATTCTTTTTCATATTCTTTTCCATTATGGTTTATCACACAGAATATTGAATGTAGTTCCCTGTTCTATACAGTAGAACCTTGTTTTTTAATCCATTCTATACACAGTAGTTTGCATCTGCTAATCCCAAACTCCCATTTCATCCCTCCCCCACCCTCTCTCCCCCTTGGCAACTACAAGTCTGTTCTCTATATCTGTGAGTCTCTTTCTGTTTCATAGATAGGTTCATTTATGTTATATTTTAGATTCCACATGTAAGTGATACCATATGGCATTTGTCTTTCTCTGTCTGACCTCACTTAGTTTGATAATCTCTAGGTCCATCCATGTTGCTGTATATGACATTATTTCATTCTCTTTTACGGCTGAGTTGTATTCCATTATATATATGTTCCATATCTTTATCCATTCATCTGTCAATGGACATTTAGGTTTCTTCCATGTCCTGGCTATTAATAGTGCTGCTATGAACATAGGTGTGCATGTATCTTTTCGAATTATAGTTTTGTCTGGATATATGGCCTGGCATATATTTTTAAGTATTCTAATTTTCAGAATCCTAGCCCAGCTGAGCAAAACAAAAAAAAACTAACAATTACTGAGCATCTACTATGTATTAAGAACTGTGCAAATCTTTCTAATTATATCTTTATTAATACAACTCCACAGCAAGGTGGGTGGTGGTGTTTCTTCTTAAAGATGGGGACATTGAGCCTCTGAAGGTTTAAGTGACTTGCTGATTTCTTAGAGCTGCTTCACATGGGGACTGGGGTTCAAACTCAGTATGCGTGTCTCTCAAATACCTGCTCTTCCCCTTATCCCACAGATGCTGTCGCATGATTTCATTATGGACTTTGTATCCTCAGTCCCCTTTCTTTCGATCCTCCTGTGTCTCTTTTCTAGGAAACACGAAGGGCATCAGGACTTGGTCCCTCACTGTCCTCTCAGAACCTTATCAGGTGAACAATTATACGTAATGTTGGTAGATTCGTTTTCTAGCAGTGCCATAACAAAGTGCCACACACTGGGTGGTTTAAAACCACAGAACATTTTACTCTCACAATTTGAGAGGTCAGGATCCAAAATCAAGGAGCTAGCAGGGCCACACTCCCTCCACAGGCTCAAGGGGAGGGGCCTTCCTTGCCTCTTCTGTCTTCTAGTGGCTCTGGTGTTCCTTGACTTGTGGCTGTGTGAGTCCAGTCTCTGCTTCCAGCTTCACATGGCTTTCTTCCTGCTGTGTCTTCTCCTCATATAAGGGCACCAGTCATTAGACTTAGGGTCCACCTTAATCCATTATAGCCTCACCTTAACTAAATACATATGCAAAGACGCTGTCTCAAAATAAGGTCATGTTCTGGGGTTCTAGTGGACATGAATTTTGGGTAGAAACACTGTTAAACCCACTACAGTTGGGTATGGAGGAGGAATTCAAAAGGAACGAAGGGATATATTGGAAAGCACGATAATAGGACTAGCACATTTTCAGGGTTCTGCGTTTCCCTTTAATTCTATCTTCTTTTTCTTTGGAACCTCATGAGTCAACTGAGCCCCAGAGCAGTAGAAAAAGAGTCATAATCACTGGTAAAAAGGGGGAGGAAAAGAGACTTTTCCCTTTGGCCAGTCTTTCTCCCAGATTCCTTTTGTTTTTCTGCACTATCACCTTGCTTCAGAAAGACAAAGAGCAGTACATTCATGTCAAGAATCCCTGAAGGAGAAGGCAAACTTCTGTGATAAAGAAAAACATCAACACAACATTAGTTTTCTTGCCATATTTCATATTTAGACAGTTTTCTTCAGAGTTTCTCTGGGTAGTTGTGGAACCGAAACAATAGCAAGCCAGCCTCTTCGCAGTAAAGAGATAAAAGGGTCACTTTGGGGATGCTTAAGGGACCATTACATAAAACCCCAGTCAAACAACAATTTCACATCTTTCTTTCATTCTCATTTTGGATATTTCTATTGGACTAGCGTTTTAAAAGAAACATTGGACTACAGTTCAGCTCTTCATTAATTTCGTAGTTTAATGATGCATTGCTGAATTATCCATGTGGAACAAAACTAATGTTTACTGAATCCGTATTACTTGGCTGGTACACCCTAGACACATCTTCATACTTGCTCAGTCACTCTTCCCAGCAGCTCTGTGTGATGGATCTTATTGCTTCCAATTTCTGGTGACAACACTGAGGCTCAGAGAGCAAGTGACAAAGCTGGGTTTGGACTCAGGGCCTTGGGGACATAAAGGAGAGTAACAGAGCTCCTAGTAATATCTTCCCGGAATTATTGAGGAAGGGTTCATGGAAAACGCAGGCCAACACCACACAGTGATGATGTTGATGGTGGTGGTGGTGGTGGTGATGGCCTCTGCCATTTCTGGAGCACCTACTGTGTGCCCTAAATGATACCAGATGTTTTACAATGTTTCTTCCCACGAACATTCACTGTATAAATGTTTCTTGAATATCCCTTCTGTAGTATAATCTGTTTGAATCTGAGGAAGCAGAGACTAAACCCAGTTTTCTACTCTTAGTCATGGTATCATTGTCTGCATTTTATACAGACGGAAACTGGGGCACAGAGAACTTGTCAAATCTTTCTGGGATTTGTATCCAATGCTGAGATTTGCATCCAGATCTGTCAGCCTCCAAAGTTTTGTCTTTTCCGTGCAAACTTGATTATACTCAAAAACCATTTTCTTTCTTCTTTAAAACAAAACAAAACCAAAAAACCCTCTGTTTTTTAGCAATAAAAGATACATATTGGTTGTAAAAAATTCAGAAGTACAAAGTGAATAAAATAAATAGTATAAGTGCCTTCCATTTATCCTCTACCCAACTTCTCGGTGTAAATCACTGTTAATAGTTTAATATACATTTTTATAGATTTTCTACATATGTACAAATATCATATGTAAATGATTAATATATATTATATATAACCTGCCATATTTAATATATAGTACTATATATCCAAGCAGAAAAGCACTTGATTGAGTTACTACTTTGTGTTTTGTTTCTCTCTGCTGTGGAGAAATTAGGGTATAACAGAAAATAATAATAAAAATAAAAGATTATTTTACACAGATCACACATACACACAAGAAAGGATGGGAACTGGCTCGTTGCCTTTCACTTCTCGTCTTTACTTCTGCAACCCTTCCACCATATCTATTCTGCTCGTAACCCTACTCGGGGCTTTGAGTTGAGAATGGCTTCCAGTCCTAGAGACCCCAAAGCATCTTTGCCAATGGGAAGTTAGTACACATTTTCTGGAAACAGCTTAAGTGCTCAACAGATGAATGGATAAAGAAGAGGTGGTATATATATAAACAATGAAATACTACTCTGTCATAGAAAGATGAAGTCTTGTCATTTATGACAACATGGATGGACCTTGAGGGCATTATGCTAAGTGAAATCAGTCAGATGGAGAAAGACAAATGCCATCTGATTTCACTCATGTGGAACATAAAAAAACAAACTAAAAGACCAAAATAACTGAACAAACCAAACAAAAACAAACATGTAGGTGCAGAGAACAGAGCAGTGGTCACCAGAGGGGAAGGTTGGGGGATGCAAAATGGGAAAAGGGGGTCAACTCTGTGGTGAGGGAGGGAAACTAAATTTTTGGTGGTATGTACACTGTAGTGTATACATAAACAGAAATATACTGTTGTATGCATGAAATTTATACAATGTTATAAAACAATATTACCTCATTTAAAAAAAGAAAGAAGAAAAAATCAAAGACTGAATCTCCCAGAAGGAGCTGGGATTATAAGGATTATAAGGAGCTTGGTATTTGGGAGGATAAAAGTAGTCTAAGCTACAGTAGTTTAGCCCCAGAAGAGGGAAGATGGAAACCTGTAGATTCTTCAGTGGTGTCCCTGAGAGTGGGGAAAGAATGGGTGTATGGTATACCCCCAAATTCAGGTCCCCACTACTGGGATACCTGTTCTTGGCAAGGATCTCAGCACCTGAGTTTAGCAGGGGACTAACAGGGCTTCAAGCCTCCTTTTTATGGGCTAGAGTAATAACCAGTGTGAAAATCAGACAGCCCTCCCACCAGCTTTTGCCTGAGACCCCCAGAACTGCGATGGAATCCAGCTGAGGGCAAAGTGGGGTGGAATGGAGCTCAATAAGGAACGCAATTTAGTTGTCCATTCTGGCAAATAGAGGGTTTAGAGTTATATTTATTTTGACTTAGAAAATTGTTTCTTGAATTCAAGTTCTGTGTTTGAACATTTGTCCTTGAGCCTAAAGCACAGATTTTCAGATTTCACATTTAAGAAACTGGGGATGAATACATTTTATATCTAATTACTTCTCTCTCCTTCCCCAAATATTACTATTAAATAACTGCTGTTTTTTAATTAAGGAAATGTGACATATCCCTAGGATATTAGCAGAATAACTAACATTCCTGATCCTCATTTGCAGAAGCACAATTTCACCCAAGAATTATGTCTGATGAGTCTTTACATCCTCATCTTAAGACATGGCCACAGAGATAAATGTGCCAGCT
The DNA here is from genome assembly GCF_963455315.2 of Globicephala melas. Lineage (NCBI taxonomy): Eukaryota > Metazoa > Chordata > Mammalia > Artiodactyla > Delphinidae > Globicephala > Globicephala melas. Next base: position 34,987,227 of record NC_083321.1, on the reverse strand, counting down.
TATTTCAGAACTTTATCCTTAGTAATTTTTAACAGATTTATTGAGATATAATTTACATAGCATAAAGTTCACCTCCTTAAAATGTACAGTTCACTGGCTTTAAGTATATTTTCAGAGTTGCACAAACATTATAATACTCTAATTTTAGAACGTTTTTATCACCCCGAGGAGAAAACTTGTACCCATTCCCTTGAACTTAGCCCTAGGTAACCACGCATCTACTTTGTGTATCTATATATTTGCCATCTGGATATTTTATGTAAATGGGATCATACAATAGGTGGTCTTTTGTGATTGATTCTTGCACTTAGCAAAATGTTTTTGAGGTTTATCCATGATACATGTTGTAGTATGAGCAGTGCTTTACTCTTTTTTATTACTGAAAAATATTCCATTACAAGGGTATACCACATTTCCTTTATGCAATCGTCTGTTGATGGCTATATGGGTTGTTTCCACCTTTGGCTATTATGAATGATGCTAGTATGAACATTCCTGTGCGAGTCTTTGTGTGGAAATGTTTTAATTTCTAACTGGTGTATACATAGGAGCATAATTGCTGGAACATGCGGTAACCCTATGTTTAACAGTTTGTGGAACTGCCAAAGTAATTTCCAAATATTTTACATTCCTGCTAGCAATGTACAAGGCATCCAGTTTCTTCACATTCTTGTAAATAACTTTTAGTGTCTTTTTGATGATGGCATTCTAGTGGGTGTGAAGTGGTATCTCATTGTGGTTTTGCTTTGGGTCTCCCTCATGACTAAAGATGTTGAGCACCTTTTCATGTGTTTATTGGACACTTATATACATGCCTTAGAGAAATGTCTATTTAAATATTTTTCCCATTTTCTAGTTGGGTTATCTTCTCCTGCTAAGTTTCTTTAGATATTCTCAATTCAAGTCACTTATCAGACGCATGATTTGCAGTTATTTTCTCAGAGTCCAGGGGTTGTGTCTTCAGCTATTCTTTATGAAAGAAATGGCCTGCCTCAGAGAGAGCTCCTGAAGCTGCATGCCTTTCTTCTTTTCCCACAGTCACTGTGATAAATAAATATATCAACACATTATTACCTGGTTGTATTTCATTTATAAGCTCTGCCCATCTAAGTTTCCCCCAGCTGCCTGATTCAATTACTTTTCCCTTGTCTTAATTCTCCTTGAGCTGTCTACAATTTTTGATGCCAAAGACAATAATACTCTTTTCTTTCAGTCCTTCCTTATTCCCTCCCTCCCTCCCTTCCTTTCTTATATAAATAGGTACTTTTACTAGACAATTACTGGGTTTCAGAAGCTCTGCTAGGGCTTGGGGATAAAGAAATATATTTTCTGTCTTTGTGCTCTAGTAAAGAAGACAGATGTTAATAAACCACTAATACACTAATAAGCATAAAACGATAACTGTGATTAGCCCTTTGAAGGAGAGGCGCTGGGGGTTATATGAATATATTACAGGGGAAACTTCCTGGTCAGGGAAATAAGTGATTCTTTTCTCCAAGGAGGTAAGAACTGGGTTGGATACCAAGGATAAGCAAGTGTTAAGGGAGCTAAGAGGGAAGAGCACGTGAAAGTGCCTGTGACCAAGGGAACAAAGCCCTTTGAGGCAGGAAATAAAGTGTGGTTGGAACAGAGCAGGCAAATATGAAAATGAACCGAGGCAGTTAGGTAGAGGCAAGACCATGATGGGCCAAGGAGGTTGTAATAGAAGTGTTTGTCCACATTTTAAGACCAGTGAAAAACAACTGAAGTTTTAGAAAAGGCGGGAAGATGATCACATTTGAATGCCTACGAGATTATTCTAAGTGCAGTATGAAGAATGAATTAAAGGTGGGCAATAGTGAATGTGAGGGTCCACTGAGGCTCTATAGCAGGAGCTCAGGTGACAGCAGCTTAGATGTGGGTAAGATGATTGTAGCTTGGATGAGGGCGGTGGAAATGGAAATGGAGATAAAAGAATGAATCTGAAAGATATTTAAAAAGAAAAATCAGTGAGACTTGAAGATAGCTTGATGATAAGGGATTAAGGGAGAAAGACATTTCAAGAATGACTGATAACTACATGACGCTAATTATTCTGCCATGGTTTGACAGTAACCGCCTTGGTTTGAGTCTACCATCCTATAACCTTGCACCACTTAAAACCTCTCTGTTCCCATTTCTTCATTTAGAAAATACGGATGATAATATTTAGTTCATATGAATGCTATACCACATTTAGAGCAGCATCTGCATAGTAGTATGTGCTCAATAACTATGCTAAACAAATAAATGTGCTCATAGCATGTTTAGGAAAAATCCCAATTACTAGGGATTTCTCTGTTTGAAAAACCAGAGAGGGAAAGTGACTACTTTCTTAAAAATTAAACACACTGAAGACTTTTGGTTCTGGCCAAGGTCGACTATCCCCAAACCTCCCAGGTCGTTAACAACTAAAAATCCCGTGGATATAACACAAAAAATATCCAGCAAGACTCTGAAAGGTGCAAAGAAGGTGGACTACCTAGCAACTCTGGGAGGTGAGGAACAACAAGGGGTGAGTTCTCCATTTTCTTTTTTGCCTTTGGTGTCTCCCGGATGGGGAGTTAAAGAAGCCTGAAACCTAAATCCACAGACAGGCACAGAAGACAAACGCTCCAAGGAGAGCCAATTCTACTGCTCCTAGGGAAAGAATTAGAGAAGGGGCTCTAACACAGCCGAAACCTTTTTGAAAATACCTACCCTCCTTGAGCCATATGTTCGTAGAAAATCTGCTTGGTAGAAGCAGGCAGTGCTCTGATTCCCTGTCTGTGGGAATGTCGGTGGGGCTCAACATGGAGCTGGGCCTCTACTCTAGCCCAGCAGCACACAGACTGAACAAGGCAGTGCAAGGCAAGGCTGATGGGTGGTCCAACTCTCCCAACTTCATTGCCAGTGGGTCCCAGCCAGACTTCCACCTCCACCCAGCATTGCCAAGACTGTATGAGGTGGAGCTAACTTTACACTTAATGGTGAAAGACGGAGCGCTTTCTTTCTAAGATTAGTGGCAAATGATGGTCTGCTCTCATTCCTGTGTGCCGTAGCACCAGAAGTCTTAGCCAGCAGAATAAGGTGGCAACGCAAGGAAATAAAAAGCATACAGATCAGAAAGGAAGAAATAAAGCTATTCCTATTTACAGATGACATGATTGTCTATGTACACAATCTTGACGAATCTACAAAAAAAATTGTATAACTAGTAAGTGAGTTCAGCAGAGTCAAAAGCTCTACAAGATCAACACACATAATCGTTTTCCTATATACTAGCAACTATTACATAGAAACCAAATTTAAAAACGTAACATCGTATACAATAACTGCAAATAAAGTGAAATCCCCAGTTGTAAATCTAATAAAACATTTACAGGATCTGTGTGCTGAAAATTACAAAACCCTGATGGAAGAAGTCAAAAAACAACTAAATAGGGAAACAGGCTGTGTTCATGGATCAGAAGATTCAATATAATGAAGATGGCAGTTCTCCACAAATTGAACTCTAAGTTCCTGTGAAAATCCAAACAAGATTTTTTATAGAAAGGGACAAGCTTATCTAAAATTTATATAGAAAGGAAGAAGAACTAGAATAACTAAAACAATATTGGAAAAGAACAAAGTGGAGGGAGTCACTCTATCTGATATACAGGCTTTCTGTAACTTAGAATAATCAAGGCAGTATGGAATTGGCAGAGGAATATATACACAGATCAGTAGAACACAGTAGAGAACCCAGAAACAGAGAACACAAATACAACCAATTGTTTTTTTTTTCTGTAAGTCAGATATTTATTATAATAAAAATGATCAACTCTACCTGTAGCAGTTAGGTTCCTTTAAGAATATGTCACTTTACAAACAAAAAGGATGAGCACAGTGCTACTTTATTTTACTTACTGTGTTTACTTTTTTTTTTAACATCTTTATTGGAGTAAAATTGCTTTACATTGTTGTGTTAGTTTCTGCTGTATAACAAAGTGAATCAGGTATACGTACACATATATGACCATATCACCTCCCTCTTGCGTCTCCCTCCCACCCTCCCTATCCCACCCCTCTAGGTGGTCACAAAGCACCGAGCCAATATCCCTGTGCTATGCGGCTGCTGCCCACTAGCTATCTATTTTACATTTGGTAGTGTATATATGTCCATGCCACTCTCTCACTTTGTCCCAGCTTACCCTTCCCCCTCCCCGTGTCCTCAAGTCCATTCTCTATGACTGCGTCTTTATTCCTGTCCTGCCCCTAGGTTCTTCAGAACCATTTTTGTTTGTTTCTTTTAGATTCCATATATATGTGTTAGCATACGGTATTTGTTTTTCTCTTTCTTACTTCACTCTGTATGACAGACTCTAGGTCCATCCACCTCACTACAAATAACTCAATTTCATTTCTTTTTATGGCTGAGTAGTATTCCATTGTATATGTGTGCAACATCTTCTTTATCCATTCATCTGTCGATGGACACTTAGGTTGCTTCCATGTCCTGGCTATTGTAAATAGAGCTGCAGTGAACATTGTGGTACATGACTCTTTTTGAATTTTGGTTTTCTCAGGGTATATGCCCAGTAGTGGGATTGCTGGATTGTGTGGTAGTTCTATTTTTAGTTTTTTAAGGAAACTCCATACTGTTCTCCATAGTGACTGTATCAATTTACATTCCCACCAACAGTGCAAGAGTGTTTCCTTTTCTCCACACCCTCTCCAGCATTTATTGTTTGTAGATTTTTTGACGATGGCCACTCTGACTGGTGTGAGATGATACCTCATTGTCGTTTTGATTTGCATTTCTCTAATGATTAGTGATGTTAAGCTTCCTTTCGTGTGTTTGTTGGCTATCTGATATATTCTTTGGAGAAATGTCTGTTTAGGTCTTCTGCCCATTTTTGGATTGGGTTGTTTGTTTTTTTAATATTGAGCTACATGAGCTGCTTTGTATATTTTGGAGATTAATCCTTTGTCAGTTGGTTCGTTTGCAAATATTTTCTCCCATTCTGAGGGTTGTCTTTTTGTCTTGTTTATGGTTTCCTTTGCTGTGCAGAAGCTTTTAAGTTTCATTAAGTCCCATTTGTTTATTGTTTTAATTTCCATTTCTCTAGGAGGTGTGTCAAAAAAGATCTTGCTGTGATTTATGTCATAGAGTGTTCTGCCTATGTTTTCCTCTAAGAGTTTGATAGTGTCTGGCCTTACATTTAGGTCTTTAATCCATTTTGCATTTATTTTTGTGTATGGTGCTAGGGAGTGTTCTAATGTCATTCTTTTACAGGTAGCTATCCAGTTTTCCCAGCACCATTTATTGAAGAGGCTGTCTTTTCTCCATTGTATATTCTTGCCTCCTTTATCAAAGATAAGGTGACCATGTGTGTTTGGGTTCATCTCTGGGCTTTCTCTCCTGTTCCACTGATCTATATTTCTGTTTTTGTGCCAGTACCATACTGTCTTGATGACTGTAGCTTTGTAGTATAGTCTGAAGTCAGGGAGCCTGATTCCTCCAGCTCCATTTTTCATTCTCAAGATTGCTTTGGCTATTCGGGGTCTTTTGTGTTTCCATACAAATGGTGAAATTTTTTGTTCTAGTTCTGTGAAAAATGCCGTTGGTAGTTTGATGGGGATTGCATTGACTCTGTAGATGGCTTTGATTAGTATAGTCATTTTCACAACGTTGATTCTTCCAATCCAAGAACATGGTATATCTTTCCATCTGTTTGTATCATCTTTAATTTCTTTCATTAGTGTCTTATAGTTTTCTGCATACAGGTCTTTTGTCTTCTTAGGTAGGTTTATTGCTAGGTATTTTATTCTTTTTGTTGCATTGGTAAATGGGAGTGTTTCCTTAATTTCTCTTTCCAATTTTTCATCATTAGTGTATAGGAACACAAGAGATTTCTGTGCATTAGTTTTGTATCCTGCTACTTTACCAAATTCATTGATTATCTCTAGTAGTGTTCTGGTAGCACATTTAAAAAACTTTATATTACCCCTTTTGTGGCTGTTAGCATTTGCCTTATGTATTGAGGTGCTCCTATGTTGGGTGCATAAATTTTTACAATTGTTATATCTTCTTCTTGGATTGATCCCTTGATCATTATGTAGAGTCCTTCTTTGTCTCTTATAATAGTCTTTATTTTAAAGTCTATTTTGTCTGATTTGATAATTGCTACTCCAGCTTTCTGGATTTAATCCAGATTTAATTAAATCTGGATTAAAAGGGTAACACAATAATAGTAGGGGACTTTAACAGCCCACTTTACCAATGGACAGATCAACCAAAATGCAAATAAATAAGGAAACACAAGCTTTAAATGACATTAAACAAGAAGGATTTACCTTGCTCCTTCACCTGCTGCATATTTCTCTGTCTTCTCATGTTGCTTAACTTACTGTGCTTGGGGTCTCCTTTTCTCAGGCTGCAGGTTCATAGTTCCTGTTGTTTTTGGTGTCTGCCCCAGTGGGTGAGGTTGGTTCAGTGGGTTGTGTAGGCTTCTTGGTGGAGGGGACTAGTGCCTGTGTTCTGGTGGATGAGGATGGATCTTGTCTTTCTGGTGGGCAGGGCTGCATCCAGTGGTGTGTCTTGGGGTGTCTGTGGACTTAGTATGATTTTAGGCAGCCTCTCTGCTAATGGGTGGGGTTGTGTTCCATCTTGCTAGTTGTTTGGCATGGAGTGTCCAGCACTGGAGCTTGCTGGTCGTTTAGTGGAGCTGGGTCTTAGCACTGAGATGGAGATCTCTGGGAGAGCTGTCGCCGATCGATATTATGTGGGGCCGGGAGGTCTCTGGTGGTCCAATGTCCTGAACTCAGCTCTCCGAACTCTAGGCCTGACACTAGACCAGAGCACTAAGACCCTGTCAGCCATGCAGCCAGGTACGTAGGGAGTTTCTTGCCTTTGGGGAAGTCTGCGGTCTTCTGCCCGTGTTCAGTAGGTGTTCTGTCGTAATTGTTCCACATGTAGACATATCTTTGATGTATTTGTGGGGAAGACGGTGATCTCCATGTCTTATTTCTCAGCCGTCTTGAAGGTCACCCACTGTGTTTACTTTCGATTACAACAGTTATTGTTATTCTTGTCTTGGTATCATATTTGTTATATTATTTCAGGAATATCCTGTTGGTTATAAACTTGTCCTCAGGGGGGAACCAAGCAACAGGGAGCTGTGCTGACATTCGCTGCTGTCACCGGAGCTACTGTTCCTGCAGCTTCGCTCCTAGGCCTCCACTCGCCAGATCCAGGCAGGCTTCCAGGAGCTGCGACTCCTGGTTACTGATCCCAGAGCTGCCCACCGGGTCTCACAGAGGTGTCTGGTATTAACATCTGTACCAATGCTCTCGGTTCCAGACTCTCCTCTGTGCTAAGCAGACATCATCATCTGAGCAACAGCGGTGCTCCCTCAGCTGGTCTCTCCCCGTGGAAGCTCCCAATTGGTTTTTGACAAAAGTACAAAAGCAATTCAGTGGAGGAAAAGTAGCCTTTTCAACAAATGACATGCACAGGCGAAAACCTAATCTTCTTACCATATACAAAAGTTAAGTCAAAATGGGTCATGAACTTATCTAAGAGGTAAAACTACACAAGTGTTAGGAAAAATATGAGAAAATCTTTAAGACCTAGGGTTAGAGAAAGAGTTCTTATATGTGACATTAAATGCACTATCCATAAAGTGAAAAATAGGTAAATTGAATCTCATCAAAAGTAATACATTTTGCATTGTGAAAGGCTGCTAAGAGGATGAAAATACAAGCTGGAGACTGTGAGGAAATATTTGCAAATCACATATCCAACAAAGGCCTTATATCTGGAGTATATGAAGAATTCTCAAAACTCAACAGTAAAAAAAACATCCCATTGTAAAATGAGCAAAAGACATTTCACCAAAGAAAAATAGATGGCAAATGAGCATGTGGAAAGACATTCAACATCATTAGCTACTAGCAAAATGCAAATTAAGAGCTCAATGCAGTATCATAATACACACACGAAAGACTAAAATTTAAAAAGTGAAAATACCAAATGCTGACAATGATGTAGAGAAACTTGATCACTCATGCATTGCTAGTGGGAATGTAAAATGGTGCAGCCGTTCTGGAAAATCATGTGGCAGTTTCTTACAAAACAAAGCAAGCACTTATCGGATGCCCCTATAATCACACTTTTGGACATTTAACCCAGGGTAATGAAAATATATGTTCACACAAAAGCCTGTGCACAGATGTTCATAGCAACTTTGTTCAGAGTAGTAAAATACAGGAAACAGTCCGCATGCCCTTCAATGTGTGAATGGTTGAATAAACTGTGATATATTTTTACAATGGAATACTACACAGCAGGAAAGAGGGATGAACGATTGAAACTACAACAGTCTGGATGTGACTCAGGGGCATTGAGCTTATTGAAAAAAAGTCAATCTCAAAGATTACTTACTGTGTAATTCCACTTGTATAACAGTCTCTAAATGACAACTATAGAGGTGGAAAACAGATCAGTAGCTGACAGGGGACAGGGATTGGGGGTGATGGGGGGAGTGTGGACTAGGTGCAAACACAAAGTCATAGCATGAATGTGGTGGTGGTTACACAAACTTATACATAAGTTAATATTACTTAGAACTACAGCCATATGTACATACACAACATGAACGCAGTTTGAAAGCATGGTGTGCACTGAATTAGGTCAGTAGACTACTTAACAGTGACACACAACTGTCAGTTTTCTGGTTTGGATATGGCACTACCACTATATAGGATCGCACTGTGGAGAGAAACTGGGTGAAGGAGTTAAGGGACATTTTGTACTACTTCTACAGCTTCCTGTAAATCTGTAATTATTTTTTTAAAGGTAAAAGAAATTACCTACATTGTGGCCAACATTATAGATACTCCTTTGACTCACATAATAAAGTGGGAGTTTAGAAAAAGTGCAGGAGAAGAAACGAGGAGATGGGAGTTCGAGTTACAGACGTACACCTTACTATCTATGTACTTACAGGAAAAGCCTCTTACATGCTCCAAACTGCAATTTCGTCTATAAATATGACTAATAAAACCTGCTTGGCTTGTCCCAGTGAGGTTACTGTAACAATTTTTTGTAAAATTCAAACTAGATTATTTTGAACAAAGTGAAACTGTAGCCAGCCAGACCCCAGATGTGGACGTTTGCAGCCACAGCTGGAGTGACTGTTACAGTAGCTTGTTTGGATCCTGCTTAGTTCTCTAAGGAAAACAGTGTGTTAATTGATAATGGCTATTGATTACAATGTTACAGAGGTGGATTAGAGCCCTTGTGAGCCATCCCATAGCAGGGAAAAGAAGAAGGAGAAAGGAACCGTGTGATAATGACAGTGCTTAATGAGTACCAATAAATATTAGCCAGCATAACAATAATTATCATTAGTAGAGAGCTTGCTGCCAAAATTGTTATTTATTTGTCCTGAGAGGTTTAATACTCCAAATTTACCATAATCAAACTCTGGTTATATATCAGCAATCCTAAACATAAATCCTTTACCTTCCCAATCTATAGTCTTGTTTCCCAGGGACCATAATTGAATCTAAGCAAATATTTCTTTGAATCTTTAAAGAGGTATTCTAATTTGTGTCTTCAAAGGCCTATCTGTTCACAGCCTTTCTGCCTGAACTACCAGCCTGTAAAGGAAAAAGAAAGTTTTCTTAACCAGTTTTAACCACCATTCAACAATTGATTCTGCTTACAAATAATTGTAGTAGTAGTGGGAAGAGTAGTAGTAATAAGAACAATGATAATAAAATAGCTTACACTTATGGAGCACTTACTAGTTGCAATTAGCTGTAATAAGTATTGTATCTATATTAGCTAATTGAGTCCTCATAAAAACCCCAGGAGATAGATTGTATTATTATTATTTTTTTTTTTTTACCATTTTAACCATTAAAAAAATATTTATTGGCATATAGTTGCTTTACAATGTTGCGTTAGTTTCTACTATACAGCAAAGTGAATCAGCTATATGTATACATATATCCCCTCTTCTCTGGATTTCCTTCCCATTTAGGTCAGCACAGAGCACTGAGTATAGAGTTCCCTGTGCTATACTGTAGGTTCTCATTAGTTATCTATTTTATACATAGTATCAATAGTGTATATATGTCAATTCCAATCTCCCAATTCATCCCCCCCCATAGGTTGTATTATTATCCACATTTTACATGTGGAAACTAAGAAGACACAGATTGTCTGAGTCACTCAAGTGCACGTAGCTGGTGAGTGGCACGTCCAGGATCATCTAACCCGGGCTGTGTGGTTCTAGAGTCTCTTGCCTCTATGTCCTTCTACCTCTCACAAGAGCTTTTCTCACACCTGAAGCATCTCCAGCAGCTGGAAGGGGATTTGAGATTTTTAGAAGGAGACCGTTTCTTCTATGGCCATCTCTGTCAGACATAGTTTTGAGGGTACTGGTTACTTTGAAAACTCGGTTGTGACTAAAGATAATAAGATGTGAAAGTTTTGGAACCTTTGTCGTTTGGGGATAGGCTGGATCTTCAGTGGGTATTTGGGACCAGTGTAGAAAAAGACAGACTTTATTCTTGGCTTTAGGGGGTCACTTCTGTGTGACTTGGTTTAGCTTCAGCCACGTCCAGGTTACTTCCAAGTACTCAGTGATGTGATCATTCTGTGTCTGGAGTTACAAGTCCAAACTCCTCCACTTATTAGTTTCGTGATGTTAAGTTATTTAATAATTTAATATTTAAATTTAATAATGTGTTTTTGTCTCACTTCCTTCATTGTAAAATGAGCAAACATATTTCACGTGACTTGGGAGAATTAAATGACATCATATATGTACAATAGTTATCCCAATGCTTGGCACTCGAGGCTGAATACTACTATGTGAAGTCGAGAAAGTAAAGTCAGGGTTGTAGAAAATGGACTACAATTCCTTTCCTCAAAGTTCACTACTTAATAAGGCATTCATGATAAAATTCGCAAACCTCATCACCATATATTGTGATTTGATTGCCTCCAAAGAGATAAAATTTTAAATTTATTAAAAGTTCCAAGAGGGTTAAAGTTCATGTGTTAACAGAGAGCAGGCGTGGACGCCTGCACGGTGAAAAGTGTTCATATGAAGTGGTCTTTGAAGCCAGGCAGGGGCACAGATATTCAACTATACTGGGAGAGTATTTTGAGTCAGGGAAACATCATGACAAACTAGAGAGGTAGGAGTCAGCTCGTGCACTTGCAAGACAGTGATGGGACCACCTCATTAGAGAAGGGGCTTTGCATTAAGAATATTGGGAGATAATACAAGGTAGGATAGATGTGTTAATTAACCTGATGGGGGAATCCTTTCAGAATGTATATGTATATCAAATTATCACTTTGTACATTTTAAGTATCTTTCAACTTTGTCAGTTGTAACTTTATAAAGCTGGTGGCAGGGGCGGTGAGGTGGGGGACACCACATGGGCAACGATGGACCGGACTTCTGGAATGTTGCATAGAACCACACCTTTCTCCATACTGTTCTGTTGCCTGGAGTGCCCTTCATGGGCATTTCTGGCTGAGAAAACCATGACCATTTTTAAAAGACTAGTTCAGATACTATGTCTTTCAAGAAGACTTTTCTCCCTCTTAGAAGTCATTTCTTCCCTCCAATGAACTTTTATTCCAGTTAATCTTTATTTCTCTTATCAAGTATGAGCACACATGCCAGTTTGCCTAGGTCATTCTGAGTTATGCCTGTTATTCCAGCGTAATTATTAGCAGAGCCCCCTTTCACTCTAAAATATGTTCTGTTTATATGATAAAATATGAGGTCACCTACTTATAACTCTTATCACTTCTCCCATGTGTTCTGGTTGGTTACATATTGCTGTCTGGTGGCCTCTATTAAAATGTTCATATGAGCAGAGACCATATCTACTCATTTGTATTCCCAATACAGACTCTAATAATTACTACTTAAATGGATTTAAATAAGGAGATTGAAAACTCTTGGGGTCTAAACCTATATTCTTAGACTTCTTTGTGTCCCTAATATCATCTGGTATTGCACCTGTACATATTAGGTGCTTGCTAGGTCTGTAAATGTGATTGGACATTCATAGGATTATACTATTTCTGGACTATCCTGGAGATGATGATCTGAGCACAGACTAGAAGTGTGTCTTCATGAATCTTCTCCCTTCACACTGCTTGCTAACCTGTTCGCATTTCTGTCTTAGAGTTTGTGTTGGTTTTAAGGCCTAAAGAAACATTTTCTTTGAAAAACCCAAGGTGTTAAATTAAGAGCCATGTGCATTTGTATACTTGACATTATTGCACGTGGGTGACTGAAACAGCTCTACTTTGTAGAATTTAACCCTTCTCATTACTGGTCCCTGTTAGGCAATTTAAAATAAAAATTAATGAAGGGACTTCCCTGGTGGCTCAGTGGTTAAGAATCTGCCTGCCAATGCAGGGGACACGGGTTCGAGCTGGTCCGGGAAGATCCCACATGCTGCAGAGCAGCTAAGCCCGTGTGCCACAACTACTGAGCCTGCCCTCTAGAGCCCGCAAGCCACAACTACTGAAGGCCGCGTGCCTAGAGCCTGTGCTCCGCAACAAGAGAAGCCACCACAATGAGAAGCCCGTGCACCGCAACGAAGAGTAGCCCCCGCTCGCCACAACTAGAGAAAACCCACGCGCAGCAATGAAGACCCAGTGCAGCCAAAAATAAAATAAATAAATAAATTTATTTTTAAAAATTAATGAAGATAGATGATATTTCAGTTTATTGGTACATTGATCTAACAGTTTGCTTAACAAACTGTATTGAATTTTTAGTTTTGTTCAATTAGTGTTGATTTCTTTGAGATTTATAGCTGGAATTGCAACTCTTGTTTTATAACCTGTTCTGACTTAAATAACCCTACTTGATTTTTCTTCTTAAGATTTCTAAGAAGTTATACTAGCAGATGTTAAAGGGAATAAGGGGCATAAACTTTCTCACATTATTTATTTACAGAGGAGTCGTTTAGTTGAGTATTAAAATATCCTGAGGATGAGGGGAGAGTCTAGTTATCTGTGAAATCTTGATTTCTAACTTGGAATCTTTCAGTCCATTTCATAGTGTTAGATGTATTTTCCCCTATGTTTTGTGGATTAAGGATGCCATGGCTCTTTGAATATATATAACCATATTACTACACGTTAGGCAGCAGCCCAGTGGTTAAATTCTGAACCTTGTGAAAATACTTGTGAGTTGATGCTCCTCTGCCGCGCTGTATTAGCTGGGCCTTCCTCTTTAGTTTTACCCTCTTTGTTCTGTTGGAGAAGAACACTGATAGGGTGTGACAGGTGGTTTACCTCACGAGCTGGACCCAGGCGATCAGAGCCTCCGTACCCAATTCCCAACCTTGGGGCTGTTGACATATCAGACTGGTTAATTCTTGGTTGTCGTGGGCTGTCCTGTGCATTGTAAGAGGCTTAGCAGCATCCCTGCCCTCCACCACTAGATTCCAGTAGCATCTCTTTTCTCAAAGCATGACACCCAAAAACATCCTCAGACACTGTCAGATGTTTCCTAGGAGGAGGAGATGCAGCATTGCACACACCGTGCCCCTGTCCCTATTGAGAACCGCTGCCTTGGAACCTCTGCAGAAACCTTTGCAGACATGGAAGCAGCAGTGACCTTAGAGAAGCACTTAGCAATCATTGTCACTTGCATAAGTCGCTTGACTTCTCTGACACTCAGTCTGTTTACCTGCCAAGTGAGGATAATAACATCCATCTTTTAGAGTTGTTGAGATTTCAACCACATCAGGCATGGAAACTGCCAGGCATAGAGTAAGGTCCCAATGCACGGTAGTCACTGTCGTTCTTACTTGGTGAGTTCCAGCTAACTTTTCCAACACCAGTGATTCCAGCTTATGAAAAAGTCTCTCTCTTTCTCACCCTGCAAACAGAGCACGACGAATGTGGCAGCGGGCAGCACAACTGTGATGAGAATGCCATCTGCACCAACACCGTCCAGGGATACAGCTGCACCTGCAAACCGGGCTACGTGGGCAACGGGACCATCTGTAGAGGTAGGCTGGCCGTGTAGGGGCAAGCCCTGAGCTGCAGCCCTGCCCGAGCTCTTGGCGCTCCTGTGGCAGACCCGTTGTGCCATTCTGGTGGCTGAGCGTGGCCAGTGTTCCTGTTCCTGGACTGCCAGTTGGCAAGGGCACTGTGCATCAGAGAAGAAGGTGCTCTGAGTCTACCTTTTGGGTTGAAGGAAGAAGGTGTGAGTGTGGTTCGGGGGCATGGTTCCGTATCTAGATGGCTCTCTTCAGCTTTGCCTGTTGGCTTGTGTTTGTGATGGACGCACTGGTTGCTGAGAGCCCTGCTCAGAGGGCATGTGGGCACTGCTCATGGCCACACTCTAGGTATCTGTTCAGTGTAGGAAGCTTAAAGTTTCAGCCTCTCTCTGTGTTTGGAGCAGTTCAGAGGCCAGTGCCCTGGCTTCTGTCTGCATTTAGAATAAAATTCCCATTTGTCCTTCTGGCTAACGAGAACATTCAGAATCTGGTCCCTGGCTCCTCTCAGCTGCATCTCTGTGTTCTCCCCCATTCTCCCTCGGTACCAGTGCGCTATTCCTCGCACAGGCCAACCACATTCCTGCCTCAGGACTTTGTACTTGTGCTCCCCTGAGCCTCCATGCTCATTTCCTTCAGGTCTCTGCTCAGGTCTGCCCCCGTCGTCAGAGACTTTCTTTGACCACTGTTTCTGAAATAGACCCCTAGTACTTTTTGGCCCCATACCCTCCTTTATTTTTTCTTCACTAACACAGCCTATCATAACATTATGCATTTATGTGTTTGTTTCTGTATTGTTTGCCTCCCCATGGGGATGTAAGCTATGTGAGAGTGACCACTGGGTTGCATCTCCCTACTCTGTCCCCAGCAACTAGAATGGTAGCTGGCACACTGTAGACAATCAATAACTAACTGAATCAACTAGAGGAAAGAGACACAGTCACATTGAAAAAGAGGCAAAGTGTACAAAAAACCCAGGAAATAATCCTTTGAGTTAGGTATTATTATTATCCCCATTTTAGAGTTCACAAAGCTGAGACACAGAAAGGTTAAGTAACTTACCCAAGGACACACAGTGCATTATCAGTATTCTTCTGAAGAGATGACATGCTGATGGTGAAAAATAATGAACAATGACTTCTAAGAGGAGAATCTTAGAAGATTGATTTTATTCTGTGTTGGGGAAGTTGGGGTAAACAGCCTCATGCATGACTGAGAGTTAAATTGGTGAGACTTTTTAATGGCAACTTGACAAAATCAATCTACTTTTAAAGTAAATCTGAAGGGTCATAGAGGGATTCTCTTGAGCCCATAGATTTTACCTCTTGAAATGTGTTCTAAGCATATGCTCCTGAGGGGCGAAAAATGCACATACAGGGATGTTTTTGCCACATTATTTGTATTTACCAAAAACCAGAAACAGCCCAAGTATATGTCAGTAATGGAATGATTTAATTTATTTGGAGTATAATTTAATGGAATACAATACAGTGGTTTGAACTTCTGAGTGTATCTACAGACAAGTGCACACACATATACACACCCACACTGAAAGGCATATTTTTGAGAAAAAAAGAAAAGTAAATAAAACCAAGTTGCAAGACAATACATATGGTAGACATATAGTATAATCACCTGGCTAGTTTACTATTATTATTTTTTAGCATCTTTATTGGAGTATAATTGCTTTACATTGTTGTGTTAGTTTCTGCTGTATAACAAAGTGAATGAGCTATATGTATACATATATCCCCACATCCCCTCCCTCTTGTGTCTCCCTCCCATCCTCCCTATCCCACCCCTCTAGGTGGTCACAAAACACCAAGCTGATCTCCCTGTGCTATGCAGCTGCTTCCCACTAGCTATCTTACATTTGGTAGTGTATATATGTCAGTGCCACTCTCTCACTTCCTCCCAGCTTACCCTTCCCCCTCCCCTCCCCGTGTCCTTAAGTCCATGCTCTATGACTGCGTCTTTATTCCTGTCCTGCCTTTAGGTTCATCAGAACCACTTTTTTTTTTTTTTAGAGTCCATATATGTGTTAGCATATGGTATTTGTTTTTCTCTTTCTGACTTACTTTACTCTGTATGACAGACTCTAGATCCATCCACCTCGCTACAGATAACTCAATTTCATTTCTTTTTATGGCTGAGTAATATTCCATTGTATATATGGGCCACATCTTCTTTATCCATTCATCTGTCAGTGAACACTTAGGTTGTTTCCATGTCCTGGCTATTGTAAATAGAGCTGCAATGAACATTGTGGTACATGTCTCATTTTGAATTATGGTTTTCTCAGGGTATATGCCCAGTAGTGGGATTGCTGGGTCATATGGTAGTTCTATTTTTAGTTTTTTAAGGAACCTCCATACTGTTCTCCATAGTGGCTGTATCAATTTACATTCCCACCAACAGTGCAAGAGTGTTCCCTTTTTTCCACACCCTCTGCAGCATTTATTGTTTGTAGATTTTTTGATGATGGCCGTTCTGACCTGTGTGAGATGATACCTCATTGTTGCTTTGATTTGCATTTCTCTACATATATTTATGTAAATACAGGGAGATGGGAACCATGCAGATTGTTCACCTTATTACCAATGGGTGTGTGAACAGGAACATCCACTTATTGCTATAAATTCAATATTGTTTGCATCTCCTACAGTGGGGATTTATATATGTAATATTTGTGTGTTTTTTAAAAAGTTCCATGAGACAAATAAAGAAACTAGTGCTCAACTTTTAAAAGAAGACTTGAAGATATTTCCAAAGCAAAACAAAAAAATATAAACTTTAATATAGTTCCACAGGTTATCAAGCCACTGCTGACACCTGCATGGTAATGCTGTAAATCTGAAGAACAACACAGGGAATTGTTTTTAATGCATTATTTTTCAAATTGCCATTACCTCATACAATGCTATTGATTGCACCAGGTCAGTGGGTTTTGTTTGTCACGCCCTCTCTTGCCACTGTGATAGGTAATGGCTTCACCTTTGTGGAATTTGGAAGTCCCAACTGTGAAAAATACGAGTTCAAATAATGTTCCTGGTGTCCATGGACTCTGAAAATACATCTTCCCTTGAAAGTTATGAATCAGGGAAAATAATTTTCTTAAAGTAATTCTCATGGCCCATTGTGTTAACCTTAATGAGATCAGGAGAATCCTGCGTTTCATTAGTGTTATGTGGGGAAGCATTGCAGTAGAGGTGAAGACTGGACAAAGGAATTGGAGAATTGGGGTTTAGACCTGATTTCCTTACTGGTGAGCTGTCACTTCTGTATTTTTACATAGTACAGTTGGGTTAATGTTACCTTCAGTGTTTATCCGGCAGTGTTATTGCAAAGAATTATTAAAGGAATACATATATTGTTGTGTTTTAAGCTATCAAATGCTCTAAAGGTGGAAGATAGTATGATTGGTGGAACAATGATGAAGGGCAAGGGGAAGGCAGTACATGAGTTGGCTTCAGCCTCAGCCTTGTGACTCAAATACCCAAACATGTGTCTGTTTCAAGGCATACATTTTATAGTTGAGTTTTCCACTAGTAACTGGATCATTTATAGAGGGAGTTGGACAAGGAGTATCAAACAGCTTGAACTGATTCAGAAGGTCTGAGAGAAGAGATGGCTTGTATTGTGCTGGAACCACGGTCTCGGGCACAGATGATCCAATCCTCACCAGACTTGCCAAATAGACACTCCTCTTTATAAAGGAAAAAGCTATTACTTGGGTACAGAAGCAGAGAAACTTAAAGCAATCATTTCACTACCATTCCTTCCTGAGGGCTGGAAAAGATACATGATCAAGACTCTCCTCATCGCCCAGAAAGGCTCCCCTATTTTGGATGCACTAATATTATTGTTAATAAAAGTATATTGGTAGCAATGTTCACAGGAGTACTGGAGTGTCAATACTGCAGTGTTGAGCAGAACTAAAATAACGTCAAACTTATTTGTAAACTCACTGTCATGCAAATACTTACCAACAAGCACTGGTACTGAATTTAGATCTGAATGTATCTGTTATAGTCCTTAAGGGTGGGGGCAGGAAGGACACTTTACTGATTTAATTCTAAGAGAAGGAAGTCTCTAGGCCCAGAGACTATTATTATGCTTACACTTTCAATAATGCTTCCTTTGAAAAATGTTGACTGAAACTTGAAAATGAAACTGATTGTCTAGTCTAAGCTTTCAAGATACATTATGTTCATCAGCTTGGTAAAGAAAGGCAGACAGACACAGAAGCTGTATTGCAGTCTTGAAACCAGCAATAGTGCATTAAGAAAACAGTCACAAGAAGGGAACTTGTGTGGTGCTAGGTGCGATATATTGGTTGTGTTATTTTGACTTAACAAGGCAGACCTTGATGTAGTCTTTTCATATTCTTTTCCTACAAGTGCATTTTTCCTAGGCAAAAAAGGGAGTCTCTTGGATGCACTTTAAGTACTCTCCATCACTTACCAAAGTCACTGCTTACCTTTTAAAGTTTGCAGCCCAGTAGACGTAACTGCATCCTTAGGGGCTTAAGGGAAGCACGTTAAACCAGCTTGTATCTCAGAGGGAGTGGAGATCTGGCACTTAGACAACTGCTGATTCTTTAAAAACTGCATTTTGAGGTTGCACTTTGGTGAGTCACATAGATGTTTGTTATCTGTAATTGTCACATCCAAAATGATACATGAGATTAGCAGAGCCATATATATATCAGTCAATTTTATTTTAAAACAGGCTACTGAACATTGAGTTTCTGGTGAAAAATCAAGATAAGACTGGCTTTCTTTCCTAACTAACAATTCTCAATGGACCAGGAGGCTTTCTTTAGGCAACGTTATTGAAAGATGTCACAGTCAATCTCTAGGCTCTCTGCTGGATTATGATCTGTTTGGGGAAGCAATTATTTGCAAGATATTTAAGGTGCTTAACAACTGCTACTTTTATAGAATGGTGCGAGCTATACTTAACATACCCATCTCAGTTCAGAATATATGCAAAGGGTATTTACCTTTTTTAGAACTGAAAAACGAAAGTACCTGGTTGGATGTCATTTTTTTTTTTTTTTCTTTTTGGGCAAAGCTGATGAGATCTTTATGATGAAAATAGTCTTACAGTGTATTTCTGTTAGATTCCCATGAAACGCAGGTTTTGTTTTTTTTTTTATTTTTTATGGAGTGTTTAAATTCCTTCAACAATTCAAAACTGAATTCTGCTGTCACATGTAAAATGGTATCCACTTGAAGAGCTAATGACATCAGATGCATTCTACAGCAGACTTTTCATTTTTAAGCACAGTGAGAAAAAAGGTTATATTCTGGGGGGCAAAATGGTAGGTGAGGTTAAGAAGGTCACGTGATAAATCAGTAGCCTGTACTGACGCTTCAAGTTACGCTCCCTAATTGAGGTTATTCTTACAATCAGTTTTCAAACAATAGTGAACATATTCCTCCCTTATAACATTGATATAAGGGCTCAATTGTAGCTTTCCTTTCTATACATCCTGAAATGATGTACAAGAGGAAATCACTGAGACATCTTGAAAAACAAATCTATTTGTCAAATACCATGTTATTTCAACAGCAGCAAACTAGTCAGTTAACAGTTAAAACCCTAAGAAAATATTAACTTGTTTGAAAACAAGTCTATATTGTAATAACCCCAAATATCAACCTTAACATCCGATTCTAACTTTCAAATGCTGGGTACCTTTTCCAAGAGGAAATTACATCTGCTTTAACATGAATCCCCAGTTTAAATACTTGCAGAAAAACACACATATTATCTACTCAGCAAATGTCTGAAATCAAACAAAATAATCCAGCACTGGACATTAATATCTTACAAATAGCATAAGATCCCAAAAGTACAAGAAAAACCTTTATAGAAAAAGAAATTATTTGGACAAATTCTAAGTACAACAAGACATCTAAAGAGGGGACCATCTAGAAATCTACCATACAGTACACTAGACTCAATCTGGAGCATTCTACAATTTTATATTAAATTTGTACAATTTTATACCAAAACTATAGTCATTTTAAGAAAACATTTTACATTTAGAATAACTACTTAAGACATTTAAACTGTAGATAATATTTAACTATAAGCAAGAATAAAAAATAGTCCTATAATAATCTTTTATCTTTTCTCAACAAGTAAATAAACACAGATGCCTTCTTTGCTTTTATGCCTAACTACCTCTCTACTCCTTTAGTCCAGTTCCACATCATCAAAAGTAGGGGTGAATAAACAAAATCAGTAACGACAAACACAGCAAGGGCCATTGTAGTAGGGATTATCAATGATGGGAAATTTGTACAATGACATATCTAGTTAAAGGAGTAAAGGTAGAATGTGCTTTTTAAGAAAACGGCCAATAATCACTCATCTGAAAAAATGCAAATAGGCACCAGGTAAAATTGGCAGAATTTGAACTGAAACCAAACTTTTAGTGTGTATCAAACTAGCATTAAGAAATGCACACAGGATGTAAACCAAAATAGTGGTTATCTCCAGGTGGCAACATTACAGGGAATTTAAATTTTCTTCCTGTTTTAATATGCATTTTTTTCATGTGTGGTTTTAGATTGCACACAAGTAGTACCAAGTGGCTAGAAAGAACACAGACCAAGGATACTAAAGTAAAACCACAGGGTCTTTTTCTAGCAGAAAGGACCTCAAGGATTATCTAACTTAGATACATTATCTATGTATGTATCTGGGATATAACGGCACTGATTTAAAAGATTAGACTAGAAATTCCAAGAATACTTCCTAGACGATTAAAAATAATCTATTTTCAGGATTGTTTACACTCCCTAAGTATGCAAAACTTAACACATTTAAATGTAAATTCCTTCATATACGTTATTAAAAAGTAGGAAAAACAAATTTAAAGGGAGTTTACACAACCTTGTAATTATAGCATAAGTTCATTGTTGAATGACAGAGCAAAGCAGGTCATTACAGAGTTTGTCTGAAAGCAGGAAGCTGGCCTGCAAGGGGCCTTTAGGGAGTAGGCTGGGTGCCCAGGCAGGTAGCTCTTTGCTTTGCTGTCTGCATTCTTCAATAAGCCCAGTCCTTTTACATGAATGGGTGTGATTCAGCCTAGTTTCCCCATGAAATAATGTAATGAAAGATTTCTACTGACGAGGGATTACACTTGATGCAAAATTTCTCAGTGACATTCAGATTAATTCCAGTGTCCACAATTTAAGCAATTTCCAGTAGGCATTTACAACCCAAAATCCAATGACCTGGTGTTTTCATGATAGGGAAAGTGTTCCAGCGAAAAATAAAGTTTAGATTTGCTCCACTATGTACATCTGAATATATCCAGAGGAGTAAAACTCAAAGCCAACCAAAAGACAAAATGCTATAAAATATTTTTTTTGTTGTAAGGTAATCAAATTCTTCCCAGAATAATGTGTAACTAATTTCACATATTTATTTGCAACCAATTTAACTTTTCCAAATTCTCATTTGCAAATGAGAGGCTCATACAATTAAAGCTGATGATACAAACCATTGTTTCAGAAGGGTCAGAATTTACACTAGTCAAACGTGATTCCATAAGATTGATTTTAACATGTTCTTTCAACTTTATTAAAATCATCAATATCCCAGACGCATTTACCACTTAAAAAAAATCAATGCTATCAAAAGGTGATGTTCACTTTAATCCTGTTTGCCTTCACACCACTGCCGTGAGCCTTTATTCCAGGCCACATAAACAAAGAGGGCCAGGACCACGTGGACGGCGACCACTGCAACAATAGCAGCATAAAAATAGCTGTCTCTGTTGGACATCCCAAAGGCGCCTTCAAAAGCATAAGATTTAGTCGTGAAATGTAACCCAATAGGTAAAGTGATTATTAAAGCTGTGAAGAACAGGAGCGTCTCCAGAGTAGATGCTAATGAACTTTCATTTCTGAAGTCTCATGGCTGCAGCGCATTCAGCACCACTTTATCAAAGCGCTCCATGGCGTTGACACACGCTAACAGCAGGCGCTCAGAGGCAGGCTGGGCTCAGGGGCCGCGCTCAGTCGGCTCCGCAAGAGACCGGTCGCGGCTGACTGCGCCGCTGGATGTTATATTTTAAGGCAAGGTTAGCATAAATAGATCTGGTTCTTTATTTTTTTAGTCTGTAAAGGGTGACAATTATTTCATAATACTAGTTTCTTACTGATTTAATCATGCAGTTATGAGAAATAGCCAATATCTATATCCGATGTTAAATTCCTGATTAATTTTGTTTCTTTAATTAATTAGTTAGTTTATTTATTTATTTATTTTTGGCTGCGTTGGGTCTTCGTTGCTGTGCGCGGGCTTTCTCTACTTGCGGCCAGTGGGGGGCTACGCTTCGTTGCGGTGCGCGGGCTTCTCATTGTGGTGGCTTCTCTTGTTGCAGAGCATAGGCTCTAGGCACGCGGGCTTCAGTAGTTGTGGCATGCAGGCTCTAGAGCTCAGGCTCAGTAGCTGTGGCACACGGGCTTAGTTGTCTGCCGCATGTGCGATCTTCCCGGACCAGGGCTTGAACCCGTGTCCCCTGCATTGGCAGGCAGATTTTTAACCACTGTGCTACCAGGGAAGTCCCTGATTAAAAAAAAAAAATTTATTGGAGTATAGTTGATTTACAATGTTGTGTTAGTTCCTGCTGTACAGCAAAGTGAATCAGCTATACATATACATATATCCACTCTTTTTAGATTCTTTTCTCATGTAGGCCATTACAGAGTATTGAGGAGAGTTCCCTGCGCTATACGGTAGGTCCTTATTAGTTACCTATTGTACATATAGTAGTGTGTATTTGTCAATCCCAGTCTCCCAATTTATCCCTCACCCACCCCCCACCTTACCCCCTGGTAACTGTAAGTTTGTTTTCTACATCTGTGACTCTGTTTCTGTTTTGTAAATAAGTTCATTTGTAGCCTTTTTGAGATTCCACATATAAGCGATATCATATGATACTTGTCTTTCTCTGTCTGACTTACTTCACTCAGTATGCCAATCTCTAGGTCCATCCATGTTGCTGCAGATGGCATTTTTTAATGGTTCTTCTTAATGACTATCACACTGTGAAAGCTAAGTAAGTAGTCAAGAGCCTAGAACACGTTCCGTTGCTGGGTCTGCCTGGCCCAGAGACTTCTTAATATTACCTTAGAGGCTTCTTTTTTTTTTTTTTCGGCCACACCTCATGGCTTACGGGATCTTAGTTCCCCAACCAGGGGTCGAACCTGTGCCTCCTGCATTGGAAGCATGGATTCTTAACCACTGGACCGCCAGGGAAGTCCCCTTAGAGGCTTCTCTTGATTCAGATATTTATTAAGGTAAAGGATAAGTCTAAAAACATTTACAAAGAGTGTGCAAGTGTCAGCAGGGTTTGGCAGTAGTGCTAACTGCGATCCTTCCTCAACAGGATTTTGGTGGGATGCTAAACTAGTACTGACCAGTAGAACGTGTTGTGGTTTACACTTGCCTTCTTTCACATTTCTGCCTCTTCCTATTCCCAACACAAGGATATGTTTCTTCATTTCAGCCTCATGCATGCCACTCTGTTTGTTTTCTAGAATAAAGTTAGATACGTTCCTGGCAGAGTAACTCAGCTCTGCTGAAAACTGCTCAAAGCTTTAGTCCCTAAAATACAGCCATCTTGCAACTCAGCCACACTGAGTTTGGTGTCTGTTTCTGTTGCTTTTGCCTTATCTTCTCATTTATACATAGATGTTTATTTTCCAGGGCATCTGGATTACACCTTGTCCTGTGATAATGAACCAGTGTCCTCACTTGCTAATAAACATGACATTTTCAAATTTCTTCTCACCCTTAGCTTCTAAATTTTAGGGAAAACTGGAAGGCAGTAGGGTTAACGTGTGAAACTGCTTGTATAAGGTTAGGAAACATTGATAGCTTCTGTCACAGACAGGCTTGAGAATTTCAGTAGTTCCAAAACACTAAGTTCTTACCTATCACTCACTAAGAGCTGGTGGTGTGTGTAGACGGTTGTGCTCCACACAGTAACTCAGGGACCCACTCACCTTACATCTTGTCGCTGTGATCTCTTCTTGGTTCTCAGAATCCTCACCACTCCATCAGCAGACGGGGAAGGAGAATTAGGTCATGCGTGGGAGGTTTTGAAGGGCCAGGCCTGAATGGGATGCATACCTCTTTGGCTCACATGGCATTGAGCAGAATTAGGTCCATGGCCCACCTAACAGTACAGCAGAATGTCTGTGTCCTTGGGAAGGAGGGTGAGGCCACAGCTGTGGGTGAACACTAGCAGTCTCTGCTATATTGCTGTTGTGAATACAATTCTAAGTGAATAAAAGTGGCTGCATTATTATTTGTAGAAAACAAACCTCCGTGTGCAATTCTAAAATGGGTTTTGGCTGATGCACTGTGAAGAGCAGGCTTTCCAGTAAGAAAGATGGGGTATCCAGGGTTTAAAAAGGTCTGCAGTAGAGCTTCCCTGATGGCGCAGTGGTTGAGAGTCCGCCTGCCGATGCAGGGGACACGGGTTCATGCCCCGGTCCGGGAAGATCCCACATGCCACGGAGCGGCTGGGCCCGTGAGCCATGGCCGCTGAGCCTGTGCGTCCGGAGCCTGTGCTCCGCAATGAGAGAGGCCACAACAGTGAGAGGCCCGCGTACCACAAAAAAAAAAAAAAAAAAAAAAAGGTCTGCAGTGGAATGCACTCATTCTTTCCAACCATGTCATCACCACTTCTGTCTGGCTTCTGTCAAATTAAAGATAGCTCACTTTTTATCTAAGCTTCTGATCCTGCCAGTTACAAGAAAAATTGAGAAACTTTATGGGTCACTTGAAAGTAGTGCAAAAAACTCAGAATCATTAAATATCTCTTCAGCAGAACTGCCAGTGACATAGTAAAGTAACTCCACTTGAGCCCTGGACCTCTCATCATTCTGTTACTTAAATAACTGATTCCTGCTTGTTACTATAACTCTCTTCCTAAGTTTTGTGATCATTTCTTCCAAAATCAGTGAATTTTCCACTTTTAAACTTACAACAGAGAAATCATGTGTTGGTTCTCTTGCACTGTGTTCTTGTATCACCTTACTTATTTAGGGATGATACTATTTGTAATGTGCGATATTCTGAAACAGATACTGGACAGGGATAAGGCAGAATTTGAAGTATTTATTCAAATGTAGTTTAACTATAGTTTTAAGTTGTGTTAGGAAAAATGCACTAATTTAAGATAGATTTTCTTTTAAGTAGAATATTAAAATTTCATAAAATGGATATTTTGCCTGGATTAAGTGACTATGTAGATGAGGGAGGAATTCTAGATATTCTTCTGAAACACAGCCTAGTTTTGGAGATGTGACCAGATGAGCTTGGAAAATGGTTTGAATTCAGCCTCCTAGACTATTTATTTTTATTTTTTTTACATCTTTATTGGAGTATAATTGCTTTATAATGATGTGTTAGTTTCTGCTTTATGACAAAGTGAATAGTTATACATATACATATGTTCCCATATCTCTTCCCTCTTGCATCTCCCTCCCTCCCACCCTCCCTATCCCACCCCTCTAGGTGGTCACAAAGCACCGAGCTGATCTCCCTGTGCTATGCGGCTGCTTCCCACTAGCTATCTACCTTACGTTTGGTAGTATATATATATGTCCATGCCTCTCTCTCACTTTGTCACAGCTTACCCTTCCCCCTCCCCATATCCTCAAGTCCATTCTCTAGTAGGTCTGTGAAGGGAATAAAGACACAGACCTCCTAGACTATTTAAAGCGAGGGCATGATCTTTGGCATCTAAATGGCAAACTCTGTTTTGCACAGATAAGGGTATTGAATATTGGAATATTCATTTATAGTATCTCTCTAAAGACTACATTAAGTAGAAGAAAAATAAGGTGTAATAAATTTCTCAAAAGCAAACTTGCTTTATGTTTAACAGAACAAAGTAAAACACACACATGCACGTACACAAGCATATGGTTTGACATTAGTAGAAGACGTAAGGGCTCTAGAATAGCAATGCCCAGTTGAGATACAATGTAAAGCACACAGGTTAATTTAAGTTTTCTGGAAGTTGCTTTACCAAAGGTAAGAAGAAATAGGTTTGACACCTCTCGATCCAGACATTTCAAGTGCTCGGCAGATAGCTGTGACTGCTGACTACTCCAGTAGCTCTAAAACATTTAGGATAGGTTTCAGTTAATAAGAATATGGTACACTCTTTAATCTGTACCCCTGATCACATGGAGAAGATCGCTAGGGAGGCAGCATGGTGCCCTGAACGTAAGAAATGGGGCTTTCCATCATTTTCTTTGTTATAGCAGCCCAGGTCTGGCTTTCAGTTGAATGCAAAACCGTAGTGTTTATTAAGCAGACAGATGGCTGGAATCCATATACTGGGGGCTGAGAATATCTAATTCCTTCTACAGTATAGCATTTCCTGTCTCAGGATGGAATTTCCCCATAAAGTCACATATTGAATAGAAATGAGTAGCATTCATCAAAGCTCAAATTATACTAAGATAAGAGAGAGTAGATGGGAAAAGAAAACAAGTCTAGAGCGTTTACTTTTGTTGCGTTTCAAGATCAGTTTCATACTAAAAACAATTCATAAGAGAGCAGACATGTGCAGTTCATAATGACCTGCTTACTCTGGCGATGCTCACCGGCTTTACACAGCAGCTCGCTCTGCAGTCTCTCGCAACAGCCGTGAGCCAGAGGAGAGCCATGCGTTCTCGAGGCTAGGGAAACGCGGCAATCTGTGGATCATTTTCTGACACGCTTATCCGTGCCACTTAATGGGATCGTACTTGAATGCTGAATTTACAGAGAATAAAACCTCATTATTTTAGACCCAGATAATTTGGAATTTGCAATAACTTTATTGAAATTGAATTAGCAAGAGGCAACCTCCAACAGTGTAAATACAAGGGCCTTTGAATCTGACACTCTTGACGTCAGACCTCCACTCCCACACACACTGTGGAACGTAGGGCCTAGTCTCTTCACTTCTGTCAGTTTGCTTGCTCGCCTAATGAGTTTGGAGGAAATGACAGTAACTTCATCGTGGATGTTACCACCCGTCTTTTCCAGTCTGGCTGCTTTCTAATCCACCCAGCGCACGTCCAGATCCAGTGATTCTCTGTGGCCTACCTGCAAGCTGGATGACAGAGTGATGAAGGGCATGGCTTCTGGAGCTAGACTGCTTGCTTAGAAGCCTGGTTCTTACACCTAGCTGTGACATCTTGGGCTAGTTACCTAACTAATCTGTGCCTCGCTTTTATAATTGGGCATAATAATTGTATATATCTCCATAGGTTGTTTTCAGGACTAAGTGGAGTGTAAGTGCTTAGGGTAATGCTTGGAATATATTGGGTACTATCGTGTATCTCTCTCCACTGTGAACTCTATGCAGAAGATCTTCCTGTGCTTCCCCATGACTTTAAGGGTGGGATTCACACCTCTTAGCCTGTGACACAGGTCTTTTCTGATCTAGTTGCCACCTACCTCTTTAGTCTCATCTCCTGCCACTTCCCCTCCAACAAAACCAGTCCTACTTTAGTCAAACTACTTACAGTGTTCCAAGTCTTCCTTGCTGTGGAATAGCTCAACGGTTACGTGCATGGATTGTTGAGGCCAGTCTGCTGGGTTCAAAACTGGTTTCTAGCACTTAGCAGTTCCATGACCTTAGAAGTTACTTAAACTTCTCTGACTTGAGGGTTAAATAAAGTGCCTGTACATCGTATGTTCTTAGTTGTTACGTCCTCACTTTGAATGAAAAATCTTTGCCTTCGTTTTTATTTGGTGGGAGCTTGTCCTTCAAAATGCAGTTCACGTTCTACCTCTTTCAAGCCATTTGCCTTCACCCCTCCTCCGTGTTCCTGCATATCATTCTCTGTCTTGGCATTTATCACACCATAGTGCAAGTGCTAATTTGCTTAATCTATCTCCCTCACTGTCCTGGGAAGGCAGACAGCATGTCCTTGTCATCTTTGTGTCCATAAAGCTTAACACATAAGGGTTATTTAATAAATATTTGTTGAGGAAAATAAGCAGTAAACTAGTTGTGAGGATTAAGTGAAATAACCTATGTTGACCATTTGGCACATAGCAGGAACCCAGTAAATACGAATTTCCTTTCCTTTAGAATTTACTAACAGTAAAAAGTAAAATTTACTTTTTCCTATGTCGCGTGTGAAAAGGGTTTTTCGCTTTACTGGGAAAATTAAGAAAGTCAGTAAATAAGGATCTTGCTCACAGTACAGATATTCTACATTTGATCTCTATTTGGATGTGTCTTTTCTCATCAGAGTAGTGATGAGAATGGTTTGGGGGTTGGGTCCACCATATTCAGCTTATTCCAGTTAATATAAAGTATGCTTTCTTTTTACACAATGAATGTCGAAGCCATAGAAATATAATACTCTAAAGAAAAGTATGGCCATTTACCTAGAAGGCCACCCCTTCGACAATAATAACAGCTAGCTCGTTGTTGTTGTTGTTGTTGTTTTTCCCAGTTTTGCTACATTTTAATGGTAGGTTTTTTAAGGGATTATTTTTAGGTCTTGTCAGCAACATCAAACAAAAGGTACTGAGTACTCCACAGGGTACAGAGCACTGCCGAGCACCTCAGAAAATGCACGTGACCTGGCGAACATGTTGTTCTTGCCCCTGAGGAGCTTACAGTCTGGGGGGGCGCGGTGTCCAGGGGTTGGGGGGTGGCTGACAGCTCACAGTCTTAGGAGTTGAGTGAACAACAGAGTAATTTATTAAGGCAAATTCTTCATCCCCTCAAGCTACTGTGGATGGAATCATTTTGAAACTCAACTAATCAAGCGAGAGGCAAAACTGACTTTGGTTGAGAATTCTTCAGACTCATATAGTTTTTTAACATCCATCATAGCAGACAGAACTGACCTATCAGACAACTGAAAGTGGAGACTAGATCTCTTGAACTGCAAGGGCTAGGACTTAATTGTGGTTAATTATTTTAAAAAGCAAACATGCTGAACGGTATGACTAGGCTTATTACACTAGTTTAAAAATAGGCCAAGTACTGGGCTTCCCTGGTGGCGCAGTGGTTGAGAGTCCGCCTGCCGATGCAGGGGACATGGATTCGTGCCCTGGTCCGGGAAGATCCCACATGCCGCGGAGCAGCTGGGCCCGTGAGCCATGGCTGCTGAGCCTGCGCGTCCGGAGCCTGTGCTCCGCAACGGGAGAGGCCACAACAGTGAGAGGCCCGCGTACCGCAAAAAAAAAAAAAAAAAAAAAATAGGCCAAGTACTGGCATGGCCTTCCCCTCTCGCTAGCATTGGTCATTTAAAATAGTGAATATTAAACATGTAGGCTCCACATCTAACCCACAGAATTAACAGCTAGCTTTTATTGAACACCTGTGAGCCAGGCACTGTGCTAAGAGCTTTACAACAAACATCTCATTTAAGTCATACCAGTTCTCTATGAAGGAGGCAGAATTATTGTCCCCATTATATACATGAGGAAACTGAGGCTTTAGAAAGGATGATTGAGGCAGTTAGCTATGTAGTCTAGGCCGGGGATGAGATTAGATAAGGAGAAGGGGGTTTTTGAAAAACAGGAGTCATCATGTGTGTGGATACCAAGTCATTATATGGATACAAGCTTGGAGAATGCCAAGACTTTTCCTACAGGTCATGTGGGAATAATAGACTTTTCATGAGAGAATTGTAAGGGAAGGAAATTTTGGGGGCATGAGCAAGGACCTGATTGTTGTTGAGGACCTGATTCTTTTTTTTTTTAATTTTTTTTTTTTAAACCCCACATTTGTTTATTTATTTATTCTTTTGGCTGTCTTGGGTCTTCGTTTCTGTGCGAGGGCTTTCTCTAGTTGTGGCAAGCGGGGGCCACTCTTCATCGCGGTGCGCGGGCCCCTCACTATCGCGGGCTCTCTTGTTGCAGAGCACAGGCTCCAGACGCGCAGGCTCAGTAGTTGTGGGTCACGGGCCCAGTTGTTCCGCGGCATGTGGGATCTTCCCAGACCAGGGCTCGAACCTGTGCCTCTGCATTAGCAGGCAGATTCTCAACCACTGCGCCACCAGGGAAGCCCGAGGACCTGATTCTTGTTCCACCTGGTGGAGGAAGCGTTCTCTGAAGAGGATGAGGGTTTAGGGAACTCCGTTTCACATCCACTGAAGTCCCATAGCCAAAATCTTTGGGACAGAACGGAGTAAGGAGCAGGAAGGAGAAAGGAAGCAGCAGACCTGATGTTGAGTTTGAACTGAGATGGATGCAGGGAAGGGTTGCATTTTGGGTGATGGAGATCAGAGGAGTGTGGAGCCTGGTTAGATTAATCTCCATATTCCAGTGGTGGTTCCTAAGGTAGAGTCAGGGGAATGACAGCTGCAGAACCTGGATTACAGACAACTGGGGAGAGAAAAGGAGGATGGCCAGAGTAGAGAAATGGACATCTGTTGTTTTTACCAGTGAGCGTTCTTTCACCATATTGCTAACGATTCCTCAGTTTCCTTCTGGGAGCCACCCCTCCTCACTTTTAGTCCCTATGGCCCTAATGTTGGAACCTGTAACCCTTCTCTGGCACAATTATAGAAGTGCATTCTCCTGGCCACAGAGATTGGTTCAGGTTTGACACGTTACCCAAGCAGATCCAATTAGTTCCCCCCCCCCACTCTGGTTACATTCGACAGGGAGACTAACTTTTCTACTATGGAAGGGGGTCTGGAAGAATATGACCAGGAACATTTATGGCCATTTTGAAACCACAGGGGAGAAGCTGTCTGAGAATGAAGCCAACACACAGAACTGTGTGGAGAAACGGAGCTGAATCAGACCTTGACAATATCATTGGAGCTTCTGTATCCAGTCATGCCTGAAGGGTTGCTCTGGGTTTTCCGTCATTTTCTAAGAAAGTGCTAACTGTTGGTACGGTAACTCAACCGCTTTGGGAAGGAAAGCAGTAAGAATCCTTAACATTCCAATGGGAGAAATCTTTGTATTTCTATGAGCATAACATATATTTGGAAAAAAGGTGCTAATGAATCAGGGTGGTTAAAGTTCTTACTATGAAACCAAAAGGCAGGCAACATTTTAGAGAGAAGAATAATTAGCAGGTTTGACTACAGACTTGTACTTGTTTTTCCTCTGGCATGGGCAAATTATTATCAGTCTTAGTATTCTTTTTTTTTTTTTTTTTTTTTTTTTTTTTTGCGGTATGCGGGCCTCTCACTGTTGTGGCCTCTCCCGTTGCGGAGCACAGGCTCCGGATGCGCAGGCTCAGTGGCCATGGCTCACGGGCCCAGCCGTTCCGTGGCATGTGGGATCTTCCCGGACCGGGGCACGAACCCGTGTCCCCTGCATCGGCAGGCGGACTCTCAACCACTGCGCCACCAGGGAAGCCCCAGTCTCAGTATTCTTGAATGAGGGTTTTTTCTTATTCCCTAGAAAGTTATTTATTGTATGAATGCATATGTGGAGCTCTGTGGATGCTTTTCTCCTCTCCACTCTCCTCTGGAGCCTTTCAGTCCAGGTCAATAAAACAGGTACCACTCTGCATCATTCATACCATCCTCAAAACCCACAGGGTTCTTCCTTGGTTCTTGACTGTTGGAGTTAAAATATCATTTCCCTCTTCTTTAGAACGGTGCTGTTTAGATTTCTTATCAGAGTCCAGCTGTATCTGAAGGCCTATATTCTAACCTCCCGGATTGGTCGGGGAGAGTTGTCATATTTTGTCTCTGGCTGATAAGAATTGGAACACAAAAGAGTTCCCCTTTGGGTAAGATTAAACCAATAACTCTAATTCAGATCATTTCATTCAATTGTATTATCTTGAGCAAAACACTCTATTCCTTGATATTGCAGATGATAAATGTTGGAGAAAAGGAATAAAAATAGTAATTCCCAGTTTCTTTCACGTCATGATACACATAGAAATGATACTATTTCATAGGCACATGGGTGTAAATAGATGAGGCTGCTCACTGCTGAGGGTCACCTGGCTGGACTGAGTGGATCAGTAGCTCAGCACACCTTCCCCTATTCCTGGCGCTCTGACTGGGAAGCTTCTGGATTTGCAAACCATAAGGCCTGGATTTTGGTCGTAGCTCAGCCACTCAACCCCCCTATATTCTTGGGGTGTTCTTTCCTTTTTTAAAAAGTTTTTATGATACTATAGTTGATTTACAGCGTTGTACAAAGTGTACAGCAAAGTGATTCAGTTATATATATATATATATATACGCACAC
The DNA here is from genome assembly GCF_963455315.2 of Globicephala melas. Taxonomy (NCBI): domain Eukaryota; kingdom Metazoa; phylum Chordata; class Mammalia; order Artiodactyla; family Delphinidae; genus Globicephala; species Globicephala melas. The sequence continues at coordinate 34,954,962 of NC_083321.1, read as the reverse complement.
ATACATATGTAGAAATTTATATACTCTTTTTACATTCTCTTCCATTATAAGTTATTATAAGATATTGAGTATAGTTCCCTGTACTATACAGCAGGTGCTTGTTGATTATTTTGTATATAGTAGTATGTATATTTTAATCCCAAACTCCTAACTTATCTCCCCCTTCCCTTTTGGTAACCGTAAGCTTGTTTTCTACGTCTGTGAGTCTATTTCTGTTTTGTAAAAAAGTTCATTTGTATCATTTTCTTAGATTCCACGTGTAAGCAATATCATATGATATTTGTCTTTGGCTTACTTCACTTAATATGATCATCTCTAGGTTCATCCATGTTGCTGCAAATGACATTATTTCATCCTTTTTATGGCTGAGTAATATTCCTTTTGGGTCCTCAGCTCTGCATCCTTAAATGAAGAATCTGAGGTCTAGTCCTAATGTAAATGTCTGTATATCAGGAGCATTATCAGATCTGATAAACAGAGGTTTATGAGGTGCACTGAGGCTTTAAGCATGAAAGTATCAACACTAAGCTCATTGCTTAGATCTGTTTAATTACTGCTAAGCATCCCTGTTTTGTGCTGGTCTTAGCCTATCAATCACCAATGTTGTGGTTTGCCGTCAAGATGCCAAAGATCGTAATTGATTACACCTTATTTTTCTTCTACTTAATGTAGTCTTTAGAGAGATACTATAAATGAATATACCCTTGTTTTTCTTAGTGTGACTGCAAGATGCCCTTCAGCAATTACCAGCAGGAAACTGGAAACATAAAGGTTTCTTAATTGAAAGACCTGGAAATTACACAGCACACCAGGAGCAACATAGCAAGGTCACCAGGGGTGGACCCAGAGGGAGGGTGAAGCCCAGAGCCTGGGGCTGTGCCTTTATCGAGGCCAAGGGTGGGGGGCCTAAGTTTCTGTGGGCTCACTCTTTATTGGTAGAACATATTTAAAACATAAGAGTGGTGATTTAAAGGACAGCAAGAGGAAAAAAGAAACAAGTAGTCCAAATGGTCAGATATTTAAATCAGTCAACATCTGTAAAACAAAGGTGTCTCAGTGCAGGGAGGTGGCCTAGCTCTTGATGTAGTTGTGAGGCTGGAAGTGTGTTTATTTGGGTTAACCATCTTTGAAGGGGATGCCTCTTGGAAATGAATGCCTTGGAAATCAATGTTTAAATCAGGCATTTGTATTATAAAAAAGCAACAACAACAACAAACCTGCCAGGGCTTATACCACAATACTCTTTAAAAAAAATCAGACCTACATTATTTAAGATACCTGTATGATAGTCTATGACGTAGAGTGTCAGGGTCTGGGTTAAGTACTCAGAGATTATTCATAGAATTACTGAATGAAAAGGAAGAGTTGAGATAATTTATTCCCCAGATACAAAAGAAGATTCTCCTAAAATCATCAGAGTGTATTTACGTAGAGCGTCATGCAAATACACAATTGAGGATGCTTAGAGCCAGCTCCTAGTTGTCCTTTAGCAGCATAAAGAGAAAAGCATAAATACTTAATCCATACATTATTAGCCAATTTACTCCTCCTTAGCCAAGTCTTTAGTATATAGAATTAGAGACATTTCAGTATCAATAACCTGCTACATCCAGCAAGAGCGGGAGCTGACCACTTTGATGGGACAGGACCGCACTAGATCCAGCAGGTACGGATAATTGGAGTCAAATGATCAAGGAGTAAGGAGAATGAAGACACTACATGTGCCACCCAGGGTGCAAGAGAATCATGAATTCATGATCATAGTCTAGGCAAACTTTTGGCAAGGGTCTGAGGGAGTGCTATTGTCTGCATGTTTTGTGTCCCCGTCAAGTTCATATGTTGAATTCTTAAAACCCAAAGGTATTAGGAGGTGGGGCCTTTAAAGGGTTCTCAAGTCATGAGAGTGGAACCCTTATGAACGGGATGAGTGCCTTATCAAAGAGGCTTCAGAGATCTCCCTAGCCCCTTCCAACATGTGAGGAGGCACTGGCTAGGAACTAGGAAGAGTGCTGGCACCTTGATCTAATGTTCCCCAGCCTTCAGAGCTATGAGAAATGCATTTCTGTTTATAAGCCACCCAGTCTGTGGTATTTTGTTACAGCAGCCCGAACAGACTAAGGCAGGGGGGTTCAAGATGATGGAATGGAGTACAGTGAGGAGAACTCAGAAGTGGGAAATAGTGAACCAAGCAGATTTGTAGTGTTAAGATGGTCTATTTATGGGTAGCTGGGTTCCAGACACTAGAATGAAGTTCAGGAACAAGTTCAAGCATAAAGTTTCAGTCTATCAGAGGAGCAAGGACAAGGATAGGATTTATGAACAGGGCTGTATTTATTGAATGCACACGGACACACACAGAAATTAACATGCGTGGTATATTTAAATGTAAGGCTCTGTCCAGACATTTACACATACTATTCCACTTAACCCTTACCAGATCCCCGAAAGGCATGCATTATTCTTTTTACAAATGAGACAGCAGAGGTTTAGGTAACCACCTGTAGTCGCACTGTTTGCAAATGGTAGAACTAAACTTTGAAGTCAGGTCTACCTAACTTCAAAGTCCATCCTCTTTTCACTGGTATGTAAGAGAGGTTAGGTAACTAGAATCTTAGAAACAGGGACCAAGGAAGAAACACTGAATAAGATTTGTAAAATACCCTAATATTGATTTGGGGGACATTTATGCATTCTGCCTTATGTCAGGGTTGATCCCTGGAATAATAGGTGCAACAGGATTTGGGGTGCAGGAGCCCAGCTCAGAGCCTCGTGGCCAAGTTGGCCCCGACACGCTCTGTAACCATGCATCAAATTTCTTTCAAATCTGTTACAACTGAAGGAAGCTGTGTCCATCTGAAAACTTGATGCCATTTTTTAGTGCAGCAGACTGAACCTCAATACTAACCCAGGTATACATTGATATCCCTTACTAAAGTTAGTCAAAAGCAGTCAACTCCTTCTTCTATAATAAGTTGACAATCGGGAATTATCGTAAATGAAGCTAAAACAGAAGCTTTTCATACCTTGAACAAGCACGTATAGTTTGAGGTTTTGCTTATTTTACGTGTTCAGACTTTTAGGAGAGGTATCTCAAGAAGGGAAACATTTCGAATAAGTCAGAGTGTAGGAAAAATGATACAAAAGCCTTGAATATTAGGTTCTAATCTCTTTGAAGGTAGGTATTGATCACTTACACATGAGTTTGCATTTGAAGGCCTCTTAGCGCCTACCTCTTGATCAATTTAACCAAGTGAATAATTCCTGAACTTGGAGTATACAAATGATAACAGGTGAAGTGTCCTAGTCTCTATTGAAAAGTATTTACATTTGAGTAAAGTTACCAAAATTACATCCTTTTAAGTAAATCATATGTTTCTGAGGATAAGGATTAATCTAGAAATGAAACTCTTCATTGATGGACAAACAAGTCATTATAGAGGTAGAAGCATCTGTAGGGATCATGTCTCTTATTTGTATGTCAGGATGCTCTGGGGAAAGGACTTGCCTATAACTGTTACTGAATCGGACTTGGGTTGGCTTGCTCACACGCAGTAAAGCCAATATACTGCCACCAGGTTGTAGTGAAGGAAAGTGCAGCGTTTACTGCAAACACCAAAACAAGGAGTGCAGGGAGCTAATGCTCAAAAAACCCAAACTCCTTGATGGGTTTCAGGGAAGTGGGGAGGAATTTTAAAGGCAAGGTGAGGTAGAGAGTTACATGGTATGTGATCAGCTCATGCACAATTTTCTGACTGGTTGATGGTGAGGCAAAAGGGTGGTGTCACAACTTAGCATTATCAACCCTCAGGCTCCAGCCAGTCTGGGGGCTACATGCTTATAGTCATCATGCAGTTAGCTTCTTCCATCTGGTGGAGGTTTTAATGTCTGTAAAACAATTTAGGAATGTGCATCAGACAGTGTTATCTATGTCTTTCACAGAGGAACTAAAAATTCTGTGACTCTGCTATATGGTTGATTTACTGTTGAAATTATTACCAGTTCTCCTAGCCCAACTGCTACTATCTGTTACTACATGTTTGCATTCTTTCCATCATTAATTCTTGAGCCAGCCTTTTATGACTCAGGGGAGGTCTGAGAGACTAAAGCTTTTCTACAAACAAGAGGCAGGTAGAGGACATTGGCAGTGGGGGTGTGGGTGGGGGTCTGTCCCGGGAAGGCCCCATAGGGTCTTGCTTGGTTACATAACCTCTTCACGATAGAATGAGGCTGAGAATCCACGTTTCTAACTCTTGGAAATCTTTTCATTATTCCATGGTATCTTCCTCGACTTGTTTGTTTCACAGCTATTTTTATATGCTACTGTACATACTACAACTATAGTGGTAGAGTGGGAACTATGACTTACATGGCAATTTACGTGCTATCAGAGTAATTTTTACTTTGTTATTTCCCAGATAACCCTGGAGGGAGATAGAGCTGTCAACTCTGTTTTACAGATGATGAAACTGAGTTTAAAGAGGGGGAATATGTTGTTCGAGGCCACATAACAAAGACACTAGAGCTCAGAATCAAATGCAGATTTCCTTGAATGCAGAATATAGTCTTCTTCCAATGTATTGATCATAAGGCAACCATGTACTATAATATTCAACTTCTGACATTTTTGAGAGTGAGGAGGAAGATATTAATGGTTTCACTGGTCTGGGATAGACATGTGGTCGCCTTATGATTCACGACACTTCTTGATCAACCAAGAATATGTCAGATGTTTACCATCAAGGGTGTGATGGCCAAAACAAAACCTTGGTCTTAGTTCAGGAAGAGATGTCTGGGATTGAACAAGTCATTTATTTATATTTATTTATTTTTAATTGAAGTATAGTCGATTTACAATGTTGTTAGTTTCAGGTGTACAACTATATATATATATATATATATATAATATTGAAGGCTGTGGGGCTTGCTCAGCTGTGAAAATATATATTCATTTTCAGATTTTTTCCCATATAGAATGAACAAGCTGTTTTTAAGCTGATTAATGAGGGTGAGTAGAAATTAGTGAAATTAACAAAGTCAGAGGTTTGCAGAGGGAGGTGATGTGGAGAAAAAGAGAAAGACACCTATGTCAAAGGAGCAATGTGGACCAGTTGCAAGAAAGCATGCACGTGGAACTGCATGGAGAAGCATGGAACTGCTCCTCTCCATATGCCTGGTCATTCAACTACCAAACTTGCCTAAGAATTGTAGGCCACTGATTTATGCTGAAGATTTCTTTTCATAACATTAGGCAATGAAAATAGTAAATGTGTCTCTGTGAAGTCAGCGTATGTTTAAATATAAGAGTAATTGTAAGACTAAATGGAATGCTTATAATGGTACCTGAAGAAAATGGAATGATGGAAAAATGCCGTTTCCGTGCTACCCAAGAAATTACATTATGGAAATTGTGCCACCAGAGTGAATTAATAGATGGCTTAAAAAATTCAGTGCCCAGCAAACAAATGCATATATTAAGTATCTTGAGTAAGATTAATGTTACAGGAACGTTTGCTCAGTTTGTGGAAAAAGGCCTTTGCGTGCAGGGAAGGGGGTGGGTGAAAAGGCAGCTTTGAAATTGGACAGCAGGAGAGCACGCATATGCCCGAGGGATCTGAAGTCCGTTGAACTGCCTGGATATTCATCTTTGCCCACCAGCCATTTTCAACAATCCCGGGTCAGACTTGTCTTTGTTGCTAACTCTTGGCTGTAAATGTGGCAGACACGCCGGTGATCGTTGATGAAATGACCAACAAGCTGAACTGGACTGTCTGCTGGGTGAGCTTTGTCTTTGCCATTAAGCGGAGTTTCCCGGCCCTTATTTTCACAGTACATTTCACAGCCATTTCTGAAAGAGCCCAGCTGTGCTGAGATGGCCACTGGGGGGTATGTGATGCTATTGCCTGCAGCTCAGGGATGTCTGAGAGCAGCTGAGCAAGCCCCACAGCCTTCAAACACTCATCGAATTGCTTTCCAGAAGCACGTTTCTTCACCATTGTCTGACATAGAAGGGAGCAGAGGGAACGGTCATGATCTGAAATGACAGACACTCTGGATGGGAGTGAGCTAATTTACAGGGGAAAATACAGTCTACAAGTTAAGAACAAAGAGAATAAGAGCCCTGTAGACTGTCTTGAGGCTTTTAGTGTATCCTGGAGAGAGTATCCTTAGCAGTGAATAGATGGGTCTTAGAAGAATGATTTGGGGTGCCAACGTTTTCCGCCCACTGTGGTTCACAGGGGTTTGCATTTATCTTGCCTGTCCACAGAAGCTGAACTTCTGAATCTGACACCTCAGCTGTCTTAAGTTTGTTGATAACCTTCAGACATTCTGTTTCCCAGGAAAGTAATTGCTTTAGTCTTTGAGTGGTTAAACCACAGAGAAGCTCTCCTTAGGAAACCCGCAGTATCTATCATAAGGCAAATAGGCTTTTCTGCTTGGATCACCTACCACAAAGCTAACAACTAAACTCAAAGTTTCTTAGCAAAATGCTTTTTCTAAACTAGATTTGGAGGGAGAATTGGAATGCAGTTTGACAAGATTATATCCAGGCAAACATCTGGGGCAGGGGTTGGGGGGAGGAGACAACTTCAGTAGAGCTGGGAAACCGGAAATGAGGACGTGTTGTTAAGAAGCGGCTTTTCATACATTTGTATAGTAATTAATCTATGTCTCCCTTTCCCTCCCATTTCCTGAAACACTCTGATTATTGTGTTTCCTGGTTGCGGATTATATTCTTTCTATTTTTAAATTTGTTCACAAAAAATGCACTAGCAAAATACGATTTAAAACCTACACAATTGCTTCTGGAAAGATCTTATGTGCTTGTGCCTGCCTGTCCAGATTCAGTACTGACCCTTCTCACCTCCACTTCTGATGGGGAATCACCCTGTGCTCTTATTACTTAACGGCTTTTGTATTTGCTGCTATTTCCGCATGGAATTTTCTCTAGGTTTTAACCGTTGAGGAAAATTTCCTTCCTCTTTAAAGCATCAACTCAAGCCTTACCTTCTCATTGAAGACTTTCCCAGTCTCCTTAGCATTCAAACATACTCCCTCTCTGCTCCCACTGCAAGCAGTTCTTACAGACATACCAACACTTGGTGTACATATCACCTCTATTTACATAGCTGTCGCCCCTACCAGCCTGTGATTCCCTCAGAGGCAGAACTGCTATCTTTCTCCTCTTCATTGCCTAGCAGAGTGTCTGGTACATAAAAAGCACTCTATACTACCCATTCGTGCTTATGACATTTATTTTTTCAAGGTTTCTTTACTTCATATCCATATGATATGTACTTTTTACCTCTACTGAACAGTCTCTATATAATTATATATTAGCTCTTGCTAGGAACCAAACATATATACGGATTGGTATGACTTGAACACACAAATGCTGCATGGAGTGGACTTACGTCTGTACTGTGTAGTTAACAGAAGTGAAGTGCTGCTGATCTGGGTGTGAAGCTAGGTAGGAAACAAATCCCACTGGGTTGCCCTTCGTGGTAACAATTAAGTTTTGGAAGGTAGATCTGCTGTTGGATCTACTAATATCTATATTTTTTTCTTTCTTTCAAAGGCGATATAACTCTTCACTTTAGCCTCAGGAGGTCATAAGTAGCTTAAAGCCATCATCATGCTTGGACTGCTTGGTTAGCATGAAATACACAGCAGGTGTCAGCCTGCCTCCCTGGGGTCAGATATATTCAGGTTATCAAACTGCCAGGGGTGTAAAAGTGCTCACTTCGTTAGACTGTGGAGCCTGGAGTCGTGGTAGGTGTATGACTGCTCTCATCAGTGACTCCCTTTCCTGAAGCCTCTTGCTCTAGGCTGTGGGTGCCAACTTGGAGGGAAGGACCCAGGGTGTCAAAACAATGGCAATATAGTAGAATGACTAAGAGTATAAGAGTATCTGAGTTTGGGTTCCCCAGAGGCAGGCTATGAGAAAAGGATCTGAACTCCTCGATTTTATTTGGGAGGCAAGCACAGGAAACACCGGTAAGGGAATCAGAGTCAGAGAGGAAATGGGAGGTGGCCAGTGTTGGGTGCATCACTTGAGAAGTGAGTTACAATTATGGGCAGCAGGAGCTCCATCCTTATGGGAACTTTGGATAACTGTGGCCCAGAGTTATCTCCCCCAGGGGCTGAGTCGTTGCTGGTTGGCTGCTCCTGAGGAAAATGAATTTCCCAGCATTTGTCTATTGCTAGCCTCCCCTCAGGCTCAGCAATGCAGATGCTGGAAGGGGGACCTGGGCATGTATGTGAGGAAATGGTAAGGCCCAAGGAGATGTGCCGGTTTCCTGCTGCACACTGCTTACAAAATCAATACTCAAAATTGATAGAAAAGAAAGTTGCCTTTAACCAGAATGCCGGCAATCTGGGGAAGATGGTGGACTCAACACCCCCCAGAAAACAACCTCCAAAGATTCTGCTCGGCTATGAAAGCTTTTAAAGGGAAACAGGGAAGTAACCTCGGTTAATCATTGAGATGGGGTCAGAGTCGTCGCCACCCCCCTGTGGGCAGCCTTGTGGGCAGCCTTGTCAACTCCTCGGGATCTTCCTCTAGATGCTATCTTGGTCACACAGTTTGGTCACACAGTTTGTTCGGGAGATTACTGAAGGGGAAGCTACGGAAGAGATCTGGTCATCTGTTAATCACTTATTCTTCATTTCTACTTCCTTGATCTATGGAAAGAACTGACAAGTTAGACAAGGTATTGTGTGATCAAAAGATTTGAAAGGTGTGTTTGGGCTGGAGATGAGTAGATCATGGGGGTGCCTGTTTTTAAAATTACTTACAATATAGCTTTGGTAAGGTGACAAGAAAAGGGGCTTCCTGCTGAGGGCAGTTTCCTGCAAAGAGCTGCTTACAGGGGAGGGACCAACAGTGTCCACTACAAGGAGATGTTAGAATGTTCTCCAAGACACAATTAATGTAGAATTTCAAAGTGAGATGCCAGGCCACCAAGTGGAGACTTCTAAGTAGATATTTTGAGCCAGTTTCATGACTCTTGTATACCTCACCCACTTCAAGGATGTGGAAAGTCCAAGGGAGTGGAGTTAGCATTTTTGGAGGAGACCTTTTCTGGACAGATCTGTCCTACAAGCCTCTTCACGTCCAAATGTGCCTGTACCATTTCTCTTACCAAGCCTGGGAGCCCTTCAGTTATATTACTGGGGGAGCCTCATATGTGGCTTCTGAAGTTTGGTGACACAGTGAGCTGGAACCTGAGTCCCACCTGGGGAGTGTTGGAAGACAGGCTGGTGAGTTGCTCTGGGGCTGAAGTGAAGGGGAACTTCTGCTGTGATGGGAAGTAGCAGCGCTCTCTGAATAGCCCTCAGAGGAGGCCTGGGTGTTTCCTCGTGGCCACTATGCTGCACTGGAGCCATTTTAAGTTTTGCCAAGAATGTTGCAAGGAAGTAACAATGGAACAGCGAGACTATATGTGGATTGAAAGAGAAACAGGAGTTGAAGCTATAGTGGCCACCTGGAAGAGAGTCATTGTCAAAGTCAGTGTAGTGGCAGGAGAGGAACACCCACAACAGAGTCCATAACTGTATATCTGCCACCAGAGATCCCTACTCTAGATGACAACTGCACCTCCCATCTAAGATGCATCCTTTTCTCCTAGTTTCTTCTCTCCAACCTTATCCTGGAAGGGGAAAAATAATTAGTTAGCCACCTAAGGAAGAAGGAAACCTGTAGGTGGGGAAGGAGAATGGACCATGTCCCTTTCTCCCACTGGAAGTGCCCAACCACAGTAGACCCCAGCAGTGATTAGAGGTTGAAACAGTCTGGAGTTTGGATTAATGTCTAGAGCTGGACAATTGTTCATAAGTCTTTCCATTATCTAAGAGGGAGGAAAAAAGTTATGGGACTTGATCAAGATTTCATCTAGGAGCAAAAAAAAATCTTTCCTCAGAGTCAGAGCTAAAGTGAAAGTTGTTTATTATATCATGTGGGTGGTGTTTGTTAAATCATTGTCTGGAAACAGACCTGGGTGGAATTTTTTTTCTGTAGCTTGTTGGCAATGTGGTCTTGGTAAAGTTCCTTACTCACTATTCTCCAGAGAAACAGAATCAATAGGGAACATGTACACACACACATATAAACACATATATAGTTAGAAAGGTTATTATAAGGAATTGGCTCATATGGTTGTGGAGGTAGCCATGTCCAAAATCCCAGAGCCAGTGTCCCAGTTGGAGTCCAGAGACTGGAAGCTGCTGTAGAACCAGGAAAAGCCAAGGTACCAATTTGAAGGCCATCAGTCAGGAAGAACCAGTGTTTCAGTATGAAGGCTGTCAGGCAGGATAATTCTCTCTTGCTTGGGGAAGGGTCAGCCTTTGTTCTATTCAGGCATTCACCAGATTGGATGAGGTCCATCCTTATTATGGAGGTCAAAGTGCTTTACTCGTCTCCTGACTTAAAGGTTAATCTAATCCAAACACACCTTCACAGAAACACCAGAATAAGTTTTGACCAAATATCTGGGCACTCCGTGGTGCAGTCAGGTTGACACATAACATTAGCCCAAACATTCACACTCTGTGACCCCATATGGTTCCCTCAAGGGTTGTGGAGAGATGAAATGTGAAAGGTGGAGAAGCACTGGCAGAGTCAGAAGCTCAGGAAATGGTGGCCATAATTGTTGTTAATGGGAGTATTCAGAGAAGCAGAAGTTTGATCCAAGCTTAGGAAAGAGAGAACTCAGCGGTGTAGTCACAGCAGTCAGGGGAGTAAGAAAAGTATGTCCCTGAGATAAGACAAATTTGAACCTTAAGTAAGTCTGGTCTTGGACAAGAACCCCTTATATTGTGCCTGTTGAAGCAGGGAAAAGGTGATTGATTTAACAACCTTAAACTTTTTTTTTTTTTTTTTTTTTTTTGCGTTACGCGGGCCTCTCGCTGCTGTGACCTCTCCCGCTGCGGAGCACAGGCTCCAGATGCGCAGGCTCAGCAGCCATGGCTCACGGGCCCAGCCGCTCCGCGGCACGTGGGATCCTCCCAGACCGGGGCACGAACCCACGTCCCCTGCATCGGCAGGCGGACTCTCAACCACCGCGCCACCAGGGAAGCCCTAAACATTTTTTTAAATAAATTTATTTATTTATTTTTGGCTGCGTTGGGTCTTTGTTGCTGTGGGGGGCTTTCTCTAGTTGTGGCGAGGGGGGGCTACTGTTCGTTGCGGTGCGTGGACTTCTCATTACGGTGGCTTCTCTTCTCTAGGCGTGCGGGCTTCAGTAGTTGTGACTCACGGGCTCTAGAGAGCAGGCTCAGTAGTTGTGGCACACAGGCTTTGTTGCTCTGCGGCATGTGGGATCTCCCCGGACCAGGGCTCAAACCCATGTCCACTGCATTGGCAGGCGGATTCTTAACCACTGCACCACCAGGGAAGCCCAACAACCTTAAACATTTATTGATCATCTGTTATATTCCAAATATTGCATTAGTATTTGGAGATTTGAGAATGGATGAGATGTCATCTCTGCCCTTAAGGATGTTATAATCTGTGTGGGTAATCTTTTGATAACTTTACAAGTCTATTGGGTCTTAACAGAGGTATTATAAAGCATAGTGGGAGTGACTTTCTGTAATAGGGGGTCAGGGAAGGCTTTACCAACAGGTTTCTTTTTACATGAATTTCAAGGAACGGGTAGGAGTTTGCTAAATGAATATGAGGGGTAGACATTCCATGCAGAGAAATAGCATGAGCAAGTTCATGGAGGAACAATTGTTCATGGTATTTTGGGGGAACAAAGTATAATATGTTGCTGCTGGGTCACAGGTTAGTTGAAAACAGAAGATGAAAAGAGTTCCAGGAAGGGTCCAATGGGTAGGCTGGGCCAGTAGCCAGGAAGTCTTGAAGGCTCCAGTAAGGAGTTTGGACTTTAATCTCCATAGAGCAAAAGAGTGTCATGATCACACTGGTATTTTACAGAGGAAAGAAGAAAAAATAAAACAGCAGGGAGGAGTTTCTCTAGACCACTGTAGTTAAAAGACGATTATTTTTCTGTTTTCTCAGAAATGATTTCCAGGATTTAGCTGGCCTAGCTCTTGGGAACCCAGCTGATATCAATGAAGCAATTCACCCTGCTTAGCAGATTTGAATTTAAGCTGAATTTGAATCGAGTTGTCCTGATCATACACTTTAGAGTGGAGTCCTGTGTGGCCAATAAATTCTGAGATGCAATTTATGTACAATCAGAATTATCATCAAATCCTTTAAATCTCCTGTAAAGTACAGCTCAGCATAGTTCCTCAGTTTAGCCAACAGATATTTATTGAGTGCCAAGATTTGTTCTAGATATTGTGTGTATAACAGGGAACCAAACAGATTAAGTCCCTGCAGCTGGGGAATTAAACAATACAAATGAGCAAATAAATACATGTTTTCAGTTAGTGATATGTACCAAGAAGGAAAATAAAGCAGGATAAGAAGCTACAGAGTGAAGGATGGAGGGAGGCTGTTCTCTGATACAAACAATAAACAGCCTTTCTGATAGGGTGATATCTGAGCAGAGCCTTGAACGAGTGAAGAGGTAAGCCAGGCAGGTATCTGGGAAGACTGTTGCGGGCAGAGAGAATAGCTAGTGTGAAACCCCTGAGGCTGGAGATGCTGAAGGAACTGCAGGTAGACCTGGGCGGCTGGAGTAAGTGTTCAAGAACAATGGTAGCAGATGCATTGAGAGGACCTAAGGTCAGATCACCAGGGACTTGCAGGTCCTGGTAAGGTATGCACCGGATTTTATTCCGTGTATGCAGAGGAATCAGTAGAGTCTCTCTGAGCAGGGTAGTTTCATGATGAGATTTATCTTTTGTAAAGGATTACTCTGGCTATAAGGAATTAGGATTCCTTATAGAAAAAGGATTACTCTTGCTTCTATAAGGAAGCAAAAGTGGAAGCAGGAAGACAAGATAGGATATTTCCATAGTTCATGTGCGAGATGAGGATGGACTACAGTTGTAGCTCTGGAGGTCTTCAGCGTGGTGGGATTGAAGCAATTGTTTGAATTTAGAACCAAAAGGATTTGTTGATGGATTGGGTGTGAGTATGAGATAATAAGGGGTCAAGAGGGATGATTCTGAGGTCTTCAGTGTGAGCCAAAAAAATGAGCTCTTTATTGAGATAGCCAAGATGGTGGCAGAGCAGCTGGTGAACTTAGTGAGTCTAACACAACCATTTTTTTCCCCTGAAGAGTTAGAAGAGATTGAAGTTTATTAGTCAAGCACCAGATGAAGATAATGTGATCTGAAGCCACATTAAAGACAGCCAAAAATAAATACTGTGTCTTTAAACATTAAAGTCACATTCAGTAAAATACTAACGCTATTTAGAGGCATGCAGGAATAACAGAGACTGAGTCACACAACAACAGGTTCCCATCTCCCATCTCAGACTCTCTCGTTTTATGGCAGATACTCATCAAGTGAAGTGGAATGGCAGAAGGAATCACCCACAGTCTAAAATATTTCTCCCAGTGTTTCCTCCTTTCTCCCTCCCACCCTCCCTCATTTTCTCCCCCTTTTGCTGTCTGCGTACAGAACATTAAATATACAAATGTTACATCACTGTGAGTTGAACCTTTTTTCTTGATACACTGCCGTGATTGCATTAGATGTTGTAAATGAGGAACTAGGATTTCTCCAGATGAGATGAATGAAAGTAAAATGCTTTTATTAATTTTCAGATGCGCAAACTGACACTTCACTTATCTCTAGACACTTTATGTAGATTCAGAGCTGACATACAACCTTCCAAAATATTTTTATCGAACAGCACCCAAGTAGTCCATAGATATGAGAAAGCGTAACACTGCTACCTGTGACTGAATTGAATTTGAACAAACCTGGCACATTGTATATTTGTTTGAAAATAGTTACTTAGTTTTATCACATACTATTCTTTCTGATGCCCAGACCTTGATGAGCACCCTAGACAATGTCTCCCAGGTTTTTTTCCAGTGGACTATGGTATTATTGCATTCATTTCATGTAAGCTCATTGGGGACATGTTAACAAGGTACTAGACAAGTGATAGGTTTCTGTTCTGCTGGTAATTAGATTTGACAAGTATTGTAGGCTGCCTCAGAAGACAGATTACTGTCCATGAGGCTGCTTTAATGTCATGACAGTGCCTTCATAAGATGTCCCTTTGTCCAGCCAGAGGGATTCAGGATGAAGTGGCTGGCACCATGGATATTCAAACCTGACTCATTAGTAGCTTAGAGCATCCTCGTGTATTTCATTTTTTAACATACCCTCTGGCAGTTTGGGACAAAAAGGATATAGAACGTTCACCTTCAGTTGACCACTTATGTATGTATGTTCTCATCCTTTGACATCCCATGCCAAACTGTAGCTCCGCGAAGAGAAGTATTTTAAGTTGCTGGAGACTTGTCTGTCTTCTAGCTGGTTAAGCCAGCAGACTAATACATGTACAGCGGATAGAGCCCTTATCTACGTGAGGGCAAATGATATTCTGTCTTGTTATTGAGGAGCCTCTCCCCTTTTCTTGTCATACTTTAGAGGAATGAATTTTAACTCATATAGGTCCTAAGATATTAAAAAATTAGCCCATGCTCACAAAATATGAAGACAGATTTTAAAACCATTTCTTTTTGGTAAGAGGAGAATTATAGATGCAAGTTAATTCATTTTCCCCATAAGACATATTAATATTTTCTATCAATTTCTCAAATTGTGAAGTGGAGGAATATTAAACTATTAAGTGCTGTAAATATTCTTTATGTGGATATAATATTACAGAACCTTCTCTACCTTTTCGAATAGACATACAATACATGACTACTAAACAACTATATTGTTATCAAAGTGTTGCTTAATAAATCATTACTATTTAGAATGTTAGTTTGTTGGTTCTTAGAATTTCCTACATTATACTTTTGGGCCAATATGTGCAATTTGGAATCAAAATAAAATGAAATGGCATGTTTTAGTATTATTCTTGTATTATTTAGACTGATATAAATTACCCTCAAATATGGCATTCACACTAATAATACTGATGATAGACATGCATTGAGCTGGGCACTGTTCAAATTGCATGCATTTATTCCTCACGAAACTCTTTGAGGAAGATATCATTCTCATTTATACAAGAGGAAACTGAGGTAGAGAAATTTCGAAGCAGTTTTCCCAAGGTCAAATAGTTACAAGTAAAAGAGCCAGGATTAGAACCCAAGCAGTCTGTTGACTTTTAACCCTTATGCTTTGCTGCCTCAAAGGAACAATCTCTGCACACTGAAAATTAATTTGTATTTCTATCAAGTTTATACATACATGTAGCTTAAAGAGCTAAACGGTTGTAGAAGGATTTATAAAAATGATTTATCCCCTGGAGAACTTTTCCCATTTCCTATCCCTAGAGGCAACCACTTTGAATGATTTTAACATTCTTTTTTTGGTGTTTTTGTCCATATCTCTAAATAGCACATGTCTTTGCTACTTCTTTATATTTCCAACTTTGGCATTTTTTATTGACTTTCCACCATATAAGGGGGATTTGGCTCTCTTCTGCACACCTCAGCATGCATCTTATTGTTAGACCAATATTCTGCATTTATGTTATCATGACCATGTGCGTGCTATTGGTAAATGAATTACTATCAGGTACCCTTGGTTTCCTTTCTTGCACAATTCTCGGTTCCCCTGTCGTTAGTAATCATTTAGTTTATTCGTCTTCTTGCTTAGTTTACTGTGGATTTATCATAATTTATTCCCAAACTCTCACCAGTTATATAAATGCCCTCAAAGACATTAACACTTTCATGTTCTTGAATAAATCTCCTCCAAAGGTCGACTGACTTATAGGCTCACGGCATAGCTCATCTCCTGGGAATTGCTCTTTATCAAAGGGGACCCCCTTTGCCTCCCTGGGGTGGTAGCCCCTGTTCCAATATACCAGGCATATTCTTTCCTGGTTTACTGCTCTGGCTTGATGGAGTACATTCTCCATTAATTATATGAGGAAGGGTACATGGGAGAAAAATTTTGAGACCTTCTCTGAAAAATGTCTTACTTTTATTAAATGCATGAATACCTAAAAAATTGCTAGGAAACTGTCTGGCATATAGTAAGCAAAAGATACGTGTCTAGTAGATAATTTTACCTTCATCCTTGACTGACAATTTAAAAAGACTTTATATTTTAGGTGGTAAATAATTCTCCTTTCTCAGAATTTTGAAGACATTCTTACATTGTCTTCTAGGCTCCAGTATGAAATTTGAGAAGTCCAATATCTTTCTGACATTCTAGCGTTTGTTTTTTGTAATTGGCAGTTTTAAATTTCCTGATGATATGGGATAGTTTTCCTTCACTTTGTCGGGCACGCAATGGACCTTTTCAATCTAGATATTCATAATTTTTTTTGGTTTTGTTTTGTTTTTCACACACACACACACACACACTGTATTTTTTTTTTTACAAGAGATAAATAGACTGACACCAAGCATTGTAAATGATGACCACAACAAAAGCAACAATGATTGCAATTACCAAACACGAAACACACTCATACTATGTCATAATATTGACATTCAGTCCAGTAATCCTCCACTGTAACAGCTCCTTTACTTGCAGGGAAAATTAATTTGTATATTTTTTGCCTCTGAGTCCTTGTGGGATTTTTTTTTTTAAATTCAAACAGAAAGTCACAAAAATTATAATCATCCTCATCAGTTCACTCAGTCCCATGTAATTAATTTTGTTTTTCATCTTGATCTTTTGTTAGCACTTTTATGAATTCATCAGTTTTCCATTAGAGTTCTGAAAATGCTTATTCATTCAGTTCAGCAGTATAGTCAGCTACCAGAAACCTGTACTTGTCAGTCTTTTCCATGAATTCCTTGAAGATGAAACCCTTTTATAGGAACATGTTTGCGAAAGCATCAGAGTACACCCAGAACTGTCTGTAAATGACAAAAGACTTAAAAATGACCACGGTTAAAGATTTGATGCAAGTTCATAATAATGCAATTGACAAGGAAATTTAGTTATTTCTGAGATATACATTTTAAAGTAATAACTAGAATTATGACATATTATAACAGAACATATAAGATTTTTAGAAATTTCATGTCATGCCTGAAAATTTATATTAACATATTTTCATACAAATAACCCAAAGAAAGTTTAGTATTAGTTGTTTTCTGTTTGTTTGTTTTTTTATTCTGCAGGTTCTTAATAGTCATCAATTTTATACACATCAGTGTATACAGGTCAATCCCAATCGCCCAATTCAGCACACCACCATCCCCACCCCACCGCGATTTTCTCCCCTTGCTGTCCATACGTTTGTTCTCTACATCTGTGTCTCAGCTTCTGCCGTGCAAACCGGTTATTCTGTACCATTTTTCTAGGTTCCACATACATGCGTTAATATACAATATTTGTTTTTCTCTTACTGACTTACTTCACTCTGTATGATAGTCTCTAGGACAATCCACGTCTCAACAAATGACTCAATTTCGTTCCTTTTTATGGCTGAGTAATATTCCATTGTATATATGTACCACATCTTCTTTATCCATTCATCTGTCGATGGGCATTTAGGTTGCTTCCATGACCTGGCTATTGTAAATAGTGCTGCAATGAACATTGGGGTGCATGTGTCTTTTTGAATTATGGTTTTCTCTGGGTATATGCCCAGTAGTGGGATTGCTGGATCATATGGTAATTCTATTTTTAGTTTTTTTTTTTTGCGGTATGCGGGCCTCTCACTGTTGTGGCCTCTCCCATTGCGGGGCACAGGCTACGGACGTGCAGGCTCAGCGGCCATGGCTCATGGGCCCAGCTGCTCCGTGGCATGTGGGATCTTCCCGGACCGGGGCACGAACCCGTGTCCCCTTCATCAGCAGGTGGACTCTTAACCACTGCACCACCAGGGAAGCCCTATTTTTAGTTTTTTAAGGAACCTCCATACTGTTCTCCATAGTGGCTGTATCAATTTACATTCCTAAAAACAGTGCAAGAGGGTTTCCTTTTCTCCACACCCTCTCCAGCATTTGTTGTGATTTTCTGATGATGCCCATTCTAACTGGTGTGACGTGATACCTCATTGTGGTTTTGATTTGCATTTCTCTAATAATTACTGATGTTGAGCAGCTTTTCATGTGCTTCTTGGCCATCTGTATGTCTTCTTTGGAGAAATGTCTATTTATGTCTTCTGCCCATTTTTGGATTGGATTGTTTCTTTAATATTGAGCTGCATGAGCTGTTTATATATTTTGGAGATTAATCCTTTGTCAGTTGCTTCATCTGCAAATATTTTCTCCCATTCTGAGGGTTGTCTTTTGGTCTTGTTTATGGTTTCCTTTGCTGTGCAAAAGCTTTGAAGTTTCATTAGGTCCCATTTGTTTATTTTTGTTTCTATTTCCATTACTCTAGGAGGTGCATCAAAAAAGATCTCACTGTGATTTATGTCATACAGTGTTCTTCCTATGATTTCCTCTAACACTTTTATAGTGTCTGGCCTTACATAAAGGTCTTTAATCCATTTTGAGTTTATTTTTGTGTGTGGTGTCAGGGAGGGTTCTAATTTCATTCTTCTACATGTAGCTGTCCAGTTTTCCCAGCACCACTTATTGAAGAGACTGTCTTTTCTCCATTGTATATCTTTGCCTCCTTTGTCATAGATTAGTTGACCATAGTGTGTGGGTTTATCTCTGGGCTTTCTATCTTGTTCCAATGATCTATGTTTCTGTTTTTGTGCCAGTACCATATTGTCTTGATTACTGTAGCTTTGTAGTATAGTCTGAAGTCAGGGAGTCTGATTCCTCCAGCTCCGTTTTTTTCCCTCAAGACTGCTTTGGCTATTCGGGGTCTTTTTTGTCTCCATACAAATTTTAAGATGATTTGTACTAGTTCCATAAAAAATAATTTGATAGGGATTGCATTGAATCTGTAGACTGCTTTGAGTAGTAAAGTCATTTTCACAATACTGATTTTTCCAATCCAAGAATATGGTATATCTCTCCATCTCTTGGTATGATCTTTAATTTCTTTCATCAGTATCATAGTTTTCTGCATACAGGTCTTTTGTCTCCCTAGGTAGGTTTATTCCTAGGTACTTTATTCTTTTTGCTGCAGTGGCAAGTGGTAGTGTTTCCATAATTTCTTTTTCAGAATTTTCATCATTGGTGTATAGGAATGCAAGAGATTTCTGTGCATTAATTTTGTATCCTGCAACGTTACCTAATTCTTTGATTAGCTCTAGTAATTTTCTGGTGGCATTTTTAAGTTTCTCTATGTTTAGTATCATGTCATCAGCAAACAGTGACAGTTTTACTTCTTCTTATCCAATTTGTATTCCTTTTATTTCTTTTTCTTCTCTGATTGCTGTGGCTAGGACTTTGAAAACTATGCTGAATAATAGTGGTGAGGGTGGACATCCTTGTCTCGTTCCTGATCTTGGAGGAAATGCTTTCAGTTTTTCACCATTGAGAGTGATGTTTGCTGTCGGTTTGTCATATCTGGCCTTTATTACACTGAGTTTGGTTCCCTCTATGCCCACTTTCTGGAGAGTTTTTGTCATAAATGGGTGTTGAATTTTGTCAAAAACTTTTTCTGCATCTATTGAGATGATCATATGGTTTTTATTCTTCAATTTGTTAATATGGTGTATCACATTGATTGATTTGCATATATTGAAGAATCCTTGCATCCCTGGGATAAATCCCACTTGATCATGGTGTATGATCCTTTTAATGTGTTGTTGGATTCTGTTTGCTAGTATTTTGTTGAGGATTTTTGCATCTATATTCGTCAGTGATATTGGTCTGTAATTTTCTTTTTCTGTAGTATCTTTGTCTGGTTTTGGTATCAGGGTGATGGTGGCCTCATAGAATGAGTTTGGGAGTGTTCCTTCCTCTGTAGTTTTTTGGAAGAGTTTGAGAAGGATGGGTGTTAGCTCTTCTCTAAATGTTTGATAGAATTCACTTGTAAAACTATCTGGTCCTGGACTTTTGTTTGCTGGAAGTTTTTTAATCACAGTTTCAATTTCATTACTTGTAATTGCTCTGTTCATATCTTCTGTTTCTTCCTGGTTCAGTCTTGGAAGATTATACCTTTCTAAGAACTTGTCCATTTCTTCCAGGTTGTCCATTTTATTGGCACAGAGTTGCTTGTAGTAGTGTCTTAGGATGCTTTGTATTTCTGCGGTGTCTGTTGTAACTTCTCCTTTTTCATTTCTAATTTTATTGATTTGAGTCCTCTCCCTCTTTTTCTTGATGAGTCTGGCTAATGGTTTCTCAATTTTGTTTATCTTCTCAAAGATCCATCTTTTAGTTTTATTGATCTTTGCTATTGTTTTCTTTGTTTCTATTTCATTTATTTCTGCTCTGATCTTTATGATTTCTTTCCTTCTGCCAACTTTGGGTTTTGTTTGTTCTTCTTTCTCTAGTTCCTTTAGGTGTAACGTTAGATTGTTTACTTGAGATTTTTCGTGTTTCTTGAGGTAGGCTTGTATAGCTATAAACTTCCCTCTTAGAACTGCTTTTGCTGCATCCCATAGGTTTTGGATCATCGTGTTTTCATTGTCATTTGTCTCTAGGCATTTTTTGATTTCCTCTTGGATTTCTTCAGTGATCTCTTGGTTATTTAGTAACGTATTGTTTAGCCTCCATGTGTTTGTGTTTTTTACGTATTTTTCCCGTAATTCATTTCTAATCTCATAGCATTGTGGTCAGAAAAGATGCTTGATATGATTTCAATTTTCTTAAATTTACTGAGGCTTGATTTGTGACCCAAGATGTGATCTATCCTGGAGAATGTTCCATGCACACTTGAGAAGAAAGTGTAATCTGCTGTTTTTGGATGCAATGTCCTATAAATATCAATTAAATCTATCTGGTCTATTGAGTCATTTAAAGCTTCTCTTTTGTTATTTATTTTTATTTTGAATGATCTGTCCATTGGTGTAAGTGAGGTGTTAAAGTCCCCCACTATTATTGTGTTACTGTCGACTTCCTCTTTTATAGCTGTTAGCAGTTGCCTTATGTATTGAGGTGCTCCTATGTTGGGTGCATATATATTTATAATTGTTATATATTCTTCTTGGATTGATCCCTTGATCATTATGTAGTGCCCTTCCTTATCTCATGTAACATTCTTTATTTTAAAGTCTATTTTATCTGATATGAGTATCAGAAATGTTCTCTTAATGGAGTCCCTGTATCCTCCTCATTGCTTCTGTCTACTGATTTGCTTTGGCTTCTGTCTTTTATGTCAGAAGCTTTTCCACATGTTTGAACCTGGCTCTTCACTCACTTAACATATGGATAATAACACATGAGTTGAAAGTTCTGTGCAAATGGAGATGTGATGGTTGACAGTGAAATTCAGTATAGGATGGTCTGGTCCATTCTCTTGAGAATCAGTCGATTGTCAGTATCTTTAAATATTTTATTTTTAGTTGTTGGTTTTCTTAGAAACTGCTCTTCAAAACTCCTATCCAGGGAATCTAAGTCCACCTGTCAGCACTCTGTTTGCTGTATAAACTTTCACTTATTTCCCCTCAATTCAGCATGGAACTTGCATTTAGTTGTGCATAGTGTTCCCCAGAGCAGAGTGTAAATGTCCGTTCTTCTGCTAGGTTGGTGGCTGGGGGCAGTCATGTAACTGAGCAGAATAAGGAAGATGATCTGGGTGTTTGTTTATTAAAGAGACTTTCCACCCACCTTTACCTGCCACTCTCAGGGGTATCTGTTGTTGCCAGTTCCTGAGGCTTTGGGGTTCTGTGTTGCAAAACAAATGGTTTCTTGACTTTTCTCTCTGAGTGTTTAGGATTCAGCTTTATCACATCTGAAAAGTCAGTCATCACTCCTTCATCTGCTTTCCAGTTTACAAAATTGTCTTGTCTTCTCTGTCATTCTCATTGCCCTTGTAGTTTTACAATTTAAAAACAGAAAATAAAAATTGAAATAGAAACGTAATGGGATTTCAGGAAGGAGCAGATGCAAGTACATGCATTTAAGCATCTTTACTTGGAAATTTCTTCGTGGATATTTTTAGTTTTGCATAATCATCAGTTTATCTGTTACTGAACGTAACAGATAGCCTGAACGTCTACCATGGTGATTTGGTGTTTGTGTGAGAGTCTTCCTTCCCTTCTCAGGGATACGAGTGGGTGGGGGAAGGTTGCACATGGAGACATGTAGAAGCACAGGAGAGAAAAAGCACCATGATGCAGGAGAAAGAGCACAAGCTTAGGGGGAAGAGACTTGAGTTTGAATCTTCTGCTAACTTCATAAGAGTTGCTTATCCTCTTGGCATATCACTATGTTTATTTATAAAATGAAAATAAAACACCTACCTCCTAGTTGCATTTTGCAGATGGAGATAAAGTGCTACCAAACACACAGCCTTGGATATGGTGCCCAGTAGAGGCCGTTGTCCATCTTGAATGAAGGGAGAACATTTGCAGGCCAGGGATGGGGAGACTGGAGGGAATCCTTTGGAGAAGGTTTTTTAGATTAGTGTAATCACACCTACTTTGTAATGTTGACAGGGGATAAACCAGCTGGCTAAAATAGCTGGCTTCAGAAAGTCCGCTCTAATTTCCAGATTCTGTAGTTATTATAACCTGATTGCAAAACTTGGGTCACTGGGTCATGCTGGGTTAACAAGTATGAAGTGTGCTTTATAGGGACTATGATTTCAGGCTAATGGGGAATTTTTAAGAAAACCCACAGTGTATGTTTACCTCAGCTTGTGTCAACAGTTGTGGAATGTGTGTGTGTGTATGTTTTGAACTAAAAACTGAGATAGGTGTAACAGAGAGGA
This sequence comes from Globicephala melas, assembly GCF_963455315.2. Taxonomy (NCBI): domain Eukaryota; kingdom Metazoa; phylum Chordata; class Mammalia; order Artiodactyla; family Delphinidae; genus Globicephala; species Globicephala melas. Next base: position 34,932,162 of record NC_083321.1, on the reverse strand, counting down.
CTTTGTTAACTCATGCATCTAGTCATTATTAACACAAAGAGATTCTCTTGCCAGACCCTGGTTCAAAGGGAAACCTCTGAAATACAGAGCCTTCAAGAACAATATAATGATTATACTCGTGAATCGTTCTTGGAAGACAACAATCCTCCCAGACCAGCAGAGAGAATTGAATGGCATAGTTAATGCCCTAGGTAATAGCAAAAGTATTTAATAGAGTTGTTCATGTGGCTGTAAAGTTGAGTTAGAAGGGAAGATAAAAAGCTGTTTCCAATTAACCTGTAATCTTGAGTCTTCACCTGTCTTTCCAGAAAGGCCAAAGTTGCTGCTTAAGCGTCAGTTTTATGACTTGACTCTAAACTTTACTGTTTCATTCAAAAGCCAACCTGCTTCTCACCCCAGAAAAGAATAATGTGACTCCCCACCCCTACCTCAATATCCTTTTGGCAGGGTGGGAGTTTTTCCTTTACTAAATGAAAACTGTATCTGAAAAGCTCTTCTTAGTGTAAGAATAAGTGTAGCTCTTCCTCAAACAAGGACTTCTACAGCCAATTCAGTATTGTACAATATGTATCCCCTTTTGGAAAACAAGGAGGACATCTCTGGATTACTTTTTTTTTTTTTTCTTTGCGGTACGCGGACCTCTCACTGCTGTGGCCTCTCCCGCTGCGGAGCACAGGCTCCGGATGCGCAGGCTCAGCGGCCATGGCTCACGGGCCCAGCCGCTCCACGGCATGTGGGATCTTCCCAGACCGGGGCACGAACCCGTGTCCCCTGCATCGGCAGGCAGACTCTCAACCACTGCACCACCAGGGAAGCCCTGGATTACTTTAAATCTGGCTCCTCACAGTCCTCTTTGAGAACTATGCATCTGTCAGCTCTTCAGTGGTTATTGAATAGCGATGGAATGACAGGTGAGAAATTGCATTAATTGTGCAACAGAGAAAATGGAGCAAATTATGTCTCTGTGCATTGATCTTTTTTAGAAAATTATTGATAAAACAATGTTCATAATCAGTTGGTTCTATAGGACAACATGAAATGGATATTAAGAGTTTTCTAAAGAGTGTATGTGCAGATAGGTGGGGGTGGGTGTGTATTTTAAAATTCTGCTTTCATTAAGGCAAAGCTTTGATATAAATGGTCCTGTGCCTTGAAAATTTACTGTCTCTTTTTTTAAGTGCATGTTTTCCTTTTTAAAGGGGTATCTTTCAAAACCTTTTATTTTGATTTCAAAAATCCTGAATGTTTCTCTCCTGCCTTCAAGGTCTCATAAATTTCTTAGATTTGCCATTCAGGGTTCTCCACCCTCTGACCCCAGTGTACTTTCTCCATTTGTCTGCCACTGTTTTCCTACATAAACCTTTCCTTTCAGGTGAATGGCAATGTTTAGTGTACCCTACAGGCCTTTCAATTTTGCCTCCATCTCAGAAATCCTCTCCTTCCCTCTGTACTTATCTGCTGCTAGCCCGTCTTTCAGATGTGTCTGAAACACTTTCCCTCACCATCCCTACCCATATACATGGTCAATCCATCCTGTGCATTTCCACTTCCCAGCTGGGTCACTCAGGAATCATTTACCATCCACTGCCAGTTTGTATTCCACCTATATTCATTCCATTTAACTCTGCCTAGAATGCAAGCTCCTTGAAGGCAACAGGTTTTATATTTGTTACATAGCATTTCTCTCTTCTGACATTAAAAGATCCACTTATGTGTTTGTTTCTTGCTTGTTTATATATTTATCTATCTCTGTATCCATTTATCTGTCCATCTATCACTCATGTATTTTTTGCTGTCTACTCCCACTAGAATATAAGTTCCAAAAGAAGTTATGAAAATTACAAAGGTTACAGAGGTTATATGTGGCAGACAGTTTGGCTTTTGAGCCAGTGCTCACAATCACTAACCTATACAGCCTCATGGTTGTTGTCAGTGACCCCATCATTCTTCTAATTTTACTTAACCTCTCAAAGGATGTTGATACTGCTGACAATTCATTCCTTGAGTGTTACACTTCTCTTGGCTTCTATGACATCCTTTTCTCTCTGTTCTCCTCCCGCCTCCCAGATCACTTCATCTCTATTCCTCTCATGGTTCGAAGACTGATGGTCCCCAGTTTTGTCTTCATAATTTTTCTGTGCTTTGTCTACAGTCATCTTTCTAGCCTAATACTTCTTTTTTTTTTTTGTGGTACACGGGCCTCTCACTGTTGTGGCCTCTCCCATTGCGGAGCACAGGCTCTGGATGCGCAGGCTTAGCGGCCATGGCTCACGGGCCCAGCTGCTCTGCGGCATGTGGGATCTTCCCACACCGGGGCACGAACCTGTGTCCCCTGCGTCGGCAGGCAGACTCTCAACCACTGCGCCACCAGGGAAGCCCTCGTCTAGTACTTCTTGACCTTAGTGACATATGACACGTTACGGTGTCACAATCAGTTATGACATATGTCAAAACCACTCACTTATTCATAAGTGTTGAGTTACAAGCTCCTGTGAATGATTTACATTTTTAATAATTAGACTCACCTTAGAGTTACCATTATAAGGATGTCATATTCACTCATTTGCATTTCAATGGTATAGGCTTGTTGGTGTGGGGAAAAGTGGAATCAGAGTTAGCTGGAAGTGAATTGCTCATAATTCATAGCCTATTTTCTGTTTGCTGAAAATACCCAGGAACTGTGGTTATTGATGCGGCATTGATAGAGCAATTTTGAAATACTATAATTGTAAACTGTGGATTTATACTTGTATTTGTTTCCTTGATTTTACCCATGGATACTTTTTGAAAAAGGGAGAGAGATGAAGAAAGCATGCATCTTTATCTGCATAGCACAGAAATGAGAAGGAGGCTCTAGTTACAGTTTCCCAGTCACAGGTAGTGTGATTATCCAAAGGACATGTGCAGTAATACCATTTATATTAGCATCATGAATAAACATAAATATTATGTGCTATACTTTTTAACCATAAAATATGAATTATTTTTCTTTGTTAGTACATGCTTACTTTTTAAATATTAACTGTAGAGGTCTGAATTTGGTCTTTAAAATATAATTTTATGTAACTTTTATATTAGATTATCCATATATATATTTTTCCCTCAAAAAGAAGTCATGTTTGAGATCAGTAAATAGATGGCTTTACTAATCATTTGCAGGTAAAATGCTTTTGTAAATATGACCTATAAAAACAGTTTGGGAATTCCGTGGTTTATTTGGCCAAGTACTTTTGTTCATACGTGTGTGTGTGTGTTTGGTTTTCATTACAATCTGAGTATACTCCTGGGAACATGTCTCATATGAATGCTATTCATCGTCTGTCATGGCAGAAGCAACGTTGAAAACCTCTGCTTGAGGCTATTTCATATACTTTTGTGTGTTTAACTTTCTCCCATAAGTTGATGACTCCTGAATTTCTGTCATCACCCACAATCCTTTCTCTGGAACTGCAGACTTATTTATTAGGCCACCCACCAGGCATCTTTATGTGGATGTCTTACAGCTCCCCAAACACATCATGTCTGAAACTGAACTCGTTTTCTATTCTATTTCCCCAACCCAGCTGCTCTTTTTTCAGTGTTGTACATCATTTTCATCGATTATATTATCAGTCACCCAGTTCATTAAGAACATTAAGAATAATATTCCATGTCTCCCAGGTCAGTAGCCTAGTCCTGTTTATCTCCTAAATATCTCTGAAATTATTTCTCTCCTTCCTCACTGCCTTCATCTTAGTACAACTGCTCATCATTTCCTGTTGGAACCATTTCATAGCCCAGTGGTTCTCAAATTTCAGCATGCGTCAGAAGCATTAAAACACAGATTGTTGGGTTCCCACTGCAGACTTCCAGGTTGCGTATGTCTAGGGATAGTTACAAGAGATTACGTTTCTTAGCAGTTCAGGGTGGTCCTGATTCTGCTGGTTTGGGGATCACTTTTTGAGAACCACAGTGATTGCCTGTTAATTGGCCTCCTTGCCACCAGAATAGTCACCTTATTATTTATTCTGCAAATTGCTTCCCAGAGGATCATTTTTTAAATGCAACTTGTATTATATCTCTCCCTTACTTAAACCCATTTACTGTCTCAGTGTCACACTTAAAATAGACTTAGTTGAACTCTTACCACTCAAATATGTGAAACCATGGCACTCTTATTGTCCTTATATCTGCATGTTGGAATATACATATCATAATTTTGTCCCATTGAGGCTAAGAACTTTTTCTAATATCTGGGGATGTTTATAGGTCAATCTGGCTATTAAAATCTCAATGAGTATCCAGTTTATACTCGCAGTCTCAGGGCTTCCTTCCTTCTTTATCCATACCTTTAAAAGATTTATGTCCTTTCCAGGGTTAGGAAGAAGATTGGGGTGTATGTAAGGGCGGCCCATTGGTTGAAACAAAATTGTGTAGTTGGGTCTGTTTATTTTTCTGCCAGCATTCTCTCCTGGTATTATCATCTGCTCTAGCCTCAGGCACTGGTGGTGGACAGCTCTTATCCATATTACGTGCCATATTAAGTGCCAAGCAGGTACCCAGCTGGCTCCTACTTTATAGCCATTTTATATCAGTTTTTAGAAAGGAGCAGTACTGCTTCTTTCCTTTATTCCCAGCAGCCTCTAAGTACACCACATGCTGGCCCCGAGTTGCCCGGACCTTGTGAGGATGTAAATACAGGCCCTTGCTACTCAAAGTGTGATAAGAGGCCAGTAGAATCTGTATGACTAGGGAGCAACTTGAAAATGAAGGCTCTGCTCCCCTCCCTTACTAGAACTACTGAATTAGTGCCTGCATTTCAATGAGATCCTAGGGTGATCAAGTATGAGAAACTGGCCTAGGCCTCTAGGACCCCTAGAAATAGTCACCTCACCTGTTGCAATTCTCTGTTCCTTCACAATATATGAATTTGTAGAGTCTGTGTTAGCCAGTTTCTTCATCTGTGAAATGGGAACTATAATGCCTACCTTGGCAGATTATGATGTATATAAAATATTCAGCACAGTACCTTAGATGTGGCAAGTGTTACATAGTGGTAGCCACTATTAAGTCTGCATCTTCATCTTCTTGAATTTTGACAGCCTTTGGAAGTCTTCGTAAATAAGTCACCAACCTCCCCAAACAACCGCTAACCTACATCAGGGGTGGTGGTGCCCGAAAGTTAAGTGAGAATGGGATTGTGGCTGGTTTAAAATTTGCCAATAAATATACTTGTACATTTATTTGCCAATAAATATACTTGTATATTTATTGGCTATACTGGTATAGCTTTGGGAATCTAAGAGTTTGCCTGCCTTCCACGGTTGAGTGGTTGATTTCTAGAAATACCAGATGTTAATGCTTGTAGCTCTGATCTGGGAGAATATATTAAAAGACACTCCATAACATAGTGAGAAGGGAAACACAAATCAGAAACATAGTGAGATACTACCACCAAAATCTATTTGAATGGCTAAAATAGAAGTACGATAATACCAAGTATTGATGAAGATGTGAAGCTGTAATTCTCTTACATTGGTAGGGATATAAATGGTATAACCATTTTGGGGAAGTGTTTAGCAGTTTCTTAAAAAGTTAACAACAATAAAAGGAACGAACTCCAGCAGGCAGAAAATCAGTAAAGACATAGTTGAACTCAACAATGTCATCGTAAACTGGGTATAATTGACATTTGCAGATTCCTTTACCCAACAACAGCAGAATACACAGTCTTCTCAAGTTCACATAGAACACTCACCAAGACCACATTCTGGGCCATAGAACACACCTTAACAAATCCAAAAAAATTGAAATCATACAATGTCTGTACTCAGACCACAATGAAATTAAATTAGAAATCAATAATAGAAAGATAGCTGAAAAAATCCCCAATTAAATGTGGAGATTAAATAACACATTTCTAAATAACATATGGGTCAAAGAAGAAATCACAAAAGAAATTTTAAAAATATTTTGAACAAAATGAAAATGAAAACACAACAAAATTCATGGGATGTGGTGGAAACAGTGCTTAGGGGGAGATACATATTAATAAATGCATATAGTGGAAAGGAAGAAAGATTTAAAATCAATAATCTAAGCTTTCACCCTTGGAAACTAGAAAAAGAAGAGCAAATTAAATCCAAAGTAAGCAGAGGAAAAGAAATATTAAGAATTTGAGCAGAAATCAATGAAATTGAAAAGAAAAAAAATCAATAGAGAAAAATCAATGAAACCAAAAGCTGATTCTCTGAAAACTTCAGTAAAATTGATAAGCCTCTAGTCAAGCTAACAAAAAGAAAAAGAAAAAAAAGGACATAAATTACTACTATCTGAAAAGAGGGACATCACTATAGATCCTATGGGCATTAAAAAGATAATAAAAGAATACTATGAACAACTTTTCACTCACAAATTTGATAACCTAGGTGAAATGGACTAATTCCTTGCCAAAATTCACACAAGAAGAAACAGACAATCTGAAGAGGCCTATATATATTTTTAAAACTGATTCAACAATTAATAACCTTCCAAAATGGAAATCCCCAGGACCATTTGTGTTCACTGGTGAATTCTACCACACTCTTGAGGAAGAAATTATACCAGTTCCCTATAATATATTTCAGAAGACACAAGGAAAAGGAATACTTTATAACATAGTCTATGAAACCAACATTACCCTGGTAACAAAAGCAGACAAAGGCATTACAGAAAAAGAGAACTACAGACCCGTATCTCTCATGAACATAGGTACAAAACTTCTTAACAAAATATTAGCAGATTGAATCCAACAATGTATAAAAAGACTTATACACCATAATCAAGTGATATTTATCCCAGTTATGCAGGGCTGTTTCAACATTCAAAAATCAGTTAATGTAATCCATCACTTCAACAGGCTAAACAAGAAAAATCACATGATCCTATCAATAGATGCAGAAAAACATTTGACAAAATTCAACACCCATTCATTATACAAAGCTCTCGGTAAACTAGAAGTAGAGGAAAAACTGCATCAACTTGATAAAGAATACCTACAAATAATCTACAACTAACATCATACTTCATGATGAGAAACACAAAGCTCTTCCAGTAATATCAGGTACAAGGCAAGGATGTCCCCTTTTACCCCTCCTTTGCAGTATTACCCTGGAATTTCTAGCAAATACTATAGGACAAGAAAAGGAAATAAAAAGTATACAGATTGAAAAGGAAGAAATAAAACTGTCTTCATTTTCAGATGACAATATCATCAATGTAGAAACCCTGAAAGAATCAACAGAGAAACCTCCTGGAACTAGTAAGTGATTACAGCAAGATTGCAGGTTACTAGGTTAATATACAAAAGTCAATTGCTTTCTTACACACCAGTTTTCAATTAAAAACACAGTATCATTTACATTAACATTTCCAAAATGAAATACTTAGGTATAAACGTTAACAACATATATATAAGATCTATATGAGGAAAACTATGAAACTCTGATGAATGAAATTAAAGAAGTACTAAATAAATTGAGAGACATTCCATATTGATGGATGGGAAAACTTAATATTGTTAAGTTTCCAAGATATCAACTCTTTCCAAGATTCGATGCAAACGTAATCAAAATACCAGAAAGTTATTTTGTAGATATTGATAAACTGATTCCAAAGCTTGTATGTAGAAGCCAAAGACCCAGAATAGCCAACACAACATTGAAGGAGAAGAACAAAGCTGGAGGACTGACAGTGTTTGACTTCAAGACTTACTGTGCAGCTACACTAATCAAGACACTGTGGTGTTGGCAAAAGAACAGATGAATAAACCAATGGAAGATAATAGCCCAGAAACAGACCCATGTAAATAGTTAATTGATCTTTGGCAAAGGAGCAAATGCAGCACAATGGAATAAAGAGAGTCTTTTCAACAAATGGTGTTGGAAAAACTGGACATCAACATATACAAAAAATTAATCTAGGCACAGGCCTCAAACACTTCACCAAGATTAACTTAAAATGGACCATAGACTTCTATGTACGATGAAACACTACAAAACTTCTAGGAGAAAATCTGTTATAGATGACCTTGGGTATGGTGATGACTTTTTAGATACAAGACCAAAGACTGGATCGATGAAAGAAATAATAAACTAGACTTCACTAAAATTAAAATCTTCTGCTCTGCAAAAAGACTTTGTCAAGAGAATGAGAAGACAAGCCACAGATTGGGAGAAATTATTTTTAAAAGGCACATCTGATAAAGAACTGTTATCTAAAGTACAAAGAACCCTTAAAACTCAACAGTAAGAAAACAAATAACTTGATTTTAAAAATTGGCAAAAACCTTAACAGATATCTCATCAAAGAAGATATATAGATGGCAAATAAGCATATGAAAAGATATTACACCTCATATGTCATCAGGGAAATGAAAATTAAAACAACGAGATACCACTACAAACCTATTAGAATGGCCAAAATCTGGAACACTGACAGCACCGATGCTGGCAAGGATATGGAACAGCAGGAACTCTCATTCATTGCTGGTGGGAATGCAAAATGGTACAGCCACTTTGGAAGACAGTTTAGCAGTTTCTGACAAAACTGAGCATACTTTTACCATACGATTCAGCAACTCTGCTCCTTGCTATTCACCCTCATGAGCTGAAAACATATGTCCACACAAAATTTACACATGGATGTTTATAGTAGCTTTGTTCATCATTCACAAAACTTGGGAACAACCAACGTGCTTCAGTAGGTGAATAGATAAACTGTGGTACATCTAGACAATGGAATTTTATTCAGTGCAAAAAAGAAATGCATTATAGAGCCATGAAAAAACATGGAGGAAATTCTAATGCATATTACTAAGTCAAAGAAGCCAATCTGAAAAGGCTACAGAGTGTATGATTCCAATTATACAACATTCTGGGAAATGCACAACTCTGGAGACTCTAAGGAGATAGGTGGTTACCAGTGGTTGCAGAGAGGGAGGCATGAAGAGACAAAGCAGAGAGGATTTTTAGGGCTATGAAACTACTCTATATGAATCTACTAGATGATATATGTCATACATTTCTCTAAACTCAGAATTTGCAACATGAAGAGTGAACCCTAATTTAAACAATGGATTTTAGGTGATAATGAGGTGTCACTGTAGTGTCATCAGTTGTAACAAATGTACCACTCTGTGTAGGATCTTGATAGCTGGGGAGACTGTGCCTTTGTAGAGGCAAGGAAATCTTTTTTTTGGGCATTACTTTCAAGTTTAATTATTAAATGACTGAGAAAAATTGGTAGAAGTTGATGGACTATAAAACAAATGTAATAAAGATAAATAATGTCAATAGAAAGTTTTCTGTAATCAAGAACTAAATTGTTACCAAAACAAATTTCAGATCCCATCAATAGCTTTAATTAATTAAAATAACTGTAATTGAAGTTATAAATAGGCCCTTGGATTGTTTCCTAATATAATTAATGGAGAATAATAAATTGTTTGAACTTATTAGAAAAAGATTTAAATTTCTGACAGACCTGACATGAGTGCTAATCCCAGTGAAGGAAACATATTACTTGGGAGAAAGTATTAACAATGGTGTGCTGGTACTTGCTTAACAGCTAGCTTTCTAGCTAGGAAATAAATAGGGAAAATAAATAGGGAAAATAAATAGGAAATAAATAGGGGAAAAAAATAAACAGAAGGGCTGATTTGTAGTTTTGAGGCAAGGAAATCTTTGTATGGGAAATCTCTATACCTGCCATTCAATTTTTCTGTGAATCTAAAAGTTATAAAATATGAAGTCTATTTTTAAGTATGTCACATGGGTACATTGTATGTGCTTAATGAATTGTCCGATTCCAAAGTGTATTTTCTACTCTATAACACATCTCCTTGTGACTAGTACTCTGTCTCTCACTGCAGTAGAATGTCTGTCCAAGATAGAGTACAAGGAAGGAGAGACAACTGTGACCGAGGCAAGAATTTTGGATCTAGAATTCCACCAAAAGAAGCCAGTTCAAGCCAAGAGGAAAAGCACGTATTTTTACATAAATTAAATCTCTACTTATGGATCATGGCACTGAAGATGCTGACAGCTGCCAGGTGCTCTTGAAGGCCACGTTCCCACCAACTATTCTAGGCCACTCTTGGGAGATTTTCCTTGGCCATGAGACCTCACTGAGGAGCTTCTCTTTTAAACACAACCTTCCTCCAGCAGCTAAGTCTGGTGGGTGGCACACTGTGACTGTGATTCCTGGGGATGGCATTGGACCTGAACTTATGCTGTGCAACAAGAATGTGTTCAGACGTGTGTGTGCCCGTGGACTTTGAGGAAGTGCAGATTACCTCCACTTCTAGTGAAGAGGAAGAAGTTCACAGTGCCATCATGGCAGTCCATCAAAACCACGTGGCCTTGAAGGGCAACTTTGAAACTGACTACAACCTACCACCATCTCACAAATCACAAAACAGTGTGTTTCGCAGTACTCTAGATCTCTATGTCAGCGTCATTCGTTTTAAGAGCCTACTAGGTGTGGAAACTAGGCACAAGACATCAGAGGGTGAATACAGCAACCTGGAGCATGAGAGTGTGAAAGGAGTGATAGAGGGCCTTAAAGATCATTCCTAAGGCCAAGCTTTTGCATGTTGCTGAATATGATTTCCAGCTGGCCCAGCAGATGGGGTGCGAAAAAGTGACGGCTGTGCACAAGGCCAACATAATGAAACTGGGAGATGGTCTCTTCCTCCAGTGCTGTAGGGAGGTGGCATCCTGCTATCCTCAGCTCATTTTTGAGGGCATGATTGTGGATAACACCACCATGCAGCTGGTATCCTGGCCCCAGCAGTCTGATGTCATGGTGATGCCCAGTCTTTATGGCAACATTGTTAATAACGTCTGCACAAAGTTGGTTGGGGGAGCAGGCCTTGTGCCTAGTGCCAACTATGGCCACATATATGCGGTGTTTGAAATGGCCTCAAGGCAATCAGGCAAGACTATAACCAATAAAAATGTGGCCAACCCTACTGCCATGCTGCTGGCAAGTTGTATCATTCTGGATTACCTCAAGTTCCATTCCTCTGCCACCTCCATTCGTATTGCAGTCTTGGCATCCATGGAGAACAAAGACATCCAAACTCCAGACATTGGAGGCCAGGGTACCACATCGGATGTCATTCAGAATATCATAGATGACATCAGTGTTGCCAATTAAACAGTCAGTGCCTTAGAGGCTGAGCTAGCCTTCAAATTCCTTCCTGTCCCACACTTTACGTTACTCTACCCAGTCAGAAAGCCCAGCCGGCTTGGCTAATGTGGACTCTAGAATAAACTAGCTCCTGTTCCAACTCAGAAGAGGTAGGGGGAGGGAATCAAGTCTGATTTTTTTTCTATTAAATTTGAATGCCATAAATGCCATAAACATTGTTGGTTTAAATTAGCCATACCTATTTTGTCGTCTGTGTATTGAGGAATTCTTCTCTATTTTAATGCACAATTCACACTTTTCTATGAGATGATGCAGTGAATTAATAATCAAAGTTGTTCGTAGAGTCCTGGGCCTTTTCCAGAACTTGGCACACTGATTTTCTCTTATCTGGGTCATTAAAATTGTGCAAACCAACCTGCAAAGGAGGCTGGCTTCTCTCTGGAGGTTGTTAATGAGTTAATTGGTGCAATAAAATTTGCCTACAAAATATACATTGTCATTTTAATAATAAATAAGGTACCATAAAGCTGAGCTAGTTCAGAATGCTTCCACTCCCTCCTAGATATCCTGTCTTTTCCCCTGGTCTTGTTTATGTGAGGAAGGAATTTTTGCCAGTGTAATTTTTCACACATGGGCATCTCTGAGTACCGCAGCACTCCTGCAAAGGGGGTTCTTGAATTCCTTCCTTGAGCCTCTAAGCTCAAGAGTCTAGACATTATATACCCAGTTAACAGGCACTGGGCCCATGACTCTGCTATACAAATAGAACCATGGACTGTAAACTCCATGCTCACTGCTTTACAATCTTCCATGGTTTACTTTCTTTTAATCTCTCTTTCAAAGAGAGAGTGTGCATAAGAATATGAAAAACACTGAGCTCGTTTGAATGTTTACTGTCATTTTATTATAATATATTTTATTTACAGTAATTCTAAGGTCATAGGTGGGAGAAACACAAACAAAAATGATAATTTTATTAGTGCTGGGAAATATTTATTACTCAAGTAGGAAATAAAAGCAATGACTATAAAAATTTACAGAAGTTTTATCAGCAGGAATAGCTTGCAGATAGAAGGGAGATTGAAAAAAATAGTAAATCCTTAATAATATTTTGGAAACCTCTGTGTCTCAGCTATAACCCTTGGATCCTACCATGGTTCTTGGGCCATAAGTTAAAGACATTGGACTGAGACCTGAAAAAGTCCTTATGGTTTCCAAAAGACTCTGTCTTATATTGCCTTAATCTCACCTATCCTCATTATGTATAATGTCAGGGCTCAGGGTTTGGAAAACCAAATGCTAGTTTGAGGGGATTTAATTTGAGGAGGAAATGACTACCTTCAACCCTATCTAGAGGTCTTTCTTGAAGAACAAGGCAAGCAGGGAGAAGTCAATTATAAAATAATGATGGTATTATTCCTTTTATTGGACACTAAACATGTCATTGGCCATGGCTGCCACTGACCTGTATGGTCCTTTCCTCTGGGCAGATATAGACCTGGAACCAGAGGCATGGTTTGATGAGTGGAGAAGGGATGGATTTTTGGCTTGAAGTCCCCCTACCTCCAATGCTACATGAACCCGTATTACCTTAACACACTCTCCCCACTCTGTACCCCTTTCTCTCATGGCTAGGGAAGTTTACTCACCGCACAGCCAGCCCAACTGCAGACAGTAGCCCAACTATTGGCTTTTATCTGCCAATGGGAATTTCTGCTGATAGATACATTTGAGCTGAAGTTTCCCCTCTTCGTTAAAGATGACTGTTCCCAAAATCTTCCCATAGTTTTTGGGCCAGACTGCTGTGATGGCACCTAATACACCACAGTGGAATTTTCCATTTATCAGTATTTGATATTCCCACTTAGCTATGAACATCTGTAGGGCAAATACCGTGTGTTCTTTTTCCTTGTCTTCTGTATCCCCTAACATAATGACTGGTACATACAAAATAAGTAATATGTTTATTGAATCAACCAAAAAATGAATGATATGGGTGACACTGCCTAAATTTTCTTATATGTAACATGAGATAATAACTGTATCTACCTCACAGCATTGTTGGGAAAATAGAGCAAGAAAATACACGTAAAGCTGGTAGCACTGTGCCTGTCCAATGGTTAGTGCTTGGTGTAGTTTATAAATTTTTATTTTCATTAGTATCCATTATATACCATTCTAAAAGCTAGTTCTGAGGAGAAACTGGGAAATGCTATTAATTCATTACTGTCTTTGGAATTTACTGGATAAGTTACTTTACCTATTATTCTATTATGGGTTTGTAACTGACTTTCAACTAGGGTAGCAAACCATATCTGCTTATTCATCAAGTCCCCTTATCTCTCTCCTTTTTATTTCTTGAATCCAGCCATCTCTCTTCTTTCTCACTTACCCCTCCTTTCTCATTAGGCTTTCTCATCTTTGGTGACTTCCCAATCTCTGTTCCTTCTCTACCTTGTGTCCTGCCTATAGTTTAGCCCACTTAAATCTATTTCTACAGCGCACTCAGCCTGAACTTTCTAAAAGGGAAATAGGATCATGTCACTTCCTTACCTAACACTTCTCATTGAACAGCTTTCCTTTGGCCTTGAAAGAAAGTCAACTGAGCACAGCATGAAAGACCTTCCATATTCTGATCTCTGCTTCCTTCTCCAGGTTCACCGTTTCTACCCCCTCTCCCCATCCCAATAACAACACAAAGTGGCACAAGAGAGTGCAAGCAGAGCTCATTGTCAAAGAGCCATGTATTCTTTCTAGTTCAGGCCTTTGTATGTGGTCTTGCTTCTTCTCCCCTTCAGGAGATGATCTCCTTGTCATCTAGAGGACTAGATGTAATTGTCACCACCTTTGGGAAGCCTTCCTTGACTAGCTCTTTCCATTCCCTGCTGAGATTGAAGGGAGGAACTCCCAGTTCCCCCAGAGTCCTCTGTGTATCCTATTTAGTGTTTTTCTCTCCAGTTGTCATTACATGCTTTCCTTCCCATCAACCTTACTATACAATGTGTTCCTTGGCAACAGGGGCAATTGAGTCATGGATCACTATAGCATCAGCACCTAGGACAGGGACAAGCTCTTTAGCGTATGCTCATTCTAAATATTAATGGAAGGAAGATAGGAAGGAAGGTCAAAGGAAGGAAGAGAAGAATGGACTGAATTCCCAGGTAGGAGTGGAGGATTGGAAGAACTAATCTATTGCAAAATTCTCCTGTTTGGCTCCAGTGTATGAACCTTTACAAGATTGCTTCTCTCTAGAGAGCACTAAAGCCCTCAAGGCCATAAAACGGGTAGTTGGCAGGCTGCCTCTGTTTCTTGAGAAGATTTCTGTATTATTGTTACATAATTTTTATCTTAGGTTTGTCAGTTTATTCTGCTTTGTTTAAAGCTAAATTCTGCTATCAATAAATATCAATACAAAGTTGGACAGCTAAACGGTATCACTCTGTAAATATCTTTCCTCACCACCATCTTCATAGATTTGGTTTTCTAGAAGGATGTTTTAACATTCTTACTTCAGCTTTCTGGTATTCAAAATCTTGTTAGGGGACATCTATGAATTTTGGGGAAAACAGTGAATCTGTTTAAAAGTTCAACTGGGAAGATTCCTCTAAGAACCAGGAAAACCTGTGTTTCTCACCATGAATTTGTGCCCTTCTTGTACTAGATAATGTGAGGTATTTAATCAATTGAAAGTTTCCCTCATTGCCTTGCCTACTAGCAGGCACAGGAAAAAGCCTTCAGCAATTTTTTCTTCTCTGAAATTTTCTCTTGTCATTCTATTACTTGATTTTAATGTATTTTGCTCTATTAATTTCATTTTCTTATATTTTGTTTTACTGTAAGCCACTTAAATCACAATTAAGGAACACAAAAGGAGAACTGGGTTCTTCACCTTTTCCTTCTTTTCCTTCATTCTAGTTCATTTTCAACATTGGCATCAGACGGATCTCCTTAAAGCAGTGTTTAGATTGCCATTACTCTGTTCCCTCAATTTGTAATGTATTCAAAACCCTCCATAATTTTAGCTCACACTGTCTTTCCACTCTTAGAGGTTCCAATTTTCCTAGATAATGTTCCAGGAAATAAAGATACCTTCATTTACCTAAGTACAACCTTATCTTTTCCTTCTATTGTAATGTAATTCCTCTCATTAAGGAATTTCCCAGTTGAGTCTCTCTGCCTGTTACAAGTCTACCCATTATTCAAGGTTCCAAAAGTACTTCCTTTACTAGAAGGTTTCTGATTACCCCCATCCAGATATACTCCCCTTATCCTCTCTGAATACACAAAACCCTTTTATTGGACTTTTGAACTCGTTCATTTCACATTTTGTCTTGTATTAATGTTTTATCTACTTGACTTGAGCCTTAATATATTATATGCTCCTTGAGGATAGGGATATTTTAGCCCATGTTCTGGATCTTGTATTACTCAATATAGTGCATTGTATGTAGTAGGTACTAATTAAATACATACCAAATTGGATTGAAGATAATGATGATTTTAGCTAATAAATTTTTTGTTTCTTATGTGCCATACATAATTCTTCATGCTTTGCATGAAGAATTTTATTTAATTCTCATATTAGATGAGAATTTTATTTAATTCTCAGATGATTATTATTGTATTCCAAATTTTGTAGATGAGAAAACTGAGGCATGTAGAGGTTAAAAAATTGGTCTAAGGTCACACAATTAACAGGCGGTGAAGCCTGAGTTCCAGTTCTGGCACTGTGGCTCTGGAACCCAGGTGTTTAAATGGTCATGAGGGTTTGTACATGGTGAGTTTCTCATACTCTTATATGAAAGTGGATTAGGTTTCACCAATAGATCTCTGTTCATTATACCACAGCTATCTCCTAATATAATCTATAGGAAAAGTTATTGCTAATGTTTTTTGAACCCTTACTATTGTGTTAGGTATTGTCCTAGATGGTTTACATATATTAACTCATTTAATCTTCATATGAGCCAATTATATTGACAAAGAAACCGAAGCACAGAAAAGGTAACTGACTTGCTCAAGGTCAATCAGATTGTAAATAGTGGAGCCAGGATTAAAATCAAGCCAGTGGTACCAGTGTCTAACCACTATTACTAAACTGCTTCCCCACATTTTAGGTGGTCTAGATAGCCCAGGATGAGAAAGGCAGAATATCTAATCAGGAGAATAGTGCCGGAATCAAGCATCACATGTTGAACATGGTAAATCAAATAGTCGAACTGCTTCTTTGTAGTAATGGCAGATAAAAAAAGACAAAACATGGAAAAGAAATGATGTGCTGTTGAAACAAGAGAATAGAATAATGATAGGAAGTGGAAAAGCAATGCTGAATTTTGCAAAGAGGAGAATTTTGAATAAATTTATCCAGTTCTGGCTCATTACAGAGGTTGCAAGAAACTGACAGTATTACTGGGGGCTCAGCTGGGAATATGTAGAATGTCTGCGGGAAGCTGTTACAGAGCTAGAAATTTTTTGAAGGGAGACACTTGGTTCTTGGAGTTTGTCTGACAACTTGCATAACCTTGGGACTCAATGCGGTAAAGTCTTCTTCACATTGAAATGAATTTGCTGACATGGGAAGCTACATATATTGCATTTGTGATTGCTCTAAGAAATGCAAGGAAAAGAGAAGAGAGACACATTGAAAATGGAAAACAAAAATCACTCAACTTCACAAAGCAATTTAAAAATTGGAATATCTTGTTACCAATTTTGCAAATGCTTAAAAACCAACACAGCCTGAGTAAAAACAGTGTCTACTGAGAAAGACACTAGTCTGGGCTTTCATCTGCTTAAGCATCTGGTTTGCTAGAGCTAATGCCAAATTTAGTTCATGCCAAATAGATGTAAATGAATGGTTGTTGCCACAAGGGAGAAAGAAAATATTGTGTATGTTCAAATACAAGTTATTTCCCCCTTTTTTATCCCTCAGAAAAAAAGAATTCCCTTAAATTCAAATCCTTATAATGTTCTTATATTAACAGGTGTTCTGTCAGTTCTTTGATTTTGAGTGGCAGAGTATTTGGAGTAGGGAAACACAGGACATTAGCTATGCCAGTTTGGGGCTTTTATAGAAATTATCTGTAGAATAAATTTTTAAAGGAGGCAAAAAAAAAAATCCCTCAACAAAAAATGAGTCATTATTCCTGGGAGCATATTGTCATAATTGCAAGTATTGAGTGTCATTATATATGTGCCTTTTAAAAATCACTTAATGACAAATTTCAGGTTTTGGTCACACTGTGGAGATCACATATATTTACCTACTAGACAAATGGGGAAATGAATCCTAATATTATACAATTGGATTCTTGTGGCTTTGCTTGAGATTTCCAATGAAAGCATCAAATACAGATTCAAAAAGTGCTTTATCTCAAACTACTTAGACAGATGGGATGATGATAGGTTTGGAAAACTTTAGAGAATTTGAAAAATGACTCTGGGTTGGGGAAGACCTTGAGGTCAAGATTCATGGGAAGAGATTAAATGAAATTATTTCAATGTCGTGGTAAAGGACAAAGTAATAATTCTAAATTAATCTATTATTTAATATCACCTATTAAATAATGCATTCAAAACAACTATGTGTAATAACTGAATCCACAAATCAAATCGTATGCATAGATAGTTATCTCATTAATATGTCCCTCAGAGTTATTCAACTTTGCCCAGAATATTTTTTCTTCCTGTTTTCTTTTTTAGATCTTATCACTGATAAAAAAAGGAATCATTTTCCTTATATTTGGAGTTGCTTCCTATTTAGGCATTTACATTATCTCCTAAATGGAACATGGGAAATGAGAAAAATGAAAGAAAATAGATTTTGAAGTTATTGTGCAGAAATCTATAATAGCAGAGGAAGAAGTCGAGATTTCTGGAAATATTAGTAGTATTGTGGAAAGAAATGCAAAGGAATTTCAAATGAAATAATATTTAAGGCTGTGGCTGGAGCCATACCTAGGGTACTTCATCTAGGTTTGATTTTTCAGATTGATAAAAGATGTAATTTCTGTGAAAAAGCACGGTGTCACAAATCAACTATATGCCAAATACCAGAAGAAGATGTTGGAAAGCCTGGTTTATAAATAACGTGTTTACTCCACGGTAAGAAAAGTCCCTGGGATTGATCCTTTACAGGGTATTCATGTTGTGATGGAATTAGGTTATTTGGATGCCAATTTTACTCTTGCCAGCAGCAAGGTACTTGTTGCACAGTAACTTCATCCATCTGTTCTTTTAGTTATTCACTTGTTCCTCAGTGTTGTTTGACCTCCACTGAACACTTGCTTTGAGCTGGGTGCTGTGCAAACCACTGAGGGTACAGCTTGCCTATCAATGTCCTTTCTCTCCAGGATTCCTCGGGGCTGAGGGAATCAACAGTCATCCAGGAATTACAGTCATACCTTGTTTTTTTGTTCTTCACTTTATTGTGTTTTTAACAACATCAAGCAAGTCTGTTGACACCATTTTTCCAACAGCATTTGTTCACTTCGTGTCTCTGTATCATTTTGGTAAAATTCTTGCAATATTTCAAACGTTTTTATTAGTATATTTGTTATGGTGATCTGTGATCAGTGATCTTTGATGTTATGATTGCAAAAAGATTACAACTTGCTGACGGATCAGATGGTGGTCAGCATTTTTTAGCAATAAATTTTGTTTCATCAAGGTATGTACCTTGTGTTTTTAGACATAATGCTATGGTATACTTCATAAACTACAGTATGGTGTAAACATAAATTTTATGTGCACTGAGAAACCAAAACATTTGTGTGACTCGCTTTATTGCAATTTTTGCTTTATTGTGGTGGTCTGGAACCGAACCTGCAGTATCCCTGAGGTACGAAAGGGAGTGTGATAAGTATTGTAATAGAGGTATAAGCAAGGCGCCATGAGAGCACAGAGGAGGAGAAATCAGAAATCTTCCCAGAGTAAGTTGTGCCTCTATGGGGGAGAGAGGGAGAGAGAGAGAGAGAGAGAGAAAGAAAAAGAAAGGAGAAGTAGGAGACAGAAGGGGAGGACCCTGACTGGGAGAGCTCTTAATACCATCACAAGCCACTTATCTGCCCATTACCTGATACAGCTTTTACTCTTAACTCCCATCCTTTCTTATTTTGCATGTAATTACTGTTGAACTCATTTTACCTACAAAACCTTGCCCTAATGATGTTTACCTAAAAGGTAAGATTTTCAAGGTTAAAGGGGAGCATCCGATTTTTCTGTGAAGTGATTTTTTTGGAATGAACTCTTTACATTGATTAGTGAACCTGATTAGACGCCTCATCGTAGTTGACTCTAATTCTTGTGATTAGGAAGATTTATTATTTTTCTTAAGCTCCTTCAAAGCCCAATGCTGCTCTTCAAAGCCTTTCTGGTTTTTTTCATGTTTTTCTATCAGTATCTCTGTGAGCACGGTTCATCATTTTGTTCTTTCCAGCACCCTTCTTGTTTCCTTCATCTCTGTCAAATGCCTCCTTGATAGTGAACTAGATCTCTAGAAACATGTCATCTTTTCTTCCTTGGTGATCAGCTCCAGAGTGAACTCCCTGCTCCGATACCATTTTGACTTCTCACTCCTTCTGCAAATGGCCTTGCATTTCTTTTGACATTGTATCTGTTGCCCTCCTCAGTCACCTTTCATTCTAATGGCAGTGGCATCATCTACTCCCCTGTTGGCCCTGAGAAGCTGCCCATAGGCTAGGCTCTGCCTGGGGTCTGTCGTAGTTGCACATCCCTCTTCTCTGTCATGGTAGCAAAAGGCATGCCCATGGCTCGAACATTCACCACACTCCTCTGGTTCAGGTAAATAAACAAACCACCACAACAGCATTTCCAGTGAGAATAACCTTATCACTCTTCCACCTGATATTTTCATCTTCTTTTTCCAAGAAGCCACCTTTCTACAAAAAAGATTGTCAAACTCTTGATCTTCTCCAGTGAGCCTATTTCAGGTCTGTTTAGAGCACTCCAGAAATGGGCAGCTGAGGGTATTAGCATGACTTGGCCATGGTTATTGTTTTCCTCCAGACTGACAGTTGCTTTTTGTAGAATCCAGCTGAATTTCATTGGAAAAGAGCTTAAAATGCACAGGAGGAGGAAAGTACTTCTCTCAGGATCCCTGCTGAGCTGATAGCAGTCTATGCGAAGTCATCTATTTAAACAGAAATAAACATGCCTTGGGATTCCAGGAGCCTATTCTCAGCTTTATTAAGCTATTTTCGGGTTTATTAAGAAATCTGTGTTTAATTTTTCCAGCATCTTCAGTGTTGTTCATTTAGCTTTTCTCTGTGTGTAGATCAGTTAGAACCCTTGATGAGAACGCAGACTTGGAATTCTGCCCCTCATGGAAACACAATGCGTTCAGAGAAGAATAAAGAACCTGGAAGACTTCTGAGGGCCTAGGCAGAAACTTGTACTTAACTGGCTTTTCGTGGGGAAAAGTATTCCTGGTCAGATGTTGCCTGTGCCTGGGTCCTAGAAGATTTCACCGTTGGGTATTTTTTTCCTTCTAAAAGGTCCCTCGGATTTATACAGCTTGGTCACCTGTAATAAGTCATACACTGCTCTAGGCCAGGGTCAGCTCTGTGTGTGTGGGGGGGGGGATAGTAAATATTGTAGTTTTTGTGGGCCACGTGGTCTCTGTTACAAGCATTCAATGCTGTCATTTTAAAGCAACGGGAGCCACAGCCAATAAATGTGACTGGGTTCTAATAAGACTTTACTTATGGACACTGCAATTTAAACTTCACATAATTTCCATGTCATGTAATATGACCCTGATATCATAGGACTTTCATTTGCCAGAAGGGGAATTAGGCAGTGAGCCTGAAAACACAAATAATGAAAATTATGTCAAGTTCTAAGGGAGGAAGAAAGAAAACAAAACAAAACAAAACAAGGGTACTGTAACTGACAGCAACTGGTGGTTGAAGGACTGAGGATGTGGGTTGCTTGAGCTAATCAGGGAAGGCTTTTCTGAGGTGGCATCTGAGCTTATCTCTGAATGATGCCTGAGAGACGTGAACATCTCGTGCAAGTAGCAGGAACAGGGAAGGGAAAGCACTGAGTCAGGCAGAGCTCCGGGCATTTGAAGAAGCAAGACGACTGGTTTCGCTGGAGAGGACATTGTCTGGCCCTCCTCTTTCCCTTCTGCAATGAGAGAGGGATGTGGTGATGGTCAGCTAGGATTCTGGCTCAGATGAAGGGCTTTGGGATTCATTCAGGTACCAGTGCCAGACCATAGGTAGGTTTAAAGTTGGAGAGTGATGGGAAGTGGTTTAAGAATTTGGACAGGTCACTTTGGCTGCTGGGTGGCTGAGAGATTGAGGTGGGGGAATGAGAGTGGAGGCCAAGTGGTCGGGAAAAGTGGTTAGGAGGCATGTCTGAAATACAGTCTTTTCCATTTACTTTCCTAACACTTTTCTTAAGGTCTGGATCTGACAGAGGCTAAGGAGACAGTGAAGAAAAGTGATAAAATATATAGCTCAGGTTGAACTACCAAATGAGATTTGCATCAATAACACTACCAAGAAATTAAGTCCATATTTTACTCTGTAATGGCCTATATGGATATGGAAAAAGAATCTAAAAAAGAGTGGATATATGTGTACGTATAGCTGATTCACTTTGCTGTATACCTGAAACTAACATAACATTATAAATCAACTATACTCCAATAAAAATTAAAAGATTTTTTTTTTTTTTTTTTTTTGTGTGTGGTACGCGGGCCTCTCACTGTTGGGGCCCCTCCCGTTGTGGAGCACAGGCTCCGGACACGCAGGCTCAGCGGCCATGGCTCACTGGTGCAGCCATTCTGCAGCATGTGGGTTCTTCCCAGACCAGGGCACAAACCCGCATGCCCTGCATCGGCAGGCGGACTCCCAACCACTGCGCCACCAGGGAAGCCCAAAAGAAAAATTTTTTTAAAAAGAAATTAAGTCCACATTATTTCTGTTACCTCAGCATTGCTCACAAGGACAGCTAACTATCCTGGGGGTGCTGGCTAGGTGTGGCATTATTTCATTTCATGTTCACAGAAATTCTGTGAGGTTGGTGTCTTTATCCACTCTACAGATGAAGAATCTAAATTGTAATAGGTTCTGCAATGAGCCAAGAGGTCTCAAAACTGGTAGGTGGCAGAGGGAGTCTAGGACCCACGCTTGTCTGACTCTTAAGTATGTGATCTTTGCCTTTATGTTTCAGTTATCTGTTACTGCACATCAAACAACCTGGAGTGCTGTGGCTTAAAACAACAATGGTTTATTCTTTCTTGTGATCTTGGGGTTGGCTGGGCTCAGTGAGCGGTTCTTCTGCTCGGTGTGTTGTTAGCTGGGATTATGCGTGAGGCTACAATCAGATGGTGGCTCATCCAGGGCATGGAACGTCCAAGATAGTCTCATCCTCCTGGCAGTTGATGCTAGTTGGCTGAGGCATCTCTGTTCTCCTCCATGTGACATGTCAGCCATCGTTAGGCTAGACAGGCTTTCTTACTGCACGATGGATGCGCTCCAAAAGGGAGCAATGTGGAAAGACAAGCCAGGCCCAGTGTGTAAGTGCTTATCAAGCTCTGCTTCTATGATACTCATTGAGGTCATTACCTCAGAGCAAGTCATACCGCCAAGCCCAAAATTAAAGTGAAAAGAGAGGGACTTCCCTGGCGGTCCAGTGGTTAAGACTCCATGCTTCCAATGCAGGGGACATGGGTTCGATCCCTGGTTGGGGAACTAAGATCCCACATGCCGTATGGTATGACACAGCCAAAAAATACAGTAGAATAGAATGGAATAGAATAGAGTACAGTAGAATAGAATAGAATAGAATAGAACAGAACAGAACAGAATAGAATAGAATAGAATAGAAAGAATAGAATAGAATAGAAAGGAGATTCTACATGAGAGGTGGGTTCATTAGGATCCACCAATAACAATGACATTGTTATTCTAGCTTCTGCCTTTATACAGAAATATATGGAAACTATTTCCTCTTTTGTGATACATCAGGACTCTTCTCAGCAACTAAGGATAAGCCAAGGCACCAGATATGTATTGATCCATGTGTTAACCAGACATTATTGTTACATAATAGTTATTGTTCCTACTATGAGTGAAGCTAGGAACAGTGTGCTAGGAATTGTGAGTAAAGAAAAGCTGGTTCTTTCCTCAAGGTGATTAGAGTCTAGAAGAAAACATGTATGATGCTATCAGATGAGTACCTAAAAAATACAGATGTGTGTTTGTGGATAGAAATACACCTTAAGATATATTTCAAATTGCTCTTATTGGAGGCCTGGATACATTTCAGAAAGATGTTCTTCTTATAAAAATATACCTTTTTCCAGGTTGGTATGATTTTTTATATCGTGGAAGAAATTGAAGCATTTATTCTTCCAGAAAATTAGAGGGCATTGTGAAAAGTCAATTTTTGTCAAAGATGAACTAATATCCAAGTCCACTATTTTAAGAAGGAGAACTGCATCTGCTACCATGACCTTCAGCTTTATTTGATCTCTGAAACCTTCTAGCAGTCAGCTTCCTATAAAAAAAACAACATAAAAAAGCCACTGGCATGAAAGCTTCTAATTTACTCATCACGTGTATGACAGCTCTCTAAGCAGTATAAACTTTTACATACAGTAGATGCTCATTTAATGTTAATATCTAAGCTGGCATCTGCTGTTCATTGTTATGGTATAGGTGTTTGGTATTCTAATGAGATTTAAAAACAAACAAAAAGTTACAATAGCATTTAACATGTGCTTACAATATTTCAGGCACTGTCAAAATGTCTTCTTTGTATCATTTCCTCTTGCCTTTGTGCATGTCTGTGATGTAGGTACTGTAATTATCTTCATTTCCTAGGTAGAAAAGTTTTACGGAAAAGAGTTAAGTAACTTGTCCAAGAGACAGGCCTTGAACCTTGGACCTTTTGATTCCCAAACCCATTCTTTTTACCCCATATGTAACACAGACGTAGCAAGAGCTTGTAATGGGAAAGAACGTTGGAATGGCCTTCAGGAGACTTGAATTCTAGTCCTTTGGGCTGAACTAACTAGCCATGTGATCTCAGATAAATAAACTTTTGCTTGAAAAATAAAATTTAACTCTCTTCTCTGAAGCACAGACATTTGCAGCCCATATTTTTATGCTAATTTAGAGCCTACATTTTCTTCACAGCTTACATTGTATCTTCTGTGCTCCTAATCTCCCTTATCCTACTGTGTTTTTTTGGGTTTTTTTTTACTTAGCATTTTCACCTTCTAATATTCTATATTCCGTATCCTCTGCTTAATTATTCTCCATTGTTTATCTTCTGTCTCTCCTATTCAGGGGTGCAGACTCCAGTGAGGGCAGGGACCTTTGTCTGCTTTGCTTCAAGGTGTATCCCAAGTGCTTCCAAAAGTTCCCAGCACATGGGAGGCCCCCAATAAATGTATAGTCATTCCTGTTAAGGAATGTGGTGGTGGAAGATAGGAAGAGGCATTCCAGGACGAAGGATATGGTGTAAGAAAGGACAATAAAACATTGGATATCTTGGTCTTTTAAGACATTTCATTTATGTGAGGAAGTAATACGGGAAGAAGATGGACCCATGCAGAAGAGGCACAGTGGAGAGGTCTTCAGTGCCACACAAGAGAGTCCACATTTGATTTGTTAGGTAATAGAAAGCCACTTTGATCACCAAGATTTACTCAGCCACCAAAATTTCCAGGGTGGCATCATTTGTTCTAAGAGACAAACCTTGAGGCTTAATTGTATTTTGAAGCAACATTTAACTTTCTTCTCTGAATGTGTGGTCAGTCTTTCCTTGGGAATGACAGGAGGCATCAAGGAAATAAGAAATGATGTTTTACTCGGAGCTCAGTGTGAAAAATGTGCAGGTGAAGATGTGCTATTCTTTATTTATGGTTATTGAATTCGAAACTTAGCAGTAAAAATCTGCTATTTAAAGGATTGCTACACTGCAAAAGACTTGAGAAGCACGTAGATTCTAGGGGTACTTAGAGAATCGTTTGATGCCTGTTGGGTGACAAGCATAAATGCATTCAAATTAATCATTATTGCCATTCTAGCAAGTAAAATGCAGCAATGTGTTTATCAAAAGGACGTTTCCAAGAGATATGAAGAGAATATGATAAATAGCAGAGCAAGTGCGTCATGCTACAAAGCCATGTGGTGAACAGAGGCTATCAAACTGCATCCACTGCATAGTCTAAGGCAATATCGATTTTATGTATATATTACATTTCTTATAAACATTTCATAAGCATCATTTTAAGAAAATAGCTGCATGTTTTTCTATTTTGAGTATTTACAATCATCTTAACCTTTCACACACTTTTGGACATTTCAGTTTCCAAATTCTCATAATCGTAACTAACTCTGCAGTGAATATCTTAGTGCACATTTTTCCATATTGATTGTTTTCCAACGAGACCATACTCACAGTGGAATTAGTGGGTCAAAGGATATGAATTATTTTGCATCAATTCTGTCTGCTAATTTGGCTAGTGAAAACTGGTACTTGTTAATGTTTTTTTTAATTACTAATGAGGCTGAAATTATGTTGATTAGCCAGTTGTTTCCTTTTCTCTGAAATGTCTGCCCATGTCCTTGCACCTTTTATCTATTGGAGCCTAGTGTTTTTCATTTGGATATGACACTCAGAATTCTGCATCTTCAAAGGCTGAGTCTTTGGGTCAAGCCAAATGGTCAATATAACTGAAACAATTAATCAACTCATTGGAGCAGCTGGTCAATCTCCTGATGTGATGGGTCATTTCATCCATACAAGTGGATCAATTTAGTGATACATCTGGTGGAATAAAGGTGCACCCAATAAATCATGTTAGGAAGTAGAGCTGAAAATCTGGACATAAACTGCATCAACTAGTTCGATTTGCTCATGAGTTCACACGCATCTCCTTTCTGATTCTTTCCAAAGTATAATAATGGTGATGATGGGAAGTTCAGGGAACTTCTGTGTGTGCACTAAGAGCCTCTGCACGAATTGCAGTATGTCAACCTTTTTATCTTCTTTTGAGTTGGAGGTTCTGAAAGCAATCTTCTCCTTGAAATTAACATCCTCGATTCTCTCCTTTCAGTGATGCTTTGCCAGATGAAACTCTCATTGACTTCATTTAATAAATGAGAAAGCTCATTCTCTCATTTATCATAGGTTGTACTCTGCAATTGGATTTATGCCAGAATCAGAGATAAGGAGATTATAGGAAAGTGTATGAAATTATGAATGCAAGGTTATTTATACTTCAGGTGAAAGGGGAATATATTTTTTCCCATCTGATTCTGTGGAAGTTTTTTTTTTTTTAATTAGCCGTGGTATCTTTCAACTTTACCATTGTGACTCTGAGATGTAATAACATTTAGGGACAATAGAAGCCAAAGTCATCAGGCACAAAAGGGGTCTGAGTTTTTTTAATCTAATTTGATGCCGTGAATGGAAATTAGATTCTTTAACTATAGGTTTGTTCTATGAAGAATTAGGATGTTGACAATGTGTCTCTTCTCATTATTTCCTTTCCAGTTATGCAATTTATTTATGTGTTTCTTTGGATATTTGCTCTAAAAATGAACACTCTGACTGCATTACTGCTGCATTATTGCTCTGCTTGAATGGTCCTTGGCGACTCTACATCAGGGGATACAATTTTCTCACGAAAGGTGTCATGGCTGTGAACACTGACAGCTCTTTGGCTAATTAAAATTTAAAAGATGTTAGTATCCATGAAGCTTTAATAGATTTATACCTGATCTGTTATGGATGGAAATAGTCCATTTAATCCATTTGCAGCTAGCGCCTAATACATACATGCATGTGTGTGTGTGTTTTTTAATGAGATAAAAGCAAATTCAGATAACAGGAAAAAATAATTAAAAGAACAGTTCCTTTTTCCTTTTACAAAATTATTTTGTACCCATTCCCAAGCACACATACATATTTACAGATACACACACACACACACACACACACACACACACACACACACACGAAAAGAACAATGGCTCATGGTGAATATGTAATTGTTTTGGACTCAGGCAGACATGATTCCTTTCTAGGCAGTCTGTTCTGAACATCTATCTACTGCAGTGGAGCAGAAATCTAACCACATCCCTCAAAAGCTAGCCCAGGACAGAAGCATTCATTCTGTGATCTACCATGATACAATATGGTGATGCCTTTCCCCAGCTTTAATTCTAAGCTAAAAGCCAAAAGCTTTTTATGTCTTTTCAGAAGAGAGCTTCATCTGAACCACTGCTTTAAACTAGCAGATTGAACCACAGTTCAGCAGCCTGCAGCTCAAATGGTCAAGTTGAACCCAAGATCAATTTTTAATTGGTCAGTGATAGAAGCAAGAAAACTAGCGTTCAGAATTAATTTCTTAAAGATAGTGAGTATGGTTCTCTATTCTTATTTCGACTCAGAAGGATCCCGAGCTATTGGTCACAGGTAGCAACCAAACTAAACAAAAAGCTTGTGTGAAACCAAGTGCTTAGCATTACTAAACACATGTGGGAAAGACCACGGGCTGTGTAGAATCAGACAGCTCTAGGTTGGAACCTTGGCCTTGTCACTTACCACCGAGGGACTTTGAGAAAGTTATTCAACTGCTCAGAGTCTCAGTGTCTTCATCTATAAAATGGGGATAAAACAGTAAATACCTCCTGAGATTGTAAAGCTGAAAGGAGAATCTGCATGTAAAGGAGGCTATGGTGTATCACGGTGTGGAGTTATCAAAGATAACAATATTGGTGGATGTAGCATCAACATTGTGTAAAAGGAAGCCAACCTGACTTGAAAATTGAGGTGCTGAGCTAAGACACCAAGGAAGAAAGCTGCTGAGAATGAGGGCAAATTCAGCCTCCCTAGACTCTCCCTCTGTGAGGGCTTCTAGGAGGGCATCCAGGGCAAATGTGACCTGTAAGACCCTGCGTTTCTTTGTCAGATTTTGAAGAAAAATGCCTAAAGTGTATATTTGAATGGAAATGTGACGGAGCAGCATCAAATATCTCTGTAAGGAATGATCGATGAGTGTCTATTCTCTTACCGTAGAGCATGTGATTTCATTTCCAAGATTATTGTCTTCTAGGAAGAAGAGAGCATCAAGAGATTATTTTTTATTTCATTTCTATAAAATTCTGTTTTCCTTTTCTCTCCGTCCTCCCCAACATACTACCACTTCTTCAACTTTACTTTCAAGTTTTATTTAGCAGTGGGAAACCATTTTCTTGTGACATTGCCTTTTGATAAAATCATAAGCCACTGACATTATTTCTAATTATACACAGTGAATGGTTTAATTTCCTCTTTGAACTGCTTAGGTGCTGTATGTCAAACATGTTTCTTTTGATCATCCCATGGGGTTGATACCACGTTATAGGAATTTCATCAAAAGGAAGAGTATTGTGGAGCAATGAGGCTCTAACATGCCTTGAAGAAAGCAAAGTTCTTAGGTAGAGTTAACCTTCAGACAAGCCCAAGGAGCCCCCATTTTTCAGAAAATTTACTATGCGCCACACACTATGTTAAACCCGTAACATAGGTATGCTTTTATTTCAGTTTTACATCTGCTCTTTGGAGCAAGTGTAATTTATCGTAATTATCCTTATTTTATTAATTCAGAAACGTAAGGTAACTTTCTCAAGGTCACACAGCAAGCAATTGGTATAACTTCTCTTTGATTACAGCTCAAATGCCAAAGCTCTCTTCCCCACCCTATACTGTCGCTTAAAGCCTAAATAGTTTAAATATATATTTTCTGAATGTAACACTTTTTTTTTTCATTTCATACAATGATTTTTAAAATGTTTCACCTTCCTGCTCTTCATTACTCCCACTTTCTCAGTGACAAGATAAGAACTGATTTAAAAACAAATATTTTGTCAAGAAGAGTTCCTCTTTAGCCTTTCCTAATTATGAGTAAACTGGGAACTTTTAGAAAATGTAAGTTATTTTTAATCATTCATGATAAAGAACCAACTCTTCTTCATTCCAGTCATTATTCCAATGTTTATGATCTTAATGATATAGCTTTATATTAGATAAGGATAGGAGCTACAATTTCTTCATCTTAATAAAGGCATTTCTACTTAATGTTTGTAATGTGTAAGGGGCTGTGATAAGTGCATTATATTTTTTTAAACTTTACAAAAACTGTGTGAGAAAACTAGTATTAGATCTCATTTAATACATGAAAGAAGTGAGGTTGAGAGGAACTATTTACTTGTTCAAGTTAAGTTATATAAAACTAGTAAGTAGCAGAGCTCATACTTGAAACCAGATCTGTCCGGCCTTAAGTATGTGCGCTTTCTTTTACACTTACTGTAATAATATCAGTGTTCACTCTCACTGTGAACTAGTGTCCAAACAGGCTGATAATGACAATAACACCTTGCCATTTAGTGTTGTGTCAAGAATAACAGAAACTTAACTCAGCAAATAGTCACCGAGTGGCTACTCTGTGTCAGGCATTAGCATAAGCAGTGGATCCAAAGCAAAGCAAAAACAAACGTGGTGCCTGTCCTCTTGGGTCCTTATAAACTTGTGGGAAGACATAGATCAATTCAAAGAATTAGTTAATGACAGTTGTGATACATGCTGTAAAAATAATACAGGCTATCACAAGAGTGTGTGACTGTAAACTGACCTAGTTTCTGGGTCAACAAAGGCCCCTGGTTTCTGGGGAAGTAATCGTTGGTTGAACCAGGAAGAAGGTATAGGAATTAGCTGATGTTCCTTTTTTTTTTTTTTTAAAATCCGGTAGGGTTGATGACATATTATAGGAATTTAACATAGGGTGGTGGTTTGGAGGGGTGGCGGCCAAGCAGGCAATGATGTTACAGCCTGTGTGCACGTTCAGAGGCAGGAAGGACTTTGAATTTTGGAGTGGAAGAGGAGGATGCTGATGAGGTAACAGGGCTAGATCCTGCAGAGCACTGAGTGCATCTTAGCCATTTTCTTTCTTTCTTTCTTTCTTTCTTTTTTTTTTTTGTGGTATGCGGGCCTCCCACTGCTGTGGCCTCTCCCGTTGCGGAGAGGCTCTGGACACACAGGCTCAGCGGCCATGGCTCACGGGCCCAGCCGCTCCGCGGCATATGGGATCTTCCCGGACCGGGGCACGAACCCGCGTCCCCTGCATCGGCAGTCAGACTCCCAACCACTGCGCCGCCAGGGAAGCCCTTAACCGTTTTCCTCTGTATCTGATGGGTGCTGCGAATCCATCCAAAGGTTTAATGTGTGTACAGTCTGTCATTCAAGTTGGCTGAGCTTTCCTTTCCAACTTCAGTGCATGGACTGCAGACACCAAGCAAGCAACCCGTGTAGTGGCTTTATGAGCTGAAAACCAATCTGTGTGTTTCAGTAAGGAAATCTGTAGCTGTACTTGTTTCTCACATAGTGTTTAACGACTGAAGCAGCTTATTGATGCTATCAAGAAACTGATACATTTGTAAAAAAAATGCATTATCCATGCTATAAAATTAAATGTTGCATTGCAGAGCGATATACTAAATATCTCCTTAGTCAATTTTTGCAAACTAAATGTTATAAAATTACATTGGAGCACAGAGGCAGCACAAATCCATGGGAAATATATTTCTTTAAGAAGTCTATTTTGTTAGCCCGTATTTATTTTTTATTTTTTTTTTGGTTTCACTGCACAGCATGTGGTATCTTAGTTCCCTGACCAGGGATGGATCCCGTAACCCCTGCACTGGAAGCGTGGAGTCTTAACCACTGGACCACCAGGGAAGTCCCCTGTTAGCCTGTATTGATAGGCAGGTTTTAATTACCTTTTTACAAAAGTGTGTATTTTCCATGCCTGGGAAAAGATGTACATTCTTTTCCCCATGTTTTTCTCTGTATTTGTGTATGTCTATTTGGGGCTTTGAGGGCATATGCATTTTAGCAACTGCTTTGTGTGGTATGTTAGCATAAAATCAGATATATATTCTTTATCTTTTTCTATACAAATATAAATAACATGTCCCTGTGTAGCCAGGATTCTGTTTTTAAAATCTCTAAAATAGATCGTGGATGTAAGTACCTAGATTACTTTTCAGTGCAAGAACTGGAACTGTCCCCAAAGCATTCTGAGCATGTCCTGCATGATTGGATAATCCCAAAATTTTGCATAAAAAGAGGTTGAATAACCTCTTCTTATCCCTAGAGAAATAACAGCATTTACTGAGCACCTACTTTGTGGTAGGTGCTTTACATATTGTCTTGTTTAATTCTCACAACCAAGAGTGAGTACCATTATTACCCTGTTTTATAGATGGATGAACTAAGGTGCAGGAAGATTAAGTAACTTGTTCTATCCACACAGCTAATAAGGGTTAGAGCTTAGATTGAACCAGGCAGTCTGATTGGAGAGTCCATATTCTTAGCTTCTACCTGGCAGTGCACTATTCCAATGTGAGATGGCTCTTTTAGAAAGGATGTTTTCTTTTATATGGTAGCTTTTTTCTCTCTTTCTTTTTGGAAGGACCATTTTGTGCAGCTTGATGTTAACACATATCCCCTCAAATATACTTACTCCCCCAGAAAAATAATTAAATGATAATACTGATGAAAATAATAGCAGCTGGCATTAATCAAGCCCTAATTATATGCCAGACACTGGGCTCCTACTTTAAGTGTCACATTTCCTTCTCATTTCTATGAGAATTCCATTTTTTATAGATTATGACACAGAAGCTTAGATTATAGTAGATTCTTCTTGGAGTGGCAAAGGTAAGAATGCAGATTATGTCTGAGCAAGGTGCAAGCCCGTGCTTTTCACCCAGTACACAGAATTGTCTCAACTCTATACCCTTTCATGTGCAGTGCAGTTATGGGTACCTATAAAAGCCAGGGATGGATAAGGGAAGCATTTTATAGTTTATCAAAACATGAGGTCTGGCACTGCAGTTTTTTAAAACCCAGCAATTAATTAAGCCATCTCCTCTTTCTCACCTCTGAGGGGAGATGGAGATCATAGGATGTCCTTCCTCCGTATAAGAAGCCGTCTGTATTTGGAGTCTCCCTCCACAGCCTCCCCTTCTCTATGATGAGTGAGCTTGAAACCATTCATGCATCTGCACCCATGTGATTTTTTTCCAGTAGGGTTATCTGACAGTCAGTTCTCAAGACCCTGCTAGGTTTTTCCTTTTTAAAATTCAGGTTTGTAAAATCTTCCCTGGTAATGGAGCCTGACAATCTGACTACCTGTCTCTGAGCACTGACCATGGGACAGGCTCAATGTCACCTGTCATTCAGGATTCATGGAGGTGAATGAGGCATGATTCCTCCTTCTAAGAGGCATCAACTTAAGTGAAAGAGATAGAAAAACTCGGAGTAAATGTGACCTTGTCTTCTATGAGGAAGATGACCTTAGATCTCCTCTAATAAAAGTCCTATTTTCATGGCTTTAACTTTTTGACTTTGGCAGTTTCCAAGCAACTCCAAAGACTATGAACGTGACATACTTCTCAACCTTGCTGATACGCTGAATTGGGTCTTTTACATTTGAGAGTCAAGTCATTAGGCACTCTGGAAACAGACGGTTGTTCAATTACTCATTCAACAAATGTTGATGGAGCATCTCTGGGGAGAGCTCACACTCCAGAGTCCTCTTTCCCCAGTTCCCACTGTCACCAGCTCTGCAACCTTGAGCAGCTTCCTTGGTTTTATCAACCTTTATCCTCATCTGTGAAATGTGGATGGTAATAGCACTGTTGCCAGAGAGTTGTGGTGAGATCATATAAATAAAGCACTCGAAGACCATGCCTGAGGCATGGTAAGGCTTCAGTAAAGGTGAGCTGTTACTATTAATAGCAGCACTTTCCAGGCACTTCACAGGGTGCTGAAATGAAATGAGCAAACCCATATGCTTTGCATCCATGGCAGAGAGAGAGAGAGAGAGGGAAAGAAAGGTCCCTGCTCTCTTGAAGCCAAAGTTTGAGGAAATGAAAGAAGGCTCAGCATGACTGGAGCACAGAAAGCAGGGGAAGTGATGGTGGATGAAACTAGAGAAGGGGATGGGAACCTTGTCAGTTTAAAAGTCGGCCTAGGGCTTCCCTGGTGGCGCAGTGGTTGAGAGTCCGCCTGCCGATGCAGGGGACACGGGTTCGTGCCCCGGTCTGGGAAGATCTCACATGTCGCTGAGCGGCTGGGCCCGTGAGCCATGGCCGCTGAGCCTGCGCATCCGGAGCCTGTGCTCTGCAAAGGGAGAGGCCACAACAGTGAGAGGCCTGCGTACCGCAAAAAAAAAAAAAAAAAAAAAAAAAAAGTTGGCCTAAATCCTTAAAGCAGTGGGAAGCCACTAAA
Organism: Globicephala melas; assembly: GCF_963455315.2. Classification (NCBI taxonomy): domain Eukaryota; kingdom Metazoa; phylum Chordata; class Mammalia; order Artiodactyla; family Delphinidae; genus Globicephala; species Globicephala melas. Next base: position 34,898,667 of record NC_083321.1, on the reverse strand, counting down.
GTGGTTAAGAAAGGGAGGGGACATTTTCTATTTATATGTGGGAGGATTAATGGCTGATGGATGGGTGGCTCAGAAGAAGGGTACAGTAGATGTAGCGTGAGAGCTCTTAGTCAGTATGTGAAATAGCCTCAAGTGTAAACACTTGCATGCAGTGCAAATATGACAGGTGTTAAGAGGCAGGAAGGAATAAGAGAAACATTTTATTCTTTATTGAAATAGGAATTGCCCAGTGTCACACAACTAGTAAGTGGTGAGGCTGAGATTGGAAGCAGAATTCATGCTCTTAGCCCCATGATCTTGCTTAATGATCCAGGCAAGACACAATGGTAGCTTGGACCACTATGGAGGCAGTGATGGTGGAGAGGAGATTCAGTAAGTGTTCAGGTCGAAGAATGGACAGAACTGGGTGAAGGATTGAAAATAGCAAATAAGCCAGGCTCTGTCTCTCTATGTGACTCTACTTAATTTCGTGCTTGTAAAGGGTCTGATGGAGATCCCTGAAATTTCTCAGATGTCACTGCATTACGTGATCTCAAATATGTTGTTAAAAATATTTATGCATCTTAGAGACTTGCAAAGGTCTAGAAAATTCTTTCTAAATGATTGCCACTTTTTTTTGAGAATATTTAGAATCTTTTCATTGTTTGTCCACAGAGTTAGTCACTTTCAAAGTTGGATATAATAAACAGCATTTTACCCCAATATATTGGGTGGTGGTTTTGCTTGTTTTCTGCCTCTAAACATATTGCAAATCTTTCAAACTTTTGAGCCAGTTAAGGGAGTCACTCTGTTTTTCTTTTGTTTGCTTATTTTTGTTTTTGTTTCTTTGGTCTATAGAGAAGTTTTAAAAAGAAATGTTAAGTTGCAAATAATACAATGACCTTTCAACAGTTATCTTACACTCTTACCATATGGATGTATTAAGTTTGCTTCTCATTTTAAAGGGTTTAGTGTTTCTTAGTACATATTTGGACTAGTTTCTGAACATGAGTTTTTCAACAATATGTTAGCTTTTAGTAATATCCTCAATATGCCAGCTTTCTCTTCTTTTTGTGTCATCCATATCTCTAATCCTCCCTGTTCCCACAGTTAAGTCCCTGATTTTTAAATCCTGCTAATACCCAGGAGACTTCTTTTGGAAAATTTCTAGCTTGAAAAAAAATGTCAAATTAATGACTTTTATTTGACATTATGCTACCTAAAATTCTTGCAAACAGGTTGAGGAGATCCTTTTTTTTTCACACATTTAAAAAGGTTATGTTTTCTCCATTACTGAAGATTAAAATATGACCAGTGAAATAATCTTTGGAAACATTGAAGAATAAAAGGAAGGAGAAAAATCACTCATAGCATAATATCACTATTTAGAGATTATCATTGTTTATGTGTTGATATATTTCCTTCTAATCCTTTTTCTGTATTTAGTGTCACAGTTATGGTGGAGGTCCAGTCCATAACATGCAGGGGTGACAGGGTCTACTTCTTCCCTGTCTTGGTGGTGAGAAATCCAAGCTGATTTCACCGAGTCTCAGTGAGGTCAGGTGTACCCACGCCTACTGCACCCCTAAGATATCCAGAGCTCCCCTATGTAGTTCTGGGGACTAAAGAGTTTCCTCGATCACTGAGTCGAGTTACTCCCATGAAAGATGGTTAGATGTGATCTGGGTGAAGTCTCAGGATACTGGTGAGTGGCATAATGTTGGATCTTTTTCAGGCAAAGTACGGGCAGCTGGTCCTCACTGGACAGCACAGAGAGATGCCTGGGTGTCCACTTCTACTGCTTGGAGGTTCTGGTTGTGGGAATTACTTCCTCCTAGCAGGTAGAGCTAGGGAAGGGGGAAGGAAAAGGGTGGGCCCTTAGGTGATGATGAAAACATTTCATAAGCCTAGAGCCTGGGGTGGAGACACATAAATTATTATCTTGATATGATGGTTGCTTACTTTATGTTGTTATGATTGTGATCATAACGTAAACATTATTATTTGCTTAAATCATGCTTTGTCCCTGTTAATATATTCCATCTAACATAAACATTTCATTTCCTAGGTTAGTGTAAATAATGATATTTATGATAATAATCATAATAATTTACACTTATACAGTGATTATGGAAACTTGCCCAGTATCACACAGCTAGTAAGTGGTAAAGCTGAGGTTGGAACCAGTATTCATGTTCTTAGCTACTAAATGCTACTGCCCAAACTCCTTCCAGGCATCATTGTAGTACACATAATATTCCATTGACTGTATAAATTAAACTTTACTTAAGTATTCTCTTACTGAAGTAAAGAACTGTTGTTTGGGTGTATTTTTATAAATAATGCTGTCATGATCATATTGATACATAAAGCTGTGTTGTTTCATTGCTTTAAATTTTTTTCTGTAGGACATACTCATCAAAGTGGGACTATTGACTCAAAGTTTATAAACAAGTCTGTGGCTTTTGATATATATACCAAAATGCTTTTTCTTGTCAGAGAGGTTTAATTCACACTACCATCAAAGATTTGTGGGAGTTTCTGCCTTAGATATTTTATCTCTCTGTGTAGCATCCATGCTAAACCTGCTAGTAGAAAGCAGTCTGCTGGCAGTCTAGGAAGATATTCCATATTTCCCTCAAGGGATTAAACATTTCCTTGGGGCATTTGATAACATATAGGTAAATTTGGCTATGGGAAGTAAGCAGTGCAGGGAAAGAAATGAATTTCAGGCAGAGGAAACATTAGCAAAAACAGATGTTGAAAAGTAAAGCCCTTGATTTTTGGAACACAGATTTATTTTAACTAAATGCTTGTGGGTTGGGTGACTTTAACAAGGGGTCTCGCCCTGGGCAAGTCACTTAAGCTCTCTGGTCACGCACTTAATAGGCTATAAAACCAAGAGTTTAGATTATTTGATTTTAAGCATCCTTAAAATTCTAGCATGAGTTATTCTCTAACCATGCAAGTTAAATAAAATGAAAAGTCCCCATATCTCAAAACAGAAATTCTGTATGTTGCTTAAGTTCTGAAAATATGTATTTCTAATGGGTAGGAGGTAAAGGCTTTGCAATGAAAGCTGTTATTTCTAGACGATAACTAATAATTCTGGGAGATTCATGGGCGCATATGTCAATTGTGAGCAACTTAAAACTTCAAAGTTCTTGTTCCACTCTATAGCCTATAAGGATATTCATTTGTTTCCCTGACCTTGAGTGGATTCTATAGCACAGCGTGTTCCTTCTCTTGTACTATAGAGAGAGTTTCTTATAAAATTAGGGGGAACATAAATCAGGTCAAACTGACATTGGCACCCAGAGATAGGGCAGCGTGAAATCCATGTTCTTAATCCAGTGGGCACCATCTGCTCTTTGGGGTCAGGGAGGCAGTGCTTTAGGATGGTAGCTACAGTTAGCTCACCCCAGAAGCTGTAAATTTGAAGGGCACAGAGTAGCTCTTCTCTTCCTGGAAAATGATTTACAAGGGCTTATCCGTCTTCCTGAAGTTAGTACCTTTGTAATTTATTTGAAGCAAGGCCATTATGGCCCTATCACACCACAAATGTCTTATCTATCCTTCAAGGCCCCACGGAAGTGCTCTGCCTTCCAGGAAGGAGGTTATCCTCATGATACCTCTCTTTAATATCATCAGAGTGTAAACTCCAAAGCAGAATGCATCCCGTTTATCTTTGCATTCCCGACATGCAACACATAGTAGGTGTTCAATAAATGTTTGTCAAATAGATGCAGGAAAAAACGATGGATTACTTTTCCCAGGAGGAATTATTCTTCCCCTTGGGTTCTTACTAAACTCTGTTGTTGGTAGATGTGCAACATAATAGGTAAGAGTCTGGGAGATGTGAAACATAATACATAAGAGTCAAACTGGGGGTTCAAATTCTGGCTCTAGCTCTTATGAGCAGTGTGACTAACCATGATAAATGGCTAACTTCTTTGTGCCTCAGTTTATTCACCTGTAAAGTGGGGTTACTTTATAAGGCTGTCCTTCAAAATAAATGAGATAATACTTGTAATGAGTTTAGATTATCGTGTTACTTGTTTCTTCCATCATTATTTGTACGCATGTTAATATGATTTATTAGATTAGAAGCTTCTTTAAAGTAGAACCTCATTCAAATTTGAATCTTCTCTTAACAGTGAGGTCTCAGCAGTATTTACTAAACATAATTGACGTAGTGATTTGGAAGGTTCAGCTCATCAAAGCACAAACAACTGTTAAATTTGCCAGCCTTATGAACAGCCTTCGACTGCAAACCCCACGAGAGCTGGGATGGTGTTTTTTATTTTTCTTTCTTTCCTTCTTTTGTACACCCAGCAGCTAACACATGCTTGGCATATACTGGCCATTTAATAAATGCCTGTTGACTGCTTGGTATATGCCAAACGCTGTGCTAAAGATCTACAGATTCCTAAGACCCTGTCCTTGCCTCCAAGGCCTTTAAGATTGTTCTTTATTTTTGAGTGAGTTTATGAAATTCAGCAGGAAGCAGAGAAAATAGAATCCAAGAGTATGAAGTCTGATGGAAGGGAGGTGCTACAGGGGCCAGGGATATACCTCAAAGCCCCCCAGAAGATGCTGACCAGGTTTCAGTGGGCTTCATGTCTCCTGAATCACTGTAGATACCTCTGCTCTCGCCAGAGCCCCACCACCAAGCCTCGGTGGGATGGTGTCCCCTTTCCCCTCCTACTGACAACAGTCACGTTCTTACAACACTGCCTTGCAGTCCTGTTTAAAGCAAATATATTTGAATACGAGCCTACGTCATTGGCATTATTTATAATATTTGTAATAATTATTTTTATTTATCCTCTGGAAATCCAATGCTAAACTGCTCAGCAAACTGCTCCAGAGAGCAGGGAGAGAGTTGGAAGCCCTCATTCTTCATTAAAACATTGAAAAGCCAGTACTGTGTCCTGACATCACCCTGAGGTGATGATCGTCTGAGAGGCACTCACAGCTTCACTGAGATAAGTGTTGAAGTATCAGAATAAACACTGAAAATACTTGGTGTGGATATGATGCTGTGCTGGTGAGGAACTCATTGTACTTTCTCATACATTATCTTGTCCTCACAGTAACCCTGAAAAGTAGGTGGTCTCATTCCCATTTGACAGGTAGCTCAATCTGCAGTTTACCCCAGGAGGGCCGGGCCCCTTACTGGCTCTCTCCGAGTCTCTGTTGCTTCCCAGCAGAGTGGGAAGCTCCCACGTCGCTTCCATTTGGTCCCAGTGCCAACTGGAGAGCGGCATCAAAGCTTTCCTCACCTGACACAGAATTCTGACTTCCCTTTCTATGCTGTTCTCCAGGACAAGACCCCTGAAATATGCTTTCTATGCACGCTTAAATATTTTATGTTAAGAGTGATTGAAGGCAGACTTCAAGTAATACTTCCTGTGGTTTATTGGCTCAGTTAATTTAACATTAAGAGAGAAATGAGAATGAATAAAAAGCATTGCCCATTTCCATATGAAAATGTGTGCCTGGAGGAGGCTGTTAGTTGCAGGGCAATCCGTACATTCCAGAAATTTAGGAGAATGGCTCATGACTCTGACATTAGTTTCTGCAGGTTCTAGGGTTTGTCAGAGAGCTCTTCCTTCATCCGTTGTTTTCTTTTACAGGATGTGGCGTTTTTGTTGTTGTTGTTTTGTTTGTTTTAATGACTCAGAAATTCCCTGCCTCTAAGAATGCATCATCAGTGCTGTGTGTGAGCCATGGGAGGCTGTCTCCCGGGAGATTTTTAATTATGTGGCTCTGATAGGTGCTCATTATTGGGCTTCATTTCCTCTCCAGCCTCAGCAATCCATATCAGCTTCAGCAGGAATTCTGCCAGAGACCTGTCAGGTCATAGTCCCTGGGGTGGGGGCGGGGGAGTGATTTTCATGCAAAATTCTCATCAACTCTGGGATTCCTCAGAGGTGATTCAGGGGCCATTGCTGGAGGCAAGAGGGAGGCCAACCAGCAGCACTCCAGTCTAGTTTTGCTTTTCATCTCTTATGTATATGTTATCTTTTACAGAAGGGGGTTCTACTGAGTTAAAAGTCAAAGACCACTGATCAAGAATAGGAGGGAGCTAGTAATAATGGCAGACACTTATTGGTGTTTACTATGTGCTGGGTTCTGGATCTGCATTCTCTCACATGATCTTCTAAATGTGTGAGTATTCCCATTTTATGGATGAGAAAACTGAGGCTCAGTGATGTGAAGTCACTTGTCCAGGTCACGTTACTAATAAGGGGCAGACCTAGGGCTCCTTTCTTTCCTTTGTTTCTTTCCACAAAGCTTCATTGGGCAACGGCCCAGTCCCACACATGGTGTAAAATACTGAGGAAATGGCAGTGCGTAAGAAAGATATAGCTCCACCTTGACGGGGTTTATGATCTAGCAGGATTTGAATACAGGGGTGTGCGACTGTGGCACCTGAGCTCTTAACTTTTGTATGATAGTGTTTCTAAACACCAAACCCTGGGGCATGATCTTGAGGTAGTCTCTGGGGAAGATGTGAGCAATGAAAAGAATAGATGTACACCAAATGAGTCAGACTGTACTCACTTTCTGGAGGGTGTGTGGGCAAGGAAGGTCCCATGATATGATGGATTCTGTACTCCTAGAAAAACTCCCCCCTTTTGTAGTGACTAGAAAATGCATGGACAATTCTGATTCTCTGCACAATTCCTTTCCAGTGTTAAACTATGACTTTAAATATGGTGTAATGTAAAGATCACTGGCCTGTGAGTTAAAGAGAACTTGGTTCATGTCTTGAAGCCCTTGTCATCTTGGGAAAGTACTTTTACTTCTTTAGCTCATTTCGCCATCTGGAAAATAATGTATTTAGGTGGTATCCTTGGTTCCTTCTAGTTCAGATGCTACGATTTTGAGTTTGTGAGTGTAGTAGGTATATGCCCTAGGGTTGGAGGACATTTGTCCTCTTTAAGAAGGGATGCCCCCTACAACAGTGGTTTAAAAAAATTTTGACTATTGCCAACAGTAAGAAATCCATTTTATATTGTGACTTAGGATGCAAGCATATACACATACCAGAAAAAAGTTCATAAAGGTACCATTACTTATGTGATACACTCTTAAATAAACTATTGTATTCTGTTCTATTCTGTACTACTTTATTTTTGTAGAAGTGTTGACTATGATCCAATAAACTGATTTCATATTGATTTCATTACCCACTAGCTGTGCCTGGTTTCATGAAATCAGTCTGCCAAGGGGAGTTTCTCAAGGTCAAGCCACATCTGCCTCCTGCTTGCTTTGGAAGATTAAAAAATATATATATTTATTCCTCAGACTGCTGAACAAATGCCCCATTGCCCTCTGGGATGGTTGTCCCTCCCTCTTTGACTAGGCAGGCAATCTGTCCCAATTTCCTTCTTTGCTTTTGTGATGCATTAGACCCTTTGCTATTCTTAAGTGCATTGAAAGTGTCTCCTTAGGATAAAAGCACAAACCATTGTTGTATGAAGAGGTGATCAGCCAATTCAGCCTGGAATAAAACTGCTTCACTCAGTCATCAAAGAGCTCTTTAAAATTTTCTAATGCATGGAACTTAACTGGAGAGAAAAAATAATCACCCGTATTTTGTCAGGACGCAGCAATGCAGTAAAACACTTGCAGCTTGTGAAGTGGCTTTATTTCTGTCAGGTTGGGCTCCCTTCCGGTTGGTGGAGAAATTATTATGGTAACGTAACAGATTTGTAAACTGAGGCCGAGAGCCCGAAAGACTAGGGGTTATCTCAGACAGTGACCACATCACATGATGAGGCAGAACAATGTGTTGAAAACTCACTGGCTGTTCTCTCCCTGAAGTTCTTTCTCACAGCACCTCTATTTTGTTGCTTGTGAAGCTAATAACAGTGTCAGGAGAGATGGAAGTTGTCATTTAGCCACACCTATTGGAATATGTAATTTCTGGTCTTCTCTCCTGTTTCTGTCCATCATGGGTGCCATTTTATTTTTATCCCAATTTTTGGTGATAAAAATACCAAAGAAAATGGGTGAGATTGAGAAAATAAAGAGGAAGATAGATGTTATAGAGGTAGGTCTTGGAAACATTTAATCTTCACTGAGATGCGTTTTTTTTCTCCTTTCAGTTAGAGGATAATGTTATTTTATCCTATTTCCCTTTTCTTCTCTGTCTAAGAATTTCCAAATCGTATTTTCATACGATTTGGAAATCGTATGAATTTGGAAATCGTACGTATTTGGAAATTTTCATATTTCCCTTTTCTTCTCTGTCTAAGAATTTCCAAATCGTATTTTCTTTTCTTTTTTTTAAAAGCATATTTGCATTCTATTATTTTAAGCTGACTCTCACTTTCTCTTCATTAGTCTTTCTGTGTGTCTTTTAAAATAGGGGTTTCTTTTCCTTCTTGGAGGGAGAAAAATCTTGGCGAAAACTGGAAAAATACAAAAAGTACAAATACAAGTATAATTTTATCATTCAGAGAAAATACTATTATTAATTCCTTTCCAGTATGGCTATTTTTTTCTTTCTGTGTATCGATTTGTCATAAATAATATATAATTCTATTTTCTGACTTGTTCCTCTTAGACTTAAGCACTTAGGTTGTTTCCAATGTTACTCACTTACAAATAATGCTTCAGAAGATATCTTTTTACATTAATCTTTATCTACATCCCTGATTTATTTCCTTTGAATAGATACTTGGAAGTAGAATAGTTAGACCAAGGCTTTCCACAAAGGCTAAAACAATTTAGTTTCCCACAGTATCACATGAGAATGCTTGTCTTGCCGCCTCTTCCCATTTGTTTTCTTTTTTTCTTTTTTCTTCATTTTTTATTGGAGTATAGTTGCTTTACACTGCTGTGTCAGTTTCTGCTGTACAGCAAAGTAAATCAGCCATACAGATACATATATCCCCTCCTTTTTTGGATTTCCTTCCCATTTAGCTCTGAGTAGAGTTCCCTGAGCTATACAGTAGGTTCTCATTAGTTATCTATTTTATACATATTAGTGTATACATGTCAATCCCAATCTCCCAGTTCATCCCACCACCCCTTTCCCCCTTGGTATCCATACGTTTGTTCTCTATGTCTGTGTTTCTATTTCTGCTTTGCAAATAAGATCATCTATACCATTTTTCTAGATTTCTCATATATGAGTTAATATATGATATTTGTTTTTCTCTTTCTGACTTACTTCACTCTGTATGACAGTCTCTAGGTCCATCCACGTCTCTGCAAATGACACAGTTTCGTTCCTTTTTATGGCTGAGTAATATTCCATTGTATATATGTACCACATCTCCTTTATCCTTTCCTCTGTTGATGGACATTTAGGTTGCTTCCATGTCCTGGCTATTGTAAATAGTGCTGCAGTGAACATTGGGGAGCATGTATCTTTTGGAATTATGGTTTTCTCTGGGTATATGCCCAGTAGTGGGATTGCTGAGTCATATGGTAGTTCTCTTTTTAGTTTTTTAAGGAACCTCCACACTGTTTTCCATAGTGGCTGTATCAGTTTACATTCCCACCAACAGTGTAAGAGGGTTCCCTTTTCCATTTGTTTTAAAGTGAACCTTTTGATTACTAATAATGTTGAGATTTTTTCCCATTAGTGTATTGACCTTTTGCATGTTTTCTCATGTTAAATTTTTAAACCTATTTTCAAAACATTTTAAAATTGAGGTATTATTTGCATATAGATAAATACACAGGTCCTAAGTGTACTTTTCAACAACCTATGAAAAATGCCTATGCTTGTTTAATCTTGTCACTATCAAGCTATAAATCATCCCAGAAAGTTCCTTTGTGCCTATTTTTAGTCACTGACTCCACCCAGAGGCAACTACTGTTCTGATTTCTTCCAGAACAGTTTTTCCTACCCTAGAACTTCATATCAATAGAACTACATAGTACATAACTCTTCAGTAACAAGCTTCTTTAGCTCAGGATCATTTTTTTAGGGTTCATCTCCATGGTTCAGTGTATCAATAGTTTATCCCATTTTATTGCTGAATAGTACTTAATTGCATGGGTATACCAGCATTTGTTTATTCCGTCTCCTATTGATGGACATTTGGACTGTTTTGTGTTTGTTTGTTTGTTTTTTTTTGGTTATTATGAGTAAAGCTGGAATGAACACTAGGACTCTTTTGGGGTTTAAATCTACCATCTTCCTATTGGTTTTCTGTTTGTTCCACCTGTTCTTTTCTCCTCTTGGTCATTTCCTGCCTTCTTTTTAATGAGCAGAATAGTTTTCACTCTCCCATTTTATCTCTACTATGAGCTTATTAGCGGTATCTTTTTGTTGTTTTCAAGGATTGTGCTATGGTTTGTAATACGCATCTTTAACTTATCACAGCCATACTTCAAATACTATTATTCTAGTTCATGTTTAAATTAAAATCTTCACAAGAGTATATTTCAGTTATCCCCTTCCAACATCTGTGTTCTTATTTTTATACATTTTATACCTATCCATGTTGTAAACCCTGAAATACATTATTACTGTTTTTGTTTTAAATTGTCAATTGATTAAAAAAATTTTAAATGAAGAAAAATATCTTCTGTGTTTGCCCTAATATTTACCATCCCTGGCAATCTTTATTCCCTTCCTCCCCCTCCCTTTTTTTAAGAACCAATTTTCTCTCTGGTATTATTTTCCTTCTACATGGAGAACTTCCTTTAATAAAATTCAGGTTTGCTGGTAAAGTCTCTCAGCTTTTGTTGGCCTGAAAAGTATTTTGCCTACTTTTTGAAGGATATTTTCACTGGATATAGAATTGGAGCCTTTTTTTCTTAGTACTTAAAAGATGTAATTCCTTTGTCATCTGCTTGTTTTTGCTTGTGTGCTTGCTTTAAAAAAAAAACACTGAAAATCTTTGTCTTATGACTGGATGTTTAATCTATTCAAACTTAATGTTATTTTTACAGTTGGATTTATGTCTACCATTTTACTTTTTGTGCTCTGTGTGTCTTGTGTCCTTTTTTAAAAGACTCTATTTCTTGTTAATGCTTTTTTTAAAATTAAGTGAGTATTTTTTAGTATAGCATTTTAATTAATGACTTTTTCACTAGATGTCTTGAGTTATTTTTTTTAGTAGGTGATCTAAAGTTTACCATATGCATTTTAATTTACGAGAATCTATGTCAGACTTATATTCATTTAATTCCAGTGAAATACAGAAATACCACTATGTTGCTCTATCTCCTCTTCCTCTTGTGCTATTATTGTTACACATATTACATATATATATGTTAAAAACCCAACCATGCATTGTTGTGATTCTTTGTATAATTTCATACCTTTTAAAGTAGCTGAGAGAAGAAAGTAGAGCAATGACATGGTTTATAAATTTTGTTGTTGTGTTCTTATTCGCCATTTTTGGTTCTCTTCTTTTATTCCTGTGAATATGAGTTGTCATCTAATGTGAATTCCTTTTGCCAATATAGCTTTGCTTCCGCTCACATTCTTTGTGTGGTTATTGTTAAATATATTATAGTTACGTACGTTATAGGCCCAGTAATATAATTGCGTGCACACTGTTTTATACAAATGCATTTTAAATGAGGCAAGAGAAGAAAGGAGAAGAAACATGCATTTATACTGTGTTATAATTGCGTAAGTACCTTTACTGTTTTTTCTTTTTAAATATGGACAAGAATCCCATTTGGGGTCACTTGTTTTAAACTGAAGAACTTCCTTTAATAGTTCTTATAAATGAGCTACATAGCAACAAATTTTCTCAGTTTTGTTCATCTGGGCATGTTTTTATTTTTTCTCATTGCTGAAAGATTTTTTTTCTTATCTAAGTCTTTCTTTTATTTTTCTCCAGGTCTATTGAAAAATTATTGACAGACATCACTGTATAAGTTTAAGGTGTTCAGCATGATGGTTTGATTTACGTATATTGTGAAATGAGGTTTAGTTTAGTTAAGATCCATCATCTCATACAGATAGAATAAAAAGAAAAGAAGAAAAAAATTATCCTGGTGATGAGAACTCTTAGGATGGATTCTCTTAACAGTTTTCATATGTATCATACAGCAGTGTTAACTGTAGGCATAGTGTTGCATATTACATTCCTAGTATTTATTTTATCACTGAAAGTTTGTACCTTTTGACATAGTGTTGCATATTACATTCCTAGTATTTATTTTATCACTGAAAGTTTGTACCTTTTGACCACCTTTCTCTGATTTCCCGTGGCCCCTCCTCTGGTAACCACAAATCTGATCTCTTTTTCTATGACTTTGTTTTGTTTGTTTGTTTAAGATTTCCCATATAAGTGAGATCATACCGTATTTGTCTTTCACTGTCTGATTTATTTCACTTGGCATAATGCCTTCAAGATCCATACATGTTATTGCAAATGGTAGGATTTCCTTGTTTCTTTTTATGGCTGTGGTGTGTACGTATATATATGTATGTATGTGTGTACATGTATATAAATGCATGCCACACTTCTTTATTCATGTGTCCACTGATGGACACTTAGGTTGTTTCCATGTCCTGGCTATTGTAAGAACGCTGCATGTGACATAGAGGTGAATATAGCTTTTCGGGTTAGTGTTTTTCTTTCCTTTGGATGTATTCTTAGAAGTAGAATTGCTGGATCACATGGTAGTTCTATTTTTAATTTTTTAAGGAACCACCATACAGTTTTCCATAGTGGGTGCACCAGTTTACAATCCAGCTAGCAGTGCACAAGGGTTCTCTTTTCTTCTCATCCAATCCAGCATTTGCTATCTCTTGTCTTTTTGGTGATGGCCATTCTAACAGGTGTGAGGTGATATCTCGTGGTTTTGATTTGCATTTCTCTAATGACTAGTGATGTTGAACATCTTTTCATGTACCTGTTGGCCATTCCTATATATTCCTTGGAGATATTTTTCCTAGAAACAAGAGTTTTGTTCATCAGCTTTATTCTTTCAGAACTTTAAATATGTCATCTCACTGTTTTCTGACCTCCGTTGTTTCTGATGAGATGTCCACTGTTAATCGCATTGAGATTCTCTTATGCATGAGGAGTCGTTTTTCCTTTGCTGCTGTCCTAGATTTTCAACATCTCAACTGTGATCTGTCTGGGTTTGAATTTCTTTGTGTTTATCCTCTTTCGATTTTGTTGAGGTTTTTGAATGTGTAAATTGATGTTTTTCATCTAATATAGGACGTCTTAAACGTTATTTCTTTGAATATTTTTCTGTTCCTTTCTCTCTGTCTTCTCTTTCTGGCATCCCACTTATGCATATGTTGTGCCCTCAATGGTGTCCCTCAATTCTAAGACTCTTTATTTTTCATTTTTTCCTCTTTCTTCGGACTGAATAATCTTTTGATCTATCTTCAAATTTGTTGATTCTTCTGCTAGCTCAAGTCAATTTTGGAGAACACTTAGTAAATCTTTTATTTTGGTTACTGTAGTTTTCCACTCCAGAATTTTCATTTGGTTCATTTAAAATAAGTTTTTATCGCTTTATTGATATTCGGTATTTGATGATACATCATCACCACACCTTCCTTTACCTCTTTAAGTATGGCCCCCTTTAGTTCTTTGATTACATTTCGTGTAGCTGCTTTAGAGTCTCCGTTAAGTTCAATACCTGAGGCTTCTCACAGGCAGTTTCTGTTGCCTGCTTTTTAAATATTTTTTTTTCTGTGTATGGGTCATACTTTCTTGCTGCCTTGAGTAGCTCATATTTTTTTGTGTGTGTGAAAAAGTGGGCATTTTAGACAGCATATTGTAGCAACCCTGAATACTGATCCCCACCTCCAAGAGTTATATTTTTGCTGTTTGCTTGTTTGTTATTTGTTGGTACAATTTCAGTGAATCCAATTTTCCTTGAAGTATGAAGTCTCTGATTTGCTCTTCAGAAGTATAGTCTTGAACATGCTCGTGGTCACCCTGGCAGACAGTCATTTTATCAGGCTCTCTCTTTCTCTGATCTCCTTCGTAAGCTGCCTGCCTCTATCGGTAACACACATAGCTCTCAGGCTCCACTAATTTCTCCTTGATTGCTCTGCTGTTTTGGATAATCCTATGAAACATAATGTGCTCCACCATACGATTCAATTAAATTTAGACCCCTTTTCTGGAGAATATTTTGAGGCTGATCTTTGGAGTATATTCTGACCACAGGGGGTTTCCTTTTCACCGTCTCTTCCCCTGGTTCCCTCTGGTAAACTTGTTGACCTGGGGTTTAGCCTGTTGCTCATAAGGAGGTATCAGCCTCCTCTTAATTGCTTACCATCAAAATCGCTATTTTTTTCAGAGTGCCCTAAAGCTTGAACTTTTCCACATTCTTTTCTAAATAAAATCAGTTTCTTTGGGGGAGTGCTTTGGTATTCTTTCTTATGGCCTGTTGAGGTATATTTTTAAGTTTAGTTTCAGTGAATCTAATATAGCCTTTATCCAAGGGATCTCTTAGATCTATTTCTAAATTTGGTTCTTTCTGGGGTCTCTACTTAATGCCCTGGGTATTCAGCAAGATCTCTCAACTTTTACTGGACAGAACTTGAATGTTTGCTATCCCTGTTAAGCTCCAGTAAGTGCTTCAGGTCATAGTGCCCCATTAGTTCTTCTTTGCCTGGCTACTTGGAGTATTACTCCAAGGATGCACAGCTTTATCTTCAAATATTCAAGGGCTCCCATATGCAGACTTTTAAAACTTGCTCTGCTCAGTTTTCTCTTCTTGAGTACTCTGCCCTCAAATTCCAGTCACCTCTGCGTCCTCAGACTCTAATCTTTATCCCTAATCCTCAGCAAGACGGCTGTACCCTGCTGACTTTCCTTATACCATTGTCTGGAAAGTGCATCCAGGCAGAAAATTGACGCAACCTTAGGGATTGCCTTATTTGTTTTCCTTCTATGAGGCATAATCTCCTGGGCTTCTCATTGTTTGATTCCTGAAAGTGGTTGTTTCATATATTTTATACAAGTGAAGTTGTTTAGGGTAGAAAGAATAATCATATCCTCTAAACTCATTGCAAGAAGTGGAAGTCCTGCCCTTTTTTTTTTTTTTGCAGTATGCGGGCCTCTCACTGCTGTGGCCTCTCCCGTTGTGGAGCACAGGCTCCGGACGCGCAGGCTCAGCGGCAATGGCTCATGGGCCCAGCCGCTCCGCGGCATGTGGGATCTTCCTGGGCCGGAGCACGAACCCGTGTCCCCTGCATCGGCAGGCGGACTCTCAACCACTGCGCCACCAGGGAAGCCCCCCATTTTTTTTAACTTAGTGTTTTTCTTATTTATTTGAGCAAGCATCTCAAAACTCCCAAAATTTGACTTTGTCTGTTATATTAGCTGATATTTTCCTTTTCTGTCATTTACCTTTAAATTATTTTTCACTGTCTTATGATCTTTATGTTTTAATTTTTACATAACTAAATATATTGGTGTTTTCTTTGTAATTGCTTCCAACTAGAGATCAAGCATCCACCTAGAGTTTCTTTCATGGAGTTTTTGGAGCTTCATATTTTCTTTTAAATTATTATTCTACTGAGACTAGTTATGGTATTGTGATAAGATCATTTTGTATGTCTTTTGTTCTAATTTTCTTCAAATCATTTGTAGAAAAAGGTGTCGTATAAATAAAATAAATAGGTGTCACTGGAAACTGGTTAAATATTTTTATCAATTATTTTAGAGTCCGTGCATATCTATTCTGTGTCATGGATTTAAGGTCGTTCTTGGGTAAAATGAGATTAAGACAGATCATACTGCATGCTTCTTTTTAAGAGACAAAATATGTGTAAAATCAATAAAAATGGAAATGAGGACATAAAGACTAAGACAAGCACTAAGGAGCAAAGCAGCAGCCAAAGTGGATAGTTCTAATTTAAGGTAGTGGTTACAGTGACCAGACTTGCAGTCAGAAAGATCTAGATTTGAATGCTGGCTCTAACACTTACTACCTTCTTGATCTTTATCTCCATTATTTAGAGGTTATGCTTAAATTGAAATTGGACGGTTCCTGACATCTCACCACTGTGGTCATTATCGTTGTTGTGATGGTAGTGGGGAAAATCAGAAATATAAAAAGTTGGAGATGCAGTTTCAATGACGTGATTGGGCAAGGGTGAAGGAGTGTGGTGTGGCCTTTGCTCTCTTTATAATAAAATGAGTAGGATGGTGTGAACTACGTGTTTCTAAGCTTGCTTCCATATGTAAGTATATATATATATATATGTATGCCTGTGTAGCATCACTAGGTATTTCCCCTAGATCCATCTCTTTCTACTTACTGGTACCATGAGTTGCCATATAATTCAGTCCCTGACCTTTGCACAGGGAGGCACTGAATGTTGAAGCAGTGAGTGGGGGAAACAGGTAGAAGGTGGAGTGTGGGGAGCAATTGGATAGTTGGCAGTGTTTGCATGACTTTCCCTGTCCCATTGAGTACGTGTTCTGTTTGGTTTATCTGTTCTTCATAGACACATGGTAAACCAGATCAGACAAAATCGGCTCTTTCCTCCTTTGCTCAAAGGAAGCTTGTAGTGAAAATACACTAAAATACACATAAGGATCGCTGAATTGAAATTCCCTTTTCTCCACTCTGAGGTGGATAATTGTAGGCCGGTTTCTTTTCCTGCCCGGTTTCTACTTTGCTACTAGGATGTATGATCAGTAGGGCCAGAGAAAGTCCTGCATATGCACCAAAGTTTATTCACTTATTAAGTTTTCAATCAAGTCCTTATTGAGTGATTTCTGTGTGTTAGGTGCTGGGGACGCAGCTGTGTAACAGTCACAGAGCCTCTCCTTGTCCCTGTCCTCAGGGAATTTATCTAGAGGGATAGACGGACATTAAATAAGTGAACATATGTGCAGTGACTACTACAATGGAGAGAGGCCAGGTGTCACGGATGAAAAAAGTGTAGGCCAGTGGTTGGCAAACTTCTTGCGCAGAGGGACAGGTAGTAAATATTTTAGGCTTTATGAGCCAATAAGCAAAATGGAATAATTGTTCTTACCAAACCGCCAATCAGTTGTTTTTACATTTAAAAATTTTAAAAAGTCTTAAGTCACATGGGCCTTACAGAAACAGACAGCAGGCTGTAGTCTGCTGACCCCTCATTAGGCCAAGTATATAATACGTAATGTAGTCTGCTGAGTATTATATCTCTGTCCAGAGAGTGTTAATGGTCACTATTTTCTTAAAGGATTTGTGTGAGAGAGATCTCCCTGGCTTTCTACTTCCACCTATCTCTACTTTATTTATCTCTCTCTCTATATATTTATATCCTCATAGAATTCAAAAGTATGAATGAAATACATGCAGTTGTACTTACCAATATATTTTTGTTATTTTAATTCGGCTGCCTATGTGGATCCTCTGGGAGAGGACAGAACCATTTCATTAGTTTCCATACAATGTTCTGGTGACTTTAGTGGTAAAGTTACTGTGATTGCGTAGATTCTGTGACAGTGGCTGGATTAATCACCAGTATGTTGTGGTGTATCTGCTGAGGCAGCTGGGGAGGGAGGCTGAGAACAGGTACTGTGGGAGCAGACAGAGGAAGAGAAGAGAACAGCTCAGATACCTACTGTCCCAGAGTAAGATCGGCCACCTTGTTAGTTTTGACTCTCCATTGTTTCATAGGTTAAAAAAATCTGTTTGTACTTAGTAGGATCAGAGGCATGGTATCCTCTGTGAACATACTAAGCTATTTGCAGAGGCCCCTGAAGAGCAATGTAATTCAATTAGAAAAGAAAGAACACTTAGTACTTTTAAAAACTCATTGATGATATTACAAAATACAAAAGCCAAACCTTTTTTTTTTAAACTGGCACTTAAAATGTCTGAAACACTTTAAAATGTGCTGAATTTTATTCATTCTACTGTAAATCTATCCTAAGTTTTCGATTCAAGCATTCCTATAGGTACCCCTATATATTTTTGGGGGGCAGTTACACCAAGAAGTAGAAAAAGACAAAAAATTCAAATGCATTCAATTTGACTTTATAAATTTCCTTTATTTCTCTCTTTCTCCCTCTTGCTCTCTTTCTTTTTTTCTCACTTTCCCTTTAATTATCTCAGTGTCTTACTTTTTTCTGATCTTATTTTATGTAAACTAAGGAAAGAGCTGTGGCTGGGGAAAATGCCAAAGAGCTAATCAACAAATTGTCAATAATAACCATGTGACTCAAGCCATAAATCACTTTGGATTAAGCATCAACCTTCATCTGGGTGTGAAATTTCCAATGCCATTTATTTGTTATCTGCCAATGGAGATTAAAATGTCCCGTTCCCAGGAGATTTTTCAGAAATGGATGGATCCTCACTCTCAGGGCAGGTGGGAAGCTGCCTGCCTGAAAACGGTCAAATAAAGGCAATGACATTGCTAGGTCCTTTTCTTCCCTAAAAACTAGAATCCATGTATATACGACATCCAGTTAGAGAGTGAAAATTTGGTCAAGCCATTATGTTTTGCATATCATGCCAAACACATCTTAGATTAGAAGAGCAATCGACTGATGATCTTAATGTTGTGTGTCTGTTGTGTGTGTTTGTGTGTGTGTGTGTGTGTGTGTGTGTGTGTGTGTGTGTATTACTTGCCCTCTGGATATATTGTTTAACAAAGTGAAGAAAGAGCCTTTTCATGAAACTCCTGTGATTAAAATAATAACTAATATTTACTAAGCATTTGCTATGTTCTAGAGTCTAATTCCTTTACTTACAGGTGTTATTTGATTTTCTCAATCACCCTGTGAAGTAATTAATTCAGTATTTCCATTTTCAGAAGAATTTCTAAGGCATAGAGTGGTTAAGTTTTTGGCCCGAAGTCACACCATTTGTAAGTGGAAGGGCTAGAATTTGAACCCAGTGTCCAAAGCTATGCTCTTACTACACTGTGCCAGTCCTATCGCCTTCCTTCGTAGACATTTTCATAATTTGCAGTTCTGTATTTCTTTGTGTGAGTATCTTTTTATAATGTCCATCTCCTCCCTAGACTATAATATAAGTTCCATGAGTACAAGATTGCAGCATTTTGTTCTCTGCTGCATTGCTAGAGCTTAGGATAGTGTTTTGCACACAGCAGGAAAGCACTAAATAAACATCTGTAGGAAAAATGAATGAACAATATGCTACAGGAATGGTGTTGTATAGCAGTAGTACCAAAGATAACATTTGTATCCTGCTTTGCAGATGACAAAGCATTTTTATCACAGTTGCCAAGAACTGCTCCCTTCAGCTCTGGGCAGTGGCCAACAGAACTTTGGGGTGTTTCACTGACCTAATGTTGCCAGCTGCCACCATGAATACCAGCTTTATCCCATCTGTAGCCTAACTCTCACAATTGAAACATCCACAGAGGCTTTCCAGCTGAGCCTCTTACCTCCTCCTCCCAATTTCTTCCAGCTTTCATTGAACTTTTCTTCATTTTCCAATAACAATCAGAAGCAAAAGCTTTTGTTTGTTTTTATATTTGGAGGGATGTCATCTAAAGCTCTTTTTTTTTTTTTAAGCGATTTTTAACCTGTTCTAATGATCATAATAGCCCACTTTTTGCTTACTGGCCATAAATCAGATACAGTTCTCAACATTTTATATATATTAGCTCATTTAATTCTCAGGAGAAGCCTATGAAGCAGATACTATTACTATCCCTAATTTTTAGATCAAGACACAGATACAAAGAAAACTTAAGCAATCTGTCAGGATTGAGCACCCAAGTAGCCTGGTTCCAGAGTGTGCCACCTTAACCCCACACTACTATGATAATAACTTCTATGCCTCTTGGCCAGTATTGATTGTGTTGGGTCTACCCTCCACTAAGTCCTTTACATTTTTTCTTAAAGATATTCCCCAAATAGTATCAGCAAAGTGGATACTATTAATTTCTACATTTTGCATAGGAGAAAACTGACTCATGAAGATGAATATAATATGTCCAAGTTCACATAACAAATCAGGTCATCAGTTCATATGGCGAATCAGAATCAAACCCCAAAGGCAGAGGTGATAGACTGAGAAGCCTTCCACTGCCCTTGAGCAAAGTTTGCTTCAGTTCTGTTTGAATATTACCGTTTATCCCAAGTCTGTTTTAGTGTTAGACCCACGCAAAATCAGCAACTGACATTTATGTAATAATAGTTCTTGCACATTATTCAATAAGTTAAAAAATCTTTAACATTCTTTAGAGATGACCTATTCTAACATCAGAAATGTAATTGTGATGTCAAATCTGCACCTTCTTATAAACTTCCTCAGGTTATACCATAAACTTGCCCTGGAATATTAACCAGAACTTTTTATATGTATGTGAGTAATAATACCACTCCCCATCTGTGTAGCACTTACAGAAACACATTTATTTAGTATTTACTCTCAGCCGGGCACTGTGCCAAGCCCTTTTCCATTATTATCTTTTGAATCTCACAGTGACTGTATAGGGTGACTTTATCCGTTTGTATACCTGATCCACTTGAGATTTGCAGAGGCTAGTGACTAGCCCAAGCAAGAGTCAGTAAACGGGGAAACTAGGTTTCATTCCCAGGACTGTTCATTCAGAATTTAGAGTCTTTCCAACTTGTTTTTTCAATCTTGCTTGGTTCTATCAAAATTTATACATAAAAAAAGAACCAAATAGTTAGTTTAAGTGATTTGCTTGAGATCACAAAGTTAATAATAGGCAGAGGCCTCGCTAGCATTAGGTCTTTTTTCTTCTAATCTGTTGCTTTTGGCACTGCACTTAACACATCTCATACATGTACGCATCGTATACACACATATTAAACAGATATGAAAATAAAATACTTCGCAGTTAAACTTAGTTTTTAGTTTTATTGTCTGTTTTCTTTCCTTTACTCAGGTGACCCTTTAAATGTCTAATTGCTGAAGTTATTACATTCAAGGATTATACAGCAAGAACAAGTCAAATTCCAAAACTCACAAGAAATAAAAGATATTCCCTTTGAAGATCTTACGATATTCTGAGAGAGTAAGGCTTAAATAAAGAGGTAACTGGGTTGAAATTTCAGACCAGTTTTGCCTGCAAAATCTTGGTGAGTTTTATACTCAGTTAAACAATATGCAATCATTAGAACAGATATATTGTGAGAAGGGACTCCTGCGAAAGTTGTTTCAATGCAAAGAGTTATTAATGCAAGCTGGGACTACGTAGGTTGTTAGGATCTTCTCAGTGAAATGGCAGTTTTCAAGGTACTTGGATTGGAGCGCTGAGTGTAATTTTTCCTAGAAATGGAACTGAAATGGAAGAGACCAGGGAGGTTGAGTCAGTCTACATAATTTATATCATAATAAAGTAAAGGATATTCTCTGGATCATTTTTGTTTTTCTCCTATGATCAAAGATAACATTAAAAAATCCATATAACCCCATCCATCACATTTGCTGTGTCCTTGTATTAATCAGGATAGAAAAACTATGACATTCTAATAGTAAACCATACAGTCTCAGTAGCTTATACTATAAAGTTTATTTCTTACATAAAGTCTGATGTGCACTGAATCACCCTCCTCCATCTTATACTTATGCCATGTGTTTGACATGGCTTCCAAGATCACTGTGACAGCAGAAAGGATGGGTAGACACAAGACCCACTGACTCTTATATGGCACATGTGCCTTCTACTCAGAGCCCATTGGCTAGAACTAGTCACATGACCCTGGCCAACTGCAGTGGAGGATGAGAAATGTAGAAGAGCAAATGGTTATTTAGTGAATGATGTCTCCGACCCATTAACTATGATTTCTTTCCTTCCTCTTCTGCCAGCCTGCTTTTTCCTCTCCCACTTTTCTTTCTTCCAGTGCTTTTCTTCCTTCATCTTTCCTTGTTTCCCCTTCATTCAGCCACTATTTAACAAATTCCATATCTCTTGTGCAGGGTGCTTGCATGCCCTTAAGAGTGAGTGCCTCCTAAGTTATGTGCCTTATATGCTTCTCTTGTCTCACCCTCGTCCTGGCCCAGCTACTCTGTGCCACATGGTTTCTAAGTTGAGGAATATACCAGAGTCAAACATGATTCCCCACACTCCAGTTTCTTACAGTCTTTTGAGTGAGATGTGACATGTAGGCAATGCAGTAGTAAAAGAGAATGCATGTGTCATACAGTTTCTACAGGTAACGTGTGTGGGAGCTGATTCAATATTGTTCTGCACTGCTAAATGCTAATCAGAGCACTTTGCTGGACCACATATTAAGGGAGTAAGAGAAATACAGTCCTCCTGCTTTATGAAGAGCAATTGCAATGGAAAGACATCAGAGAAAAAAAATTTGTGTGGTCACCCATTATGCATACTTTAAATAGGTATAATCATTGTGTCAGAGGTTCGCAGACTTTGCAGACTTTAAGCTCTGAGCGTAGCTTAAAATGTGTGAGATTATCTGGCCTAGGGGAAGGCCCAAGGTCCAGATCTATCAAAGCTCCTGAAACGGTTATTTACTCCAGAGCTTCTGGAGTAGGTACAGATACTGACTGCTCTTCTGTTTTCATGAACTTTACCCCAGATTAACAGCAGCAAAGGTACTCTGACTCCTCAAAAAATATCTAACATCATTCATCCCTTGAAACTCCTGGCATGGATAGTATTGCAAGTAGGAAAGAAGCATTTCCTTTCTTTTTTTATGTCTGAAGAGAGCTGTCCCTGCCACAGGACTTGGAATAGCCCATAAAACTTGAGCAACAGGTTAGTAAAGCATAGAAATAAATAATAAAACTAAACTGGCAAAGTTTGATGAGATCTTGATTAACTGGGACAGAGATTGCTCTTAGGGGTCCAGGGATGGGCTTTAGGAAGACTGAGGACCGCCCTGAAACATTTGTGTGTATTTAGTTATATACATTTTTGAAGAAGGGTCTATCTATAGAAGATTAAGAGCCACTCGCCTCATTTCAGAGAGGTGGAATCCCCAGTCCAAGAGATTTAAAGTCATGCCAGATATCAAGCAAGTAATCAGGAATACATCCACTTCTAGAGCCCTGTTGGTCTTATCCCCACCATTATGGGTTGAATTGTGTGTCTCCCCCCCACCCCCAATATTATTAAAGTCCTGCACCCTCTGTACCTGTGAATGTTACCTTATTTGGGAATAGAGTCTTTGCAAATGGAATCGAGTTAAGATGAGGTCATTGGGGTGGCCCTAATCCAATATGACTGGTTTCCTTATAAGAAGAGGAAAACTCCATGTGAAGCCAGGGATACACAGCAAGAAAAGCTGCAGGCACAGATTGAATTAGTGCACCTAGGAGCCGTGGAGTGAGAGAATCCATTTCTGTTGTTTTGAGCCACCAAGTTTGTGGTAATTTGTCATGGCAGCCCTAGGAAACGAATACGCTCACTCATCACTAACTTTCCATATCCATACAGTGTTTGTTTGTTTTTTTATCATGTTGGTGCCAGTGCTGACAGTTATGTTCTGCTGTGCTTTGAAATGAATGTTTACTGGACCTAGTTTATGTACTCCCCCGGGTACTCGGAGCCCATCTGCCCCCTGGGCCTTGCCTGCTTGCCCTGCTTCCTGACTGGAATAGCTGAGCAATGGCTCCTGTCATTCTCACAATTCTAGTATTCCAGCCACCAACCAGAGTTTACTGATTCTCTGACCTGTCCTGGGGTCTAGTGCCAGGCTTTGGGACCACCTCCATCGTGCTGGCTCTGGGAGGGTCTGCAGCAGCTCCTATGTCTAAATCCAACCTGACCAGACCCCAGAAGCTCTAGCTTCCCCAGCACCTCCACAGGGGTCAAATAATACCATCTAAAATTACAGGACAGTTGATGCTCTGTGGAGCAAACTGATGGAGAAAAGGCATGAGTCATAAGGAGACAACATGTGAATTGTTTTCTCTCCTTCTTGCAGACTGTTCTGAGATGCAGAGGTTTTATAATGGTTCTTCTGAGATATCCCATGTCACCAAGAAACCATTATCATCATTCACAATGTTATTTTGCTTTACCTACTGTAAAGGAAAGGCTGCTGTGTTTCCCAGTCTGGAAGCTCTTCAAATCCTGTCCTTTTAGGTTTTTATGGAGGCTTCATTTTGTAGGCATCGTTGATTGAAATCTTAGCCATTCATGATTGAACTCAATCTTCAGCCCCTATTCCCTCCCTGGAGGTGGGGGATGGGGGCATGGCTGAAAGTTCCAACCAGCTAATCATGTGGTTGGTTCCCCTGAAAGGGATGTATTATGCATAACGAAAGATACCCATTTCAACTTTATATTGTGGAACGGAGAACAAAACTAAATATTGTTTTTAAAAGATGTCCCTACAGCTCTTACGTAGGAAATTACAAGAGTTTTAGGAGCTATGTGCCAGGAACTGTGGATGAAGATTATTATTATATCACAATATCATACCTACTGTTATGGGTTGAATTGTGTTCCCACAAAATTCATATGATGAAGCCCTAGCCCCCAGTATCTCAGAATGTCACCTCACTTAGAAATAGGGCTGCAGATATAATTAAGATAAGGTCATAGTGGAGTAGGGAGAGCCCCTAATCCAATATGACTGGTGTCCTTATAAAAAGGGGAAATTTGAACACACACACACACCATGCGAAGAAGAAGAACGAACACACACACACACACACACACCCATATGAAGATGAAGGCAGAGTTCAAGGTGATATTTCTGCAAGCCAAGGAATGGCAAAGATGGCCTGCAAAGCACCAGAAGCTAGGGGAGAGGAGCATGGAACAGATTCTCCTTCACAGCCCTCGGGAAGAACGAATGCTACCAACACCTTGGTCTTGGACTTCTAGCCTCCAGAACCGTGAGACAATGAAGTTCTGCTGTTGAAGCCGCCCAGTTTGTGGTACTTTGTTATGGCAGCGCTAGCAAACAGGCATAACTACTTCTCATTGTCTCTTTCCTTCTTGCTTTCACTGGATTGCACCAACTTCCCTCCCCCATCCGCCGCCACCGCCACAATAAACATTCAAACTTGTCTCAGGCTCTGGTTTTCCATAAACTTAAAGCTAATATACCTTTTAATCCTATTTTGGCTTTAATATGTGTGTGATTATCCCTGGATTGGGTACTGACTTAGCGAGAAGAGATATGATATATCATTTTCTTAGAAAAGCTCACAGTTTTTAGCTATGCCCAATTTGTAAAGCACTAGGAATCAACTAAGGCAGAATGTTTCATGTTATACATCTACATAGTGACAGAGTTCAGAAAAGGGAGAGTCACATCATAAGCTTCTAGAACTGCAAAATGAACTATTAACTATGGCGGACCCTATTTTATCTGTGTGGTTTCCTAGCATTGCCAAAAGCATAAACTTGTATTTAGTGTATTCTGTACGTATTTTTGAATTCTCACAAAGGGACTTGTGGCAGGCAAAGGGGAGTCTTATTCCAAAAGGGATACTCAGGCATTTGTAGACAAGGCCCCGTGTTGGTAATTCAGACAAAGTAATTAGAGATTATGACTGTGGGAGTCTGGAGTATATGTGATGAATGGTATTAATTGGGAGTGAATTGATGCTGGTGGGTAAGGAAAGATAATTTCTCCAGCCAATTTCTCCAGCTAAGTCCACATGAAACTATTCCCCAGACCAATCCATTATTCCCATCAAAAGGCATTTATTAAATGTTTATTTGCATATCATACTATGATAAAGGGAGGAACCAACCAGCTCTTGGAACACACTCCCTTGTGTTAATAGATAAACTGAGGCACATTAAAATGTCTAAGAGTTTACCTTAGCAAACATCAATTCAAATCCAGCAGCACTCTACCAGCAGGAGCTAAAGGAAGGGCTTTTGTAGAGCAGACAAGGAGACAAAGCACGGAAGTTATGTGATTGGCTATAGCTTAAGAGCTTGCCTTTTTTGGGAAAGACTGGTTGGCTGTTTGTGATTGGTTCTTCTTAAGTTTAGATTTCTGAACCTCGAGGCATTTACAGGAATTGACACTAGCTTAGGTTTCCATTTGCTCACCTAGGCTCCTGATGTATTAGAGTCAGCTTAGCCTAACGGCTTCCTTGTTTACTTTAGTACTTGACATACGTAACCTATTTAAGTTTGGAGAAAAGAGCAAGCAAACTTCATATGGAGTTTAGAGCTTCAAATAAAGAAAGTTGTGTACTTAGTAATACCTTTTTTTTTGAGAGGAAACCAATTGAGTTCTCATTTTTCTTGTTCAGAGTTTCCAAATATCTCCATAGTTAGAGATTCATGTGAGCTTGTTTATGTATATAACTGATCAAAATATGGAACTGACTCAAGATCTCTGATTTTTGCTTCCAAACTAAACTCTCACTACCCAAGGAAGACGTGTACAGCAGTACCATGGACTGTAACATCTGTGATGCCAGGGCCAAGTCTGAACTGTCTCCAGTGGGTCCTGAGTACCTGCAAAAAGCTTGGGTGAGAGAAAGTATGTAAAATCATCTGTTAAATGACAAAGCCCTCAGTTCTGGTTGGATTCAATACAGATAATTTCTCAGGACAGTTCCATAAGGGAAGACATTAAATCTCTGTCAATCACCTATCATGTCCCAGACTTTATACTAATCACTTTACATAATCCCTAGCAAGACCCTTCTCTTTATTTTAAAATGGTTATAATAGTATCTGTTTGGTTTTTATGGCAATAGAAGGAATCAAGTAATAGTATGTGAAGAACTTGGCACTGTGTCTGACATAGAGCACATTTTTAGTTACCTTTCTCTTCTTTATGAGGCTGTTGTTAGCTTTTTCTTCTTTCCTTTATTATATTCAATATCCACCCAACATGCCTCACATTGATTTTTTATGTCTGTATTTAGGTGATGAAAAAGCTTATCAGAGATGCTGGCTATGTTTAACATCATTTTTAAGGAAATTCCTCAGTGACGCCCATCTTCCTCTTCACTGGTCTCCTTCCTTTAATATTATTGAATGATAGTTTCGCCACAACAGCAGCCTAGACCTCTAATATCTATCACTGGTACTATTGAATTGTTTCTAAGCCTAACAGCTTCTAATTTTGTCTCTTGCAATTCATACTCCTCTGTCCTCTAAGAGAGATCTAGCCAAAATACAAATTTTTTTAACATCTTTATTGTAGTATAATTGCTTTACAATGGTGTGTTATTTTCTGCTTTATAACAGATTGAATCAGCTATACATGTACATATATCCCCATATCTCCTCCCTCTTGCATCTCCCTCCTGCCCTCCCTATCCCATCCCTCTAGCTGGTCACAAAACACTGAGCTGATCTCCCTGTGCTCTGCGGCTGCTTCCCACTAGCTATCTGTTTTACATTTGGTAGTGTATATATGTCCATGCCACTCTCTCACTTTGTCCCAGCTTACCCTTTCCCATCCCCATCCCCGTGTCCTCAAGTCCATTCTCTAGGTCTGCGTCTTTACTCCTGTCCTGCCCCTAGGTTCTTCATAACCATTTTTTTTTTTTTTAGATTCCATATATATGTGTTAGCATATGGTATTTGTTTTTCTCTTTCTGACTTACTTCATTCTGTATGACAGACTCTACGTCCATCCACCTCACTACAAATAACTCAATTTCATTTCTTTTTATGGCTGAGTAATATTCCATTGTATACATGTGCCACATCTTCTTTATCCATTCATCTGTCAATGGACACTTAGGTTGCTTTCATGTCCTGGCTATTGTAAATAGAGCTGCAGTGAACATTGTGGTACATGACTCTCTTTGAATTATGGTTTACTCAGGGTATATGCCCAGTAGTGGGATTGCTGGGTCATATGGGAGTTCTATTTTTAGTTTTTTAAGGAACCACCATACTGTTCTCCATAGTGGCTATATCAATTTACATTCCCACCAACAGTGCAAGAGGGTTCCCTTTTCTGTACACCCTCTCCAGCATTTATTGTTTGTAGATTTTTTGATGATGGCCATTCTGACTGGTGTGAGGTGCTACCTCATTGCAGTTTTGATTTGCATTTCTCTAATGAGTAGTGATGCTGAGCATCCTTTCATGTGTTTGTTGGCAGTCTGTATATCTTCTTTGGAGAAATGTCTATTTAGATCTTCTGCCCATTTTTGGATTGGGTTGTTTGTTTTTTTGATATTGAGCTGCATGAGCTGCTTGTAAATTTTGGAGATTAATCCTTTGTCAGTTGCTTCATTTGCAAATATTTTCTCCCATTCTGAGGGTTGTCTTTTCATCTTGTTTATGGTTTCCTTTGCTGTGCAAAGCTTTTAAGCTTCATTAGGTCCCATTTGCTTATTTTTGTTTTTATTTCCATTTCTCTAGGAGGTGGGTCAAAAAGGATCTTGCTGTGATTTATGTCACAGAGTATTCTGCCTATGTTTTCCTCTAAGAGTTTGATAGTGTCTGGCCTTACATTTAGGTTTTTAATCCATTTTGAGTTTATTTTTGTGTATGGTGTTAGGGAGTGTTCTAATGTCATTCTTTTACATGTAGCTGTCCAGTTTTCCCAGCACCACTTATTGAAGAGGCTGTCTTTTCCCCATTGTATATTCTTGCCTCCTTTATCAAAAATAAGGTGACCATATGTGTGTGGGTTTATCTCTGGGCTTTCTATCCTGTTCCATTGATCTACGTTTCTGTTTTTGTGCCAGTACCATACCATCTTGATGACTGTAGCTTTGTAGTATAGTCTGAAGTCAGGGAGCCTGATTCCTCCAGCTCCATTTTTCTTTCTCAAGATTGCTCTGGCTATTTGGGGTCTTTTGTGTTTCCATCGAAATACAAATTTGATCATTTATTCCCTTGTTTAATCTTTTCAGTAGCCTGGAATAGCCTACAGACAAAGCCCAGACCCCGCAGCCTGACATACAGGCTCCTACCTTCCTCTTGAAACTTGCATAGTTCAGCTGCTCCTATGGAGGTTGCATTCCCATGCACACGAATGATCTTCTTGTTCTACAACTTTGCACTTTTGCTTAGCCGGCCCTTCTGCTGTGTTTCCTCCCTCTCTTTTCTTACCTTTCTTTACCTCACCAACTCATCTCATTCTTTCAGAGACTGCTAATGCAGCTGTTCTTCTTGGCAACTTAAGGAAAGATTAGGTACCCTTCCTTAATGGTTCCTTATCATCATGTGTTCTGATTATGAGGACTTAAGATATTACATTGAAATCATTCATTAGCACCTGTTGCTCCCACAGTAGTCTAACCCAGAAGTCAGCAAACTCTTTTGGTAAAGAGACAAGTAATAGATATTTTAGCTTTCTGGGGCACATGGTCTCTGTCACAACTAGTCAACTCTGCCGTTGTAGCACAAAAGCAGTCAAAGATAATAGGTAAATTAAGGAGCTTGAATGTGTTCCCATACAACTTTATTTACAAAAATAGATTGCAGGCCAGATTTGGCCTGTGGCTTGTAGTTGGTAAGTTCTTGATAATGGAAATCACAATCATGTCTTATCTTTCTTGGTATCTTCAGCACCTGTTTTGGTGCCTGGGATCGAAGGGTTGCTCAATACATGTTAATTGAACTAGGAGTGTGTTAGCCCCTCCAAACCATCACATGCCAAGTGCTTATTCTTGTTTTTATTTGAAGTACAGTCGGGTTGCTGTTAAACAGTTTCAATTCTGTATCCAGCTGGCATGCCTCATTTGAGGACCAAAAGTGAGTCAGTACTTCCTAAATTAACAGTTTACACTCTAAAAAGGAGATCCGTGTATCCTGCCTGAGCATCTAAGGCTTCTTGCTAATTTTCTCAGGTATTCCATTACCCTTGGGTCTTTCAGCTCTCCTTGAAACCAGCCACAGTGCCATCTGCAACCTGTTTATTGAAAGCTGTGTGACTAAGTACAGTAATAGAATTTTTCAATCAATACCCAATTGTAGCAGAAGCCAGTGGAGAGATTTCAGGGCAGCTGTAACATGCTGAGGTAACTTGGTGTCTCTAAGAAATCAGGCAGCAGAGAGCAGTATTAACTGAGTTCCATCAATCACACATGTGGGCACTGGGCCTGAAATTTGGTATAGGAGCTAGAGGATTGCATGATGTGTATTTGGTTGTGTAAACCCAGGCAACAAATTCATCTGAACTCTGCTTATGACATTCAGCTGGTTTGGGCCCTTTGTAACAATTTTCTTTTCTTTTCTCCAGTTCAAAAATTCATCAGTCTCCTCTGTGCACATAACACAAAAGGAAGAGCAGTGGCACCTAATGGTAACCCTGGGAGAGTTGGTACCAAGAGGGAATATAGCCTAATAGAAAGAAACTTGGAAGTCAAAAGACCCAGAATTCAAATTCCAGCTGTTCCTCCTACTGCGTATTTTGGGTCTGAGTCAGGTTACATCCAGAGCGTTAAGTTTTCCTGCCTTTACAATGGGGATAATGCCTGCCTGCCTGCCTGCCTACCTGCCTGCCTCATCACAGTGTCTCAGTGAATTTCAAAGCAATTTTGGGCTTTGAAAATGCTATGCAATGATAGTTGTTGTATTATGAGCACCTCAGTTATTCCGCTTCTCCAGGGAATGATGTGTCAACCCTAAGTGAATTTCCCTTATAATTTAATCTGTTAAGTGCCAGGAGTTTAATTTTAACAAAGTTTATGTAAGTCTTTCTCAAAGAATGCATAGCAAACTAACTGCTTTATTAAACCAAATAGTAGATGCAGATTTAACCCACGTGCTGTTCAGAGTTAACACTGGGAATTCTGCTTCTGTTTGCAGTATCATAGCTGTAGGTGCTGCTGGCTGTGGAACTGACATGTGATTGGGCTCTGGCTTAGAAGGAGTATGGCTTTTGCCTTCTGGAAAAATCCCAACGACTTTGTTAAACTGAGCTATTTGCCTCTTTTCCACAAAGGGAAAATGCATAGTTGGAGAATTATCGAAATACTGTTGTAGTATCCAACAACATCCAACACCCAACACCACGGAGTTTGATCTCTTCTTAGAAAGAAGTGAAATGAGATCCCAAGGGTTTAATGACCTGCTCGTGATGATATAGAAAATGAGTGTCAAAGCTCACACCCAGGGCTTCCCTGGTGGCGCAGTTGTTGAGAGTCTGCCTGACGATGCAGGGGATATGGGTTCGTGCCCCGGTCCGGGAAGATCCCACATGCTGCGGAGCGGCTGGGCCCATGAGCCATGGCTGCTGAGCCTGCACGTCTAGAGCCTGTGCTCCGCAACGGGAGAGGCCACAACAGTGAGAGGCCCACGTACCCCACCTCCAAAAAAAAAAAAAAAAAAAAAAGCTCACACCCAATCCCTGATCATCTGACAACATTAACAGTAGTGGACATTTGCATAGAGCTTTACAGTTTCCAAAACATTGGCATATCTGTATCTTATTTGGAAGTTGACAGAGTGGGGGTCACTCCCTCCATTTCCAACATGTTAAGTGACTTTTCTAAGGCCACCCAGTTGCTGTCTGGTTGGGGAGAGATGCTGGGGACATGCACCTATCTTCTGATCACAGGTTCCAGTTTCATTCCAAGCCATCATATTTCACACCCCTGCACTGTGCCTTGTCTATTAGAGCATGCCGTGTAAGTGCTGCATGGCATCTGGGGCAGTGTGGCTTTGCTGACTGCTCTAAATTTTCTTCCTGAAAAAAGATGTCTTCTCTCAATAAGTTCTTCCTGTTTCAGAGCAGTTTCTCCAGTGTGGCCGTTGGTATGCTCTGAATTGTTCATAAAGCATTTAAAACCTTACTGTGAGGTCTGTACCACTGGTCCTAGCAGTCACAGGCACCTTCACATCATATCAGCTCTTACCCACTTGGACTCACAGTCTGCTTCTGTCTCCAGCCTCATCTCCTGCCCCTTTTTTCTTAGCATTTTCGGTTCCACCCATGCTGAATTAATTGAAGTTCCCAGCATAAGGAAGCCTCTTTTTTTTGCTGTTTTAGTAAAAAATATTTCAGCTGGAAGCGATGTAACCCCAACTCAAACTGGCTTAAACATACCAGGGAATTTATGGGCTCCTGGAACTAACAATCCAGGGATAGATCAGGCACTGCTGGACTCAGTATTTCCAAATTAGTATAAGGAAGACGTCTGTCTCTCTTTTCCCTTTCCTTCAGTCTGAATTTTTCTGTGTTAGATTTCTTTCTTAGGCCAGTTCTCTCAAGTGGAAGGAAAGATGACCACTGGCAGTTCCAGGTTTATATTACCTAAGCAATTCCATTGGAACGAGAGTACTTCCTACCACCTCCAACACTATGATAGCATCAAGAAAATGGTCTTTTTGAATTGGCTTAATTATATATTTCCATACTTAGAATTGGGACATGCAATGAGTTCAACCCAATCCACACAAACTGAGAGTAGGGATAAGAGAGATTCCTGAAATAAAACAACACATCGTGTTACTGTTAATGGGGAGTGAATGCTGAACAGGCAAAAACAGCAAACTTTCACTACGTGCACTAAAAGGCCTGTCCCTCAGTTCACCCTGTTAAAATATCTGGTGCCATGTTACTTACCTAGAAAACTCCTGTTTATCTTTCTAAACCCTACTCATAAGCCCTTTACCATGTGGATGATTTGGGGGTAAGTTACTTAACCTCTATATGTTTTAGTTTCTTTGTCTACAACATTTAGAAATAATCAAGCATCAGACTAAGGCCCTCAGTTGGTCAATGTGTCCTCAGTATGGCTCTGTCTCAGTATTACTGATTATAGTAATGTCCTATGAAACCGAAAATGAATGTGAAGTGATTTGGCCTTTTATTTAATGTCTCACAATCTGCTAGACTATAAGCATTACTGTTTACTCTGCAGCTCTTGAAATAAGACTTAGTTCTTTCATCAGTTGCCTTGACACAGTCTAGAATTTATAAATCTGATAGACAGTAAGGCATCTCTGCCGTCATGCCCAGGAGGTTGCTACTGTCATCTCAGGAGACTCCTAGTCTGAGAAACTGGAACCCCCTCTATCCCCTCTCTCCATATGCTCTTTTCATCTTCATGTTAAGAAGTGTCCTAAGTCCTCAACTCCTTGCTTTTAGTCTTTGACATGGCTTCTGCTGCTGTAGCCAATCTCTACTTCTCTTCCTTCCATGTCTTTCCTATCTACTGCTTCTCAGGTTCTCCGATTTTATATCTAATGATCATCAATTCCTTTTTTATTCCTAATTTGAGATACAATCAAAACACCCTTTTGGATGATAATCTCATTCACTTCATTTGGTTACCTAGATGTTTTCTCTTCTGCTTACTGCTTTGACAGTGTTCTCCATTCCAGTAATTTCTTGGGTATAATTTTGGATATGGTATCATTCTGGATGCTGCAAGTTCCTGATTCCTCTTTTGAAAAATAGCAAATGGTAAATACCAGCACCATGAATGGTTAGTGAAAGAAGAGGAAATGATTTAACTGTTGAGGTAGATTTTATTTAAAAGTTCGAAAGCTGCTAGTATTGTTCTTATGATTCAGAATTTTTCTTCTCCATTGCCCAATGCATAGGTATAAAATTTCATTTATACTGTATATTCTGTTCTGTTGAAGAAGAAAATAGAAGCCAAAGCACTTGTAACAGGCCAATAGAAGCCACCTGAGTATCTTCTCCAATGATAACAGGAAGTTTAAAGTGCCTAGTGACATTCAGCTAAATCTTTTGCTGGTTTTAGAAGTCTACTCTGTGATTTGTAATTAATTTATTCAGTAAGGAGCGATTGCTTATGTATTATGTGCCAAGAACTGGGTGCGGAACTGGAGACAGAGGGATGAAAGACATGATGTGCATACTTGAAAAGCTCAAATCTCTTAGGCCAGACAGACTGGTAAGAAGACAGTTAGGAGAGTATGATAAGTGATGAAATGTCTCTGGAGGAATACAGGAGGGGCCTTATAGTGCATTAAATAGTGACCCCCTCCCCAAATATATGTCCATGCCCTAACCCCCAATACCTGTAAATGTGACCTTATTTGGAAATAGGGTCTTTGAAGATCTAGTTAAGGATCTTGAGGTGATACCATCCTGGATTTAGCGGGGGCCCAAAATCTAATGACTTGTGTCATTCTAAGAGAAATGAGAGGGAGATTTGAGACAGAGCCCCCCTGGGGAAGGCCATAGAAAGATGAAAGTAGAGATTAGATTTAGGAAGCTACAAGCCAGGGAATGCCAAGAACTGTTGGCAGCCAGAGAAGCTGGGAGAAAGGCACGGGGCACGTTCCCCCCACAGCCTCCAGAAGGCATGAACCCCATTGAAACCTTGATTTCAGACAGAGAGAGAGTAATATTTTTTGTCTGTGTTAACTCACCAGTCAGTGGTAACTTCTTACAGCAGCTTTAGGAAACTAATACAGGCCTTTAACCTAGACTGCAGGCCTGGGGTGAAAGAGGGTCATCCAACATAAAATGCTTCCCAGTTCAGGAGACGTTTCAGCTGTAGATTGGAGGCCAAGGAGG
This sequence comes from Globicephala melas, assembly GCF_963455315.2. Classification (NCBI taxonomy): domain Eukaryota; kingdom Metazoa; phylum Chordata; class Mammalia; order Artiodactyla; family Delphinidae; genus Globicephala; species Globicephala melas. Next base: position 34,864,417 of record NC_083321.1, on the reverse strand, counting down.
AGTTAACCAATTTACCGATGGGGAAGAGAATTCCAGGCAGAAAAAATACATGTAAGCGTAGTCCATTTTATTGCCAGAGAAAAAGCCTCCCTAATTCATAACTCTGTAGAAGAAGGGCAAGAGACATGTTACTTACCCAGTTTGTTTCCTTTGGACAAAGTTCTTGCTTTACGCTGCGGAGTCTACCTGGTCCATAGATTATTGGGGGAGCTGTTGACTCCTCTCACGCCTCCACTTCTATCATACCGGTTTAGGGGACCGTCGGTTTCTCATCTGAATTATTGTAATAGCTTTATAAGTGGTCTGTTTGCTTTTATTGTCGCCTTTTCCACCCCATGGTCTATTTTTCCTCAACACAACAGCCAGAAAGATCCTGTTAAAACCTAAGTGACATTATGTCACTCTGTAGCACAAAACATTCCAACGGCTATTTCATTCAGAGCAAAAAACCAAAGTCCTTAAGTGTCCTAAAGACGCTAAGAGAAGAGAGGTTCCATGACCTTTCTGCTGCCATCTCCTGTGACTCAGCCCCTGCCTCACCTGGCCTGCTTGCCGTGCCAGAAGGTGCTGGGTAAGGGCCTGTGCCAGCACCTTGGCACTGAGCTGTTCCCTTTGCCCAGAACACTCATCACCCTCCTTGTCTGCCTGGTCTGCTCTCTCTCATCCTTTATGTTCAAATATCAATTTATTAGGCCTTTATGACTACCCTACGTAGGTATTAACCCCTCTCCTAACACTTACCTCCCTTACTCTGCTTTAGTTTTCCCCATAACACTTACTATTATCTGAATTTTTGTACTTTTGCTTGTTTGCTTGTTTTTCCCCCACTAAAAGGTAAGCATCATAAAATCAGAGACATTGTCCGCTCTGATCATTGTTCTATGTTAACTGCCTAGCAGAGTACTTGGTGTGTAGTAAGAATTCAGCTGCTGGTTTTTGAATGCCTGGATCAACGATTCTTAGATTTTTTTTTTACTGTGAACTTTATAAAAGAAATGAAAATGTTTGATAGGAATTTTGAAACCCATGCTTTATTTAAAAAAAAACAAGTTTCAAGTGTAATATTATAGAAAAGAGATGACTGAGGCCTGCAGTGGGTTCTGATATTCATTCAGTGTTCCTTCTCACTGAATAAACAAATGAGCAAACAAAAAATTGGGGTTGCCAAGTACTTTTTTTTTTTTTTTTTTTAGCCTGAACTCCCTTTTTACTTCTTACAATTATCCAAGGAAAGAATATAGTCCTTGAGGCCCAAATGTTATCAAATGGCTTCTGAGGGAGGCTCTCCTTCTCTCCTGTGTACTTTGCAAATGCTGGCTGGGCTGTGAGATGCCCCATCTTGTCTTTCTGTCCCTCTAACCTGGTACTCTGTACCTGTCATTTCCTTGCTGGGATCATAGTACACTGATCAGAATGAACAGTCTCTGCACACTGTGGGTATAGAGGAGATATTTAAAAATTCTCTGCATGAGCAGATTTCCTTCCAGCTGAGAGTCTGAGCTGGGAGCAGCTCCTCAGCTGGGCAGAAAGTTGGACGCCATGAAAACTCCTTTATAACACCTTCAGGAAATAGTAGCCACAGCATCTTGCCTACCCTCTTCATAGGCAGCATCATGTGGGCTAACCAGATGGATACAAAAGCAAGCTCAGCCTGTGTGGGGAACTGTGCCTGGGGCGGTAAGGCAGCCAGTGAAAGTGGCAAGGGACAAATCTGGAGAGGAAGGCAATGTATCAGGCTCTGTGCCACTTGCTTTCATGTTTATATTGTCATTTAACTTTGAAACAAATTTGATGAAGAGGTATTTATGTCTTCATTTCACAAGTGAGCCCACAGAGGCTCAGAGAAGGTGAGTAATTTAGCGGAAGGTCACACAGCTAGTGATTTAATCCAGGTTTCTCTGATTCCAGGGGCTGTGTTCTTTTTACCTGTACCACGCTGGCTATAAATTAGAAATACATTTAGAGGGATGTGAGCTTAAATATTTCAAAAGGAACACTGGCTGAAGAATGAGGGCAGCTCATGTTGTAGATGAGATATAGCTAAACATCTAGACCATACAGATAACCAGGCGGTGGTGAAGGCTAGAGGCCCGGTGGGTGTGTATGAACATGAAAGCAGCCATTAATCAGGCCAGCTCGCTTAAGAGGACCCTGGGTTTTGACTTTGAAGGCAGCCAAGGAAAGGTCAAATATATGTTTTGAGTCCACCAGCAAGCAGCACTCTTTGGAATTCCTTTGCATTCTACAACATGATAATTAATAATTCTAACTCTGGATTCATTGGTCGGGACCTTCCAGCATGGAACTGAAAAGCAGTACATTTTCAACAAAATACAAATGTAGCCTGATAGCCCTGTGAATTAGGGTTTCATTTACCCTTGGTTCCCCACATCAGTGTATTTGTCCTCAAATGGGTTTCCCCACTGTGTATATAAGTATGTAACTAATAATAATAATTTAAATCGTTTGAGTACCTGGGACTAAGCATTTGACCTTTATTCCTCATAACAACCATGTAATGAGGAGGGTATTTTTCTTTCAATTTTGTCATGAGGGAAATAAAGTTCATTGATATTTCTAGATCAGCCCCAGGTCACACAGCTAGAAAATGGCAGATGTGAGATTAGCACCCATGGTGCCCATTTCTTAAAACCTCTCATCTGACAACCTAGGTGTCTGTCTGTGGTAGGTATTACAGAGTGTGGGTGCAGAGAGCAGTGTTTGCTGCAGGGTCTGATTGCTAAGTTACTTCTTTTTCATTCCTCTATTCTTTTTATGCTTTCATCCTTCTCTCCTCCCTTATTTCTACCTTCTCTCCTTCCCTCCCCACAGTCTAAATCCCCAAACTAGTTTTCACCCATTGGGTAAAGTTGGCATCACTTCTCAGATACCTGATGCTGTTTTAGAATCCCAGAGCCTGGAATTCTTTGTCTCTGCTTCCTAATTAACTTTCTCTTGAGCAAGTCATCTACTTCTCTCTCAGTTTTCCCATTTACAGAATGAAGGTACCATTACAAATCACCATTCAAGATTCTTATGAAGCACTTTCTAAAACAAAAGCTTAAAACTCTTTAAAAATCTGGGAAACTGTTCAAGTTCCAAGATGGAGGTGGGAAATTGAAGAGCTCTCTTGAGAACTTGGGTCCACCCGAATTACCCAGCTTCTGTCACTGCAGCTGGGATCCGTATCTCACTCAAGATTTAACGTCTAATTCCATGCGGTTATACAAAAATCACATAGTGATTTTTCCTGGGAGAGCTTGCTGGAATTTATTTCTTAAAGTCTCTAGACTGTGACCTCCAGGGGTAATAGATGTGTTGGGCTCCAGTATGGCAGTGCAACAGGGAACCTTCTGACCCTCGCACCCCAGGCTTTCTCCTCAACTGCTTTTCACAGCTAGCACTTGCAGGCTCCCATTTCCTAATGCTCCAGTAAACGCTGAACACCAAATTTTGAATTGCTTTCAGAGTTTTTGTTGCAAAGATGTAATCTGACTGTTGCCCTAGTTTGTACATTGTAGGGAGTCCCGAACTAACTTCCTGAATTTTGCTTTTGGAAATTTGAACACCATCTCTCATTCTGTTCCTCTTCTTGGGTTTTTGTCTTAATCCCGTTCATCATTTTCTTTGTTATTGATTCCAGTGCTCAACAAGCTCTCAAACTCTGCCATCGATTTGTGTACCGGTTAGGGAAGGTAGGCTGTGAAGAGTTTTGATATTTGAAAGAAAATGCTGTACTATATTAATTAACCTGGAGAGAAAGAGATTGACAGATTTAAAAAGAACTAACATTTACCGAGTGCTTACAATGTCAGGGCATTATGTCAAGTACTTCACCTGCACTATCTTACTTAAGCCCGGTAATATCAGTATGATGTACGTTCTCTTAGTGACCTAGTTATACAGGTAAGGAGTATGAATATAAGTTCATTTGTATCTTTTTTTTTCTTTAAATACAAAGCAAAAGTAGACTTACAGACATAGAGAACAAATTTATGTTACCAAAGGGGAAATGGGGGGAGGAATAAATTAAGGGTTTGGGATTAACATATACACATTACTATATATAAAATAGATAAGCAGCAAGGACCTACTGTGTAGCACAGAGAATTACATTCAATATTTTGTAATGACCTGTAAGGGGAAAGAATGTTAAAAAGAATATATATATATATATGTGTGTATATATATATATATATATAGCGGAATCATTTTACATCTGAAACTAACACAACATTGTAAATCAACTGTACTTCAATAAAAAAATAAAAATTAGAAAGAAAGTTAGAAAGAAGTTTGATGCTCAAGGAGATGAAGGAACTTTCCCAAAATAATCACAATGGTAATCATTTTGCAATATATAAACGTATCACACCAGCATGTTGTACACTTTAAACTTACACAATGTTATATGTCAATTATATCTCAGTAAAGCTAGGAAAAGAAATCAACCAGCTAGAAAGGGCTGGAACCATGACTGGAACCTAGGTCTCTCTTTCCAGAGTCATGCTCTTAACCGCTCGCTGAGCCATAGGTGGTCCTGAAAGACTTACCGAGGCACCCCGGTTGTTTGGGTGACGTGTCAGTGATTGACCCCACCCCCCAGGGGCACCCCCCAGAGGCTGAATATCCCTCATTCCCAAGTTCTTAGTAATTTCCTGTTGAGTTGTTCTCCCTTTTAGATGATTCTTCCAGTTCTACATTTCAGAGATTTTAAAATCATAAAAATGAATTCATATTCAATATTTTGATTCTGCCTCCCTAAGAAAGAGACCACTCTTGTTCTGAATGAAAGTGAGTTGGGGAAAAATAAGATAATATTGGCAGTCCTAAATCCTTCATAAGACCAGTGGGTATCTGGTGAGACAGGCAGAGCAGAAGTGGCCTGTCTGTGAAGTAGCACACTTCCTGCGTTCATGATATCCCAGCTAATCCCCCCCACTCCTCGTTCCTCACAGCCCCTCTTCCAGGCAGCTGAAGGCTCTTTTAGTTCCACTCAGTTGTGCTCCATGCCTCTGTACCTTTGCAGACACTGTTCCTTCCTCCTGACTTTAACACCCTTGGCCCCAAGCTGCCTGATGGTTTATTATTTATTTTTCTGATTCAGCTGAGGCAGCAGCTCTTCTTTGGAGCCATTCTTGACCTTCCAGGCAGAAACAACCCTTTCCTTCTTTCTGCCTCCTTTTGGTTTTGTGTATTGCTAGGATCTGTAAAGCATTATGTGATCCTAGCAATCTGCTCCTTAGGGCCTTTGCACTTGTGGTATCCTCTGCTTGGAGCACTCTTCTGCCTGATAACTGCATGGCTCACTCTTTCTCCTCTTTGGGTCTTTTCTCAAATGCCACTGTCTTAGTGCCTTCCGTGGTTACCCTGTTCAATTACAACCTTCCCCGCTGGCGTACCTCATATCCCCCTGGTCTGCTCTATTTTTGACCATAACACTTGTCATCATCTAATTTGCCATCTCACTGACATGTTTATTTTGTTATTCTGTATCTTCCCGCTAGAATATAAACCCATATGTTGACATGTTTTTATCTGTCTGTCTGAGCCCTGGTTCTCAGAATAATCCTTGGTACAGAGGGTACTCAATAAGTGTTTATTAATTACTAAATTAAGGGACTGCCTTCTCTCAACTTTCATCATACTGACATTTTGAGCTGGACGATTCTTTGTTGTGAGGCTGCCCTGTGCACGTAGGATGTTCAGCAGTATCCCTGATTTCTACCCACCAGTAGCATTCCTCCAGCTGTAACAACTAAAAATGTCTCCAGGCATTTCCAAATATCCCCTGCGGGGGATATTGCCCTCAGGGAGAATCCTTGTGTTAGAATCCCAGATCCTGGAAAACAGGGATCATATCTGTTTAGAGTATCTGGTGTCAAGCACACAGTAGATGACTGATAAATTTGTAAAGCTGGAATGATCTGACTTGGTCAAATGTTTATCTCAAATTTCACGATATAGTTAGTTTGTACACAAGACTGTCTTCTCAAACTTTATTTTCTCTATATAATTAAATTACTCTACCAAGAAATATGGGTTCAGTTTCACCAGAGTTCAGGATGATATAGAGGAAGGCAGAGTTGCAATAAACATGACCATGGCCCTTAAGAATCTCATAGTCCAGTTATAGAAACATATATATAGCACCCCCCAAATGCAGAAGGATGCATTATCTCTCCCTTCAAGCTATGCCACTCCTGTCTAGTTCACCTTCTGTAACAGATTTTCTATAAAAGCCTAGTGAGCAAATATTTCAGCTTTGCAGGCCATATGATCTCAGTTGTAACTACATCCATAGAAAATAACACTTGTAGACATTTTCTTATCTTTTCAGTCTTTCTAGAGCTAAAACCAACATCTCAATGTGAAGATTTCAAGGTTAATCTAAAAGTGACTCTATGCCCACATCCTATCACAAAATGCTATGGACTAGAAAAATGTGGCTATCACCAAGAATGTATGAAACAAGTACATGGTTTAAACCGCAGTTTTAGTGGGTTGGGAAAGCAAGTCGTTGATTCATAGCTGCATTTATAAATTACGTACAACAGAATATAATACAATACCATACATGGAAGGCAGTACAGTACAGTATAATGCAAGGCAATATGATAGAAAATACCAGAACGCATTACACGTACTAAGAGTACATTTTATATTTCTGGTTGTCTGTGTGTGTACGTATGGGGTTTCTGATGTAAAACTTATTGCGAACTATTTAGTGTAATAAAAAGGATCAGCAAAGCACTGTTTTAAACCAACTAGAATAATGGATAGAAAAATGGAAAAGTCTATATGCAGATACCCAGGCAAGACACTATTGTACCTTAAGGTAGGTAACAAATCTGGAAAGGGGATGAGAGATGGCATGATGCGGAGGATGGCTCACAGATTGTAAAACGCCCCTGCTTCCCCACATGGCTTACTGTGTTCTGTTCTAATGTTCAATCTCTAACCTTGATGTGAGCTATCAGCACCTGTTCATTTTCTTCATTTATTTGTTACCTTTCTGCAGGACAAAACCATGACCTGAACTGTCTTTTCCTGTGCTTCTCCACCTGGCAAAAATCCCATTCCTTCTTCCAGGCCCAGCTCAAATGCCAGCTCTGTTGCAAAGCTTTGCCCAGGTGCACCAGGCACAGTTAATCACGTTCTTCTCCACGTTCTCTCAGTACTTTATTTGTACTGCTACAGGGGCACAGATCACATTTGAATGTGCTTGGTTTTATATGTGCCATTCTCTGCTACTCGATCGTGAGCTTCTTGGGCATGGAGGCAATTTTCATGTCTCCTTTTAGACTTCTCAGCACTCAGCACATTATCTATGTTCTATTATGTTCTGAACAAGGTGAGGAATAAACCACAAAGCAGACATGGTGGAGGGGGGTGATCTCACCTTTATTATTGACAAGGCTGGATTGGAGAACAGGAGTTTAAGTCTGTAAGTCAAGCTGGTTTGCTAAGAATAAACACAGAATAAGACCAGCTTACCCACTGAATCCCAGGGAGAAAGGCATCATCAGGGAAGTAAGGAAAATTGATACCATTTGAAGGCATCTCACTCCCAAGAGAGAAGCGAGGTAGGCATGGAGTTTTACTGAGCGTGACCAGATGTTAAATATTTTCTCCCCCCTTTGGAATTTAGGTGCATATAGTCAAATTAATTATAATCTTTGGTTTATGACACCTTGTAACCATTGGTCCATGGTGGCCAGCTTTTATTTATTTTGATATCTTGATAGTTATTTTTAATAATGAAATTCACACCTACTAACTCACCATCCAAAATAAAACTAGAAATGTAAATATTACTCACTCCTAATGATAGTTTTTCTCAGCCCATTCTCCTGTTTCTCCCACCCAAGGGACATCATCCTGATATATATTGTTTCCAAATTTACCAATACAATAAATCTCTCTACCTCCCCAGGGACAGAATGAGCAAAGCTGGCAAAGAGAGGGCAGAAATGAGCTTAAGGAAAATGCTTTCGCAAGGAAACCAGGAGGGAGGGAAAAAGGGTTTACTTCTACCAGATGGTGTTGATATGTTTCCTTATTTTTTCAGAATACAGGGTGTCCCTAGAAACTAAATATAGGCCAGTTATACTTTAAGAGTATCATACCAAGTGTTTAGAACTTGGAGGGCTATTACTTTTTTTATTAGTGTAAAACTATTTTTGTCAAATTGAGCACATGGTGATAATACTAGGCATCCACAAACCTGGCGTCCGCAAACCCAGTTTCTCATTCTGTTCCCCTTAAAGTCCAAGTTTTGTTTCACATGCTAAGAATTTTTTAAATATAAAAGTAGTCTTTCTTTGGATAAACTCCCTCAGTTTTGAATTTTTTAATTTATTTTATTGCGCAGCAGGAAGAGTCCTTTCAAAAATAGAATCATACCATTTTAAAGTTGATCTGATCCAATATCTCCCCCAGGGTAGCAGTTAATAACAAATGCCATTATAATGACAGATTCAAGTTTGTAATCTCATTGAATATCTGCGGTCTACAAGCCATACTTTGGAATCTAGAAAGTGGTCGACAAAGGAGTGACACACCCATGGTGCCTGAGTTCTTCTGAGTTTGCAAAAGAGCTATGATTCCAAGTCCCATGGCAAACCACATGATACTGCTGGGGTCACCAAGTCAACGAAGGAGGGACAATTAGCCCTTACTAAAGAATAAGTACCATAGCATAGGGATCTTTCACCGCTGCATCTCCAGAATCTAGATGAGGAACTGGTGCGTTATGGTACTGGTATTTGGAAAAGCAAAGGCCTGGTGGTAAGTTAAGACAGTCACATCCAGTTTTAAGCTTATTCCACTTGCAGTGCCCTGTGCTGGGTGGTTTACGTTGGTAGTTTAATTTAACCTGCACAGCATGGTGTTTTCATTATTATCATTATTGCTTTGCTCTTGAGAAAACTGAGGTCCAGAGGAGTGAAATTATTTGCTTAGGTCACACAGCTAATAAATACAGAGCAAGGATTTGGACCATGTGGTTTCTACCATCCTGTCTTCTCATAAGCTAGAAAGAGGTATAGAAGGTGACCTGGCTTCTTGTTCTGGTTACGCCATCAACTAAGTCGTGTCGTGCAAATTATAGGTCCTATGAGTACCAGAAGAAATGCTAGGTTCATAGTTGATCCAGAAGGGCCTATCCAGATATAAATAATGTGTGCACAATTTTTAGACTAGGATCCAATAGTGTGTTTTGATGTTTTATGAGGTTTCAAAGAAAACTCGCACTGATCTTGATTTCTCCAGAGTAGCTTAAGTTTTGGATGACATGCTCCTTTTTAATTTGCTTTTGTGTTTTTTTTGAAATTTTTGGCATATTACCTAAGGTTCAAGTAGGCAGTGAATTTCTTTATTCCAGATAAGTTCCAATAGAAGCAGTATGTGCAATTGGGTGAAATGTGACTTAAAATGGACAGAAATGGAGTTTAAGTAATAGGTGCATGAAGTTGCACAACTCCCTACACCCCTTCTTCAATGCAGTGTGTGAAATTTGGGAGATATTGTTTTCTTCCAATTTGTAGTCAGTTCCCTTAGCCCTTATGAGACTATTCAAAAAGGGAATAAACCTGCCTATGTGAATACCAGATTGCAGGGGAATCTGCACTGTATCTTATAAAGAGGAGGTAAGACTTTGAAGCCAAACAAGTCTTTGTTTGAATTGGCTCTGCTGCTTATCATCTGTGCAGCTTACAGAGGGCACTTGATTTCTGAGTCCCCATTTCACCATTTTTATTTGGAAACAGTAACACCTATCTGATATTTGATGATAAGGGCTACTACTACTCTTTTGAGAAACTAAATCAAGCACAAAGAACAAGGGTTGTGGGCTTCCCTGGTGGCGCAGTGGTTGAGGGTCCGCCTAACGATGCAGGGGATGCGGGTTCGTGCCCCGGTCCGGGAAGATCCCACATGCCGCGGAGCAGCTGGGCCCGTGAGCCATGGCCGCTGAGCCTGTGCGTCCGGAGCCTGTGCTCCGCAACAGGAGAGGCCACAACAGTGAGAGGCCCGCGTACCGCAAAAAAAAAAAAAAAAAAAAAAAGAACAATCGTTGCCTTAAACCCATCTTGGTGAAGCTGAACACCTTATAGGATGGGTTTATGTTGTCTGCGTATTAGACAATTTGTACAAGTTTCACAGTCATAACCAATTAATTTTATTTACGAAATACTTAACACTATGTGCCAAACACTATTTTAAGTCCCTTACAAATATTGACTCATTTTATCCTTATGGCATCCTATTTATTCTATCTGCACATTCTTAGAACATCACAAACATATGCTTTCTTCACAAAATCTGTTATCATTTCTGTTTAAGAGGTGAGTAAATCAAGAGCACACGTGTATTATAAAACAACACCAAGTCTCCCAACCATGTCTGCTGATGTGTGTGTGTGCGCGCACGCGGGCACATGTGTGTACACAGATCTGGATCACGTGCTGTTCGTGCCACAGAGAAACCCAGACTGAGCTTCCTGCTTCCAAGCCCCTGCCTTCTTTGGGTGCCGCTTGAAACTTTTCTTTACCAGATTTGCATCTGTCATTCTTAGCTTGCAAAAAATTTTTCTTGTTCTGTTGTTAACTTCGATGCAGAGCTCTACTCTAAAAACCTAACTTGAAATGTTTGTCACCAGAGCCCACAATGTGTGATTTGGGGGACAAGAGGTTTCATATACATTTGTATACATATATTTATATGCATTTGGTTTCTGATGAACATACCAAGGTAGATATTGTCTAAAGCTTTTTTTTCTTAGTCTCAGGGTACTGAGATGCTGGAAATAGGAAATGGTATTCGAATACCAAGATACACACTATATATCTTCTGGCAGAAACAGAGGACCTCACAATTAATTGCTAAACTACAGAATGTTAAATCATCCAAGGGACATCAAATGATGTGGAAAATGACAATATTGTGAGAAGTTCTATTTACTTGAACTAGCATTCAGCTATCTAAAGACATAATGGAGCTTTTTAAAGTTAGACCCATATTATTTATGTGATAATGCCAAAACATAACCATGACATTTTTCCAGGGTGACATTTTCCAGCTGCAATTAAAAATCAAAACATTTGCTCACCGAGCTCTCATGTGAATAAAAGAAATCCCGTGTTAACAAGTTGCAGTCATCTTCATTAATGAGAAATTTTGCAGGTTAAGAACACAAAATTATTGGTTATCCAGCAGGGTTTGACAATAACTTATTCAGATGGAACTCTTGCACAGTTGTGAGAACAAGTGTTTTCCTGTCAGAACAACCTGCAGAATACAGACTAATTCATTCAGCAAATATTTTTTGAGCATCTACTGTGGCCTCAGATTCTGAGACTATGGTGCCACGGGGAGCAAAAATAATCACAGTACTTGCCATGATAGGTCTTGTAGTCCAGTGGATGGAAGAGGAGATGGTAATCAATTATGCATAAATGAACATTTATATTTAAAACTGCTAAGGAAAGGGGCATGGAAATATGCTCTGCTAGTGTGTAATAAGGGGAACTAATCTAAGGCTAGCAGGGTAGTGCGGAGATGGCCTTAGGATGACTTTGCGATGTTTGTCAAAAAGCTTTATCAAGTCTATACCCCTTGAAATAGGATTTGTACATGGAGGCACTTTCCCTGAAGGAATAATTTGAGATGTGTTAAACATTTTGTCTATAAGGACAAGGCATTGTTTTTATTGTAGAAATGTTGGAAACATCTTAAATATTCAAAAGTAAGCACTTAGTTAAATTTATTATGTCCTTCAAAATTGTTTTGACTACCGAAAATCTTCAAAAAAATGTAAAAATATTTTTATTGTAATAAACATGGTTAGTAAGAAAGAGTATCTACAAAAGAGTATTTTAAATGCCTTTGCCTTTATCCTAACCCTGTCCTTTCTAGCTCCTCAAATGATTCTTTGATTTCAAATATATCAATAATCATGCTAATAGCAACTGTAAGAGCTCTTCATACCAGCTACCATTTAGCACCAAATACTTTATATCCATTATTTCAATTGATCTGATGTAAACCAGTGAAATAGGTATTATTTCATTTATTTCTTTTTGTATACCGTGACTTTTAAATATGTCAACATAGATATGTATTCCCTGTGCAACAATGAAAGAATTGTTTCAATGCCCATGCTATTTACCATGAATTTCCTTATTGCCATTCTATCTAAGAGAAATCCCTTATCTTTTTGTGACAGCATTCTGTGAAGAGGGCTGCAGATATGGTGGAACATGTGTGGCTCCTAACAAATGTGTCTGTCCTCCTGGATTCACAGGAAGCCGCTGCGAGAAAGGTAACCTCATCTGGTGTGTGTCTCTGTGTGTGTGTGTGTGTGTGTGTGTGTGTGTGTGTTGGGGTTGGGGGGAGAGAGAGAGAGAGAGAGGGACTAGGCTTCAGAGAGAATGGAGGCTCTTCCTCTGGAGCTATAGTACTGTGGGTTGACTTAATACATTATGTCTTGATGGTGGATGTGGCTCTCCTAAAGTTGGGTACCTTTTGATGACTGTGTAATAGGCATCCTCCTTCTGAAAATAGAGCTTCATTTGCCCTCCCTCCAGCGTGTCTAATTTAGCAAGGTCGAGTCTTTTCTCTGCCTCCATTTGCAGTGTGCATTTTTAGTGCTAATTAGAGATAAAGGCTGACAAACTGACCAGCTCCACTTAATCCTCTATTGGGTAGCGTCACAGGCAACCACTGGAGTTCTAGCAATCTGCGGCACCCACGGAATCTAAATGAGAACCACATGCTCCTTGTGTAAAAGCACATTAAATAACCCCAGCAGCAGGTTTATTGGTGTGCTTGGGATTTTATTATAATGTTGGTTTACTAGGAATATTATCATTCATGGACCTGATAATATAAGCCAATTAGTATTGGTAAGATTCCATTATGTACAGCTTTCTATCTGTAGTAAATGTAGTGTTTACACTGGGCACTATTTGGTGAAATCTAGCTCTTTTATTAATTGGAGAAGTCCTCCTACCTATGTGTAAATGAAATTGACATTCAGTGCCAAAGTGGCAGTGTATGTATCAGTGCAAACAAGAGGTTTATGCCATGTGAAATTGAGTATTTCATTGTATTTTCCCATGAGCTTCATTAGGTTAAAATCACTGTGTTATGTGTTTCTGAGTCTGGAATGTCACACTGGACACTTCTCATAGTAGAGCAATAGCATGATGGCAATATGGTGCTATAGTCCTTATCCCTATTATTAGATGAGGGGGAGTATGTTTTCATCTAATGCCAAAGATCTAAGCAAAGCTCTTGCTTCCTTGCCTTCATGTTAAAGGTTTCTGAATTTAAATAATAATTTTTTTTTTTTTTTTTTTTTTTGCGGTACGTGGGCCTCTCACCGCTGTGGCCTCTCCCGTTGCGGAGCACAGGCTCCGGACGTGCAGGCTCAGCGGCCATGGCTCACGGGCCCAGCCGCTCCGCGGCATGTGGGATCCTCCCGGACCGGGGCACGAACCCGTGTCCCCTGTATCGGCAGGCGGACTCTCAACCACTGCGCCACCAGGGAAGCCCTAAATAATAAATTTTTTAAATGAGCCTGTTTATTATACCCCAACTCGTTTGACATATTACATTGCACTGCCTGTGTATTTATAAGGCAGCCTGATCCTTTTAAGAACATGTCAGAATTTAACTACATAAATTATTCAACAAGGAAATCAACAATGAGCATCATTGTTTCCATATTTTGTGATATTATCAACAAATCAGGTCACATTTGTTAAATAATAATTACTTGGTTTGTCTTTAAAAAAAAGACATATAGAGCCAAGTTCCGCCTCCGAGCAGCATGAGAGAATTATCACATGGAACTGAAGGATTCTTGTCAAAAGCAAAGTCACTTAGCACACATAACCATATTGCAGTGCATTTGATTTTAATTCGGTTTTCTAAAATGAAAAAAAAAAATCTAAAGGTTTCTCAGTATTTCCTCCAAAACTGCTATGTTTCCCTAAAATTAGAATACAGGAATTAATGGAGACAGAATGGTGATGATGGTAATGCTGATGGTGAGGAATTCTGATATTACTAATGATATACCATTTATCATGTACTAATTATGCATGAGACCTTTTAAATGATCATTTTAATATTAAGAACAAACAAAAGAGATAGATATTATTACGCTCATTTTATAGATGGCAGACTAAAGCTTGGGTAGATTAAGTAACTTAAGCAATGCTACAGAGCCCGTATTAGAACTGAGAATAAAACTCAACTTGTATTCCACAAACTACATTTTAAACCCTTGCATGTGTTTCAAAGGGATAATGATGAACTTCCTGTAAAATCTGGGCTCCTGGTGAATCAGAATATCTGGGGGAGGGTCCATGAGCCTGCACTTTCACCAAGCACCTCGGGTTGCTTGTTATAAACCAGTCATTTTTATATTGTCATAGTGATATTTAACCAGAGTATCTACTGTAAAGTTCTTATTCTTTTTGCATCATAAAGCATTGGAGGAGAGCATTGATCTTAGACCAGGGCCTGAGTCGGTGGCAGCCCAGGAAGAATCGGTTACGGTTTCTGATGGCTTGCTGATTTGACCTCTCTCCTTTGCTCTGCTCAATAAGTGGCTGATTGAATCGGTGCTTACATTCTGGTCCATAACGTGGAACAGGAAAAAGCGAGATAAAGGAGAAAATCAAGACCAGAGGCAAAAGTAAGACAGACATTGGCAGGTTATTGGTTCCTAGATAAATATTAAAGTTGAGATTGAGAATTACTTACTCTTGAAAACTTATACAGTTGCTATAAGGTAAAAAAAAAAAAAAAAAGAATAAAATAAGGTTTCTCTGTATGTGATGTTGTCCTCCATTTGTAGCAAAACGATTCCATTTAATATTGGCCAATATTCTAGTTCTATGAGATTTTTTTATGGATAGCGTAAAGTACATGTTTTTCCAATCACTTGTGTGCAAGGGATCTAGGTGAATTATAGGACAAATACTAAAAACCTGTTCCATATCTTGTCAGAATTATTTTGTGGTGCTCACTGTCAGCAATAAACATTAAATAATTCCACTTGACATTGAATAGTGATGCTAGATACCTTGAGACACAAGGTGCAAAGGGGAAATACAAATGCATTGTGAATGTCTAATGGCATGGTTACATTAAATGTCATATTTGGTTTGTTTTAATTTTAGGGCTAATTAAATGGTCCCATTTGAGCTATATAGAATCCACTTACATTTAGTTTTAAAAATGTTTCCTTTGCCCCCGCCCCCCGCCCCCCGTCCCCCGTTACTGGTTTTATTCATTGCTTGTGATAGCCTTTCAGAATTCAAGTATATTCAGCTAAATCACTGAAAAAGAAAATGCCTATCTGAAACATAATGAAGTTGAAAATTCCACTCACGTTTGATGTGTAACACAGAGATGAACAACTCTGCATTTATTTTATATTGATAAGATTTTAGTAAATGTACACTTTTCATAACCCCACTCAAGATAAGCAAACATTTTACCTCCCTTGGTTTCTGGACGACGTATTACGTTGACTCTTCTCTTACCCTTTGTTCCTTCTCTGTGCCCTTAGCTTTGATTCGGTTTCACATCTAACATGGAGATGTGTAAAGAGAGAGATGAGTGAAGAGCCAGTAAGAAGAGTAGTTGTGTTACTCTTAGGATAGAAAAGGTCCGCCAGTGAAATCTCTTTGTAATCCTAGAGAGCTAAAAGGATATCATGCCACACTGACGTAAAGGAGCCAAATACAAAACAAAATGAAACAATACGATTCGTCCTAGAGACTTTTCAAATATAAAATCAAAGAGTTACACTAAATCCAGAGGTATGTTACTTACCATAAAATAGCATAGCATCATCCTCTAAGAAGTGAATGTTTTCTACTTAGCATTAAGCAAATTTGCAAGCAACAAGTAGAGATTAAATATAAGGTAGCAAGCTTGTCTAATGAAGGGTTTCTTAACCTTGACACTATTGACATTTTGGACAGATAATTCTTCATTGCAGAGGGCTGTCCTGTGCACTGTAGGATATTTGCAGCATTTTAAGCAGGCTTTTAAAAATTTATATATCTATATGTCTAATATTAAAATATAAAATATTTATATAAATATTTATATTTCTAAATATAAATATAAGCATTTTTTAGGAGACAGAAAATCATTTTTAAAGCATCTCTTCAGGAGTTCTAGAAGTACTTTGGGTTTATTGTAATTAGAAAATTCTTTTTTTTGCTAAAGTATAGTTGACTTAACAATATTATATTAGCTTCAGGTGTGCAACCTAGTAGTTTGACATATTTATAGACTATACTCCATACAAAGTTATTATAAAATATTGACTATATTCCCTGTGTTGTACGTTATGTTTTTGTAACTTATTTATTTTATATCTAGTGGTTTGTACCTCTAAACCCCCTTCACCTATCTTGCCCCTCCCCCAGCCCTCTCCCCTTGGGGAACCACTAGTTTGTTCTCTGTACCTGTGAGTCTGTTTCTATTTCTGGGTAATCAATAAATAGCAAAAAAGTTGAACAGTATTGTGCATTCACAGTATAATTTCTAGTTATTTTTTTCTATTTTGCTTATCCGAAATTTCTAATTTTTCTACAAAAAATATAAATTATATTTGTAATAAGAAATGATTTTTTAAAAGCTTAACATAAAGAGAATTTAAAATTCATGAAAAGAACTTCATTTTTCTCAATGACTGGGGGCCTTTTAACCTTTCCTAAAGGGAAACGACTTTTTGCAGGATAATTTATTCTCTTTTTTTCCCTGTGCTTCAAGACGTTGTAGATATATAGGCAGAGGGTAGTAGTTTACCCTGAGTATATTGTCCATCCACCAAGTAAAAAGAATGGTCAGAAGAAAGAACTTGTCTATTTTTCCAAATTTTAAATCTTGCCCCAATTTTGATGGAGCTCTACCAGTGTTCTATTTGCTACTGCTCTGCTCACCTCTGTCATGGAGAAAATTTTTGTACGAGTCTTTACAAGGGTGGATAGTAGCTCCATTATCTAAGTGGAGAAGAGGATATTTCCTTGCCAGGTATAACAGGACTCTGGGGAGGGCATTTGGGAGGAGAATTAGTGCAAATTCACAGCAGTTAGGAGAGTTATTTAACTTTTCTTAGCACGAGCGTTCTCAGGCTGTCTGACACATGGCGCATGCTCAGTAAATAGCAGCTTCTGTTATTAATGTTGCTGCTATTGTTGTGTAGCTAACAGGTGCCCAGGAAAGAGTAAGCAGGATTTTTGTGGCATCATACAAAAGGGAAGTACTAGGAGTTGAGTTTTCTCTGAGTTGCCCATCCAGTTGAACCCACCAAAAAAGGAGAGATGCAGATCCTCTTAAAAATTTCATTGAAGTCAGATGAGTATAAATTTGTTTGAGGAACTATTCCTTGCACTGGTTCTTTCCAGAAATAGAGAATGGCAGAGGATAGGCATTGCGCCGGAGAATGGGAGGAGCCCAAACCCACCAGCACTGAGATCATTCATGTTTAAAGCAGCTCAGCCTTGGGTTCAGCTGCTGAACCTATAGTATCTCGTTCCCCTCCTCTTCTCAATTCCACCCGCTCAACTTTATTTTTTTCAGCCGTGATGGAGAAATGGAACTAAAGATGTGACACGCTTCTCAGTGGCTCCAAAATGGAGTTGTCACTGAACTCTCAGACCTCTTTGGAGCAATTTCAAAACCCTGTCCATGGTCCTGCCAGGCTCACCATTTTGCCAGGTTTCAGACATCTGGAAAAATACCTGAAACCATTTTTCATTCTCATCTCCTGGGTACAGAGCAAGTTTTCAAGTCATCTCAATATAATTGTAGGGAGCTATGCCTTCTGTTCACAAACAGCGATTTGGACTATAAAGATGCAGCCTGGGATAGCGTAAAGACTTCTAGACGGAAGGACAGTGGCCTGTGTTCTGCTACTCGATCTGACATGAATTACGTAGCCTCTGTGAAGTGAAACTTCCGCCCACTACCCATGGATTATGAGTCCCAACCTTTTGCATTTGTTATTTCTTGTGAGGCAACTAGTCCCACCCTAGGGAACATATATGAGGATGTGTATAAGTGTTACTCAGCCAGTCAGTAGTGGAGTTGTGGTTCTAACCCATGCATGACTGAATCCAAATTTTACACACTTTCCAATAACCTGTTGCCTCTAGCTCGTATTACCTGTGTTCAAGGGCAATTAAATCTAACAGATTACATGCAAGGCTAAATACCTTACGTTCTTCTGTGGGTAATAAACCGTACTCTCCTACTTGATGATGGGCATTGATTTATATATTCCTTTCAACATCTTTGTTGCACCTAAGGTGAGAAGAGAATAAACAAAATAGGAGTAAGAACACACCCTCTGACGTCATTCTAGGTCAGTCTCGGTTGGGTTCCACTATTTACCAGAATCGATGAGATTAGATCAGATATACATAATGTTTCTAAGCTTCAGTTCGCCACTAAAAAAGGGATATCAGTATTACTTATTGCATATTATTATTGTAAGGTTATATGAAATAGTCTGTTTAAGGCATTTGGTAGAGTCCCTGCCGCAGTCTGAGAAGTCTGCACTGAGGAGATGTGGACACTTTCTCTTTTCCTCTTTCAGTATCGTATTTTAAAATTCATAGGTGTCAGGAATCTTATCCTGGGTGAGATAATCTCGTGGGAAAGAGGATAAGGTCTCACGTAACCAGTACAGTGGGTTTCTAGTGTTGAGGCCCTCTGGACGAGCGATGCGCAGTTGCTGGTTCTTCCTTGGTGAGGTGTTTTGGTAAGGGCCTTTGATCACGAATTACTTCCAAACGAAGTTCCCTTGACATGACGATCCTTTGATCTTCTGTAGCTCTGAGCTTGTGAAAGGCCACTTCTCTGTTGTGGCTCCTTTGCTCTGCAAGATTAACATAAGATTAGGGTGACGCTCTGATGCTCTTCTGTAGGATTCCAATAAAGCAGACACTTTTCCCCTCCTTCAGTCCAAGCGCAGCCCTCTCTTAATGTGGTCTTTTTTTTTTTTCCTCTGCTATGTGACCGAGGCAGTGCCAGACCCAGGCATTAACTTTTAGGCTCTTAGGGTACAAGTCAAATATAATTTGCTTTGTCCCTAACCATCCAGGGGACATTTCTAGATATGCTTGAAGACTGTCACCCTGGGATGAGTTGAGAGAGGATGTTCTTCCCCCTCTTTCCTGCAAAAAGAAAAGAAAGGGTGACCTGGAACTGGAAGCATGCCAAATCTCTCTCTCTAACCAAGTTCTCACTTTTGGCCTCATCACCATCCCTTGCTAAATTTCTAGGTCTTTGTTTACAGAGCCGGAAGGTGGTTAATGGTTAATGTAAGAAGATGGTTAATGGTTAATGGAGGCATTGCTGATTTTTGAAAGTATTGTAAAGGTAGTCTAGCATACAGCTTTGAAACATAGCATTATTATGTATCAGAACTCTAACATAGGAAAAGTCCAGTTTTAATATCCTATTATGTTTGAATTCAACAAATATTTGGTAAATGAATAAATGAGCATACACAAGGACCCTAAATTTCACATGGTCCAGTCTTTTCATTTTATAGATCACAAGTTGTAATGGCTCCAGTTGAAATCTAATTTAAAAGACACCAAAGTAAAAATGTATTATACTGGGGATGGAGGAGAGAAAGGCCATTAATAAGAATGCCATTAATAAGAATAGTATAGTATAGAAATTTTGTGTATTTCCAGTAGCTTTCTCAGCACACTTTCCAGAAGCAAAGTAAAGGGCACCAATCTTTTTAATGGATTGGCATTCCTCATCAAATACATGAAAGCTATTAGGGATTACCTAGTCTAGTTAGTAATGCAGAAAATAATTCCTGACTATTTAGATGACAAACGGTTCTTCCTCCCCCGCCCAGGCAAGCTCGTACTATTGAACTGTGAAAGTCAGGAGTTTGGTTCATAGGCTCATTTTTAATCCTCTGCCCTGGGAAATACAAACACCCTTGTAACTTGAAGCACAATGGCTGAACAGAAAGGAAATCCAGGCTTCTGTAAAAATAGGACCGACTGGAGCCCAGAAATTACAAATGTTCCCTGGTAACTAGTATCCAAGAATTCTTTCGATCCAAGTATATTTAGTGCACTGTAGATCATGTGGAAAAAGCCTAATTGAAGCCAATAGCTTGGCCGAAAAAGAATGTAAACTCTTGCAATTTGCATCACTCTCTCCTAATAGGATCCACTGATTAGAAAAGGTAAGTTGCCCGAAGATGTTCGCTTGGGTCCAAAATATGATGAATCAAATAGCAATATCTATGCATTCATTTTGGTGATGGTTGAAAAGATAAGAAGTTTCAGGCTTGGTGGGCTAATGTGGTTTTAAGGCATTCTCCAGTTTAATAGAGACCTTGAAGTTATCTGTGGGAGGCAACAATTTTAGCCAAGAAGATTGAGTCCATAAGGGGAGATTCTGGAAGATTATTTTATTAATCTTGCTAAGAAAACCTTTCAGTACCTCCTCAGTGCTTACAACATAAAGTCCATCTTCCATAGCGTGATATCTAATGACCTCCCTGATTGGACCTCTGTCTACCTCTCCAGCTTTATCTCCTCCTTCTCCTCCACATACATCTTAAATCCCAGCCCATTCTAAACTACTCTGGTCACTGAAATGCACCTTATTTTTTCAAATCTCGGAGCTTTTGCCTGTGATGTTCTCTCTGCCTGTAACACACATACAGGCTTACATGTTGATCGCCAATACCTGATATTAATTAAAATACAAGCGTACCTCGGAGATACTGCAGGTTCAGTTCCCGACCACTGCAATGAAGTGATAATCACGATAAAGCAAGTCACACAAATTTTTTGGTTTTTTGCGTATAGAAGTTATGTTTACACTATACTGTAGTCTTTTAAGTATGCAGTAGGATTATGTCTCAATAAAACACTGTACGTACCTTAATTAAAAAATACTTATTACTCAAAAATGCTATCATCTGAGCCTTCAGTGAGTTGTAGTAGTAACATCAAAAATCACTGCATTAGCACATTATAAATCAACTATACTTCAATTAAAAAAAAAATTAAAGGAAAAAAAATCACTGATCGCAGATCACTGTAACAAATGTAACAGTAATGAAACAGTTTGAAATATTGTGAGAATTACCAAAATGTGACACAGAGACAGGAAGTGAGCAAATGCTGTTGGAAGAAAGGTCCCGCTAGACTTGCTTGACACAAGGTTGCCACAAACCCTCAATTTGTAAAGAACACAATGTCTTCCAAGCACAATAAAGCAAAGCACAATATAACAAGGTGTGCCTATAATGGAAAAGATTGGTTATTGAGGGTCTCTAATTATCTAGAATCCTCATGATCTGCTCCCTCTCAAAATATTCCTCCCACCGTCTTCCCCATTCCAGTTGATGATGAAATCTACCCTTTCCCATTCTCTGGATCAAGACCTTGAAATTGTCTTTGACTTCCTTCTTTTGCACAGCACATCCAAATCCTTGCTCTGCCTTTAAGATATATTTGGAACCCAAACATTGTATAATCTCCACCACTACCACTCCTGTGCATGACATCATCATCTTTAATCTAGGTTATGGCCAAAGCTTCCTAACTCATCTCCCATCCACTGTTGTACAGCTATCATCTCTTCTTAGCATGGTAGTCAAGGGGACATTGCTAAAAAATAGGTGAGATGGAGACACTGCTCTGCTCCAAACCCTCCATGGCTCTCCATTTTCACTCAATAAAAGTCAAAGTCGTTACAGTGGTCAAGACTCTTCATGCTCTGAGCCCCACTCCCTATTCCTTCTCTGTCCTCACTGTTCACTGTGCTCCCCCTCACTTGAATACCTTGTTTTCCAGTCATGTTTTCCTTACTGTTCGGTTGCTTGGAATGTTCTTCCCCCAGGTATTTTCATGGTCAGCTCCCTCATGTCATTTAGGTTTCTGCTCAAGTGTTACCTCCTCAGGAAGACCTTCACCCCTAACTAAAATAACATATCTCTTCCTGCTTGTCACTCTTTTATGGTCATCAGAGCCCGTATCACTCTCTGATATGATAATGTTGTTTTGTCTGGTCCAACTGCCCAGCCAGAATATAAACTCCATGAGGGCAAGAGTTGTTTTATCTTATTGTCACTGTGTTTCCAGGGACCAGGGCAACACCTGGCACATAGCAGCTGCCCAAAACATTTGTTGAATAAATAGATTCTTTAATAAGAATCTCTTTAAGTTTTTGTGTTAGTCTCCAAAGCCATGATACTGTCATCATGACATATCTTGGGAAGAATGAGAAAATTATTGTTGTCAATCACACACTTTCATCCCTGGTATTTTTAGATCATATGTAATCAGAGTTATCCTTGATGTTTTCTTCTCCCTCACATTCCCATTCGATCAGTCACCACAATCTATTTTTTCTCCATCCTACTGCCTAGTCTAAACCACTGTCATTTGGGTTTTGCTTGGAATGATAGCAAAAGGCAAATCTCCAGGTCCCAAGTCCTGCTCTTTCCTCACACAAAAAACGGTTCTTTCTGCT
Organism: Globicephala melas; assembly: GCF_963455315.2. Taxonomy (NCBI): domain Eukaryota; kingdom Metazoa; phylum Chordata; class Mammalia; order Artiodactyla; family Delphinidae; genus Globicephala; species Globicephala melas. The sequence continues at coordinate 34,841,863 of NC_083321.1, read as the reverse complement.
GAATTGCAGCCAACATAATCCCTATAAAATGCAAATGCAATCAAATCATTTTCCTGCTAAAAAACCTGAAATGGTTTCCAGTGCCCTTAGAGTGCCCTCCAACCTGGACTCTCTCTGAGTCCCTTCCCCATTTCAAGTTACAATCAATAACTTGAATTTTTCCCAAACTGAACTTTTTTACATTTTCTCAAAGCAATGATCTTCTTTTCTTTTTTTTTTTTTAACATCTTTATTGGAGTATAATTGGTTTACAATGTTGTGTTCGTTTCTGCTTTATAACAAAGTGAATCAGCTATACATATATCTCCATATCTCTTCCCTCTTGCGTCTCCCTCCCTCCCACCCTCCCTATCTCACCCCTCTAGGTGGTCACAAAGCACTGAGCTGATCTCCCTGTGCTATACAGCCGAAGCAATGATCTTCTTACTGCAGGTCTCCACCCAGGGTATTTGCTCTACCTGGAACTCTTTGCTTCTCTTTCCTCACCTTCCTTCTTCCTCCCACCGTATCCAGCCCCCATCTTCCCTTGTTACCTTACTTAGATTTTAACTTAAGCTTTTCTTCAAAAATATTTTTCAGACTTCCTAGTTAACGGTAAGTCCCTTCCTGCGTGCTCTGTATCAACTTGGTTTTCCCTTTCATAAAATGGATTACATTTAATAGCATGTTTACTAATTTTCTCTCCCCTTTCTTCCTACCACCCATCCCTGTAGCATAGCCAGCATATATGTTTAACTTCTCTTGCCCCACGCAAAAAAACCCTATAAAACATTAACTTGATTCAGCAACTATTAACCCACAGTGTCTCCAAACCAAAATGGCCTATGTCCTAACCACTTTTCTTCCATCCCTTTCCTGGTCCTATTCTTCCCACTTCAAGGTGTTAATGACAAAGAATATAAATTAGATCATATGGGATCTGTATAACATGTTTCTGGATGAAAGCAGCATTAGCATCTATGAAGAAAACATTAATAGACATAAACTAGATGGTTCATTTCAGGAGGAGAAGCAAGTCCTTCCTTCCTCCCATAGACAAGCCCCAGCCTGTCTTAACATACCCCTGACCCAGGTAAGCCTGCCCAGATATGGCCCCTCCCTGGTTCTTAAATTGGCACGTAGTCCTGTTTGGATTGGACCACTTGATTAGAAAAGTCAAAGAACTGCGAACTGCACTTTTAAGCCCTTTTTGATTTACTGTCAGCAAGTTATTATGGCGCTCTTCTTTCAATAAATGATCTCAAATACCCAATAGCAAGCTTTAACTTTTCCAGCTACTTGGTCTCCAATTATGTGGAAATACCATGGTCACTTACGCATTCCCCACTAACTCCATGGATTAGCATTTTAGACATGCTTACATTTTTTTCTCTACATATTTTTCTCAGTGTCTCTTGCAGTAGTTATACTTCTCCAATCTCTAAGATTTTAGTCAGAATGATGAACGCACTGTTTAACCTGCATAGCTATTATTTAAAGCTTAGGCTGGACCTTAATTGAGGCTAGAACTTGTGCTGAGTGCTTGACATATATTATAGTATGTTATTTAACACACTATACTATAACCCAGAAGTCTGGCACTGATTAGCACCCTCCAAACCTGTATTGCTTGTCTAATTTCATTATATAATTCTGTACTGTTCCCACTTGCCATTTTTCAAGCATATAAGCATATCTCAGGCTCTTTGCACCTGGTGTTTTTTCTTTCTGGAATGTTCTTTCTCCATATATCTCGGTGGCTCATTTCTTTACCTCCTTCAGGTCTCTACTCAACTGTCAGTCTCAGTGAGGCCTTTCCTACCACTTTATTAAAATTGCAACCCTAAATCTTGCCCCAATCAATATCACCTCCATTCTCTGATTTCTTTCTTTTTTCTCTTTGCACTCATCACCATTTATGACACTGAATATATCATTAATCTATCTTGCTTATTCTTTCTTCTCCCACGGGAAAGTTGACCACCACGATGGCAGAGATTGTTGTCGGTGTTTGCCGCTATAGCCCCGCTCTTAGAATAGTGCCTGGCATTTAGTATACATGCAAGAAATTGTGAATCATTGATGATTATCGTCATTTATCGAGTAAATTGGGATTAAGAACTGTAAAGTAATATGACCACGATTATAGGGCTAGGAAGTGTCAGATGTAATTTGAACAGTTCTTTGTGCTTCAAAGCTCTGGGTTTTAAACACTGTCCTTTGCTGCCCTTCTCCAAAAGGCAAGGCTGATTACCTTTAACAATTGTCAGAGCTCATCTCTTGTGTGTTGTTTTTCTCAGTTAAACTCTGAATTCTGAGCGTGCCACTGTGATTCCTTTATATACCATCGACACTGTGGTGATGGTCTGAGAGACTAACTTTCCTCGTTATACTTCAGTTGATACCCTCTTCCTTAGAATGGGACTAATGTAATAGAAGTATTTCATGTGGTATAGATCTTTTCAGTCTCCAATGCATGTTTCCAGGAACTGTATCATCTCTCTTTTCATCTCATAACAATTCCATGGAGGATGTATTATCATCATTCTGGTTTTACAGATGAGGAAACTGAGGCTAAGAGATTAAAGAAACTGCTCAAGGCTAAGAAGGGGGACAGCTGGGACTTGAATTCTTGTGTGGTGATTTAAAATTCCACGCTCTTTAAGTTTCTGTTCATTATTATGTCATGCCACCTGCCTCCCTCCTACAGGAGTCTTCACGTCTCTTGGCTCCAATTCATTAATATGTAGGCTGAATTTGGAAGTGCCAGAAGAATGCCATTGTTACGCCTTTTACTCATAGGGCATTCCTGAATTAGGACAGTGGGGCACAGCGTAACCTTTTGAGGTGAACTGCCTCAACCACTCACCGTGTGGCATTGACCAAGTTATATAACTTCTCAGGCGTGCAAGTCACAGGAACTGGAGAAAGTCTAATTAGTAAATAGTAGATGATGATAAACTGGTAGATTGTAAAGAATCACAGTGCAGAGACTGTCATTTATAATTTCTGTATTTGAGAGCTGTGTTATCAATTGTAGCCAATATTTATATAGCTCTTTATAGTCACAGACTCTTTCAAAGATACTTTGTTTTTAGAACACCCCAATAAAGCATTGTGAAGTAAGCTTCATGTCCATCTTACAGACAAAGAAACATATTCATAGAGATTAAAATGGCTTTTCTAAGTTCATCCAGTTAGTCAGCCTTGAGCTGGTATTCTAATATGGGTCTTTTAGTTCCACCATTCCAGACTTTGAACTTGAAGTAGAATAAAGGCAATGTGAACCTCCCAATGTTGATGCCACTCCAACAGAGATTAATGCCTAAATATTGTTCTTAAAAAACCCTGAACATGTTAGGGCATGACTTAACACATCCTCAGAGTAGTGACATTTTAAAAATCAGAAGGAGACAAGATGTCTGAACAGATGTTTGCAGGTAAGCAGTGTACCAACAATTTGGAAGTTTCTGGAGAGATCTGAAGTCTGTTATATACATATCTGCAGATCTTTCCCTGCTCTAACACCCTCAGTTTTTTTCTCAAGGAAAACTTATTTTAATGTAAATACATTTTCGTTAAGTGAACCATCTTGCTTATAATTTAGTAGTAGTTAGCACTCAAGTGCTGGGCATCTGAGCAGAAACTATTTTCCTGTTCTGCAGTCTATTAATATACCTGTAGTCAATATTTTTGAGGTGACTATGTACCAGGCACTGTTACAAGTACTTAAATGGATTATAGGATAAATACTATTATTATCCTCATTTTATGGGCGAGGGAACTGAGGCTTGAACAGCTGTTAGGTTGGAGATCAGCATTTGCTTCTACAGTGCAATGGGCAGTTTCTGTTGTTCCAGCTGTCTGTATCATTGAAGGTATTCCTGGAAAATAAGTTCTGTAATTACTTATTTAAATCACTCTCCCTTTCTCTCCTCAGTTTCTGCAATAATTAGCCGAGATGTTATCTAATAAAACCCTTGATTGGTAAATGTCACATTCATCCCCTTTTGTTTAAGGGTGATCTCAAGACTTGAAATAATCCTAAGAGTGCAGGAAGAGGGAAAAGCAGGAGATCTGGAAAACTCACAAAAAACTTAATAAACATTTATTGAAATATAATCTGTAGATAGAGAAGCACACAAAAGATAAGTATATCACTCAATGAATTTTTAAGAACTGAAGACATCTTTGAAATCAGGAACAAGACTGAAAAATAGAACCTTAACTGCATCCCAGAAGCACCCCTTCCTGTCCTCTTCCAAGACCCCACCAAGAGGAACTACTGCCCTGACTTATAGCACTGTAGAAGAGTTTTGCCTGTTTTTGAAAGTCATTACAAATGGAGTCGAATTGTAAGTCCTCTTTTGTGTCTGACTTCTTTTGCTCAACAATAGATTTGTGAGGTTTATCCATTCTGTTGCTTATAGTCGCAGTTATTTAATTCTCATTGTGGAATAGTATTTCATCTTGTGAATATGCCAAATGTATTTATCCATTCCATTGTTGGACCTTTGAATTGTTTCCACTTTTGCTTATTTTGCCAGACTGAAATCCTTTTATGTGACTTTGGGTTACCATATGCAAGTATTTCCATATATCTGTATATCTAGGAATGGAATTACTGGAATATGCTCGGGTTCAATTTTAATAGATACTGCCAAACAAACAGCTTCTCAAAGTGGCTCTACCTATTTATATTCCCAGTAGACACAGATGAGAATTCTAATTGCACCACAGTTTTATCAATACTTATTTACTATCTTTTTCATCTTAGCCACACTGCTGTTGTGGTATTATATTCTTGGTTTTAATCTGCACTTCTTTGATGACTAATATAGTTGAACATGTATGCTTACTGTCCATTTGATTTTTACTGTTTTATGAAGTATCTAGCCAGGTCCTTTTCCCTTTTCTCTAAGGCACTGCCTGTTCTTTTCTAATGCCCAGTTTTAAAAGGCAAATAATTCTACATGATTAGCTATGAAAACACAGCAATTTCTTGTTCCTATCCTACTCCATTCCTCCTCTCCAGAGTCAATCATTTTCTTTTCTACATCTCTGATTATAAAACATTCATAATATTATATCGTGATTTCTCAGTTTTAGGCATTATCTATTGACCACCAGGGAAGATGATGAATTATATCTTTTCAACCTCTCACTCAAAGTGCACTCACAACACACACAGACATGCCGACATACACACCGCACACAAACACTTCTTATTTCCTTCTTCTTTAGTTTCATTAGGTCAGTATTTTTATCTTTTTATTTCTATGATATTTTAACGCATGCTGCAGAGTTAGCTATGGTTATTTCTCCTGTATTGTACAAATGCTTGCTTTACCTGGATTTAATTATTATCTCATTTTGTTATTGTTTATTTGCTCAGTTTTTTATTCACTCAACATCCATTCAATCTCAGATATTCCTCAAATAATATTGGGTTGGCCAAAAAGATATTCCGTAAGATGTTACAGAAAAATTCGAATGAACTCTTTGGCCAACCCAATACTATCATCCCAGTGCCTTCAAATATATTTTATATTTTACAACTTTAACTCAATGAGGAAAGCTTTTCCAAAGCCTTCTGACCTCTTCCATTCTACACTGGAAGCTTGTTAGGTGTACAGCACAGCTGGGATTTTTTGGATAACCTTTCAACATCATCTCATTTCCGTTGGATCTCCTGTTTTCTGACTCCTGTCTATTTTTCATTTTTGCATTACACCCTTATTTAGAGGACGGGTATTTAATTAGCTTCCTAAGTGTGCATGGAAGATAAATTGTTCAAATGTTGCATGTCTGAAAACGTTTCTACTCTTACTTTTGCATTTATTTGATAGTTTGGATGGATGTAGAAATTCAGGTTAAAAAGCATTTTTCTTTAGAATGTTACAGGAATAACTATTATTATATTTTCTAGTGTAACTTTTGAGAAGTACATTGCCATTCTATTCTTGATCATTTGTACGACAACTGGAAAATTCTGGAAAACTTTATTCCTTAGTGTTATAAAATTTGATGAAAATGTACATTTGTGAGGGTCTATTATTAAAACAGTGTACTGGGAACTTTCAAGATTCTTTGAATTTGGAAATTCCTGGGTTTGTTTTTGGGATTTAAAAAAAAGTTCTTTGATGATTTATTCCCTTGAATTTTCATTGTTATTTATTTCTGGAACTCCTATCATTTGGGTGTCAGACCTTTAGATTGGTCTAATTATTTGAATACTTCTGCCTCATTTTTTATCTTTCTCTTTTTTAATTTCACTTTTTGTTCTTTTTCTGGGAGGTGTAGATATTTTCTCAAACTTAACTTCCAAATTTATTGTTATTTATTTCTACTATCCTGTTTTATTACTGTTTTCTGAGTGTTCTCTTTATGTTGTTTCCAGTTCTTGTAGGTAGTGTCTTCTTTCACCTTTTCAGAGATAATAGCAAGAATTACTCTGAAAATTTTTTCTTATTACTTAATATAATATGTTTTTTATAAATTGACTATTTTTCTTCTAGTTTGTTCTTATCTTTGTATTTTCTCAAACATCTAGTAGCCTTGGCTATCTGCTTATTTTTGTGAGTGAGACATTAAAAAGTTGGTTGAAAATTCAGTTTACCTATGTGTGATATTGATATAAATGATTTTAGGTTTATTCTTTTGAGCTATTCAGATTTTTCAGAGGAGATTCTTCCAGTCTAATGGAAGGAATCAATGCAATTTCTGGAAGAATTATACTTGGTTGCTAGCGTTCTGAGAGCCAGGTGGGATGGATAAGGCAAAGGGTTTCAAAATTCAGTATGTGTATTTCCACTGAATCCCCCGTTTTTAGTATGGTATCTTTGCTCTCAACTGTCTTCCAATTTCTGTGGTACCCTCTGCTGAGAAGAAAACTCCAGTCTTTGTCGGGGCAGGAGAAAGGCCAGGAGTCTGGCTGGGGTGAGGGAACATCTCTGAGGAGTCTAACTGCTTCTTTACCTAGTTTCCAATTAGTTTTCCTCTTTTAGCCTCACTATTCCCTGCAGTGCCAGAGATACCTGATGCCACCACTTCCTGTGTTCTGTGGTGTAAATCACCTTGCTTTCTGGCTTCCCCACTGCAGGCTATGAGTCATTTTCCTTAGGTCTTCTGACTGAGTTAACTCTCATCCACCTCTTTTCCAGCTTTCAAAATTATGTTGCCCATGTCTCTTCTCCAATGTCCTTTGCCTTTTGAGGGTTTATGGCCTTCATAATTTGTCTTTGATATTATTTTATTAGTGTTTCATGGAGAAAGTAGAGGTAGATGTGAGTATTTAATCCAGCATCTTTAATTGGAATTTAGCCCCTCAGTTCTGAAAGTGTTTCTGACTCATAAATGAAGAGTCACAAGAAACCATGGATGAAAATGTATATACAATAACAGTAGTATAAATGAATGTAGAATTAGAGGATATAAAATATATTTTTCTTTCAGAAAAGAGAAGATTGGGGGAAGGGATATAATATAATATAACAATATAAAAAAATATTAGAAGAGGCTTCCTGGAAAGACAGACATTTCCCCTATCTGGAAGTACAGTATCTGACTAATTTCAAAGACCAATAGAGCATTATTTATGATGTTAAATGTTTGAGTTATTTCTTTAAATTTGCAGGATGTTTTGGAAATTGCGGCCATAAATTGCCTTTCCACTAAGGATAGTTAAGTCAGGTTTTAAAAAAAATCAAGAGCTATTTCACATGAAATTTCATTTGAAATGTAATTTCAAATGATTTGGAAGTGGGCCTTTCAGTGGCTTGGGAAATGACCAAGGGAAAATAAGTAAGAGGAAATGGCAAAGGGAAATTTAGTACATAATTGGGGTTGAAGGACCATCAAGATACCATAGAGATAAGCACTGGGCTCAGACTTATTTAACAACTTCATTAATGATCCGGAAGAAGGAGGATTCAAGTTAATTAAATCTGCAGATGGTCCTTAGTGGAGTTACACATACCAGGGCGAACTAAGAAATAATACAGGAAGACCTGGGGGTCAAAAGCTTTGATAGCTTTGGGCACAGAAGAGCAAAATTAAATTTGGGAATGATAATTAAAATTGAATACACTTTGTTCAATGAGAAAATAGGAGTTAAACTGCAGACAATCGGTGCTGAATAGAAAATAGTAAAGCTGAAAGAAATCCTGTGGCTGATGAACAAGTTATTTAGACAAGAGCCTTGCTTTGTGACTCCAGAAATACATTCATTTTAAAAAGAACATGTACTTTTTAATATATTTGCTGTGTGCATAATACTCACAAAACATTTAGTCACCAGGAGATGGCTGACATTAGAAACACAAATAAGAATCTCTCTAAACTCAGATGTATTTACGCTCTATCAGTAGTAAGGTAGGTGGAGTAGAATCTCACAAAAATATTAGAATGGATTAATGAGGTTAAGATCAAGACATGATGAGAGGTGTATGATGGGGAGGAACCACTGAGAGGCAACTGACTACAAAATCGATGATTTCAACTTTTCGATATAGACTCTTTGTGTTGATGTGGTGTGAGGTTGGGAAGATTGTTGGGTAATTTTACACGCTGTCCCAGTAGTACCGTTCACTGTAGGGCACCCTCTCAGGTCTGGGTGTTGAAGAGTTTGTCTGGTTTCAGTAGTATGGTCAATAGAATGGAAACCAACCAAGGCCTGGGGACAGTAGAGCAGCCTAGATGAAATTATAGTGATAACTATCAGAATGGAAATCATATGTACGCAAAGACATGCAGGGGCAAGATGTCGACCACTTATTGAATACCTTGCGTGTGTCAAGATTGTTCCAAGCAATTTACATTAAGTTAACTCCTTTAATGCTCACACTCAATCTACAGGATTAGACATTATTCTCATCTCCAAATTGCAATCAAGAAAACAAGCCTAGGAAATGTAAGAAAATCACCTAAGGTTAAGTGCCAATAAGGATGCGTAAACTGGAATTCAAACCGAGGGCTTTCTGTTTCTAAGATCTATGTGCGTTTGTTTTTTTTTCCCAACTATGTTACACCGTTTGTCACAGAATACTAGCATAAATAATATATGTAGAACTCGTGTGTGTGTGTATTTTGTCTATTCTTTAGAGTTTTAGGTAGAGAAACATTCTTCTGAGACTCATTGACAGCGCTATTCTTGCACACTATAAAGTTGTGAGCAGATTTCACTCTGTGCAGTTTTCAGTGCAAAATCGTCTTAAAGGAGTGTTTTGTACTTGGGTTAATTGTTTTGCGTCTTGGGAGAGGAGACACATTAACTAACATGTAGCAGAAATTATATAATATGATAGTGTCATTCCCAACTGTTGTCACCCAGAGTCACCGTGTTTTAAAGTTTAAGTATCAGTATGTTTAAGAAGTAATGTTTATATATGTCAGCAGATTCAGATACTCTACACTTTAGGTAAGGAGATACATTGGAAGTCTTTCCATTTGTCTTTCAGCTGTAAGTTCCCCTACTCGGAAGGAACAAGAATTACCAATTTCTTGTGTGTAGGCTACTAGACCACCAATTTTAACAGGACCCAGATGATGTGGGTTTTTTTAGAGGTGATGAGGGCACCTTGTGTGTGTATATATATATACACACACACACACACACACACACACACACAAGAGGCATTAAGTGGGTCAGAGAGAATTAAGATACACTTCACAGTTTTATTTGAAGAGGCAAGAGTGGAAAAATTCCCCATGAAGTGTGCTGAAAACCACTAAGAAATGGGAAAATTGGAAAATGCAGGCAGCTTTGCTGGAAAGTGAGCAAGATATAAGGAGGGAAATCCCGAAGATTAACAGTGAGAAGAGATATCCAGGGTGACTGATTGCTTTAGCTTCTCTGTATCTGCCCTCTCTTTGAAACTAATCGGAATTCCTTGAGCTTCTGGTGAATGAGATTTCTAGGTGAGAAGAATTCTGTTTGTAATACAAGTGAGGTGGTTTGAATTGAAACTTAATCACATTTAGGAAAGTCAAGGATCCCTTCCGGGAGAGATCAAGCAGATTATGAAATGATTTTAGCACACTGGTAACAAGACCATTCTTTCTAACTTTCGAATCTATATTTGGCTAACTAAAACACATGGAAAGAAAAATCCTGTTTTGGTCCCAGGGGCAAAAGACCTAAGAAATATTTCTTTCTAACTCCTATTTAAACGACTCATTCAGTTTCTAGAGCTCACTTCACCCACTAAAATTGCATCAGTAATTGTAGAGAAATTTCTTCATGATAGAGTGGAATCTCTTCTATTATTCTAGTCATAGTAATTCCCCCATTATTTAACAGTACATGGGAAATATCACAAGTCATGTTACAATATAGGACTTTGAAAAACATGAAATATTAACAGCATAATTCTACTTTTTCACATGAGTAGAAATTATACTGGCCTCTCTGAAAATAACACCTGAATGGAAGTCTCAAAGATGAGAAGCCTGAAAAAATAATAAAAAAGAAACATCAATCCTCAAAACCAACCAAGTATGAGAATTTATTGATTAGGGTCGGGGGGAGACAACACTAGCTGAGATAACATCTAGCCTAGAGAGACCAGGTCAATTCATATAGACCTTAAATATCTTTTCAGTACCCTCTTCAATTCTGGGAGCATGCAGTTGCAAGTTTTGGCAGAAGTAGTTTTCACTTGCGCATATCTGATGATGAAACTTCCTTCATCACATAAACGAATTTTTGCCCCAATGCTTGTCATCAAAGCATCAGTAGTTAACAAGCCATACCCTGTGAACTTGCTCATCACCTGCACTGTTACATTTTTCCTAAGGAGAAAAATCTATAGGGAACTAAGCTTATGGAAGGGGGCAGTGGGGCGGGGGGAGGGAGTATTGGATGTATATGTTTTCTAAAGCAATTTTCCAATACGAGCAACTGAAACCACCACTTTTGTAGAATTACTTACCTCATTTACCTATTCAAAATTATAAAATAATATGTGGTTCATTTAATAAATAAAAACTGGTTTCAGAACACTATATACAAGAGCAGAAACCAATTTTATCCCAGGTAAATGAAAGATTTCTGAAGAAAGGGCTAAAGAAATACAGACTAGGGTCACTTGTGAATTGCAGAATTCACATGTATTTACTTAGTCCATAAATGGTTACCAACTACTTGCTATGTACAAAAATGCTTTAAAATAAATCCAGATGATGAGTTACCAGGGGAGATAAGAGAGGTACATAAATAATTATTAATACATGATTTTTAAAATGATAAATTCTGTATGAGAATCATAAAGAGCTTTCGTAGGATTTTAGAGGAGGAATATTACTTCTGTTTGGGGGCAATGGAGGAAGAATCAAGAAAATTGTAATGAATGACAGGCATTTGGATAGCATTTTAAGTAATGAATCAGACACATCCAACTCAACGTAGAGAAGTAGCATTTGAGAAAGAGAAAATAGCATGAACGAAATCTTGCAGTGTGAAATTACAGGACCACCTTGGGAAAGCTGAGCAATCTAGTCTGAAAGGTGGGTTGGGATTATACTTATTTGTATTAAGCTCAGATGCAGAAGGATGAGCTAATCATCTCTCTCACTTGCTGCACACTATCATGCTACTCTTGTAAGTTCTCTCCCATTTGTTTATTTAATCTCCTGTCTCTCGCTGCTCCCTTCTCTCATGCCTCGCTCTACTGCAAAGACAACTATTTAATGTATCTGATATGTTTCTTTACTTATATGTGTTCCTTGAAATGTGAATTCCTCTTTTTTGCATTTTGATTTTCAACTTATTCAAATGGTATAATGCTGTATATTTTGCCATGATTCCTCTCTTGAAAAAACTCAGCACCTTTGTTTAAATGTAAGATTTAGAGTGATTGCCCTGTTTACTTAAAGTCCACTTGTTCTGACTGACGAGATTTTTTTTTCCAACATTAAATGATTGTTTATTTTTCAGGTTTAAAAGTTTTGAAATATATATATACAAGCTAAATAAACTACACTCAGAGAATCAATGTGGAGCAGAACATATTATTCTGGATAATAGGATAGGATACAAAGATGATAATGTCGGGAATTCTGTGGTGGTCCAGTTGTTAGGACTCCGTGCTTTCTTGGCACAGGCAAAAAAAAAAAAAAAAAAGGTCATGTCTTCAAGTACAAAGAAAAACTGGTAATGCTGCATGGTGTAGTGTCCTAAGCGTGTTTCCATCATGTTTTTCTCATACATTTTCCCTCCAAAATAAAACCCAGACAGCCACTATTCCCCTTGACTGCAAGCAATATCACTCTGAATAGCCTCTTAATTGTCACCTTGTCATTCTGAAAATTTTCCTGGTACATAGACCAAAACAGGGACTGATGGGTTAAAATGCACGTATAAACTTTGACTAAATCCTACCAGATTGTTTCCAGAACGGCTGCATCAGACCAACTGTCTGCCAACAGTGCATGATTCTAAATTTCCCAATCTTGTCTGTGTAAATCATAGATCATTGTTTAATTTTAATTTCTCTAAGTACCAATGAATTTATGTATCTCTTCCTATGCTTCTTAGTCTTTTAGATTTACTTTAAAAATAAAAATTGCCTGTTGACTCATTCTGCCCATTTTCCTGTTGAGATTCCTATCTTTCCCTGGTTGATTTTAAGGAGCTGCATATTAGAATGATGTTAAATAGAGGTAGAGATGGGGGCAAGTTCATCTTGTTTCCCATCATAAAATAACGTGTCAAAAATTTCTACATTAACTATAATGCTATAATATTTCAGTGAGTTTCTGATGTATCACTTCCAGTGCAAAGAGTTCTGTTCTATTCCAGCACTATAGAATATACATGTATATACACACATTATATTTATTATATTATATAATTATATATGAGGGCTATATATCATATGTGAGGGAGGGTTATATGGACAGAAATAAATGTTGGACTCCTATTTTTGTGCAGAGTACATAAATGATTTACAATTCTTTTAAAAATTAACAGTATAAAACAAATGAAGACTGGGTCTTGGTATTAAGCATGAATGAATCCATCATTTTTTTGTATGTCTCAAAGGTTCCCTTGATTTTTGTATTAAATAAAAACATTGCAGGGACTTCCCAGGTGGTCCAGTGGTTAAGACTCCATGCTTCCACTGCAGGGGGCACAGGTTCTATCCCTGGTTGGGGAACTAAGATCCCGCATGCTGCGTGCATGGCCAAAAAAACCGAAAAACAAACAAAGAAAAAATTGGATTAAAAAACGTGGTATATTCTGTGGTGACCTAAATGGGAAGGAAATCCAAAAAAGAGGGGATATATGTATACACATAGCTGATTCACTTCGCTGTACAGCAGAAACTAGCACAACATGGTAAAGCAACTATACCCCAATAAAAAAAATTAAAAAATAAAGAAGTTGTAGTTTTTCATTGTAAAAAATGGGAAAATATGAAAAAGTATAAAGAAAAAATTAAAATTACTCATAACTTTATTCCAGGGGAGGAAATACTCATATTACTCTATTTCTTTTCACCTAGCATACTTACGTATGCACACTCTTTAAAATTTTTGCAGCTTAAAATATGCTTATTGTATAATTTTAAGTTGTGTAAAACATATATAAATTATATAATTAAATATATATCTATATTAAATCTTATATAATTATACAGATAGATTTCATAGGCACATATGCTCTAGAATCACGTTTTAAACTATCTAAAATTTTGCATATTAAATATTAATATTATATTTGTGTAAGAAATACAAACATCTATATAAATTTCAAAAGTATATTTGTAACTACCAAGAGTTAGCCCATACTAGAGATATCAGACTGTATTTTGTTTTTATTTTAATAATGAATCATAAATCATTGCTTTTTTATGGAAGATATTTTTAATAATAATAATGATAATAATAACAGTGGACTTGGCTTACTCACTTAAGGCCTGTGTCTTCCACTGGAGTTCCAAGCATCAAACTCTGAACATGGCTACAAACCACGTTTCCTGAGGCTCTCTGTGTCTTTAAATGTTCATTAAAAAATATGCCATGTATGGTGCCTCCTGCTCTAACACTCCGAAAGCCTGTGTGATTCACTCCCTGTGTCTCTCCTCATGTTGAATGATTCATCAATGTGCATGAGTTCAGCTGTATGGAGTTCCTGGGCCCATGGGCCCACCTGCCTTGATGAGACAGAAAATCAAGGAGGTATCTCATCAGTTGGTCTTGGGAAGAATCTTCAGGATGATCAAAGGAGACTGGCCTCAGGCAAAAGCAAGGATCCTTACGGGGCCTCAGAGAGGTCCAGTATGAGGAAGGCAGGTGGAAGAAGCACCATATTTCATTAGAACAAAGATAAAGCCTGTTTTGCCAATGATCACCTGACCCTTAAAGTGTCTGGTAAACAGTAGATGCTCAGTAAGTGTCCTCTGAGCTGAATTCTAAGTTCTTTTATGTAGTAGTTAAAAAGGTTTTTGTTTTTACTTTGTATTAATATGTGCCTCCTTAAAAAGGTTATTCCTATTCCATTCTTGCCTCGTATGCTCATTTCTCCATTTCTCTTTTCTTCCAATTCCTTACACTTTAAATAGGGAGCTTATGGTCAGTGATTTTTATAGCACTAATTGGAACTAACAACTCCCAAGTGATCCAGTTATTCAGTAGCAGTTAGAAACACTGCTCAGGACGGTCATTACAGTATTCTGATTTGTCTGTGCTGGGGATAACAGTCATCTCTCTATTGAAGAAAAAACCAAAAAACTTAGATAGAAGTATAAGCAGGTACAACTAGATGCATTTCCAAAGACGTCTCTTGAAATTAGCTGTAAAGCCGCAGGGAAAATAAGGCATTAGAGAGGTGGCAATGGAGTATGAAACCTCTTCATTTCAGGTCAGTTTTAAGTCTACAGGTGGACAATACTTCATGATTGATGGTTGGCTAAGAAACATTGAATTGGGTGTTTGGTTTCATTATTAGTAAGTAGGCATTTTGTCAAGCTGTGTTTGTGGTTGACAGTCTGATTTTGATGGTGTTCAGCTATTGCCATTTGGTAGAAATTAAGGTAAATAGTTAAGAAAGCCTGGGTTTTACGATGAGACATAGACGTGCCTTTGAATTCTGGCTTCAGCACTTACCACTGAGTCTCATAATTTTTGGTTTGGGCTTTAGTTTCCTCTCCTTTCACATTAGGATAATAATGGCTAAATGAATTTATTTAGGATAAGTAAAAATAATACTAGTTAGCACTTATTGAGCACTAACTCTGTACCAGACGCAGATTTAAGTATTTTTACATATATTTACAAATTTAAGCATCAAAATGCATACAACCAATTCCCCATTTTACAGATGAGGGAACTGAGGCAGAGAGAAATTAAGTAACCCAAGAATATGGCAGATCCAGGGTTTTTGTTTTTTTTATTGGAGTATAGTTGCTTTATAGTGCTGTGTCAGTTTCTGCTGTACCCCAATGTGAATCATCCACATGTATACATATATCCCCTCTTTTTTGCATTTCCTTCCCATTTAGGCCACCACAGAGCTCCGAGTAGAGTCCCCTGTGCTATACAGTAGGTTCTCGTTAGTTATCTATTTTATACATAGTATCAATAGTGTATATATGTTAATTCCAATCTCCCAATTCATCCCACCCACCCCCTTTCCCCTTGGTAACCATATGTTTGTTCTGTATGTCTGTGTCTCTATTTCTGCTTTGCAGATAAGGCAGATCCAGGGTTTGAATTTAGGAAATCTAGTTACAGAGCCTGCAGTTAAAACACTGTCTGTTACCTTGCAATAATATCTCTCATCTGTGAAAGCTGTGATGCTGATGGAAGATAACGGTAATGCTGATGATGGAAGTCGATAGTGATGGTGGAGTCAGGTCAAGGAAAAACATTACTAACACCCTTACCCTGGGCAAGTCAGCTTCCTCTTCATAGCTCCTTCAGTGTAGCATTGCCAACTGGTTTAGAATTTCACAGATGGAATATCTATGCAAATATAAAAGATTATTCCTGTACACATTACTGGTGGACTACTCAGTGATTGGATAGTACTTAGAAATAAATTCTAGTTTTGTGTTTCTTTTTTCTCTTCATTTTCACCGTGCTTTAAGAAAGTCACCTTTAATAAAACTCTGGTTTGGGTCACAGAATCCTTTCTAGAATCTCCAGATTGGAGATGAGCTTTAGATCTTCTCTTATTCAAATACCCACCCCATGCCTCACTCTCCACCCAAAGTTTGTTTTCTTATGAACTCATTCTAATCTCTTTGTTATGGTTGTTGTTGTTTGTTTGTTGTGAAAGGAACTCACTCCTGCTGAGGCAGCACGTTCTGTCACATTCATTCGTATTTTCAGGTGGAATCTGCCTCCTTATGATTCAACTTTTGTTCCTAGTTTTCCATCTTGGAACCAGTTAGGGAACTAGCTCCTTCCATGTAGCAGCTTCCTCATGCTGAAACCTAAATTTATTCCCATTAAACTTCTCTTTTTGGATTTGACCCACAGCTCTAGGCTGCCAAGTTCATTTTAGGTCATAATTCTGCCATCCTGTGTATTCACAGTCCAATCAGTTTCAGGTTACCTCTAAAGTTGGTAAACATGTGATGCCCTCTGTGTCTCTCTCCAGTTCCTGAGTTGAGGGAAACTTTTATTTCTGCTCTGCAATCAGATCACATTAAAAAGCTAAGTTGGCAAATACTTATGACTTGTCTGTGCCACAAATAAAGGGAAAAAATTAGACTTGCAGTTTCATTAACATGTCACCCTTTAGCGTTTATCTTTTTATACGATTGTACTGATTTTAGCTCTTCTCTCTTTGTATGTCCACTTCTTTCATAGTTAATGATCCCTGTCCACATCTCAGTGCTAGGGCAAAGCACTAGGCATAGCAGTCATAGGATTTAGCTCTATTCCTTTCTTTCTACTTTAAATTATACAACCCTTCCTGTAACATTGGCTGTTAAAGCTGAACCACCACTTGCTATAAAACAATCTTAATAGAACATACAAAGCGTCTTCTTAGTGAAAACGTAAAAGATTTTTATCAAATTGACGATATAAGATCTTCAGCCAGAACTCCTTGGGAAGAAAAAAATATATTTTAGGTAATAGAAGTTACCTGCAAACCATAAAGTTATCCAGGGTACAGTATAAGACACAGACAATTAAAAGGGACAGGGGGAAGACTTTGACAGATGTCGAACGGCGTCTTTTTTCCCCAAATTCTTAAATGCAAAATGCTTACTTGACAAACTAGAGCCTGAGTGAGGACTGTGAAGGGCTGTTGTACAGGTGTTAGGTATTTGTCCTGCATCCAGCTAATATCAGCAATTTAGGTAAGTTACTCTATGTTCCCTGGGGGGGGACACTACCCAGAAAGTACAAAATGACCTAAGAAAAATTATTCTGAGTTCTTGCTGGCGGCAGACTTAGTTCATAACCTCAGATTGTACCAGGGATCCATTAGACTTTAGCTGGCAGGTAGAAAGATGCGTCACTGAAACTTAAGGAAAAGGAAGTTGTAGCATGCTTGCATGGTCAGAGAAAGCGAGGCTGACGCAGCATTTCTGATTTAAGCCACTCGTAGCACATGAAGCATCTTTAACCTTATCGCAGGCTTTATGTATGCCGGATCAGAAAGAGTGTGAAGTTCACATCAGGCATCCTGGGTGTGCATCCTGCCTCTACCTGCCAGTAACTGTGTAATCCCTAAACTGTGTTTATCCTATAAAATGGGTTAATAACCTCTACTTCACGAATGTACAGTGAGGAGTAAATGCAATAATGTAGCTGTAGAGCTGTGCCTGGCGCATAGTGTATTTTTAGATACAGTTTCCCTCCCTCGTCTTTGATTTAATTTTTTTTTTTTTTTTTGCGGTACGCGGGCCTCTCACTGTTGTGGCCTCTCCCGTTGCGGAGCACAGGCTCCGGACGCGCAGGCTCAGCGGCCATGGCTCACCGGACCAGCCGCTCCGCGGCATGTGGGATCCTCCCGGACCGGGGCACAAACCCGCGTCCCCTGCATCGGCAGGCGGACTCTCAACCACTGTGCCACCAGGGAAGCCCTGATTTAATTTTTTAACCAGGGAAAGAGGTAGGTTGACACTTAAATGTTAGAAAAGGTATTCACATCTGATGTCAGATTTAAATATTTATACCTGCAGTCTGAAAGAACAGGTGCAGGCTTAGATAATTCAGCTTGCCTTCCAGTTAGTCCTTCTAGTTGTCAGGAATTGGCTGTGGTCATGCTTGGTTTTTCATCTACCTTTCCTGGTGTCAGCCATACTAATATTTTTGTACATATGAAGTTTGACAACTGCACTCCAGGAAAATTCTTTTCTGGACTCTTTCCGCATTTTCAGTACCTCCTTTCCTCCTCCACCTCCTTCTGGGGGAAGAAAGTAAAGCTGTATTTTCATCTGTAGAAAAGTACGGAAGAATTTAGGCAGGAGATCCACCCATGATATTTGCATTTGACTAGAGATTACAATTTTGGCATGAAGTACCCGTGTTCTAAGGGTGAAATCTCAGACAATCCCAGATTTTTGCTATGTCAGCCATGGCCTGGGCATCTAGATATTCCTATAATGTAGCCACACCCTTTTACCAGGTTGCCACGTGTGCTCGCTCATCAGGGGAGAAAGGCAGAGTTAAGAAGAATAATTGGAACTACAGAGTACTTTAACTAATGCTTGGTAGAAATCACTATTCCTTTCTTTTCTTTTTTTTTTTTTTTAACTCATTTGTCTCTTAATCTAGACGATGTCTTTGGTATCTTGGTCTCTACCACTCTACTGAAGAATAGACAGATTTTATCTCTTATGTTGTGAGTTTGTATCTCTTACTCCCCTTCATCTATTCTGTCCTTCTCCTGGCTCCCTTCCCCTCTGGCAGTCACCAGTTTATTCTCTCTGTGAGTCTGTTTTGTTTTGTTTGTTTTGCTTTTTATATTCCACATATAAGTGAAATCGTATGGTATTTGCCTTTCTCTGATGTATTACACTTAGCACAATACCCTGCAAGTCCATCCGTGATGCCACAAATAGCAAGATTTCATTCTTTTTCATGGCGAATAATCCTGGTGACTGTAAATAATAAATATAAATATAAGTACGTGTATATATATAACATCTTCTTTATCCATTTATTTATTGTTGGACACTTACGTTGCTTCCATATCTTGGTTATTGTAAATAATGCTGCAATGAACATACGGGTATGTATATCTTTTTAACCTAGATAAATACTCAGAAGTGGAACTGTGGGATTATATGGTAGTTCTATTTTTCATTTTTTGAGGAACCCCCATAGTGTGTTGCATGGTGGTCACACCAATTTACATTCTCACCAACAGTGCACGAGGGTTCCCTTTTCTTCATCTTTGCCAATACTTACTGTTTCTTTTTGGTAATAGCCATTCCAACAGGTGCGAGGTGGTATCTCATTGTGGTTTTAATTTGCATTTCCCTGATGAGTAGTGACGTTGAACACTTTCTCATGTGCCTGTTGACCATCCATATGTCTTCTATGAAGAATGAGCTATGATTCTTTAACCTAAGAGGGCATCTGAAAGAAAGGTCTTTCTCAGTCTTCCATCAGGAGCTTGTGAGGCCTATTGAAGTTTCTGAACCCTACCCATTTGCTTCTAAAGTCACCCTGAGATAGAGCTGAGCATTGCAACTCTTTCTTTTAATCGGATAATTATGCAAAGGTGAGAGCAGCTAAGAGTTAGCTGGCCCTATTGATATTAGCTGAAGAATTGAGCAGTGACTCAGTTATCAATATCTGCTGGGAAGTCACCGACAGGATCAAGTAAGAGATAGCTGACCTCCTGTGGAGGACACACGTTGCTGCTGAAATGGCTGTTAAATCATTCTACATAGATTCAGGTGTATAGGAAAAGCCACTTACTCTATTTTTATTAGCGTAAATTATAACCCTATTCTGAGCCCCCATTTCAGACTAGTGGGAATTCAATCTTTAGCATATTGAAGAGGGTTCCTTCACAGAGTCCTATGAAGACCTTGGGGTCTCATGGGGCACAAAGCATTTGCGCATGTTGTATAGTCTACACTGGTCAGTGCTGGGATGCTCATAGACCAAACCTGCATAGACTGTTAAATTTGGAGGCTTTACAGATGACACAAATCCAACCCAACCTATCTTAACCAAAAATGCAAAATGTTTTTCACATTGTTGAAATGTCCAAGGGAGGAGCCTCGTCTCTGGGCATAGCTAGATAAAGGTGCTCAGATAATGTCATGAATCTATCTTTCTCTCACGGTTGTTTCCATCTGGGTTAGTTTCCTTTCAGCAGGCCCCTCCCCCATCATAAAATTTTGGCCACCTGCCACCGCAAGTAACTTATCCTAGTGGATATAGAAGAGCTCTTTAGCTCTTCCAGCAGATGGGTCCTTAATTGGCTCTCATTGTACTTTTGGATTAAGTGATGCAGGTAGATCATTCTGCATGAATCACAGGGACTAAGGGAAAGAGAGGGGCCTAATGGAAAGTCAAGAATGTTATCAAAAGAATGAGGAATAGATGTTGGGCATACGGAAACAACCAGCATCTACCTGGGCACAGAAAATGGGAATCTTTCCAAAGGTGGGAGCACAATTATTAGAGTCCTGTCTCCCTACACACATCATTTAACTATTTCTGTCAATTCTAGCTCAGCCTTTTTTGTAGGGTGCTGAGAATGAGTGGACAGGGGCTTCCACCACCTGTGGAATGCATCCTCATTCATCCTTTAATCAGTGTTGCAAAAAGATCTCTCTTGTTTCTGCTCCCACCTCTGCAGTCAAATGGACTGGGCTTCTTCCCCCACAGATACATTAGTACAATCTCGTTGAACTTTAGTTTTCACAAAAGGCATGTGGCCTTCAAGCAAGTTTGTTTCTCAGGCCTGAAATATAGAAGGAGCCTGACTACTCTTGGAAGGAGAGAGCGGAAAATATAAGAGATTGCAAGCAATTTCTTAAAACATTTTCCTAGTACTTTTGTTTCATACTCATATTTTCTTTTGCTTAATCCACACTAGGTCACACACACAGAATGAACTGGTTGACTGACTTAGTTCTTGCTGTTCTTCAATCTTTTGCCTTTATATAGAATATAGGGGGCAAAATAGTACAGTTCAAAGACTTTATCAGGAACTTTTGAGTATGTGGTCCATACAAGAGTAATTAAAGTAAGTTCAGATTTTCTGATTTACCTTCTCCAGTTCTGCTTCATAGACTGCTAGAAATTCTGATTTGGGTTCACCAGTCCTAACCTCTCATGTTATAGACAAAATTAACACCAATGACATGGTGATTTGTTCAAGAATCAAAATGACTTGTAACTACCCTTACCTGACGGCTTGCTGTGATGCCAGGCACTGTAGAATCATACTTTTTACTACTAAATTAACACAGTAACCTCTTATAAAATGGAAATAATGATAAGGATTAGAAATCTTAGGCACTAAACATGTAGCTGGTATGGCCTGGAGATGGGGTTAAAATTTTATTTTTGATTTTCTTTTTAAACTCCAGAGTTCATTATCTGCAGGACAGCATTATTGCTAGGATCTCTCCCTGGGTCTCCTGTATCTCAGTCTCAGGACCTTCCCTCAGTGGCCCAGAGGAGAGCAGCCTCTGTCAGTGTTGTTCAAATTTTGCTTCTTGGAAGAGCTTTAGGGTTTCAGCCACATCCCCTTACTACTCACTTGGGATGGGATGGGAGCCAAAGAGCCCACTCTAAGTCCTCCACTCCCACTTTAACCAGAGCTGCTCTGCTTTTTCATCTCTTAGGTAAGGGGATGGCAAGGGAGCTTGCATTTGAGGAAAGGTTTACCAGTATCTGTGAAGGCCCCAAGTTTCACCATCTCTGAGGGCTGTGTGGTTTTTCTACCCAAAGATGCCTGGGGCCACCAAGCACTTCTTTAATCACACAAACCACTTTGCTGCCTCAGGCCTTGCTACTTCTTGTCTCTATCCTTCCTCTTGGTGTTGCCATCACACATTCCAGTGGTGGCTTGTTCAGCATTTCAGCAGGGACTA
Source organism: Globicephala melas (assembly GCF_963455315.2). Lineage (NCBI taxonomy): Eukaryota > Metazoa > Chordata > Mammalia > Artiodactyla > Delphinidae > Globicephala > Globicephala melas. The sequence continues at coordinate 34,819,859 of NC_083321.1, read as the reverse complement.
AAGTGGATGGCCTCACCTAATTTTGTAAAGAGTATGGGAATATCTTGGGTTTGATTCATCTTTGTAGTTTTGTTTTTATTATTGTAAGAAGAAACAGGACTTGGGGTGTTTTTTGTTGTTGGGTTTTTTGTTTTGCTTTGTTTTTTTTCATCTTGAATTTATTATTTCAGACTTGTCGTTGTGCTCTGTGCTAATAGAACACAAAGGTCTGTGGCCTGAGCTAATTGAGGTCAATGGAAATGTTTCCAGTGAAGATAGTGCAAAAAATTAGATTCTGGGCTCTCAGAAAGTTGGCCAAAACAAACTGTTATCTTCATGTACTATTTCCTTCCTTGGGCTTTTCATTAGCTCCTCTGCAGCATCAGTTATCACCTGCTAAACAGATGATGCACCAGTCTATATTCTGGGACATAATCCTTTCCAAACTCTAGATCCACACGCTGCTCTGAAATGGATTTTTCAGTGTGTTGAAAGACCCTTGACTTGGTCAAAAATAGACATATCATCTTTCTTTATTGTGAATTAATTCCTTTTGCTAAAAATTCCCGTTATTTTCCTTCTAAGTCTGCCCCTAGCCCCAGCAGGAATTGTGGACCTTTAACCAAATTAAGTCCTGACACCTAGGAAGTTGGGTGGACCCAACACGTGTCGATTCATGTTGATTCTGGATTCTGTCTTCCAGAGGTTTCAAAGCAGGATGCGAGACTGAGTCAGTAAGGTTGTACTGACCACCGGAATTTTAAGATAGTAAGTAGGAGCAGAGTTGATGCTAGGAAAACCGAATTCATAGAGAAGCAGAAAAAAAGAGTTTTGTAAAGGAAGCCACAGCAGGAGAAGAGAGAAGACAAGGAGAAAGATATGGAAAGAGTAAATTTCTTAAAGCTCGCCTAGTTCCTGGGAAGACCAGCAATATTTGTCATTGGGTTCATTGAAAGTTCTCTGTATGTTTTTATAATCAACCATACTTTCCCTTGAATTTATTCAAGTGGGGTTTTGTCCCTTATAACCAAATTATTCCCAGTTGAGGACTTGCTTTTCCTGAATTTTCTAATAACAGTAATTACCACAAGAAGTAGATTATCGAGTGATTACTCTCTCCAAATTATGGTATCACTTAGTGCTTTACCTCAATTAACTTCTCCATCTCAAAACACCCTTATGTGATAAGGATTATACTCTTTGTAGAGATGAGGGAATGAGGCTTAGGGAAATTGAGCATCTTGTTCAAGGTCATTTAAAACTATGCCTGACAGAATTAGGCAATTAGCCGTCTCGCTAAAATATCTCCTTATTTCTATTAATGCTACTTTTTATCACTCAGCCTCAAAAGTTGAATCTTTTTAAAAATTATTTATTTTGCGTCATTGACAGCCAATAAATTATCTGAATTTTCTCTTAAATATCCATTCTGCCTTTAACTCAGGCTCCCAATCCCCCTTGTTCACGGCATTGCAGTGGCAGGTTTCTCTGTTTTCTCGGTAGAGCTCCTTCCAATTTATTTTATGAATTGCAGGTCTGATTTATCGTTCCAAAGCCCAACTCTGATTATATGACTTGGATTCTTCCGTGGAGCCCTACTTCCTGCCAAGGCTGATAATATGCTTTTATACTAGAACTCATGCCTTATCCAGTATCTGCCCGAATTAACTTTCTTACCTCATCTCTCCTCGACCTCGTGCATTTACCCTGCCCTCCTACTAAACAAAGCTACTCATTATTTCTCCAAATAGTCCTTGAACATTGCTGAGGCCTGCCTATCTCCTGGTTCTCTATTTTCATAGGTCAGGTCACTATTTTAGGATGAAAAGGAAAGAAGGGCAAATGCTCCAAGGCTCTGAGTCCTCTTGCTGCAGTTTTTCCAGTAGCTCTGCTTGTAGAGATATGGATGCTAGATCATTAAAAAGGGCAACTAGCCTGTTAAAGAACTTAAAAATTAAAGAACACATGTTTTGATGTGAGCATTGATTTCCAATCAGCTGATAATCAGGTTGTTACTTTCACATGACATTTATTCCCAATATAGCTGGTCAGATTTTATCTTAGGTGAACAGACGCTGGCCTAGATGAAATCTGTCATCTTCTTACATCCTTCTTGAGATTTGAAGGAATGTGTTGTATATCACTGTCTCCTATACATACACATATACACATGACAGTGAGCACACAAAGAGTGAAAGAATGCAAGAAAGAATGAGTGAAACTAGGAAAAGACAACACCATTTAAATGAGTTTTGCATTTTTAAGTTGAAGACATAAACTCACTCCATTAAGATTTCATTTATGTTGAAAGTAATTTTTATAATAATTACATATTTTAGATTAATATAATTTTTTAAATGAGCTTGCTTTATCGCTGCTTTTAGTTACTTTCTATACTGCAATGCTTTTCCCCTTCTTTTTCATATGGGACTTTTTTTGTCTTCTGATACAGTGGAAATGTCAATTGCTTTTCATTTTTCATTGTTCCATCATATAGACACAAGAAAACAAATCTGTTTGAGAGAACAAGGTGATTAATGTCTATAGTGCATTAAGTATTCAGAACTTATGTCATTCATTTCATTTCCACTCTGTAGTAAACTGAAAAACATTTAGTTATTTTGAAAGTGCATTGCCAACAGAGAATACATTCTGAGTAAATTTCAGGTTCCATTAGGTTTGCTTTAAAACTGAGAGATGGAGTGGGGTAGGGAAAAACGAGGAAAGAAGAGAGATTTATTTCTCCATCTTTTTTCTTTTTTTGGTTCTTTTTTACATTTTCTGGCCTGGGCTCTATTCTAACAGCATAGTCACATGACTCAATAATTTATAACCTAACATAAATCAGATACCAGTCACAGTTAAATGTGATTTGTTACACGTGTGGATTTCTGTTCATGGTATCTTTATTGAGATTTTCAGCAATAAGATGTAATATGGCATCTCTACCTATTTAAAAGCTTCATGCTGTTTGATCCCAAAAATGATTTGCATCTTCCTTATCTCAGTGGCGAGAATATTTGATACAAGGTTGCCTACTATGAAGTCCCCGTGGGGTAGTGTGTCTGGTGAGCTCCCTGCACTGGAACAAATGGCATTCACCGTTTCTGTGGGTTTAGAGATGCTTACGGCTGGAGACAGATGAATAGCAACTTAGTTTAAGAGGGAATTAACTTAATATAAACCCAAAGTTTCCTCCCTCCCCCAACAGATGGCATATATGATGATTTTTTTTTTGAAGAGATTATAATCTGTCCAGTTTCTTTCTTTTAATATGATAGTACCAATTTGGGAGTCAGATTACACAAGTCCCCTGGTGAATTACTATCATAACCTCAAGGGAGGTTTAGAACTTTCTGCTCCTCATTTTATTCATCTGGATGTGAAGAAAATAATGTGTAAATTACAAGATTGAGGGAATTAAATGGGATACAGGCCTACCTTCGTTGTACTGTACTTCATTGTACCTTCGCAGATATTGCTTTTGTTGTTGTTGTTTTCTACAATTTGAAGGTTTGTGGCAACCCTGCATCGAGCAAGTCTGTAGGCACCATTTTTCCAGCAGCATATGGCCATTTCACGTCTCTGTGTTACTTTTTGATAATTCTCGGGATATTTCACATTTTTCATTATATATTTGTTATAATGACCTGTGATCTTTGATGTTACTACTGTGACTTGCTGAAGGCTCAGATGAAGGTTAGCATTTTTTAGCAATAAGGTATTTTTAAATTAAGGTATGTACCTTATTTTTCTTAGGCATAATGCTATTGCACACTTCATAAACTACAGTATGGTGTAACTTTTGTATGCACTGAAAAACCAAAAAATTTGTGTGACTCGCTTTATTGTGGTATTCACCTATTGTGGTGGTCTGGAACTGAACCTGCAGTGTCTCCAAGGTGTGCCTGCACCTGTAAAGTGCTCGAGGATAATGTCTGTCATATAGTAGGTGTTCAACAGAAAGTGTTGGTATTCTGCCACATGTCAGGGGAGAGAGAGAGAGAACAAGCAAAGGACACTTTGTGGTTTCATTGAGGTTTTGTAGACCTGTGTGTGGGCTTTGCTTTGCTGTCCAGTTCTCAGGAATTCCTCTGTTGAAACCACAACCTTGAAGAGTGTTTGTTTCCATGCAGTGACTTTACTGTTCATGCCTCTACACTAATATATGCCTACCAATAACATAACTCACAGTAAACCCTAGTCAGGGTGGGGTAGAGTAAAAATACCTAGTGGAGGTTTGTGTAAAAAAATTATTTGGGGCCTATAGCAGCACTGAAACTAGGGTGAGGTGAAAGAGACTCTCACGTCAGATGCCAAAAACCTTGGTAATGAAGATAAATATTATTCTAATGATTTTTTTTCTTTTCGAAGAGATTTTAATTTCTAGAGACAAATCCCACTCTTCCTTTCCCAATCCATTCCTTTTTACCTTGAAAAGTATTTTTTTTTAATTGAAGTATAGTTGATTTACAATGTTGTGTTAGTTTCAGGTGTACAGCAAAGTGATTCAGTTTTATATATATATATATTTTTTTCTTTTTCAGATTCTTTTCCCTTATACATTATTACAAAATACTGAGTAGAGTTCCTTGTGCTATACAGTAGGTCCTTGTTGTTTATTTTATACATAGTAATGTGTATCTGTTAATCCCAAACTCCTGATTTATCCCTCCCCCACTTTCTCCTTTGGTAACCGTAAGTTTATTTTCTACATCTGTGAGTCTATTTCTGTTTTGTATATAATGGAATATTTTTAAAAATCAAATCAGTGCAAAAAATCTACTATGAACAAAATACCAAGTTTTTAATAAAGACACGATCTACCAGAGGTGGGATTCAGATCAAGTGGGTGGGATCATGGTGCAGGTGTGAAGCCCAATAAAGATCTGCAGCACATCAACGAGTGCCTTGTGAGGATTTTAAGCGTTGGTTGGGAGATTTCAGAGATGTACTTTTTTTTTTTTTTTTTTTTTTGCGGTACGCGAGCCTCTCACCGTCGTGGCCTCTCCCGTTGCGGAGCACAGGTTCCGGACGCGCAGGCTCAGCGGCCATGGCTCACGGGCCCAGCAGCTCCGCGACATGTGGGATCTTCCCGGACCGGGGCACGAACCCGTGTCCCCTGCATCGGCAGGCGGACTCTCAACCACTGCGCCACCAGGCAAGACCCAGAGATGTACTTTAACAGACCTTCCTCAACGATTTTGGCTATCAATAGAATATGAGGTTTATATTGATGATCTTTTTTACCCCCTTTTCAATAATGAAAATACGTGCCCCGCCATAGATTTTGTTACAGGGCCTTTAACCAAAGACCATAGTGGGAGAGGGGAACTCATGACGACTGATTTTCAGGTACCAGGTTGGCAAGTTTGCATATTAAGTTTCATTTAGAGGTTCTCAAATTCAAGGAAAATATTGCTTTATATTTTCAAAACAGCTTGACTGATGAAAAACTAGTAGAATAGTGTCTTCTCTGTTCAGTTAGTTATTTTCTCCAAACTTATAGCTATAGAAAATGTTGTTCAAAACAAAGAGTGTTTCTTCTTCTGAACCCAGCCTAGGTATTAGAAACTCGATAATTTTGTTTGGATTGTATTCAGCGGATTGATAGATAAATAGAAATTCATATTTATTGCTATTAAATAATAGAAACTGTGACTTCTGGGTGCCTAGTCTGCCTCAGGCACTAAACCAAGTGTTTTTTTCCTTCCCTCCTCTAATGCTCAGGTGAGCTCCGTAAGATGGATTATTTACAGGTAAAGAAACTGAAGTCTAGAGACGTTGAGTGAGTTCAAGATCACACAGTCACTAAGTGACTGAGGCAAAAACTGAGCCCAGGTCTTTCTGATTCTGATGTCCATGCTCAGTGCACGGAGGCAAAGGTTGAGGCTTGAACATCTGTGCTTTTTGTTTGGAGGAAAGTGAGTTCACAGAAAACGAAGTATCAGGAAGAAATACCCTATCAACCTCAGGAATGTTTACCTCCTTGGAGAAGCTTCCAGAGATAGAAAAACCAAAAATAACGTAGAAACACAGCAGATGGAATATGATCCCCCTCCGGTGTGTCTCGATGAGGGCGCTGGGGGCGTGGCATGGAGAGAGTAAGGCAACGTGGTGCCTAAAGAAAGAGGCCTGAGAGGAAGCTGGCCAGGTCTGGTTCTGCTTCGAGATCTCTTCTGAGTCTCACCTGCCCTTCCTGCACGAGCCTGGCTATTGCCCCTGCATCACTTTGCAATCCTTCGCCAACCAGGAGGTATCACAGGCTGTTGGAAATAAACCTCTAGTTCCACAGGCATCCCAGGCAGTGATGCTGACCCCCTCTCTTTCCTCATTCAGATGTCTGGAATGGAGTATTCTGGGTGACCCAGTACTTCAGCTAATAAAAAAGTATGCAGTAATAAAACACATGAGAAGCTGTATTAAAGCTAATAAAACTCATGACTGCCAATTTACAGGGCCCCTCAGTCCTTTGCAGTGGCTTACTGTCACTGTTACAAGTATCGGTATCACTGTGTGACAGCTGTTGAGGACTGCTGAGTCATCTGGAATTCTCAGAGATGGAATGTGAGATCAACCATAACCCAGGATGTCAAATCTGGATGAAGCACCTATTATAATGGTTGTGAAACGACATGACGGAAATAGTGACACGCAGGGGTGGCTGGGGTGAGGCTGCAATGCAGTGAATGGGCTTTAGCACCCATCCCGATGTAAATCTTAGAAGCTTCACCTGTATGGTTCTGTGTATTAGGTTCTTACGTAACGTTGATTTGAAGAAGTTTGACTGCTTAGAAGGATGAGCATAAATAGATCTTTCATCAAATCCTATTTCTTCATCTTCTGTTTATGAAATCTGAGTCCCAGAAAGGTTATTAGACGTCTTGCCTAAGCCTCACACTGGGTTAATAACAAGACTAAAACAGGAACCCGGGTCTTCTGACATCTGGCTTCCAGTTCTTTCTCTATTTTGGCCTGTATTTGTCTGCATACCTGTTCCAAGGCATCTCTGCTGCCGTGTCACGCATCTTCCTCAAATCTTAGTTGTCTGTCACCCCTGTGCAATAGCAAAGCGATTCCTTCTGATGTAGAAAAATGTTTTTTGAGGCTATGGGCAGATATCAACATTTATTTCTTCCCATGACCTGTCACACTTTGAATCAATCCCTCCGAGCTGAAAGGCAGGACATGTTTCATCAGCTGTCAGGAGGCAGGCGGCCTCAGTGGGGGCATGTAAATGGCATTTTGGTTTATATTCCTCCTGTAGAGGCAATAATAGTATGATCAAGGCTTTCGTTGCTTACGATGGTAGTAAAATCTTTACAGCCCTCCATTTAATGACAGACTGGTCTTTCTGATGCCGTATGACACAAACCTACCCAGAATTAGAGATTAGGGAGAAAGAAATTCATGAACTTGAGCAACTGTGATTATCGTCCAGAGAGACTAATTATGTGTTTAATGAGCTTGAAGCAGGTGGAAGATGCGTGAGAGTTCTGTGCCGCTGGGTCTGATAAAGGGTCTCTAGAAATCAAGTTAATCTGAATATTTTTATGAAGGAGGGGGTGAGGGAGAGGGTGGGTCAAGGAAGAAAGACCTGGTGGGAATAAAGTATACAGGGTATTTGTTTAGTTTGTTTTTTTCCCTTTTTGCTACACACACACACACACACAAACACACACACTCCACTCTGGGAAGTTGGTGGAAGCTCTGAATAATCTCCCGAGAAATATTTGCGTATATACCTTGAACATGTTTGAAAATTTGGAAGGGGTTTTAGTTACCTGAAAGTCTATCCATTGACTTGTAAGCATCCATGGATCACAGCCTAAGAACCACTGATACAGCAAAAGAAAAACCCAGATGTGATTTGGTTTCTATGATGCCTGATAAGCCCTTCTCTTCTCCTGAGCTCTTTTTCTTTTAATAAGAAATCCCCAGACCTTTCATAAATATACTACTCTTTTCTTCCTATGTATTATCATTTTTCATTGCATCCTTTGGATTTGAAAGGGCGTTTTATGGAGTGGGAATGGGGCAATTCGAAAATGGGCCTTTGCTTTTCAAGTCCCTTAATAAGGGTTACTTTGGGCAAAGGACTCCACAGATAATTCTGGAATAGTTTCAGCCTATCTCAGTGCAGGGCTCCTCCCCGTCGCCATCCCCCAGCTGCTAAGGAAAACCATGCTGAGTAGGGCAGCTTCCATATATCCTCCTTCCCTTTGTTCAACCTCTGAATGAGGCATTAAAATATGAAGAACCATCCCCGCCCCCCCCAAAAAGGCATCAGGAGGAAATGAAAAAAACTAGAGGGCCAAGATAATCCCCAAGGTACCTCCTGAATTACTCAGTTAACCATGCTCTTCACTCCTTCTTGGTTGTTATAACTGTCTAAAACCAGAGTCAGTTGGTGCTTTGAGGAAACTGAACTTGTGCTTGAACCCACACATAGAGTATCACTTCCTCCACCTTTCCTTGCCCTTCCTCTCAGCAACTTTACAGAAGGGAAAGCCAGAGAAACCTGGGTAAATGTACCTTGGCTTGCCAGCCATGTTCAGAGGTGCACTGTCTGTGGCTGCCTTGAAGCCAGTTGCCCTGGAAAGAAACAAGTGATTTGAGCAGACTGGGATAAGTGCCTCTTTCCCAGACTTAAAAAGGATTGAATTTCTCAGTAAGAGGCTGATTAACACCAGGCTGTCTTATTTTTTAGCAATCTGATGGACAAGTTTCTCTTGTTGCATCTGTGCACATCCAGATTAAAAATGTGATGATGGTGCTGGGTTTATTGATCTCTGTTTCTTTGTTTGTTTGGCTTCTTTTTTTTTTTTCATTTTCTCCCTATCTTTTCCATTTTTACAAGAATGGTCCAAGGTAGTAACTATGTCACCGTGATGTCCCTCCTTCCGATAACAACCAAGTACCCAGGCTGGGGCTTGTAATCACTTACTGTGCCTAAAGTTTGCCTTCCATTTGCATTACTAAGGGAGCGTTAAACAAAAGGAGAGGGGGTGGAGTTTCTCCATTCTCTGGCACCAAGGCTTAAAAACAGATGTAGCAGCCATGTGTCTGGGACTCCAAGACCCATGCCAAGTAACATTGTAGTTACCACTAATTAGGTTCCATTCACCAGGAACTGGTGTTTCCACAATCCTTAACATTCAGTATCTTCTTCATCCTCAGGAGGGGTTGGGAAAGATGGAGGGAAGCCTTTTGGTAAACCAACTTCTGATGCTGTGTGTCTGCAAAAAAATTATGCCTCTTACAAAGATTGAGCTATGCAGTGTTTTGGTCTCCTGGAGCCCCTGCTGCTACAACACTCCAGGAAGCAAATATCTTTCGTCAGAGAGAAAATAAAAGTCTGTGCAAGGTGCCTCCAAATGCATACTGATTCTCCACCGAGGACAAAGATTGTTGTCTGTTTTTCTGCCCACAAATCGAGTGTGGTTGATCTATCTCGTTCATACATGGGCATAAGTTAAACAATGGTACTGATAGCAGGATGATGTGCTAAAATGAATATTACCTCAGATGGGATGATTTAGTGCTTCTAACCTTGGGGTGAGGCCGCCTCCCTGGTAATTAGTGAGGTGGCTGACTTCATAAATGGTGGCCTCCGTGAGCATTCATTTCCCCTGCAAAAGTCATTCAGCCTCTGTGCCTATACTCCCTGCATTAATTAGTCATTTGCAAAGGAAAATGAGGGAAAGAAAGGGGATGAAATTGACCTTTGATTCAAATTTCATGTAATAAGGCCAAAATTCTCTGAAGAAAGTCAAGGTGACAGAAAGATAAATGTTTTTTCTATCTTCCCCTCTTTCCCTTAACCCTTAAACTGGAAGATGCTAATGTAATTTTTACATACAGGATCTCCCATTACTGCTTAAACACAATAAAACATACAGTGGCGATTGGATCTTCACAATCATACCTCTGAACCAGGGGGCTGGCGACAAGTGATCCTCACAGGGAATGGCGCTGGAGGCAAGTTGCGGGCGGCATGACTGCCCTTCACTTGCTGAGGCACATGTGGAATAAAGTCTAGGTCCTTTGTTTTCCTTCAATATTTAGTGGAGTCAGGAGCGCAGTTGTGCAAATTGCATTTTAGGTAATTTATATTGTCTCATATTTCATGTTGATTATTTATGGAACCCACCAAATCCTCACAAAAATTGTGAGTTTATCCCTTTTTATGAATGAGGAAAGTAAGGCAGTAAGAAATACAATAATTTGCCCAAGGTTCCAGCTGGTAAGTGTCAGAGTGGGGACACAAACCCAGGCAACATGGCTCCAAGTTCATGCACCTGAATAGTATGATACGCTGCTTCTTACTATTAAGTGAGCTGATGTGTGTAGAGGGCCTAGAATAGAGCCTTGAACGTAGTAGGTGTTACATGAGCATTTGCTCTTGTTCTTGTTGTTTTTCTCCTCCCCCCTTCCTCTTCCTCTTCCTCCTTCTCCTTCACTTTACTATAATAATAATTACATTTATTTTAACATTAACGCGTTGCTGCCTTTAGCACCTTTTCTGTAACATTACTCCGAAATGACTAATAGATGTTTCCATTCATTTCTCACGTTTGGTGATTTTCATGTCAGAGCTGTTCACGATTTTTTTTAATTGGGAATCCTTGTTTAAGGAGTTTACAAAACCAAAGGAGGATAATTTGTCTCCCAAACGTGGCTCTACAGGTTATTTTCTGTTTTACTAGTGTATCATCTATGATGTACCTAATAGAGTTGTTATGAATCAGACTCATTTGCCACGTGAGGTTCATGAGTTAAGAATTTGAAGTGGAACACAGGAGTTGATGGACTGGGAGGCCTTGATTGGTTATCTCCGGGATTAGATGATTGTCAAGGGCGACTCCCTTCTCCTTGTTCCCGTCATCTGACCCTATGCTACGTCTCCTATTTGATTTCTCACCAGGGTCAGGTCTGATTCCTAAGTGCCCCCTCCACTCCCTGCTGTCCCATGTCACATCCAATACCTATGATATTGTTTTGAAATAACAAAACAGAACATGTCATTCCTCTCCAAATCCCACCCAGGTCAATTACACCTGCTCCTAGGGAGTTTTTCTTCTTTTTCGTCACCAGTAATTTAGTGGCCTTCTATCTCTCTAGCACTAGGCTGATTCTTCAGATTCACTGGCTCAGTTAATCCTCACAATAGTCTATGAGCTGGGCACTATTATTTTTATACCAATCAGGCACTGATGTCTTTCTTAGCGCTAATCAGTTGGTCTTCCATTTATTCAATTTATTAGAATAAATTTAATCAATTTATTTGGTATTTATTGAGCACCTACTTATGTTAGCCTCTGTTTGGTGGGGAGAGATGCTAGAAATACAATAGTGACCAAAATAGTCAGGGTTTCTATCCTGGGAAAGGCAGTGAAGGACACAAAGTTAACTTGCAAATGAATATGTTATTGACACTTTGGTAAGTGGATGGAGACTGTGGGGAGCTATGGAAGAATGGCCTTTGAAACCAGGTAGCCAGTTTCAGATCCTAGTGGCTAACTGTGATTTTGGCCCAATTATCTACTACTTTAAGCTAGGATTCCTCTGTGGTCTGTACAATTGAGGATCTAATAAATGAATAAATTGGAATAGAATGTGTAGGTATGAACTGAATTTGGGAGGCAGAGTTTTATTCATTCAACTGCACAGATGTTTTGAATACATATTAACACAGTGCTAATTGCTGGTGGCACATAGATGAACAAAACCCAGTCTCTACCCTTAAGTAAATTATTATCTAGAAGAAGAAAATAAATATGCACACAACTAGCTGTCCTTTATTACTTTATGAAAAAGAGCCATTTTGATATGTGTTTTTGTGCTAAATTCAGATTTAGTGATTGAGGTTTACCTGCCAGCCCTCATCTTTTTAAAACTGAAAACATTATTACATTTTATTGAGGTATAATTGACATACAGCATTATATTGGTTTCAGGTGTAAAACATACAAATGATTGGGTGTTTGATTACACTGTGAAATGATCACCACAATTAGTCTAGATACTGTTCATCACCATACAAAGTTACAACTTTTTTTCTTGTGATGAGAACTTTTAAGGTCTGTTTTCTTGGCAACTTTCAAATATGCAGTATAATATTATTGACTATAGTCATCATGCTGTACATTACATCCCTATGACTTATTTATTTTATAACTGGAAGTTTGTACCTCTTGAACCCCTTCACCCATTTTGCCTACCCCCTAACCCCCTACCCTCAGGCATCCACCATTCTGTTCTTTGTTTCTGTGAGTTTGATTTTGGTTTGGTTTGTTTGTTTATTCATTTGTTTTGTGTTTTAGATTCCAGATACATGTGAAATCATATGATATTTGTCTTTACCTGTGTGACTCATTTCACTCAGCATAATAATACACTCAAGGTTTATTCATGTTGTCACAAGATTTCTTTTCTTTTATGGCTGAGTAGTATTTCAGTGTGTGTGTGTGGGGGGGGGGTGTATACCACATCTCCTTATCCATTTACTATCAATGGACACTTAGGTTGTTTCCATATCTTGGTTATAAGGCATTATTATAAATAATGCTTCAATGAACATAGGGGAGTATATAACTTTTAGAATTAGTGTTTTCATTTCCTTCAGATATATACCCAGAGGTAAAATTGCTTGATCATATGGTAGTTCTATTTTTAATTTTTTTGAGGCACCTCCATGCTGTTTTCCACAGTGGCTGCACCAGTTTACATTCCCACCAACAGTATACTAGGGCTTCCTTTTCTCTATATCCTTGCCAACACTTGTTACTAGTCTTTTTGATAATATTCATTCTAACAGGTGTGAGGTGTTATCTCATTGTGGTTTTAATTTACATTTACATGATGATTAGTGATGTTTAGTATCTTTTCATGTGCCCATTGGCCATCTGTATGTCTTCTCTGGAAAAATGCCTATTCAGAATCTCTGCCCATTTTTTAATTGAATTTTTTTTTTTTTTTTTGCTATTGAGTTATATGGGTTCTTCATATTTGGGATATTAACTCCTTAGCAGATATATGATTTGCAAATATTTTCTTCCATTTAGTAGGTTGCCTTTTTGTTTTGTTGATGGTTTCCTTTGCTGTACAGAAGCTTTTAAGATTGATGTAGTCCCACTTGTTTATCTTTGCTTTTATTGAAGATTTTAAAAGTTTCCTTTGAACGTTTGGTAGAATTCACCAGTGAAGCTGTCTGGTCCTGGATTTTTGTTTGTTGGGTGGTTTTTGATTACTGATTCGATCTCTTACTAGTAATTGGTCTATTCCTATTTTTTATTTCTTCCTGATTCAGTCTTAGAATATTGTATATTAAACCATTTCTTCTAGGTAGTCCAATTTCTGTGTGTATACTTTTTCACAGTAGTCCCTTGTGATCCTTTGTATTTCCATGGTGTTACTTGTAACTTTTCCTTTTTCATTTCTGATTTTGAGTCTTTTCTCTTTTTTTCTTAATTAGTCTAGCTAAAGGTTTGTCAATTTTGTTCATCTTTTCAAGGAACCAGCTCTTAGTTTCACTGTTCTTTCTATTGCCTTTTTAGTGTCTATTTATTTTTTCACTGCCAGCCCTCACTTAAGACCACCCTTCTATTATAAATCTTCACAGTATATCTGCCCACAGACCCATAAAGTTTTTTTGAGACATTTTAAGGGAAATGAAAAAATTTGATTCTTCTAGCCTATGTGCTTCTAAAGGCAGTTGCTATGTCTTGTATTTCTACATAGTAGGTGGTCAGTGGCTTTTAAATAAATGAGGTTTACAGAAATGAATGAATGTATGAATAAAGATATACTAAATCTTATGTCTTCTCTGGTAGTGCCATTCAATTCAGTTCAATTCAGCTCAGTCCAATAAATATTCATTTGCAGCAGGTAGTGACTTTTATATCATGGATACAAGATGAATAAGAAACTATTTGTTTCTTTCCAGGAGTTTAATCTGGGGCAGGGGCACCAATTGTAAGTAGGCAGCTCTGAGAACAAGTTTATTGATCCGATCTCAGTTGAGATCAGAGAGCAAGTTTTTATGCCTAATTTAAAGAAAAGCAGAGACTTTGCATCAGGTTAAAGGCTTTTCTGAGTCAGAAAATCTTGAAGACACAGGTCTGCAAAGTGAAAAAGAGTACCTTCTTCCATAGTTGATTATACTATTTATTCAAAAATTTTGCCTTGTCTTTTTTCTTGGTCCTTTCCTTCTGGGTTTCTAAGCCATTCCTTGTTAGGTCCTTCCCCATGAAAGAATTATACTCCCCACCTTGATGACATCAAGCTTGGCCATATGGCTTGCTTTGACCAATAGAGTATAAGTGGAATCAACTCATGTCACTTATGATCAGAAGTTGTAAAAGACTTTGCATAGTTCAGTTATCTCTTTTTTTCTCTCTGCTATGAGGATGGCATGTCCAAAGTTTAAGTTTAGATCAGAGGTGCAGCCAACCTGCACAGACCTGAAAAGTGAATGAGAATTAAACCATTATTGTTGTAAAAAGCAAGATATTAGGTTAAAGTTGTTTATTGCTGCACATGCCTAGCCTAAGATAGCAAATATATTTCCCAAGAGCAGAGAGAGACTATCCTCACCCACTCTTCCCCTTAACGACCGCTGCTCACCTTTGTCTGTTCCAGAAATTCTGGATGGATGAAGAAGAGGACTGAGGTACACGTGCACACTGTGCTCCTTTGGTTATACTGCACTGTAATGTAATGTCTTTGACCAAATCCTTTGTACTTGAAAGCTGGTCCTACTACCCAAAAATGTAAAATAGAGTTAGCAAATCCTGTTTATGGTATAAGCTATTGAGAGAAAGGGGTCTCTTTGATGACAAAGCCCAAAATGATCTTTTATAATCCTGCTAAGGCAATTTTAAGAGTTCTGAAATTGCCACATAAAGTTGAAAAAGAAAATCCTATCAGCTATGTTTCCCCATCAGTTGTCATGGAAACTGTCACATTTTGGGGGGAGGGGGTGTACAATACTGAGACAGTTAAATGTTAACCTGAGTATTAGTAGAAAGAAACTGCTAAGTTGCAGATAGAAGAGGTTTTGAAAGGTCACAGAAATAGAGACCCAATCAGTCATGAATTCAACTTTTCTCCTAAATCTTTGCAGCCACCATTGTCATCAAAGGCACGTACTGAAATTCTCTGAGGAGTCTGACACTCTCCTCTGAATATCCTCTATTGCTTGTCCCAAGGAAGAGCAGGAAGCTATTAGTTTGATACACATATTTATGACTCCAGAATATAATTTTACTTAATCCCTTGGGGGAAAAACACCTTAGGTTGTCACTTTGATGAAGAAAAAGGTGAAACATGTAAGTAAGAATACACATAGGGGATATCAAATATATAGTTTTGGAAGATGATAAAGACATTAATTCATTCAGTCGATGAGAAATACAGCTTTCATCACATTCAGGTCACATTACAATTAAAAAAATCTCTCTCTTGTTCCTGATGCTTTTATTAAACTTTCTCATTGCTATAACTTTGCATAAGGTTGTTCCTATTAATAGTCATTTCTGGCCACTTCTTGACAGTTTGTTCTACACCTACTTTTCTGTCACTTGTTGGTTTAATCATACCTGCCTGGATGTTCCCATATTAGATTGACCATGTTATTACAGTATTTGAGGCAGAACTCTGTGTGTGTGTGTGTGTGTGTGTGTGTGTGTGTGTGTGTGTGTGTGTGTTGTTGTGTGGTGCCTGCAGTAACATAGTACAAACCTGGTACACTGAAGTGCATGTTTAATGAATGAATGATGAATGAATGAAAAGCATGTAAGTGAGATTGTGTTAGGCTTATGTCAACTTTGTAATATTGAACAACAAGTCTTTAAGTTTCAATCTTTTCTATAAAATGAAGGTACACTGGCAACGTTGACCTACTCATTTAATATTAAAGGAGAGACAATTCAAGTTAAATGTGGTAGATTAAACATATGCATTTATATCTGCTCCCTCCACATATCTCCAAGAAAGGAACAAAAAGTATATAAATGACATTAAAAGGATAAGAAAAAGATACAAATACACAAGTATGGAAAGAAGAGGAGAGAGACAGTAGTGACTGAGAATGGAAATGCAAAGTATATAGACAAATGGGAACAGACAGCATATCAGAGAAAAATGAAACTCAAGTATCTGGATAGTTACTTGCAAAGAATTTTGGGAAGACTTAGGAATTGGTACCATAAGCTGCCTCTGAAGATGAAGATCAAGTGTGGGGATGAACAGAGGAGAATTGGGTGAAAACTTTTCTGAAGATCAGTATCCCTCAGGTGCCTTCCCCTCCCTTTTGAAAACAGGGGCTACATCTTTCCCTCCCATCAGAAGACTGAAGGTTTGCTCTTATGAGAAATTGTACCAGAAAAGCTTCATAACTGGGAGTACCAGGCACAGCAAAAGGCAGAGTGAGGATGTACAAAATAAATCAAAGGAAGTAAATGTAAAGAAGTCTCCAGAATTGCAGCATCCCAAATTCCCTCCCCCTATTTGCAGTCTGGCATTTAATTCTCAAGAGGATGATTAGATGATTTCTCTCAGAGAACACTGATCACCTCAAAATAAAAGACCCTTAGGAATACTAGAATTTGAATACCATACAGCAAAGTAACCAAGAAAGCCTAAAAGATGAAGCACAGATAAAAATCAGAATAGATAAAAGAAACCCACAGTGAATAAGAGACAATGTGAACAGAAGAAGATGCCAAAGGAAAAGATGCAGAAAAATGAAAAGACCTTTCATTTATGAAATAATGATGTGATGCTATAAAATGAAACATTCCAAGAATAAAAAGAGGTTTTGGAAATTAGAGCTACAAAAGTTCATTTGACTAGTTAGAAGGTCAAGTTGAACATATCTCAAAAAAAGAGAATTAAAAAAAAGAATAAAAGCAAAAAAAAAAAAAAAAGAAAAATGAGAAAGAACAAATAAGAAAATCATAGGATATGTTCAGAAAGTTAATTCTGGATAATAGAAGTTCCAGAAAGAGAAGGTAGAAAAAATTTGAAGAACATTATCAAAGATTAATGAATAAAATTTCCCAGAATGCAAGGACATGAGTTCCCATACATGAAGAACTCACTAAATATCTAGGTAAAAATTTTTAAGTGGTGCTAGGAAAACTGGACAGCTACATGTAAAAAAATGAACTTAGAATATTCTCTAATGCCATATACAAAATTAAACTCAAAATGGACTAAAGACCTAAACGTAAAATCATATACCATAAAACCCCTAGAGAAAAACATTGGCAGAACACTCTGACATAAATTGCAGCCATCTTTTTTTTTTTTGATCTGTCTCCTAAAGTAAAGGAAATAAAAGCAAATATTCACAAATGGGACCTGATTAAACTTAAAAGCTTTTGCACAGGAAAGGAAAACATTGACAACATGAAAAGACAACCTACTGAATGGGAGAAAATATTTGCAAATGATATGACCAATAAGGGATTAATATCCAACATATACAAACAGCTCATACAACTCAACATCAAAAAAGCAAACAACCCAATTTAAAAATGGGCAGAAGAAATGAATGGACATTTTCCAAAGACAACATGCAGATGGCCAATAGGCACATGAAAAGGTGCTCAACATTGCTAAATCAGGGAAATGCAAATCAGAACAACAATGAGATTGTCAGAATGGCTATTATCAAAAAGACTACAAATAACAAATGTTGGTGAGGATGTGGAGAAAAGGGAACCCTTGCACACTATTGGTGGGATTATAAATTGTTGCAGCCACTGCAGAAAACATTATGGAGGTTTCTCAAAGAACTACCTTACGATTCAGCATTTCCACTCCTGGGTGTATATCTGAAAAAACCCAAAACGCTAATTCAAAAAGATACTTTTGAGGAAAGTTGTTTAGAGTCTGCAGTTTTGCAGATACTAAAAATCAATTACAAAGATAAAAAGACAATACTAGATATTGAAGCCAATTTCCAAAAGTACTTCTATGCTTTCTTCCTTAGAAAGCTACTAGAGATGTGTTCCTCCAAAATGAGGATGTAAACCATGGAGTGCAGGGAATCTGGCAAAGTGAGCATCCACACAGGAGACAAATTTCAAAGGATAGGGTGTATAATTATAAAATCAACTTGAGCCAACCATAAAGAGTGTTTACGTAGTCATAATAATGTAAGCACTAAATAATTGGCTGACAACATTTGTGATAAACTGTGCTGAGACATGGAAACAGCAGAGAACAAAAAGGTGTCCTCATCTTCCAAACAAGGAAGTCAATTGAAAATGTTAAAAATTAGACAAATCAAGGAATGAGCGTTAAATGTGGAGGGAAATACCAGAAGACATAGCTAAAGGAGAAGAATATGCTTGCCTTTGGGGGCTGACAGTCAGAAATAGGAAGGATTTGACATTTTTTAACTCTATTTATATAGTATGTTGGACTAGAAATACACCAAAAGAAATACAGTGAGAATGAACAGGAGAAAACCTTTTGTTCACTGTGGAGTCCATTCCTCCTTTTTCAATAATTCTACTGTTTCTTGAAATTAAGTTTTCCATTGGACTTCTCACATCATAATATTAAATGTCTGTTTATGGTTCTGTTTGCTGCACTAGTCCCCGAACTCTGCATTCACAGTGCCAGTACAGTGCCATGCAGTTGGTATATAATCTACCTGGGCAGAGTTCTGTGTCTCATTCATCATTTTATCCCAGAATCTAGTAAAATCCCTGGCATAGGATATATATTGGTTGAATAAATGAAATTCGGGCTGAAAATGAATGAATGCATAATCCATTATTATGATTTTATGAGCATCATAAATCACAGATTAATATGAGAAAGAAGATACTTTTAAAGATGTTCATGAAAAGTGGGTGTTTGAAATGTTCTCGAGGAGATATGCGAGCACAAATTGCGAATCTCTATATAGGCACATACATTGTTTCACCTTCAAGGTTCATTATATAATTATGCACAGGTCCCTTCATACTGTATTGAATTGGCTGATTCCACAGCTGAATCACTGCAGGGATATCGGTCACTAAACACAGTATGCACCACACTATCAGCTATCTGGAGTTGACATCCCTGTGTCCTATTGTGATACACTCCTCACAACAAGTGTTGGTAGTAATATGAAACTGTCTATCATGATTTTAATTATTTCAGGCTATTAGGACAGTTATATAATACTTTAATACATTTTTATATTTTCCCTGCACCCCATTGTTTAAGCTTACCAAATCATTGGATGTCAAGATAGAGTAAATGACATCCTAGACCTGGATGCAAATCCCATCTTTATAAAACTTAATAACCTCTGTGAGTGTATTTGTAAATTATCGTTGCAATAATTCTATGTAATAAAGGATTCCAAAACACAATGGCTTACAATAGCAAACATTTATTTTTCTGACTCAGGTCTGTAGGTTGGCTAGGATTCTAATGGGTTCAGCAAAAATTGACTGGATTTAACTTCAAGTAGTGGTTGGGCTTAGGTATATTCCAGATATCTTTTCATTCTCTTTGAACTTTCAGCTACAGACATGTTCTCCCAGGATGATGGCTGAAGCACAAGAGCTAAGCCAACTCATGCAAGAACTTTTAAACCTCTGCTTGTATTAACAGTCTCTAATCTTTCATTGGTCAAAGCACATGGTCAAATAGAACATCAATCAGGTATACATCAGTCAGGGTTCAGTTAGAAAAAAAATGAGCTGTTATAAGAAGTGGTTAATTGTAGTAAATTGATCTTACACCAATATGGAAAGAGCTGGTCATTTAAGGTCTGGTAAAGGTATGCGGAGAATCAGAAGGACCCCGGGTGAGGGTTGAGAGCAGTGGGTGCAGTAGTGAATCTGACCTGGTCTGTGCTCTCAAGCAGCTGGCGCTGAACCTAGTTAGAAAAGCCTGGTGTACCTGTACTTATAGTTAAAGGTGGAAACTGTTGTTTTGAAGATAAAATGGTTTGGATTTTCAGTGAACAGATAGGGTATTTCAAGCAATTAGCTTCAGGAAAACTTTCTAGTTTAAACTCACTTGAGAGTGAAGGAAAGGAGAGTTAATACAGGGCTAGTATTGTATTCTGAAGCGGCTGGAGAACATGCAGGGCTAACATCTTTGTTCTCCATTTTTCTAGCATCCTCAGTAAAGCCAGGATTTTGATATTTTAAGGAGAATAATCATTAGTCAATTTTCTGGCAAAGGAGTGAAACCAAAGCGTTCTCTGGTGGCATTCTTAGCCAATTAAATACTATGAAGTTATAAATTAATTTGGGAAATTTCTGATGTTGTTATTTCTTAATCTGTGTTTAGGATTTGGATTCAGTTACTGATTGATAAACATTCCAGAAGTACTCACTTCTTTCACTTCCTTCCAACTTTCCCATTTATTTTTTTCTGATAGAATGTTTCAGATGGGAAAGCAATAATTCTTCTTTACTCAAGGCATTTTTTTATATAGGATTTATGACTTGGAAACCTTTTGTTTTCTTAAAGGAACCATAGTGATCACCCTTTGTATCTGAGCTGCCACCATTTAAGAGAGACTTGGTGCTGAGAAAGAAAGAAAGAGAAGAAAAATGCAGCTAATTCACAAAACATAAAATATGTCCCCAGAATTATTAAAATGCATGCATTGTGATCTAAGAGTCCTGGAAGGTATGAAAGGCTTCAACATCAAGTGACAATTTTGGCTGTGATAATCTATGAAAAATCTATGCATGATCACATTGGATGTCTAGACCTGCTTAGAACTGTTACTGGCATTTTCTGGGTGGGCAGTGATAGCCTTATGGTCACTGCCATTATAACCCTCCATACTGTAGTTTCTGATTCCTAGCCAGACCAGTTCATTTTGACTTTGGCCCTATAATTCCTAATGACATAGAATGTGAGTTCCACTCTTGCATTAACAGGAAGTATTTTTAATTTTTAATTTGCTCATGCAAAAAGATAGATACTGGTTTAATAATTTGATTGCCTTGTTCACTAAAACAGTGATTTTAAAACACTTAACATTAAACTGAAAGTCAAAAATGTTTTAAAACATTAACAAATTTTTAAACATCTTTAGACAATTTACAAAGCTTATGGGCTTCAATATTAACGTAACATTGACAAGTTGGGAGAAATGAAAGATGACTCACATGTCTTAACCGATTTTCAAACAAGGGCTTGAATCTGACTTTCCTATTTTAGCTTTTAAAATGGTAAAGGAGGAATTTTTGACTTCATTTAAGACCAGCATTTAAAAGTGGAAGCTAGTCTATTGGAGGTATGTAAGCCATGTCGCAACGGAGCTTCAATCCTATCTTGGCTTGAATCCTATCTGTAAACACCCTAACTTCAGTGCGTGCACAGCAAAGGTATGGCTTGCTATTCCAAGAGAGTTTGCTATTCCAAACCCACACATTCTTAGCTGCATCAGGTTTGAAATTCAAATGCTAGATAATTTGGAAATCACTTTTGAGGAGGA
Source organism: Globicephala melas (assembly GCF_963455315.2). Lineage (NCBI taxonomy): Eukaryota > Metazoa > Chordata > Mammalia > Artiodactyla > Delphinidae > Globicephala > Globicephala melas. Next base: position 34,798,405 of record NC_083321.1, on the reverse strand, counting down.
AAATATATTAAGATGCATTTGCCCTTGTCAGACTGGATTGATGACAAAGGCTTTGCATATTTACAGGTTAGAAGAGGCTGTGAGCAGGATAGTCTCTCATATGTCTGCAAGATAAATTGAGCAACTTGGTTGGCGTGGGATGTGGGTTCACAAAATTTCAGAGTGTCTTTGCCAGGAACCCTAAAACCTCAGAGCAGCAGCATCTCTAGACACAGGAGAGGATCCTAGTACTTCTCTATCTTAATCCTTTGATTGGTTGATCTGTAAAAATGATAAGAGTACTATCTATCCATCTTAAAGAGTTGTGGTAAAGATTAAATAAGATAAGCCAAGTTTCCCTACAGTGCTTGAAACGTCTGAGACGCTTGTTACATACTCACTTCTCCCATCTGTTTACACAGGTTTCAGGCTTCTTTTGTGGTTACTGGCAGATAACATGAGTCTATGAAGCAAGTACGTGGAAGACAAAAGATATTAAGAGTTTGGTATCAGAACTAGACATAACATCTGCCTGGTTATGCTGCCTGTTAAAATAATCTGTTGACTACACTTGACCAATCTTTTCAATTAAAAGCTTGCTTGGAATCTAACTTTTTCAGTAATTCTTGCATTCCTTTGATTATTCCACTATATACTGACATTGTGGGTACATTTTAAGATTGTGTTTATTTTTGCTGAAGACACTTTCCACATGATTTTTATAATATATGTAAGATTTGTAACATTTTATGAATAATGAGAATGTTTTGAATTCTTATGGACATCTTATTATACTTTATGCAAATGGAAAACTGAGGACTTTATTTTTTATTGAAGTATAGTTGATTTATAATATTAGTTTCAGGTGTACAACATAATGATTCAACATTTTAATAGACTATACTCCATTTCAAATTATTACAAAATAATGGCTATATTTTCCCTATGCTCTATAATATATCCTTGTTGCTTATCTACTTCATACTTAGTAGTTTGTACCTCTTAATCCCATACCCCTATCTTGCCCACCCCCCTCCCCATTGGTAACCACTAGTTTGTTCTCTGTGACAGAATTGCATTCATTTTTTTGGTTGGGTAATATTCCACTGTGTGTGTGTGTGTGTGTGTGTGTGTGTGTGTGTGTGTGTGTGTACACACATCTTCTTTATATATATGGATACATCACACGTTCTTTATCCATTCATCTGTTGATGGACACTTAGGTTGCTTCCATATCTCAGCTATTGTAAATAATGCTGCTATGAACATTGAGGTGCAGGTATCTTTTCAAATTAGTGTTTTCATTTTTTTGGATATATACGGGATAGAATTGCTGGACTATGTGGTAGTTCTATTTTCAGGTTTTTGAGGAACCTCCATACTCTTTTCCATAGTGGCTACCTCAATTTACATTTCCACCAACAGTGCAAGAGGGTTCCCTTTTCTCCACATCCTCAGCAACATTTGTTACTTGTGGTCTTTTGTATGATAGTCATCCTGGTAGATGTGAGGTGATACCTTATTGTGGTTTTGATTTGCATTTCTCTGATCATGAGTGATGTTGAGTGTCTTTTCACTTGCCTATTGGCCATCTGCATGTCTTCTTTGGAAAATGTCTATTCAGGTCTTCTGCCCATTTTTTAATCAGGTTGTTTGCTTTTTTGATATTGAGTTTATGAGCTGTTTATATATGTTGGATATTAACCCCTTATCGGTCACATTATTTGCAAATATTTTCTCCCATTCCATAGATTGTCTTTTTGTTTTGTCGATGATTTCCTTTGCTGTGCAAAAGCTTTTAAGTTTAATTAGGTCCCATTCGTTCATGGAAAACTGAGGACTTTTAGTCATTTTGTCTGAAAACCTCTACAACTAATCTTTAATTTGTCGGTTTAATTTTTAAAGGAAATTTGAGCATTAAACAGAAGTTTCAAGGGAACCTTTTTAAATGCTGTTACCACCTCAGATGTACATTCAGTTCCCTTAAAAAGAACCTGGGTCTTCAGAGAGGCAGGGCAGTGCCCCTTAGATCATAAAACATAATTTTGGGGGTGAGATGGGGGTCACCACTCAGGCTTCGTGAACTTCAGATAACAAGAAGTGGTAGAATAGAAGACAACTCAACCTGCAGCATAAGCCAGAAGGAGTCCAGCCTAACTCCAGGAGGAGCGTGTGTCCCCACTGTATACACAGTCCCCTGCAGCACCTTGATCCTGTTTGTATTTTCTTGCCTGTCGCACTGTGCTTTCATGATTATCCCTCCCCCACCAAACCAAGCAACTTGAGGGTAGTTACCAAGTCTTTCTCATCTCTGTATCCTTTACAGCTACGGCCTGGAGTATGGTAGGTCCTCAGTAAATTTTGAAAAAAGAAGCGAATGATTGGGGGGGAACTATATGTAGGTTTTAAAAGAAAATCTTTGAGTGACTTCCCAATTCAAAACCCATCCAATCTAATTCTTTCAGCATATGGAGCAAACTACATTATAATTTAATGATGCTGTTGATTCCAAAGGATGTCTGAGATACCTGCTTTCTTCCTGCCAATAATTTGCTTGGCTGACTTCCTTCAAATTTATGTTCATACCTTCCTTTCTCAAAGAGGACTGTCTTGACTACTTGTTTTTGATACCGCCTCACTCCTGGTACTCCCAGTGCCCTTTACCTGTTCTCTATTTTCTTTTACCAAAATCCATGAACTTTCCAAAATCCTACATCATCTAATTATTTATTATCATTTACTGTCACTCTCCTGCTGGAAGCATGTAAGTTCCACTAGGGCACCTCTGTTGATTTGTTTTGTTCACTGATATATCCGAAGTGCCTTGGATGATGTCCAGTACATTCAATAAATATTTGGTGAAGATTATAATACAAGATACTTAAATAACAAAGAGAGTCAGCTTTGATTCCTATAAAGTGTTTCTAAGGTAGAAGTTAGGATTTAGATATTTTACATAGATTTGCCATAATAAGGTTGGGAAAGAAAGAGGTCTAATGATCAGAAAATAAATGTATCCATTTATCCAAATTGTGATCTGCTGAAGTTTTGCCATAGTTGAGAGGGGTTTCCTTCTGTGTTAGCACCAATGGGATGTCTTGTGCTTTGAGTGGCCACAGTTATTTTCCTACCCCTTTTCCCTTTCCCTTTGTCATTTGGCTCAATGTATTACCTCTACACGTTTTCATGTTTAACCATGTTATGTCTTGTGCTATTAGCTGTCTCTCACAAGGAGTAATGTCAAGGGTTTATGAATGTGGGCTCTGAATTCAAACTGCTTGTCTCTTTACCTTGAACCCGTCTTTACTAGTTAAATGTAAGACTGGGCTGTTTTCTTTACCGTCTGTACCTCAATGTTCTCATCAACAAAATTGGGATAATACTTGCATCTTTTTTTGTAGGGCTGTCTTATGGATGAATAAGATCTTTTGTGAAGCACTTGTTAACGGTGTCTAGCACGTAGTAAACTCAAGACTAAAACTCCAAGGATAAAATGAAAGCCACTTTAGTTTTGTCTTAAGTGGACTGTAAGTGTACTGCGTGTAAGGACTATGCAGGCTTCATAGTTTGCTGCTTGTCCTCTAGAACATAACAGCAAACATTATACCTGTTTTCTGAATGATTCTTTGGCCTTTCAGGGCCCTGTCGCTGGTTTTGACTACTGTGAAGGCAAATGGTCTCATGATGTTCCTAAAGATAGCTACAGAAATGTAAAGCAAAATGAATTTCACACATTGTTGATGTTCTTATTATACTAGCATTTTTTTTTTTGAAGAAGCTGGAGTGAAAAAACTTGTTACTGTTGGCTCTTAGAGCTGTTTGCTTCCTGATTCTTTGTCCTAAACGTTACATCACTCAGTTGAAGTCCTAATAATTGTCAATACCCCCCAGCTAAAGGACACCGGGATACACCTGTAGTCAGTTAAAGTTGGGTTCACTATTTGCTGCAACAAGGGACATTGCAGGTTACTGGGGATAGTAGTTATCTCAACAAGAAAGTGTTAAAGGATGGCTTCTGTGTGATTTGGTCTTGTGTTAAGTGATTTGGGGAGGTTTCAATGGAAGTATGACGCTATTGCTTACATTTCTGAGGAAAGGGTAAATGCATGGTTGGGGGATCTTAATAATTTTTTTTTTTTTTTTTATCTAGGAATCAGTAGGAAGTAAGCAGAGCTAAAGTCATAATTGCTAAAGAAGTAGCCGTCACTATTACCTGAAAGTGGGAACTGTGTGAATTTTTTGGTCAGTTTGCACTGTACTCTTATTTTTATCTGTGCTCATATATGACTTAAAAGGTATATTACTTTGGTATTGCTCTCTCATGATCACTGCACAACTCCATGTAAAATTGTTCATGTTCAGCAGAACGCCATGGTCTAAAGATTAGAGCCAGACTGGATATCAGGTGAATGTTGTCAGGACTGCTTTTTTTCTACAATCTTCTATGACTCTTGTCAACTATTCTACTTCATTCCTCAAACTCCCAAGAATTATTTGGGTCTTGGTCTGATATTCCAATCATCCACAAACATAGACATGTAATCTTTTTTTTTTTTTTTTTTTGCGGTACGCGGGCCTCTCACTGTTGTGGCCTCTCCCGCCACAGAGCACAGGCTCCAGACGCGCAGGCCCAGCGGCCATGGCTCACGGGCCCAGCCGCTCCGCAGCACGCGGGATCCTCCCGGACCGGGGCACGAACCCACGTCCCCTGCATCGGCAGGCGGACCCCCAACCACTGCACCACCAGGGAAGCCCTAGACATGTAATCTTGCTCAGTGTATCTGCTCTCTAGACTTGCTCATGTTTTCTGTGTCTCACCCACCAAATGTACTTTCCCTTCTAGTATTCAGTTAGCTTCACATCAAGGTAAAAGTTGTCTCATCTCTTTGGTCATCTAGACCAGATTAGTGACCTCCTCAGTTGAGAGGAAGCCTGGAGACTCATCAGACGAGCATACTGTACACGTTATCAGCTTCTCTGTCTTTCCCACCAGATGATACTGCCAAGACTTTAGTAAACCTCGCAGGAACACCTGTCCAACCCGTGAGTTCCTGTATACTCTTGTGTAGGTTTAGGTCATTTTAGACATGCCTATTTCAACACCTGAGCTAGATGTTTTTTCTCACGGACAGGAACTTAGTCTGCTTTTATCCCTCACAACATGTAGTACAGTAATGAGCATGCCAGGGCAGTCAGGAAATGCTTTATAGAATGATTGTCTAGAAGACCAGAAAACAGGAAAGTTTATTGTCACTGTGAGAATAAGCCACCTTCAACATGGTACTTTTTCCTAGATAATAAGTATATTCTGGTTAAATGTGGCAAGGCAAAAACAAAACAAAAAAGTAGCATTACTAATTCTGATTCTGTTACTTTTTTGTAAGTGCAAGACTTGTTTTCACACTTGTTTTAAAATTTCTATTCTCATTTTCCATTTCCTGTAGTCCTGTATTTGCTGTAAGCTTCTCTATTCTCTATTAGTTTGTCATAAATCATTGCAGAGAATCTATGTATTTGCCAATACTGTGTACTGTGTTGGGATTAGGAGACTTCAAAAGCCATTCCTAAAGGTTTGTTTTAACCACTTCTATGGACACTTCCCAATTTTATTCTCTTTTTATATGTTAGTTTGGCAGAATCTTCAATATCTCCTTTTTAAAAAGACTCAAATAATTGTACTAAATAAACATTGAGAACTTTGCACTTATGGTCAACAATCACGGCCTTAAGAATGTACTTATTCGCATTGATAATCTGACTGGTGAATTTTGCCCTCCTCTCAGTATTTTGTATTTATTTACAAGAAAAGAAATGAAAGGAAAATGATTACGTGAAAGCCTTCTGAAAAGAGAAAAAGACTTTATCCTCCTTATTGTTTGCACATGAAAAGAACATCTCTTGCCCACTGGTGGAAAAAAAATACTATTTTTATTTGAGCTCAAAATGTGTAACTTCTCATAGTTCACTGGATTTACTAAATGCTTGACATTAAAAATGGAGACTACTTCAGCAACATATAATTATTGTTATTTAGTTAAATACATAATTTCTTTTTCTTATCCCCTTTACTTGCCTCTCACCTGATTAAATATTATGAGGAATGGATTTTTGTAATGCATCAGTGCGTTCCTTTAAAACTAAACAGAGCCAGCCCCCTTCTGTGCCTCAGTAAGGTTACATAAGGCGGTTATGAATGGTTAATCTGCCTTTTTACTTTTTCTGCTCAATTTTATGTTGGTAACATCAGTGATAATGGCTGGATCCAGTGAAAGTAAAATGAGCATCTCCTGTCTTACTGTATCATAGACTTGTAGGGGTTGATCCATGGGAAGCAAGTTACTATGGGAGAGACTGAAACCTAGAGGTGGTCCTCTCAGCTAAAGCTTAGGGTTGAGGTGGGACACAGATTGAACTGGAAATGATGGAAGGAGGTATGGCTCAAATGGCGAAGGTGCGTGTTTGAGAGCATGGGGAGGATTCACAGGTGGGAATCTAGGCTATAGACAAGTTTACTAAGAAATAACTAGACCTAAGAAGGAATGAGACACCATGACAGGGAAGAAGAAAGTCAGTGGATATTCAGTTAGGTAGGAAGACACTGACTGAACTTCTAGTCCTCAGTTCTTGAGACAGAATCCCAACTCTGGATGTTATCAAGTATAAGGGAATGAATAGGCCACAAGAACAAGACAGATTTTAATCGAGGCTACACCTGGAGGACATAGAAAAGGGAGGGCCAAGCACTGAGTGAGTTGGTTTTATACATTTAAAAGTACTTAATAGAGTCTGATGATGGAGAAACAGATCGATCTCTGATCACTGATGGGAATAATATCTACAGATGGGACTCAGATGGCACCAGCACAGGCAGGCAGAGCTGGTTTACGGGGCAAGGGATAAGAGGCCATGCTGTTACTGCAGCCAGTCGATCAGTGCTAACTCAGGTAAAGCATAATCAATGAATTGATGACTCTGGAGCCAAGGATCCTGCTTTGGGGACCATTTCTTGCTAATATAGTACCATCCTGAATTTAGCCAAGAAAATGATTATTCCAACTGCATACCATGCTTTAACTTCATTGTTTTAGGTGTTGAGTGCATCTTTCGTATAGTTTTCATCCATTCCATACTTTAAGGAAGTAAGAACTTTACTAGATCTTCCTCCTGTCCTCCTTCTGGGATTTCCTAAAAACACTCATTCATGACCATTTCTAGCAACAGACACTACCCACTGCGTCAATCTCTTATTATATCACGTGGGTTATCCGCCTCACAATCTGGTGACTAACACAAAGCTAGACATTCTTAGGAAAGAAAAAATGAGATATAGTATTTGCCTTTAAGTTGCTTTCATTCTTCCCAGGGGACAGTAACATTCTTTGTGAGAGTAGTTTCAGCAGAGTGTCGGGGTCCCATGACTGCTTGCCTTCCTGAGAAGGGTCTGCAACTCTCATTTATTGCTTATAGACCAGATTGTGGTAAAGGCTTTTACCTCTGAGAATCACATTACCTGAGTGAGTTGTTGAAGATGTGTAAAATTTATGGGAAGTAGGAATTAGAGGAGTTATCTATACTGGTTCACAGCTCTACAGAGCCTGCTGTGTTTTTGCAAATGTTTGAAACGCCTTTATTGTTAAATCTCTTTTATCTTATCCCCCACGTGTTGCCACCTAGAACCATATTCAACACCAACATTGAATTGGTTCTGTTCTCCAGAACACTTGTTCTTTCCCAAACCAAACTTTGGCTCTCCTTGTTTCTTCTGTCTCAAATGTCTTCCATGTTCACCTTTCAAAAACTGGCCTATCTTTGAAATCCCTCCTATTTATAATGTTTCTTAGGACAACCTTGAACCACCATATCTTCCCTCATCCTGGGCTGTGTCTGTGTGTGTGTGTGTGTGTGTGTGTGTGTGTGTGTGTGTGTGTGTGTGTGTTTACTACTCAGTTGTCATTTGACATACTTTGTTCTGAATTGTCATTTGATGTGTTTTATCCTCCCTGCTATATTACATAGTTATCTGTAGTTATGTGGAGTTAGGATAATATCTTGTACTGCTTTGTATTTTCACACTATTCTATGTTTATTTGATATTCACAATCAGTAAAGGCTATGTGATATTATTAATTTTGCATTAGACAGATCTGAATGGCCAGCATAACTCTCAAGCCATGATTTTCCAGCTCTAAAATTGGGGATAAGGTTACCTGGTTCTCAGCTCATCTATGAAGATTGAAATTATGTATGTTAAGAGTCTGGCACCTTAGTTTCTTTATAAATGTTAGTTCTCTTGTTGATCATTTGATAAGATCTGGTATCAGTAGGCGGTACATCTTCAACAAGATGTTTCATTAGCTTTGGCTAAACACATAGTCCTGTAGTAAATTTACGTTGACCTTGTTTCTTCATTGGATACACAGCGAAAACTTGAGTAACAAGAGCCCAGCTTCATGGACTATATATCTAACCAGAAATGTTGTTATGTTACTTTCATTGTCCCTTAGATAGGTATTTTTTAAATGCATAGAAATGATTTAATTAAAATAACTAGCAAAACAAAAGAATAGCTACAGGCTCCTATAATGTAGGAGTTCTTTATACTGATCCTGTCATCAGAAGAGACATATTTTTCATCTTCAAGTCCTTTATACTGATCCTGTCATCAGAAAAGACATATTTTTGTTTCACTTACTAAAATAGAAAAGAAAGTAGACTGATTGTTTAAATGATTTACAGCATTCACCCAGTCACCCTGTTCACTTGGTTCATGCCTATTCATTCTTCATGTGTCAGTTTAGATAAATCTACTCTAAGAAGAAACCTTTTCCAGTTACCTAGGGTAATGATTCGGAGGCGTGCTTCTGGAATCCTTTGAATCAACTCTGTATTAACTCTGGTCAAATACCTCCTGATTTGTCTGTATCCAACAATAGAGAATAAGCTTCATGATTGTAAGGTTCCTGTTTATCTCAACCATTGATGATTCTTCACCACATAGCACTTCAACCCCCTCAGGGCAGGCAGGCAGTAAGTATAATACTTTTTGAAAGCAGTAAATAGTGGGTCACTAGAAAGAAAGCTAGACTAAATTAATTTTAATTAAACAAGAAATTCAGTTATTCAGGGTAGTCCACTTGTGTCAATCACTCCAGTTAAATTTGGAGGGGCATTTAGATATAGTCCCTCAATTATCAAGCATATTGAATCATTTCACATATATTAACTGAGCACCTGTTATGTGCATGGAACGCTGATACGTTTAGTTGAGGCACCTCTTGCTCAGAGATATGTTATGCAAGTCTGTGCTCAGCACAAGATTGAAAGAAGTGGGTCTCATAACAGCATTGGAGGTGAGGCACTACTTGACAATGACACCTTAGCACCATGTTGGAGAGTTTACCTAAGCTGGAGGTGAGGCCAACAGTATAAACGCAGTGAACATGGCTGAGGCCACTAATAATTTAAGGCCCTGAGGTGGAAATTAGCCACAATTAGCTTTCCTATCCCCTGTAGGTAGAAATGTTTGTTGTCTTTTTTGTCTGTTTGTTTTCATTCAACACTTCCATGTTGTGTACTGATTAACAACTACTAGGATGGCTAATGCTTAATGAATAAGTTTCAATGTTTGTATTATTGAATGAATACAAATTGTTTCGATAAAGAGCTCCTGGTAAGAAGCAAAACATGATATTCATGAAATTTGGAAGCATCTTTTGTCTTTGTTTTTATTTTCTTCTGAATGGGAATTAAAGATTATTTTTTGTTTTTATTTCATTTAAAATGGAAGTAATTTTCCTTTCTGATTACAAAATGTGCTGCAGTTTCATTGTAGAACACTCAGATGATATCAAGTTATAAAAGGGAAAATAATGATCCTTGTTTGTTCCTCCAACCAGAGATAACTCAGGTTAACATTTTGTTTGTACAATTACTGACATTTTCTCTTTGTATGTTCACATACACACACCTCCCAACATCACCGACCCAAAGCATATAAATTGACCCCACACTATAAAATTAAAATGAGATAATGCTGTAAATACTTCTAAACATTCTCCCCTTAACAGAATATAATAAATATATTTTTAGACAACAGACCTACATTGTCATCACCGTAAGCAGTTTCTTACCAGTGAACAGCAAAGGAAAATTTGATGGTTTACTGGCTTAAGAAGATCTGTGATCATCTATGTGCTTCATCTTTGCAAATTGGTTGACTCAATCCTCAGATAAAAGTTCTGGATGTGAAACTTCTCTGGTTATGCACACATTTAGGGTCTTAACACACAAAGCCAAATTGTTCTCTTCGGGATTTATACTCACTAACTCTCCCAACAGCTGGGTAAGAGAATGCCCATTTTGACACCCTACCAACATTGGCTATTATCATCATTATTTTGAGTCTGATAATATTTATAATTGAAATTAGATTAAAAATAGTTTTTCCTGATCATAAAAGAATCTGTCTTATTGATCTTAGAAAATTTAGTGCTATTATTGATTACATTTTCTTATATATTTTTTGTATTTTGTTCATATTTTATTCTACCTAGTGAATCCCTTTACCATTTTCAATTTTTTTTTTTGGCTGTGTTGGGTCTTAGTTGCGGCACACGGGATATTCGTTGAGGCATGCGGGATCTTTTGTTGTGGCACGCAGGCTTCTCTCTAGTTGTGGCATGAGGGTTTTCTTTCTCTGGTTGTGGCATGCAGTCTCCAGGGCACATGGGCTCTGTGGTTGTGGTACGCAGGTTCCAGAGCGTGTGGGCTCTGTAGTTTGTGGCACACAGGCTCTCTAGTTGAGGCGTGTGAGTTCAGTAATTGTGGCGTGTGGGTTTAGTTGCCCCGCGGCATGTGGGATCTTCAATTTTTAACCTAATAATCTTTTTTAAAATCGTATCTTAAGAATTTCCCCATGTCATTATAATTTACTTTTAATCATTATTTTATGTTGCATAATATTAATCAAATACGTGTACAGAGTTCACCCAAATAAATACATATACGTGTGTTTAATATTATTTTTAACACTTTACTGACATCTAATTGACATAGAAAAAACAGCTGCTTTTTAGAGTGTACAATTTGACAGGTTTTGATATAAGAATGATGGTGATAATAGAAATCATTGTAAAGTTTCCTCATCTGTCTTTGTAATTTACTCTCTGACTCTTCTCCACCTCCCCTCCAACCAAAAACCACTGAATTGCTCCTTCTCTCTCCCTTTCACTATATATTAGTTTGCATTTTCTAGAGTTTTATATCAATGGAATCATACAATGTGTCCTCTTTCTTTTTTGTCTGATATTTTTTACTCAGAATAATTATTTCGGGCATCTAGTTGTATCTTATATATTTTTTTGTGTGTGGCTGTCATCCGCATTTCCCTGATGACTAATAGTGTTTGGCATCCTTCCATGTGCTTATGTGACATCACATGTCTCCTACGTGAAGTTTCTGTTCAACTTTTCTAAACATATTTTTAAATTGCACTGCTTTTCTTTTTGTTGAGTTTTGAGAGGTCCTTATATATTTGGATAAAATTCCTTTATCTGATAGATGCTTTGCAACTATTTTCTCCCAATGTGTGGATTGTCTTTTCATTCCCTTAACAGTTTCTTTGAAGAGGAAAAGATTTTAATTTTAATGAAGTCCAGTTTGTTCTTTTCTGGATTGTGCTTTGGTTGTTGCAGCTAAGAATGTTTGGATAACCCATTGTCAAGAAGATTTTATCCAGTGTTTTCCCCTAGAGATTTTAACATTTTAAGCTTTATATTTAGGTCTATGCTACTTTTTGAGTTAACTTTTTAAATGAGAAAAAGTATGGATCAAAGTTCTATTTTTCTTTTGATTATGGATATTCATTGTTCTGTCACTATTTGTTGAAAAGACTAACCTTTCTCTCCTGAATTGCTTTTGCACCCCTGTCAAAAATCAGTTGTCCATATATGAGTATCACATATGAGTTAGTCTATTTCTGGACTCTACTCTTTTCCATTGATGTTTGTCTGTGTTTAACCAACACCACATGAATTTATCATTGGAACTTGACAATAAGCCTTGGAATAAGGTACAGTTGACCCTCCATCTTTTTTCTTCTTTTTCAAAATAATTTCATCCTTTTAAAAAGCTATCAAAATGCATCTCCAGTTTGCTTTGTTGGGGACCTGTTAACACTAATGAAAATGGATAGTTATGATACCTCTGTAACTCAGGTCTGGGAGGTCAGAAAAAGTAGAAATTTATTATCATTCTATTATTGTTCATTTAATTTGAAAAATAAGTATTCATCCAAAAATATAAAGACTCTTTTGATCTGATAGAATGGCTCAAAAAGAAGTGAACCATCTGTGTCCTTCTCTTTTTCATTATAATTTCACTGTAATCACCCTGAGGGATAAATCTGCGGGATCGCCAATGAATTTTTCTACAAAGCCTTAAAGAAGAAGAAAACAAAAAAATTGTTGTTAGTTTAAAAGGAAAAGTCTTCCAGGCTCTGTCTGCTATAGCGTATTTACAAAATGCATCCCTGTTTGAACATTGATACTTACAACTGTGGGTAGAAATATGATTTATGCTATTGAGGGATAAGCTGGTATAATTGCTATGTCACATGATGATACTGATTGCAATCTGGATGAAAATTAGAAATGATGAAGCCATGTGTCAGAAATCCTAACAACTTCGAAATTACAATTGAAAAACAGAAAATGTTACTATTGTACAAAGTCGCTGAAGGCACAAAAATTCCATCCTGAAACACCATCATGCTCATTTCAAGTGAGCCCTTGGAAGAAAGGCTATATGTTGACTAACTTACCTGGAAGGAAGCACAATGTTTACACAGAGGGGAGAAGGATGGAACTGCACACAATGGGGGTCACTCCCAAATCTGTTTTTGCTTATGAAATATTTTGAGTAGTCCCTTTGTGGGTATTCCTGTTATAATGATAGTCCCTGATTTTTAATTTAGAATAGATTGCTTACTTAAATGCATATATTTCATTAAATAACTGCATATATTTTTAGAAGTGAATGGTGAGGAATGAACAGAAGAGAGGTTTTGTGTTATGCAGTATGCTAAACATTTCATTTGTATCTTCTGATTTAATTTCTTGAACAACATAACAAGGTTGATATATCATTTTACTGATTATGAAATTAAGGTTGAGTTTGGTTCAGGAACTCAGAAAACTACTACGTGTTAGAACTGGGATCTGGTCTCAGGATTTTATGACCACAAAGCCTGTGTTTTTTCCTGAAGAGAGATATCCAAATGTATTGATTATCATAAAAGAACTGTGAGCCAATTATAAAGAGGTTGTTCTTCAGAGGCTGCATCTAGACTCTGGACTTGGTAATTCCATTTATGTTCAGTCCCCAGAAAGAAATGTAAAAGATTCTGGGAAAAATAGGATCAGGAATTCACATTAAATGATATTTATCGGACTAAGAGAGAATGACGTGTTTTAACTCAGCCTGACAGGTGCTAAAATGTTTGGAGCCAACAAAGACTTTAGGTAGACTGCTTTTTCTCCCCTAAGAAATAAAATCCTGTTAAGAAGTTCCTTAATTAATACCTTGTGCATGTGTGTGTATGTGTGAGTATGTGTGTACTCATGTGCGTCTGTGTTTGTGTGGGCAACGTTGTCTAAAGTGGTATTTAATTTCATTCAGTATTCATTTTGGACCTGAAATATTCTGGGGAAAGCTTTCACGGTAACACTTTAAATTATTTTGGCATGTAGAAGTGAATTATTGCCGAGAAGGAAAAAGGGGAGGGGGGAGGGAAGGAAACACTTATTAATGTTTCTGTTGTTAAGCTAGAAATTTCTCATGTAAAACCTTGTTTGCTCCTCATAACATGTCTGAGGAAAGACGAAAAGATCAAAGCATGGGATATTCATTGTCATTTATTACCTCATGTCTAATGTCTTGAAAAGAGTTATTTCATGTATTTTGCCTAGGTGTTTTGGTTGTATCAGGTGGATAACACTAGCCCCTATTACTCCCTTTTGACCAAAAGTGGACGTCATCTATTTGTTTGTTTTTTTCTTGAATGACTTTGGTAGTTGGTGCTTTGAAGGAATTTGTTCATTTGATCTAAGTTGTTTAATTTATAGTTGTTTATAATATTTTCTGATGGTCGATTTGACATTTCTAAAATCCATAGTTGTAATTTGGGTGGTCTTTCTTTTCTCTTGATAATTCTGCCCAAAGGTTTGTTAATTTTATTGTCCTTTTCAAATAATCAGATTTTGAATTTATTGCTTTTTCTCTGTTGGTTATCCATTTCCTGTATTAACGATTGCTGCTCTTACCTTTATTATTTCCTTCTTTCTTTTTACTCTGAATATAATTTGTTCTTTTTAAAGCTTCTTAAGGTAGAAGTTTAGATCATTGGTTTGAAATCTCATTTTCATATATATGCATTTGATGCTATAAATGTCCTTTTAATCACTGCTTTAACAGCATCCCACAAGTTTTCGTATTTTGTGTTTTCATTCTCATTTAATTCAAAATATGGTATAATTTTACTTGTGACTTTCTTTTTGATCCATGGATGTGTGTGTGTGTGTGTGTTTAATTTCTGAATACTTGGAAAATATTTCTATTATTTACTTCTATTTTATTTTTGATTTTATAACATTCTCTATATGATTTGTCTTTTTAATTTATTGAGAATTGTTTAATAATCCAGAATATGGTCACACTTATTTAATGTTCCATGTGCTGGTCAAGAGAATTTTGGATGGAGGATTTTGTAAATGTCAACTAGGGCAGGTTGGTTGATAGTATTCAAATCTTCTATGTCATTACTAATTTATTGTCTACTTGTTCTATCAGTGGTTGAGAGATTAGTCTTGCAATAGCCTACTATAATTGCAGATTTGTCTATTTCTCCTTTAAGTTCTATCAGTTATTGCTTCATGAACTTTGAATCTCTGTTAGCATCTGCATACACATTTAGGGTCATTATATCTTACTGATTAATTGATCTTTTTGATCATTATCTAATTTTACTTTTTCTGAAGTTTACTTTGTCTTATATTACTATAGTTACTCTAGTTTTCTTTTAATTATTATATGCACGGTAAATTTTTCCATGTCCGCGTTGTTTTATTTCAACTACATACTTTGACAGCATAAGATTGGGTCTTTTTTATCCAGTCTTACAATCTCTGCCTTTTAATTGAAATGGTTAGGTTATTTGCACTTAATGCAATTATTTTATGGTGGGGTTTTAATCTACCATATCTCAATTTGTATTTTATTTATACATTCTGTTCTTTGTCCCTTTCCCTCCTCTTTTCCCACCTTCTTTAAGATTTTTTTTTGTAATGATTCCATTTTATCTTCACTATTAGCTTGTTAGCTATAACTATTTTTTTTTAGATGTTGCTTCAGGGTCTACAATATACATCTTTAACTTGTCACAGTGTACCTTCAAATAATATTGCTTTGCCTCATATGTAGTGTAAGCACTTTATCACATGTTTTTTTATACAGCAGTAAACTTCTATTTTCCCCTTTCAAGGCTCTGTGCTATTTTTGCCATATATTTTATTTCTACATATATTATAAACTCCAAAACATATAAATATTAGGTTTTTAAAGCCAACTTTTCAGAGGTAAAAATGAGAAAAACTTGTCTTTTATATTTATTCACATGTTTACCATTTCCACAGCTCTTGAATCTATTATTTTTTTTTTGAAATCCAAATTCCTTCTTTGTGAAGAATTTCCATAAGCATTCAGTGTACTGTAAGCTGGTTGGTGATTGATGCAGCTTTTGTTTGCATGAAAATGCCTTTTTACACCTTCATTATTGAAAGATATTTTCACTGAATGTAGAATTATAGGTTGACAGGTTTTCCTTTCAATACTTTAAAAAAGTTGTCTTTCTGGTTTGAATGTTGTTTGAAGAGAAATATGTCATCATTCTTATCATTACTCTCTTTTATATAATTTTTTTTTAATCTGGTGGCTTTTTAACATGTTCTTGTCCCTAGGTTTTATCCTTTTGATTAATATTTGCCTTCGTGGGGTTTTCTTTATGCCCTTTTCTTTTGGTTTGTTGAATTTCTTGGGTATGTAATGTTATGGTTTTATCAACTCTGAAAAAATTCTGGCCATAATTTAGGCCTTATTCCTTCAAATAAGTTATTTTTGAACCGCTTTAATCTCTTTTTGTCCTAGGGCTCTAGTTATTTGTGTGTTAGACTGCTTGATATTGTTCTATAAGTCACTCAGACTCTCTTTTTTTTCTCTCTTTGCTTCATTGTGGATAGATTCTAGCGCTCCATCTTCGGTTTTACTGATTTATCATCCACAATGTCTAATCTACTGTTTAGGGTGCTCACTCTCTCTACTGTGGCCTGGATACTGGCAGTATGCTAGGGGAAATCACATGACTTACTTCCTGTTTGCTCTTCTCTTAGGGATCACTGCCCTGCACTGCCTGTTCTCCATAGACAGAGTTATTTTGTAATTTTTTTTTCTTTTTTTAGTTTTCTAGTTGATTAATGCAGGAGTGAATTTCTTTGGGGGTAGAGTGGAAGTATTCCCTCAGTAGATTTTGATTTTTTTTTTTATATTGATCTTGCATTGTCGTTTTGGACGTTCAACTTTATAAACAAATATTTATTGGGAATCTATTAAACTAAGCTTTATAGAAACAGAAAGATGCATAACAATGTGAGTCTGTCTTCAAGAAGCAAGACAACTGTGTAAAACAAAAATTGCTATCAAATAAGACATGGTTTGTGGATGAAATGTTTAAAAGGTACTGTCAAGGACACAAAAGAAGCATGGAGAAATTTCATCAGAAGTATATGTATGGTGCAGAGGAAGATATACATCCATTTGGCATGGGATTGTGAGACCAGAAATCCAATTCTTTTAACCTGATATGTTGCCTTCAGAAGGCCAGGATAAATTCTGTAATCTCTTGATAAGTTCCCCAAACTAGGGTTACAAAGACAAATAGAAATGATACATCCCTTAAGGAGCTGGTAATTTAGCAACAAACTTATAAATAAATAAATTGAGGAAAGTGCTCTAGGACTGAATAGGAAGGGATGGGTTAGTGTTGAATTTCAACCACAGGGGAAGACAAGGTCAATTCTGGCTGAGCAGCCAGGAAGTCTAGATTAAGGAATTTTCCATGGTGCTGATTCAGAAAATTGAAGAGTTCTTTGCTGGGTAGGTTGATGTGATGTGTTGTGTGGGTGAAACATTATGGGGAAAAAAAGTCTTAAGAGGCAAAATTCAGATTGTTGTGCTCTGTAATCTACAAGAAATATGAAATGCAAGGACCGAGAGTATAATGGAGGTGAGTGGAATTAGAAAAAAAAGACTGAAGGGTAGGCGAGTTTTATACGGTTGAACATTATTTTGTAAGATTTTACTGACTATTGTTTAGTCAGTAGTGAACAGTGAGATAAATTTATTACTTCCAGATTTCTTTTTTTAAACATAGGGATGGATAGTGGTACCCTTCACCAAAACAATCAATACAAGAGTAGGAGGCTTGGGCGGGAGCGGAATGAATTTAATTTCAGACTTTTAGGTTTTATGTTCCCAAGGATATTTACTTAAAGAAATCAAATAGACATTTTAATATAGTGTTCTTGCTATAGTTTATGGAATAAGTTGAACTAAAGATAAAGTTTTGGGATTTATCAGCTATAGGCTGTTGTCAAAGCCATTACTGTAGATTAAATAATCTAGAGCAAATGTAAGGAGGGATGGAAGATGACCTACAGAGTAGCCCCTGGAAACAATGGCTAAGGAGAAATAAGGAAAAACGGAAGAAAATTATGACTCAGAAGCAAGGGAATTTAGAATTCCTAGAAAAAAAGTTAACACTGTTAGATGTTTAAATTTAATATATGATGAATGATAAGAGCGGTCTGCTAGACCGAGTTAGGATGTCATTGGTAACATTTGCTAAGTGGAGAAGTGAAGGCCCAATGAAGATGAGAGAAGGAAGATTAGGTGATAGAGACCAAGGCTGAAGATTAATTACTCCCCCGGAGACCTAGCTGTGAAGGGAAGAAGAAGAAGATTATCCAAAGAGAGACACTGGTAGAAAATTATTATTTTTAGGAGGTAAAACACTTAAATATATTTTTAGCCTTTGTTGTAAGAACTAGTGGAGAGGGAGAGGTTGAAAATTTAGCAGCAAATAATCTTAATGGTAGCATGGGTATGGTAAGACCATCTCTTTCATACGCAGTTGGTGAGTGTATAAATTGGTATAATCTTTTTGAAAAGTAATTCAATAATGTGTGTAAAGAGCCATAAAATATAGTTTTTGACCCCATAAGTCTGCTTATAGAATTCGACCCTGTGGAATCAGAGATGCAGATAACAATTTAGGTACAAGGAGAATAATCACAGCATCATTTATAATAATGAAAAATGGAAACAATCTTTATTTTCAACAAAGAAGGCATAGTTATATAAACTATAGTGTATTCATAGAGTATTATACAACCATTGAAAATCCTATTTTCAAAGACTTTCAAATTATTAAGGGAAATGTCCTCATAATACACTGTTGAATGAAAAATGAGAAACAAAACCAAAAAAAAAAGCCAAACCAACTGAATGTAGAATGTAATCTAATGTTGAAAATAGAAACATAAAATTTAAAGGGAAAAGTACAGAAATGAGTAGGAAAAACTAGAAAATTGAACAATGCGTCAGCAGAGACTTAAGGAGACTAGGTCCCAACAGTGACGTCAGGGTTAGTTTAGGTAGAGAGATGCCTCTACCTGACTTGGAGAAATAGAAGGATATTTGTGGATGTGGGGAAGGAAATTAAAATCTTTTTGTGTTGTTAAACGTGAGCAAGTTCTTCATCATCATCACCACAATTCCACGATCTCAGTAACACATATTGTGGGCTAATTACGTGTCACATTTTGTGTTATATGTTTTTAATGTCACAGTAGCTACTATGAAAGGTAAGTAAACCGGGCTTCCCTGGTGGCACAGTGGTTGAGAGTCCGCCTGCCGATGCAGGGGACGCAGGTCCATGCCCCGGTCCGGGAAGATCCCACATGCCGCGGAGCGGTTGGGCCCGTGGGCCATGGCCCCTGAGCCTGCGCGTCCGGGGCCTGTGCTCCGCAACGGGAGAGGCCACAACAGTGAGAGGCCCGCGTACCGCAAAAAAAAAAAAAAAAAGATAAGTAAACTAAGTCATGGAAAGCTTAGATGTTATACACGCTAGGAAACGGTGGAGCCAAGATCCATACCTGGTCCTGTTTATCTCCACAGTCCAGTTCAGAGCCTTCTGCTGAGAGGGGAGTGGGACAACTTTGATAAGAAGAGACTAAAAAGTTATGTAATAGTCACCGTGGGTAAATTGAAGGGAGCTGACCAGAGACAAGAAAAAAAAAATGACTGAACGGCACCAGAAGTTTCCTTAAGATCACTTATTTGGAGTGCCACCAGTTCACAAAGTTATACATTGTTTTCTCCAAACGCAGTTAAATGTGTTGCTGTGGGAGAGAAAAGGAAAGCTGAATTACTTGAAAGTTACGGTTTACTAGGGAGATTCAATGAAAAGAGTAGGATTTGAAAACTTTGAGGATGTTGGCAATAGTTGAAGCTGAATGTGGGATCTAAGCTTAATATGGATGACAAGGTTTTTATAAAGAGGTGAAGGAACAGGGTAAAAGACAAGGGTGGAGAGAGGGACTGCAGTCCTTGAAGGGGGTCGGGGCATAGTGAAAAGGGCAAAAGCGGAAAGGGCAAATACAATTTGTTGTCATCAAGAAGGCTGAGGACTTTGAAGCTGTATGGTTAAATGGTTAGGATAGCTGCCCAAGATTCTGTGAAAAAATTAATGATTACATCATCTCTATGATGGTAGAAATCAGCAGTAGAGATAGACTGTGAGGCATGTTCCAAAGTGCTTAGCAGATGAAATGGAGTGACCAGAAATATGAGATAGAGCAGAGGTGGGAAAGTGGGATGGCATGAATCTCAGAATATGAAAGGAATGTGCTGAGGATCAGTGAAATAAAGATCTAGCATCAGCAAGGAACACTATGAGAATGACCCTGGCCTCTACAGCATCGGGGTATAGGGAGAGAGATTTTCTTGAAGAAGCAGCTGATAGCCTTATGCTTAGGACATTGCCTGGTGCACAAGGAATGCTGAATGCCAACTCATTCTCACTTTATAGACAAAGGAATGAATATAGAATTAATGGTTTTACACCAGGGGATGGAGGGATTCTGGGAAGGGTTGAGGATGTCATGGAATGGGGTCCAATTACCTCGGAGTCGGGGTTCCCAAGACAACATTAGAAAGCTTTTGTAAAGAAGACCAGAAATGATTGAAAGAACTTGATGGGAAAGGCACAGGATAATGGATGGATGCCAGCCATATAGAGGTTTGTTAATTGGAAAGGCTGGTGTTCTGATCTGTGACTGAGGCTGGCACGCATGAAGGACTGGCTCCCACTGACTGTGCTACAGTCCCTAAGACTGGGACGACTAAAGCCTATGTAGTCTGAGGAGCTAACAATGATGAAAGCCTGCAGTCTTTGCTCAGTACTCAAATAGCAAGATGTAGAGAAGCTTTCATAATGTTTTTTAAAGATAATTCTGCTTTGGCTGTTGGAAATGATTCACTGCCCTTTAAACTGCTCCATTCCTAGAGGAATTGTTGGCTTGAGGTAGCTGTGGAATAGGGTTTATTTCTTCTCATACAAGTTAGCTGTCATGGAGCAGTTTAGATGAAACTACCCTTAAGTAGAGCTCTTTTTACATGGCTGGGGATAAACTTGGCTATTTCCTCCAATGCCTTAGCCCTCAGTGGTATAGAGGTAGACTTTTGGTTGCTAAGAGCCAAAAGCTTCAAGTTCTGTCACTAGCCTAAGTTCTATTTTTCTGCTCTGACCATTTTGGTGAGAGCCTCTGAAGTGGTATAACCTCTCTTCTGTAGCTTACATGTCAACAGGATGCATATAAAAAGGAAGACTCAGCGACATCTAGTGAGATGTGAAATCAATATCTGTATTATTTACTGAACACATGCTGAGCATTTTTTACCAGAATCTTTGGTAAACATCTTCAGTCATAAATTTCACAAATTCTTGGATGGATTTGTGCTTTAATTAACATTCTTAGCTGGAAACGAGAGGCAGATGGGAAGTGTTGTTAATAATTCCATAATTGATAACAGTCACTTCTGAAACACACGAACAACTCATAACTCACTGATCATTTCAGAGAACAAAACCCTTCAAATCGTTAGAGAAGGGCTCAGTGACACGGGGAGTTGAATAGTCCAGTGAATGAAGACCAGGTCAGAGGCAGAAGTCCTGGGTTTGAATTCACTTAGCATGAAGATATCATCTATCTTCTCGAAGCCTTATTTTCCTCATCAGTCAAGTAAGAATAATTCTTATTTTCACAGGGTAGATATGAAATACACAGCAGCCCTAGAAGTTATCAGTATCCAATATCCACTCAGTGCTCAGCCCTCGTGACAATTCAGTTTTTTAACTTTTAAATTTCTGTTCTGAGCATCAGGAACAACGTACTTTTTGATAAAGGTTCTGAATTTAACAGATCAGTGTTACTTTCATTTAACTTAGAACTTTTACCTAGAATGCCACGTATTTCCCTGCCATAAAACCTGTTAAACACTCAGGGGATCAAAGTTCCTCAGAGCACCTTAGGAAGCACTGGTGCAAGGTTTCAATCCCCTTCCCATTATTGGTAGGTTGCAGTTAACAGCAGCAGCAGATTAATGTTTATTAAGTAATCACTCTGAGCTAGGACCTATCTCATGAAATTTTAACTATAAAATCTCTCTTAATTCTTAAACATATTTGGGGGTCAGTGCTATTATCAGCACCGTTTTGAAGTTGAGGAGACAGAGGCACAGAGGTATAGAAGATGATTTGAAGACAGTTTCTGTAATCACAGTGCTAATCTGGGATTTAATCAGCTCGTGTGGTTCGGTGGATGCCACGTAGAAAGTGAAGACCACGAAACTAGAAAGATCCCCATGGAGTGGCATCTTCCTAAGGGCCAGAGAATGTTAGGAAACCAGAGGAGCAGAGCCACATACAAGAGCAGTGAGCTGAGAGTAAACTAGAAGTCTGGGGTGTTTTTCTAGAATGCTGGATGCTGTCAGTGGCTTGTTTTTACCTGTCAGTCATGGTGTTGTGTGTGGGTAAGTCTGCTGGGTTTAAAAGGCCGGTAATAGGATGGACGTCTTGGTTCAAATGGGAGAATTTCATTCAATGAGGCTATGGAACTTTATTCATTGTGTAGATTCATAGAATTAGAATTAAATAAAAGAGAAGCATACTGGGTCAAACATGCATAACTAGGAAGGCAGCAGACATTGCTACATTCCGTTTGGAATTTTAAACTGCTTTCATGTGAAGGAATCTACTTACTGCATCCTGATGGATACCAATGAGCGTGCTTTCTCCTTAGGTTAGCCCAAATAACTGTCAAATGCAATGCTTTATTTTAGCAGAGTTTATAGGTTTTGTGAATTTAAGGGAGAATGATACAGTCAGAAGCTGAGTTCTCGGTCAAAGATAGTGACTTCTTAGCATTAAGGGGACCACATTTGCTCACGTGTATCCAAGAAGCTGTCCTTATCTACTAACCTGGGCAAGTGTGCATATTCCCTGAGAATCTAACTGGACACAATTTTGAAAGGTGGATACTTCTCCCTTCCTACCACTATAGAAAAATTCTACAAAGTTGACAAAGGTCAAAACTCCCCCAAATTGCCAAGGATTAAAAACTCCCCAAAGTTGCAGTTAAGCACTTGTTCCTGGGTGGAATAGCAGTTTGTATACTATTTAAGCTGGACTGAATGAGACAAAGGAACGACTGCAGGGAAAAAAAAAATGGGGTTCCTTGAAATATTCACTAAGAATTAATCTGCTGAGTAATTCTCTAAAACCTGTACAAAACTACCTTAACTGTACTATAGAGTCCATATCTAGGAACCTCTCTTCTGTCTGCCCTTCTGGGGCATGGTGGTAGATCTCTGTCCAGCAGTGAAAATGGGTTAACTACCTGTCAAAAGAGGAAAACCTATTCTATCGTTTGGGTGATGGCTGATTCCCACTTTCTGCTCTGTAGAAAAATGAGAGTGGTAATCTATTCAAGACCTAGTAAAAGATATTTGATGTTTTTTGGAGAATTGGTCATTAAGTGGTGTGATTTGTAATGAATTGATTTGTAGCAGATTAATTTGGGGCTGTGTGGAACTAGAGCCTCACATCAACCTGCCTCATTAGTGAGGGTCACAGAACAATATGGATGAACATGGGACCTTCCCCTATGTGTTTTACAGTTCTGGACTCCTTGTTTAAACCTGAAATCATGGCTTTCAAGTCCTTAGGGACTGAGTACCTAAGTTGTGGGCAATTTTGCAAAGGTTCCTTATTTTTAGGTCAGGTCTATCCTCTCTCTTTAGCTTGGTAGAGTCTATCCTGCAAAGGTTCCTATTCTGCATTCCTAAACTGAGGAATAAGAACTGCATCTGTCACTGAGAGGATGCCTAATTCAGACCTCGCCTGTTGTCCTGCTTATCTGTGGTTGCGTAACTAACCGCCTGACCACTTAGTGGTATAAAACAATGATACTTGAATTATGCTCGTGCCTCCTTGGGTCAAGAATTCAGACAAGGCCAAGCAGAGGAGGCTTGTCTCTCTGAGACCTCAACTGGAAAGACTCTAAAGACAGGATGTGGCCTGCATGGCTGGGACTGGAAGCATCTGAAGGTGTCATTACTTAACATGTCTGGAGCCTGGGTTGGGACAGTTAAAGGCTGGGCTCAGCTGAAACCATCAACCAGAGCAACGCACACGGCATCTTCATGTGACTTGGGCGTCCTCACAGCATGGTGATCTCAGAGTAGCTGGATCTCTTCCGTAGCGTGCAGGGATCCACATTCATGTGTTTCAGGAAACAAAGTATTGATAGAAGGTACGTAGCCTTTACAACCTAGATTTCAACATCACGTGCATTTACTTCTGCTTAAACTCCAAAAATGGTAGTCACATGCTGCCCAGAAGCAGAAGTAGATACAGTACATTCCCACCTCTTGCTAGAAAGTATCAAAGTTCTGGCTGTGTTTTAAAACTGCCACATTTGGTAACTGGCAAC
This sequence comes from Globicephala melas, assembly GCF_963455315.2. Classification (NCBI taxonomy): domain Eukaryota; kingdom Metazoa; phylum Chordata; class Mammalia; order Artiodactyla; family Delphinidae; genus Globicephala; species Globicephala melas. The sequence goes on along the minus strand of NC_083321.1, from coordinate 34,774,262 downwards.
ACCAAGTAAAGACAGTACGTTTCAACACACCCCAATCTATCTCTAAATAGATATTGCCCCTTTAGCGCAATCTACTTTGGTTCTAGACACATATTCTAGGGACATTTCCATGGCTCAAGCAAATCTCAGCATGACAGCTTCGGACCAGTTTGGGAGGCTCAGGGGAACACAAGTCTCATTAAGTTTTAGTCATTCTTTTCTTTGGAAGCTAAAAGTCATTCTCTAGCTTCATCGTCTGTCTTGATCACTGTACCTCATGGGATGCATTTTTAGCCGTTTCCAAATTAGTGAGGGGACTTTGCTGCCTCTGACAGCGTTCACCGTGAAATGTTGTGACCGATGGGCCACATCATAAAGGAAGATTACTGAACATGGGTGTTGAGTCTGGCTGCTATGAGACCTTACAAAGGGGTGCTTCCCTTAGTGGGTCCACCGTGATCTGAGCTCTGTCTTCACAGACTTGCAAAATCTGAAATTCACTATCGGTTAGTACGTGGTCTTAGTGATCAGATCACGTGAAGCTGGTTGCAGGAGACTAAAGTGTAAGCCAGATACCAGTTCACTAATTTATATGAGGAACTCTCACTACTTAGGGATACTTCCATTCCCTCACTTTCACAGTCTTTCCCTGGAGGTACCCTACATGACAAAGCAAGTGAGTATTGAACAAAACTCTGGAAGGCGGTTATGATGTCACGATGATCTCAGTGTACTCAGTGCCTAGCAGGGGATGAGGCTCACAATACATGTTTGTTGAATATATGAAAGAGAATACTTTAGAATGGACGAAATCTTAAGGAGGATGTAATCTGGTGGTTTTCAAACATCCCCTAGGGGCCACCTTGGAGATTAATGGGCAGGAAGTAGAAGGGGTCCTCTTGTATCTATTTCAGATATTAAAGCTCTTCCTAAGATTTAAACTTTGAAAGGAGTTCTACTGGTACACAGTATCAGCAGCTAATAATAGAAAATATTGGCAAAAATAATGTGTTGATGAGTAAACTGAGACCCCAATAATTACGTAATATGCCCAAAGCCACCCAATTAGTAAGAGACTGAGCTGGCACTCAAATTGGAAGCTTCCCATTCCAAGCCCTGACCTCTTAATAATAAGCAACATGCTGATGACTCACTGGGAACTCGGCACCTAATTTGTTGTAAAGTTCTCCCATCCGTCTCCTGACAAGAACATTTGGCATCTGTCCAGAATTGGCATCTGTCCAGAACTTGTTACAGCATTTTCATCTTCTTTCTGACAAGCAACACTTGACATTTCAATCATCATCTTATAAAACTCTCTCCTGCCCCAGTTTTTTCCTCTTCCTCCCTAAGCCTCATTCATTCACTTTCTTTTAAAATTCCTTGGACAGCCTCACAGATGAGATATTCTCTGTTACGAGGAGGATGAACTGGACACGTAGACGGTAAAATCCAGGCCAAAGCTCATCCTAAAACACAGTTTCCTTCAAGCATTGTTATCACTACTATTGTTCATCCATTCCTTCAAGCTGCCCTCTTCTGCGGATGCTTTCAAGAGGTCACAATAACCCTGCTGGCTTATTTGCGTGTAAAACATGCAAGCCCGTGGCCCCAGAAAAGTATTTCTTTCTCATCTCCAGCTGGCTGTGCAACTGACCTTGCCTGGGAGCTGTACCTACTACCTTTCTACCCACAGTTGACTCTGAGGATCAGAGATGAAAAAGCCTCTGGGAATCTTTAAATCCAGTCTTATTTTGCACACGAAGAGTCTGAAACCCGGAGAGGGGGAACAGTTTGCTCAAGGCCACACAACTAATGAGTGGCAGAGAACTGTGTCTCCTAATCTCTAGTTCAGGACTCTGTTAGAAACAGCGGGCTTACTTTGCTTCCAGTCCAATGCAGTGCCCTCCAGCTGAAACCCCGGTGACAGAGCAGGCTCCCAGCATCACAGAGGACCTCAGTGGACCAGACATGGCATCCAAACAGCTGAAGTCATGAGGAGCACACGGGCCCAGTGGACACCAGTCAGGGCGGAGAGACAGCTACCAGCATCAGGGGCTGAGTTCTCCAGCTGTGCCTGCGGTCTGTCACTCCAGCTCTTTGTAGTAACAGGTGATTGGGGGCATTAGCAGTGTGCTCACCTGGAGCCAGAGAGGACTAGAGCAGATGGTGGGGACCACAGACTGTTGTTTCTATTATGGCCAGTGAAAAGAGGTAAAGAATGAGTCTTAGTCTGGAGCAATCATTTTCAAACTTTTTTTTTTTTTATAAGTAGCAAAAAGGTTGTATTTTTCCAGGCCAAATCTTGCCTGGAACTTGAGTGCATAGGATGGATAAAAGCAGAGCCGCTCTGGTTGAACTTGGAGAGAGAATAAGATGTCCTCTGAGGTTCCTGGCTACACAGAATTCGGATAGTAACGAGCAGAAGGAGAACCCGCCACTAGGAGAAGTTTCGGAAATCTGCCGGTAGTTTGGGTATTCATAGTGATTAGTGGGGGTGTTCTTGTTATTTAGTGGGCAGGGAACTGGGGATGTCCGGTGTCCTGCAACATGGAGGATGATGGTTCTAGATGCCCTGTGTCCTACATGATAGGTATGAATATCTGCCCAGACGTTCATGTAGATGAAAGAGCAATGTGTAAATGTCTGATAGTTTATTTTACATATGACAAGTGGTATTCGTTACACAGTTTTAACACACACTGCATTTCTAGAAATGCAACGGCTAGGGTGATTGGGAGAAGAATGTACATTTTTGTCTTCTTAAGAGCTTCACCAGAAGTTGCTCACTAAGAGACATAATGAAAGGGTTAACATCAAGCTTTCTGGCTTTGAATCCCAAATCCTACACTTCACTAGCTGCGTGTCATGATGGCCAAGGTACTTAACACTTCTGTCTCTCAGTTTCCTTAGCTGTAAATTGGAGATAATAACAGTACCTATCTCAAAATGTCATGAGAATTAAATGAGTCAATAATGTAATGTGCTCAGAGCAGTACCTGGCACAAAAGAAGTGCTCTAATTCATCTTGGAAAATCATGTCAGTGGTGGCAACGCCGCTTATGTTAGTTGTGGCTCTGAAGAATTACACCTGCGTTATTTTGCATTTGCAGTTGTCACATTCCTGGTGATTATGATTGATGGATAGAGAGGTATTTAGGTCTTACTTTAAAAGATAAGTTATAGGAAAAAGTGCTGAAAGTAAAACAATTGAATGTTGTCCTATTTCACATAAACATAAACATATCGTAGGTAAGTAACTGCTTTCTTACATTTCCTAGAGTAGCCATGCCCAGCCTTTTACATATTGATTATGTATTTTTTTATTATAAATTACTTTCTTTTGTATCTTATATTTAGAGTTTATGTAGATTTCTTTTAAGGTCATATGTGTAGGTAGTGTATACTACTTTTAAATTTCATTTCAGGAAATGAGTAAGGAAAGCATTACAAAATGCTTGTTTATAACGGCACATTGGGTGTGATTAGATGGAGGACCACCGCAACAGATGAATGAGAATCACCTGGAACTCCTGAGTTTGTACCTCAAGAGTTGTCTGGGTTGGTCTGGGTAAAGCTGAGAAGAAGTAAGAGGTTTCTCCAGCCCACTGTGTTTTTCCCTAATCCCCCTTGCAACATTTAAGGCTCCAGTAAACACAGGTTGAAAATAGCTCTGGGACAGAGTCTCAAAATGTATCTGAAAATGTATCTTAAGTCCCACGGGCAAGCTTCTTAGTAGAATAAAAATGAAACCACTGGCAATGGCATTGTCCTCAGCTGCATTCTAAAGGCTATTAGCAACAAACGTATTAAAAGATTTATTACAGATGACTAAAACCTACTGTTTCTATTGCATAATTAGACATTTCTCAAATTTATTCAAGAATCAATTCACTATTCCACTGAGGTATCGGCTATCACCAAAGTCCAGGCCATTCTGAAAAACTCCACAACTCACACAGACAAAGTTCTTAGAAATTGAGGGAAGGATGCTTTGTTAACTGAGTGTTACAGGCGTTTCAAGTTGTTTATGGCTTTTAATTACTACTGTTCTTGATTCTTAATTATAAACCACTACTAATTTAGTTCTATTAATACTGGTTTTGTTTCTTGTAAATTACTTTTGCCTAAACTTATGTAGTGATGCTAATTTTAATAGTATTTTGGGGGGGGGTCAATAATTTGTCAATTAGAAAACTTTTATGTAATTGCATTTCAATTAAAATGTGAATTGTCTGCATCCAATCCCCAGTTTGCTTCTACAGTGACATGTTTCTATTTGTCAACTGAATAACAAGTTACTACCTGTCTGAAAAGTGAAAAAAAATGAAGTGGGTTGAGTAAAAGCCCTACCTTAAAGGACCAAGGTTGATAATATTTAAGAGCCATTTAAGAGCCATAAGAAAGGTGTACCTGGGGTGAGGGTAGAGTAGAGAAGACCCAGGATACCATGCAGAAAGGTAGAGAAAGTGGATGCCCACCTACAGACAGATTCTTTTTTATCTGAAAGCCTATTTGCAGGACACAACAAAGAGACTCAGCTTACAGATGAACCAAAACTTTTCTGAGGAACTCTGCTTGGAAAGAGTGAACAGACAAGTCAGATTGGAAATGACATTTCTCTGCTTTCAGACACTTGAAATATTTTTCTGCTGGAAAATCTGGGCTTTTCTTAGCCAGATTCCATTCATCCATGGGCAAGAAGAGCAGATACTTCCAGGACTTACCAGGAATTCCAACGACCTCTGTCTGAATAGAAATGAGAGTAAATATCAATCAAACTGTAGATAAAATCATCTATGAAACTTTCAGGGACCTACTTATTTTACATCGAAACACATCCACGTATTTCTAGGCTAAGATAACATGTCAGTAGGATGATTAGAAGACAAAATTCCATGCAAGTACAGGAGAATTTTTTTTTTTCAGTAGATTTTGCATGAGTCCTAGAAGTGAAAATGATTGGACTGAGCTCCATTCACAAGATGGGGGTTTTTGCAAAAGTACCTAGTATCCTCCCTCCACCTAAACAGAAAAAAGTCCAGCAGCCTCAGTTGGAGAGTGTCCCTTGGGTTTTCTTCCAGCCCTAGAATTCCATAATTTTTGGGATAAAAAAACAGTGAGATTCCTGAACCCTATTCTGCTCACTGTAATCTTCTTTGCCATAGCTCTTTGTAGTCAGAACCTAGAGGAATGAACTTCCTTTCCCATCCCCCTTCACTTGCATTTCAGGTAAACTGAATTATCTACACTCATTCCACTAACAGGAAAAAATGTACCACACATTTTTCTAGGCTTTTGGATGCAAAGATAGGGAACCTGATTTCAAGTTGCTCAAAGCCCAGGGCTTTCCTGGTACAGACAAATGAAACAATTATTATAATGCGGTAGAGTAAGCATTGCCTCTCAGATAAGTAAGGTCTGCTATGGGAGTGGAGGATGTTGAGTTGTAGCATCTTGAATCCAAAGGCATTGTAAAAGTGTTAAGTACCACTATGCTGTTTGCAAAGAGATTAGATATATCTTTGTGCATTTCTAGATTGCCATATTTGTCTCCTTTTGAAATTAGATCGTGATGCAAAATGAGCCTCTCTGAATGCAAATGTTACCGGGTATGACACTTATCCCCCCCCCCCTTTTTGGGTTCTTCATCTGAAGAGTATAATGAACAGTAGCACCTGATTAGTGCTTTCCAACCTTCATCCATAAAAAAGTAAATAATATCTAACACTTACTGAGGGCCAACTCTATGCCAGGGACTTGCGTGTGTGGTTTTCTACATGTACTTACATAACTCTCACCACAACCGTATGAAGTAGGTACTCTATTTCCACTTTAAAAACGGAGAATTGAAGTAAAAAAATCTACAGCAACATGACCAAGTTCACAAAGCTGGTACAAAGTAATCTTACTAAGCTTACTGTCTCTAGAATAATCCATCTAAAATGCAAACAGAATCACATCACTTTCCTGATTCAAAGCCTCAATGGCTCCCTTTGCCTAGACTCAAAAGGGTAAGGTCCAGTGTCCTTAGTGTGTGATCTGTGTTCTCTATGATTTGGCCACTTCTCCTATCTCATCTCTTGACTTTTCTTTCCTTTATATGTTTCAGCCATACATGTCAGTCTCCCAATACACCTCTTTTCATATTTTTGGCTTCCTCTTTTAAATTGCCCAATATGTACTTTACATTTTTGTCCTCTTGCTCTTTGTAGACTTCAGTGGCATGCCTTCTATGACATTTCTCTGCTGGCTTCAGGTCAGTGGTGGTACCTGTCCTATATATTTACCTGGCAGTCTGTGCATCTTCATGACCAGAGCTTACCGTATTACACTGACATTTATTTAAGTGTTTCTCTCCTGTACTAGGCTGCAGAGTCCTCAAGGACCAAAGCCATGCCTTACTCATCCTGATATTGGTGGCATCTGGCACACTAGAGCAGAGTGGATGCTCAGAACGTGCTGGCTGAAAGGTCCTGACCCAGAGGTTGTTCTGTGCAGCAGCTAAGGGCCCTGACCCTAGAGCTCAGATCCTACACTACCACTTACTGCTGTGTCACTTGGACAGTTGATTTAAACTCTCTGGGCCTCAACTTTCTCATTTGTAAAATGATAAAATTAGTAGTATCTTCACCATATTCATTGTAAAAATTACACACAACAGTGAATATAAAATACATAGCAAGCTGCTTTGTACATAATAGTCACTTGTAAATGTTAATTGTCATCAATCCTCATCATTATATTTAGAAAGGGTCATACTCAAACCCAAGACAAGAGCACATCTGTTTAAGGCTACAAAAACTCTCAGAGAAATTCTACCCAGGTTTACATCCTTGCCATTTGCTGAGTTTGTCAATCCTTGCAGTGGGAAAACTTTAAGGAAATGTGGCTGTATACATGGATCACATTGTGTACCACTCATTTGTTTGCTCTCTTTTCAATGGTCTCTTTTCCTGTATTGGAGAAAAAAATTATAGGCTTGAAAATTTACGGAAGGTTATGGACGAGTAGTCTGAGGAATATGAATAAAACTGAGCCTAAGATAAAATTATCAGGCTTGCCACTTTTTCAGTCTTGCCAACTAGAATACACGTTAATAAAACTATTTAGGTATGTGCTGCTTTCTGATTTATTCTTGGGGCTTTCTGATCCATAGAGCCGAGATTCCTAGTTGGTGAACTAGAAATGTTGGTAAATATGTAGCAAAGGCATGACATTTCCCTTAAATGATGTAGACTTTAAAGAACTGAAAATAATTTCCAAGACTAAGTGAATGTTGTGATATAACAATATAATTATAATAACTACCTTTTATTGTTTATTTACTGTGATGAGCACATTTGTATTTATTATCACATTCAATAATCACAATTCGATGAGGAAGTTACCATCATTATTCTCAAAATAGAAATAAAGAAACTGAGAACCTCAGGACTTGTTCAAGGTCAGTAGCTATACAGAGGCAAACCTGAGACACTGAACCAATTCTGTGTGACTCCCAAATTCATGCTCTTTGTCACTGCACTGAACAAACACACACATAGAGACACATTCATACGCATGCGTGCATATGTGAAAAGCCAGTAGATTCAGGCTCTTAAGTATATAAAGCTGTAATTGAAGTATAGAATTAATTTTTTTTGCTTCATATTAAAAGCCCATGTTTGGTCAACAAATAAAAAAGAGACAAGTTTTAAAACATTTATTTTAGCCTGTTCCTGAAGACCAATTGAGTTCAATTTCAGGAGTGACTTCAGCATTAGAGTCAGTAGAGAGCAAGACTGATTTTTTTTTTCTTTTCCTGATGGTCTTTGAGCTGTCTAAGCTCCCAGAAGCAAGACACAGGTTCATTGTCTTTTTTTTTTTTTTTAAACCCTCTGCCCAGCTGTGGCTCAGCTAATACCTCCAATCTCTGGAAAAGTTTAATTCACTCTTGTCCCTGATTAGCAAAGCACCTTCTGCCTATAGCTCAGTTCATCATTAGTTTGATTGTACTTCCAGATACCCAAGACACTGGTAATCAAGTACAACTTGCTTTCCCTTAACCTAAATTGTTGAACTTTAAAGATTTGGAGCATTACAACATTATTTTAACTTATGTCACTAAGCACATTACTCCTTCGATTGTTACTGAGTCATAAATCACTCCCTGGCCTTTACCCACTGCCAGGTTTGCAGTTAACTATTGAGAACAGATTCTGAGATACCTCTTGGAAAATAAAATCTTCCTCTATTTGTTACATGTCTTGTTATCTCATTCTACTGAGAGATCAATGTGATATTTGAATCAAATCAGGTAGGTTGGTGTTTAAAATTACAGAGCAGTTCCTAGGAAAAAAAATGACTAAGTTTTGCTTTTGTTGGACAATCAGAGGAACCTGTGTTGTTGATGCCTGCTGAGATGATGGGCGTATCCAAGAAGAAAAAAATCAAATAGGAAATGTTGCCAACGGTTCACTCCTTCCTTCCTTCTTAAGCCTTTCTTTCTTCCACTTATGCCAGTTATTGCATGCCTACTATAGGTGAAGCACGGTGCAAATCTCCCAGATTTAAAGGATGGAGATACAAAGATTAATCAAACTTTGTCTTAGTTTTAAGTTGTTTTCATAATATGAGGGCAAGCGAGACATACAGGGCAAAAGGTAACTAAAATTCAAAGTGGGAAGTGCTCAGTGCCATAGAGAAGCCCAGGTAAGCCTATGGAAGTTCATGTGAGAGATTCTTCCTGCTAGGAAATCAGGGAATTCCATGACTGTGGCAACTTTGGAAATGGACTCTTACAAAAGATAGGAAAGAAAGGACGACAAAGCTGGAAGTATCATACCCTATACTGTACTTCAAACTATACTACAAAATTATAGTAATCAAAACAGTATGGTATCGGCACAAAAACAGACTCATCGATCAGTGGAACAGGATATAGAGCCCAGAAATACACCCCTAGACAAATGGTCATTTAATCTACAGCAAAGGAAGCAAGAATATACAATGAGGAAAAGGCAGTCTCTTCAATAAGTGGGGTTATGAAAACTAGACAGCTCCATGTAAAATAATGAAACTAGACAATTTTCTCATGCTGTATACAAAAATAAACTCATAATAGATTAAAGATTTCAATGCATGAAACTATGAAGCTCCTAGAAGAAAATATAGGCCGTGTGCTCTTTGACCTCATGCTTAGCAATATATTTTTGGATCTGGATCTGTCTCCTCAGGCTAGGGAAACAAAAATAAAAATAAACAAATGGGACCAAGTCAAACTAAAAAGCTTTTCCACAGTGAAGGAAATCATCAACAAAATGAAAAGGCAATCTACTAAATGGGAGGAGATATTTGCAAATGATATGTCTGATAAGGGGTTAGTATCAAAAATATATAAAGAACTCATACAACTCAATATCAAAAAAACACACCATCAAATTAAAAAATGGACAGAGGACCTGAATAGACATTTTTCCAAAGAAGACGTGCAGACGGCCAACAAGCATATGAAAAGATGCTCAACATCACTACTCATCAGAGAAATACAAATCAAAACCACAATGAGATATCACCTCACACCTGTCAGAATGGCTATCGTCGAAAAGATAAGAAATAAGTGTTGGTGAGGATGTGGAAAAAAGGCAACCCTAGTACACTGTTGGTGGGAAGTAAATTGGTACAGCCGCTCTAGAAAATTAAATATAGAACTGCCATAGGATCCAGCAATTCTACTCCTGGGTATTTATCTAAAGAAATCAAAAACAGCAATTTGAAAAGATATATGCACCACAATGTTTATAGCAGCATTATTTATAATAGCCAAGATATGGAAGCAACCTAAGTGCCCATAGACAGATGAATGGATAAAGAAGATATGGTGTATATATAATAGAATATTACTCAGTCATAAAAAGAATGATATCTTGCCATTTGTGACAACATGAATGGACCTGGAGGGTATTATGCTTAGTGAAATAAGTCAGAGAAAGACAAATGCTATATATTTTCACTTATATGTGGAATCTAAAAAACAAACGAATGAACAGATATAACAAAACAGAAAGAGACTCACAGAGAACAAACTAGTGGGGGGGGGGGTGAGATAGGTGAAAGGTATTGAGAGGTACAAACTACCAGTTATATATAAAATAAATGTCACAGGGATGTAATGTACAGCACAGGGAATATAGTTAATAGTTTATAATAACTTTCTATGGTATGTAATCTATAAAAATACCGAATCACTATGTTGTACAGCTGAAACTAACACAGTATCATTCTGTGGTGGATGGGTAGTCAGGACCATCTAGGTGATTTGTTCCCATGAAAATATCATTGGTCTATGATATCATTCATTTAAGGTGAATTGTTTGTATGTTAACCAGGGATTTCTGAGACATGACCTCAATTTCACACATAGTATTAGGTTGTCAGGGTACTTACTTTTATTTTAGGAAAGGAAGGGATACTTTCAACCTTGTCTTAGATTAGTGAGACAACTGTCCTCTCAGCTAATTTGGAAGGCCCTCTGTCAAACAATATTGGGCACAAGAAAACCTGAACAAGATCTGAATTTTGTGGGCAACATAATTTACATATAACCAATTTGATTTTGGGGCAGACAAATGATTTGGGGGGAAATGAGGTTCGCTTAGGGCACCCTGTAGTTTGTTAGTATCAAACCGGGTTTAGAAATCAAATAACTATTTCTACTAACCCTGTATTAAGAGAAAAAGTATCCCTTAAAATTTGCACAAATGTCTGTGTTCCAAGAGCCTCATGGTTTGAAGTGTTTTCAGATATTCTAAAAGGATGCTTGACTTTACCATGACAGGGATAAGGGAAGGAAAATAGATATTTCTTAATTTTAAAAATACTTCTTAAATAATACTATGTACCATGTACTATTTCTAACATTTTTCTTCTTTACAAACTACCTCCTGTCTTATCATCCTATTCATATTAAAACATAGTAGCACCATGGACTTTGAGATCTTGTAGCATTTGGCCTCTGCTTACCTCTTTGTTTCCCATCTCCTGTCACTGTCACCATCACTTCAATTGCTTTAGTCACATTGACTTTTTTCACTGACTATATTAACTTCATTGCTTCCTTGAGGTTTATGCACTTGCTATATCTTCTGCCTGGAGTGGTCATCCCCAACAAAGCCTGTGGTTCTCTCTCTCCTTCATTCTGGTCTCTGCTCAGAGAGGCCTGCCCTTACCACCTGGTCCAAGGTAGATCTCCCACCACTGATCTCGGCTACTTCTCCAATTTAGTTTTCTCTATCTCACTTAATACCACCTAACATAATGCTATATATTAATATTTTAGTTTACTGTCTGGGTTTCTTTCTAGATTATAAACGTCAAGAGAATAGAGACTTCTTTTGAATTTTAGGATTTTATTTATTTTTTTATACAGCAGGTTCTTATTAGTTTTCCATTTTATACGTATTAGTGTATATGTCAATCCCAATAGAGACTTTTATCTTGCTTGCTTACTGCTGAATACCCAAAGCCTAGAACAATTTCCAGTGTGTAATAAGCATTTAATCAAAATGCATTAAATCAGAGGTAAGTATTACTGTCCATGTTTTACGGGGAGGTGCATATTGTCATCAGCAGAGACTGGAAATGTACTCAAAATCGCCAGCCTCGTAACTGAAGCAGCTGGGAATTAAACTTGAAAGCTCCCTCCCTTTTCACTCCACCAAAATAACTTTAAAGAGCATGCTGTAGTAAATTTCTCCCTTGTGTTGCAGAGTTTGACATAATCGATAGCTTCTTCCACAATACCTCTGTTATAATTAGGTATTTGTTTTTCTCACTTTCCATTTCAGTATAACCTAGTCTGGGCTGTCATCATCTGTGGGAAAATTGTGGAGTATTTACTACACATAGTAATCATTAATTAATGCACAAAGTATATTAACTTTAGCTAATACAAATAATAGTAATGATGATACCCCCTGTCTATTTGACAGAGCTTTTTCTCTCATCTCTTATCTCAGTTCAGTGAACATCAGAGCAGGAAGGCATCTTAGAGACACAGAGTGGAAAGGGATTCTTTCAGTGTCACATATATCCCTGTAGTAGGTCTCCATGCTCTTTCTGATACGGCCAGCTGCCTTATGGCCTGCGTATGAGAAAAACAAAAGGAAAAAGAAAAGCAAAATCTATCTTAATGCCCTACATTTTTCCTTTGCCTCATGTTAACGTTTGTCATAACGCGAGTTCCTTGAAAGCGATTCTATTTATTTTATCCATGCTTTTTTAATTATGGGGAGACATGATAGAGCCATATCTCAGTGTGGTTTTAATTGGAAGTATTGATGTTTTGAAGTTGCACCCTGCTGGGAAAATTTTAATTATGATCCACATGTCCCCAGCCTGAATGGTTCTGTGGTGAATTGTAATATTGTTCATAGCTCTCCATTTCCTCCCCACCCCTATAAGAGGAATATACATCTGTATCCTTTGCCACATCACTTGCAGCGCCTTCTGTAGGTACCACTGGCAAGACTGGCCGTGTAACTTGCTTTGGCCATTAGCATATGAGTCGATAGGATGTAAGTTGCATCCAAGCAGACACTCCCTGATATAAGAAGAAGGATGTTACACAAAGAGGCTGCTGTTTTATCCTGACACCCAGAATGGGAAGTCAGGTGGGGCAGATTCCAGTAAACCTGGAGCAGAGCCTGAACTGACTTGCAGCCTTTATGTGATACATGTAAGAAATAAATATTTTATTGTTGTTGTCCATTAAGAAATTGAGTTTGTTTGTTAGCATAACAAATGCTCAGTAGTAGAGGTTCAAAGAAAGTAAAGCAAAGAATTATAAAATCTCAAGGTTGCAGATCCATCCGAGGTCATTGAGTCCTGACCTCTCTCCAGTATAGGAATTACTCCAGAATATCATGCCTAATAGCCATCAAGCCACTCACTGTTTGAAAATCACTCACAAGAAGCTACCTTGTCAACTACTCAAGAATTGTTTAATCTTAACCTATCCAAGCGATACCTTAAGCATGTTCCTACATCCATGGCATCATCTGAGTTGCACCTGTACAATTAATTATTTATGAATCCTCTTCAATTAAACTCTTTTTGTTTAAATAGATTTACTTAACAAGAGTACTTGTTATCACTACCCTAACTGGAAACCCATTATCAGTTGCCTTAAACAGAAGGTCATTCAGTAAAAAACACATACGGTAGAAATGAAACAATATTATTGATCCTAGCTATTCCCTGTTGATTCCTATCACTATGGGTCTTTCTCTTTATTAACAAGAATTATTAAGAAGTATTACAAATTGAGTCCTACTCCTTGTTACCAGAAAGAGGGAAAGAAAAATTAATGAAGGGTAAGTTACTCTGTGATTTAGGGCTGTTCAATTCATACTTCTCATTCTGTGGACCATCAGAAAGACACACCAGAAGATAGAGTTGGAGCAAAGGGAGCATCACTTCTCTCAAGGGCAATTATCAAGGATAAAACCTCTTCAACAACTTCTTTTATGGTAATATCTTGATCCCATAGGTATTGACTGTAATGCAAAGATGATAAAATTCTAATTCTCCTTCCAATTTTATACTATCACCTCTCCCCATAGTCTTAAATCTTCTTTTCTCCAGGATAAACATCTCCAAGTCATCAACTTTTCCTTGTATGCTATGCTTTCTATGACTCGCCCCCAATCTCCCTTCCCTGGATAGTCTTCACTCCTTGTCAAGTTCCCTCGCTCTGAGGCAAAAAATGAGTAGAGCTCACATGTGAATAATTGTGATGGTCTGGAAACTTACTGTGTAAAATTCACGATCATAATTAGGATGCAGTGGGAGACTGGAAACAGTAAGTGGCTGATGATTGACTCTCTCTGGTGCAACTGCAAAATTCTTTCTGAAATACAATGAGAAGTTTTCCGGAAACTTTTACTGTTAGCTTTGGAATTAGCAAAGCTTTAAGCTCTCCTAAGCCGGGGGGTGGGGGGACTACTTTTATTTTAACCATTCCAGTTCTAAGAAGGGATCAGGGTTGCTGTTCCTACAAATGACCTTCCTGTTTCCATGCAGAAGAAATGTAAATCAGTCAATGAGAGATGGTAGCAGCAGGACCTAGTCAAGCAGGGCAGGGAAAAAGGAGAGTTTCACTGTCTGGGAAGAACCTGACTGTCACACAACCTGGCAGGGTCTTTTGTAAGTGAAGCTATTACACTGTCCATTTGGCTTGACAATGTCAGCCACAGACGTGCTAAATTGTCACACTTCTCTGACAAAAAATCCTGGGCAGTGATTCCTTCTTTGAGTTAAAATAGCTTTCAGACCTCTCTGTCTACCAGGAAACTAACAGGGCTGCTCTGCAGTGCTGCCTGATTAAAGCTCCTTTGTGTGCACTTCCCACCTCCATCTACCCACCCCGGACCAATAGCACTGGAGAGGGAGAGGGAAGAAGTCCAGTCAGTTATAATGTTATGCCTTCTGTTCCCCTCATAAGGCTTTGCTCTGATTTTTTTCCTTACTATTCCCCTGCTTGACCAAGTAGGGTGGTCTGAATGGTTGGGAAAATAGCCCTTGAATTGATTTTTTTTTTTTTTTTTTTTTTACTATTTTGGCTTTCTGACTTCTACCTCTTCTTCACAGCTTCTTTTCTGGCTCCTGGCCGTATGGTCTTGGACAGATCACCAGTCCCTTAACCGCTTTGAGCCTCAGTTTATTCCTCAGTAAAATGAGAAATTTACAATGCCTTCCTCCAAAGGCCATTGTAAATATTCTGTGAGATGACGTGAAAGTTCTCCAGGATACCGTCTAGCACATAATAAGTGCTCAATAAGTGGGGTTTAAATCAGAATCAGACTATGAAATATTAAATCATGTTCTTCTAATGTGAATGCCTCAAAGGTAAAATCTATCTAGATCCAAAGAGCCTGTAGGGCAAGTTCACAAAGACACCTTCATAAAGGGCTTATACACATTATTCATTATTTCTATTCATACAAGACTTAGTGACTGTTGAAGAGAGCTCGGAAAAGAGCAGTGAAAATGATGAAAGGTCTGTGAGGTCATTCCTCTGGGGAAAAGGTTAGAGGAGATGTGTTCTTTAATCTGGGCAGGTGAAGATTGCTGCATGACTTAATAACGGTCTTCAAGTATGATTGATGTTAGTGACTGAAAGAGTAATGGAAGGGTTGCATTAAAGTGGAAACACATCATTATCATTCTCCCAAAACCTGCTAGATACTTCCTAAGAGCACAAGTAGATGAAATAGAGTCCTATCGCTAACGACGATAGATATTGGGACCGGATTCAAGGAGAAAACCCCCTGCCTGTGTACTTGTCAGTGGCAGAATCTGGATGGCTGGCGGCAGGACATTTTTGAGAAAGCTTTGCCCACCCTGGACTTTAGGCAATTTAGTGACTTCTGTCTACAGACTGTGATCTTACCTCTAAATCTGGGCTAGACCCCCCAATGTCCAAAACAGTGCCTGACTCACAGTGAATGTGTGACAAGTGTCTGCTAAAAAGCTTTTATTCCTATCTTTTGAAAAATGGAGATAATATTCTACCCCTAGGGTTGATCCACGTGACATACACTACCGTGACAAATGCTCCCTTTCTTTATAAAAATGACTGTAGTGGTGGTGGTTGGTAAGAGGAGAAGTTGCACGATAGGAACTGGATAACTTCTGTCTGTCACTAGATTGTGAACATTTTGTGAGCAGATTTCTGACTCTCCAATGTTTGAGTTCAGTGTCTCTCAATCATGAGAATTCCCTGGGGAGCTTTAAAAAAAAAAAAAACAACACTGAAGCCAGGGCCTCAAAGCAGACTATTTTCATCCAAATCTCTGAGTATGATGCCTCATCTTTACCATTTTGTAAGGTGCAGTCAAGTTTGGGAATCGCCGTTCTAGCTGAATGCAAACTAGAACTAGGAGAATAGAGGACAGAGAGCCAGCGCGCCTTGTGATCCTTATCCCCCAAATCATGAACCCTTGAAAGTTCCAGACCGTCTTGAAAAGAGCAAAAGTATAGTTTCTTTAGAGAGCACTAGAATTTTTTCTTATCCTGCTAACACTGATCCTCCATGGAAAAAGAATATAAACTGGTCTCTATTTTTTTTTTACATTCTAATATTTTGACTCAACTCTTATATAGGTGGTAGAAATTGCTTCTTTAAATCTTTATGAGGATGGAAGGCTTTCAGTTTCTATTTTTGTAGAGTTTTATATGCTTCTTGACCTTTATGCCATACATCCCCAACGGAAAATTTGTGAACATCTCATATGTTCTAGAGCCGTGACTAGCATCTCATGTTGAAGGTTTCACATTATCTAAAATTATATTATCTAAATTTATATGCCAGAGAGGTATCTTAATTTTTCCTAGAGCTATAGAAGTCTATAGGCAATAATGATACGGGTGATCTATATCTTGGGAATATTAAAGAATGAGGATTTGACAGATAAAGAATCCCATATTTGGTATTCAAAATAATTAGCTAGAATAATATACAAAAGGGAAAAAAGTCTACATGCAGCTGTAGCCTTCAGATCATTCTGTCTTACAGTGATTATTAAAATTCTGGCAGTGAGTGGATATGGAAAAGTATTCTTTCTACTCTCTCTTGTTCTCATGATTTCCTTAGAATATGGCCAAGCTCCTCACAAGGGTCTGAAGTTACTAGTTTGAAGAATCGTTACTTAAGAATCTACTACTTCTTCCATGAAAAATATTGCTCAGTTGCAATTGACCACTACAAGACAGTGTCTTTTTACTTGAAAAACATGGTATTTTTAAAAGATTATCTGTTAAAATGAAAACAAAGCAAAACCAAATTGTCATGAAACTTTTAACACCAGAAAATTCATTTCGCAATCTCCCTGGATTTATAAACCTTGTTTGATAAATGGTAATTGGCTCTGTTATGGTTACTATTAGGCTTCTGTAAACTTATAAGATAATTAGCAAAGCTAATGTTTTCTGCACCTCTCCCATTATCCCAAAAAAGGAAACAAAAATTTCTTGTTTGAAGTACATACCAATATGTGCTTCCTGCAAGTGCACCTTCAACAGACTAACTGAATGAATTGTTAGACAGGGTTATTCACGGTTACCACCTTAAACATAGGTTTGGGGATCCCAAACACAATGATTTAAATACTGTCCTGTCAGAGGTGCTGCTTCGGGCAGTAATTAGACTACTGGTTTAGATGCTACATAAACTGCTAGTAAAGCAATTCTTCAGTAAGTATCAAGATTTTTAAAAATCTTCATACCTTTGGAGTCAGTGTTCCATTTTTAAGGGGATTTCCTAGAGAAACTGTGTAAAATGTAAACTAATATTTATATGTAAAATGTGCCTTAACGCTGTCAGTCAGTAATCAGAAGAGTGTACAAGTAGAAGTAACCAAGTATTTAGCATGGGGTATAATTAAGGAAATTAGGATACCCAAAGAATGAAATATTGTATGGTTATCATATTTTGATAAATGCTAAGTAACAAAAGGAAAATATGAAATGATATATGTAGCATATGCCCTCACTGTAAAAAAAATGCATACAAATGTTAATAGAGGTTATCTTGGGCAGTAGAATTTGAGGGTTTTTTCCTTGCTTTATTTTTTATATAAATTTCTGAATTTTCCATAGTTTTTCTTTTTCTTCCATGATGGAAATAGCCCTATTGTTTTTTTCCCCCCTAAAAAAAAGAATAAGAATAACAACAAAACACTTGCCGATACAAGTTCAAACATAAACACCTAATGAGGAAAATGACATTCATTTCCCCACACCCTGAGAAACCACCATCATTTTGGTCATCATTTTCACATGCATCACCATTTTTTTTTTTTTGCATACACATCCGTGCTTCATACTTTTTTAAAAAGACATTTATAATGCTGCTTTATGGTAGACAACTTTTTTCAGTTAGGTTGTTTTTCCCCTTCTCTCTTTTTTCCCTTTCTTCCTCTTCTTCTTGTAGTTTGATCCACTTCCCATGTAACCACCTAATATAAAAATTTACAGATACACACTTCAGGAATATGTATGTGTAGGTTTGTGTTTATATGTTTATATTATGTATTTATGTTTGTATATATGTAGTAGTTTATATATCCACATATATATATGTGAGTGTATATTATATACTGTATATGACATATATGTATGAATATACATGAAGTCATAGTAATGATATGAAATTGCCAATATTCAACTGCTTTTGACTTGAAAAATGTCAGTTTCAAGTCAAGGGTTATTAAGATTATTATGGTGTGGATAAACTACAGTTTACTCAACCTTTCCCTCATTGATAGGCATTCCTTTTATTTGCTGTTCTCAGCATAAATGTTTCAGTTATCATAATTGTACATATATTCTCAATAATCAATGTTTTTTATACCTAAGGGGGATGTTTTTGTGTACGATACAGATTTTTACCAGAACCATTTACATATATTATTAACAAGGATGTATTTTGAATAATCTTTTCTGATATTTGCAAAACCTTTCATTTTGTCCTTTTAGTTGGGCTGAAAATACAAAAAATAATCCTGTTGAATAATAATGATGATAGTGATCATTTCTGCCTTTTACTTGATTTTTCAACAGAAAACTTTAGTGTTCATCCTTTGAGATTGCTGCTACTGATTTTTAGTAGATAGACTAGGTCTTGAAACCATTTTAAGTTTATTTTTGTGAATGGTGTGAGGAAGTGTTCTAATTTCATTGATTTAAATGTAGCTGTCCAGCTTTCCCAACACCACTTGTTGAAGAGACTGCCTTTTCTCCATTGTATATTCTTACCTCCTTTGTCATAGATTAAATAACCATAGATGTGTGGGTTTATTTCTGGGCTCTCTCTTCTGTTCCATTGATCTTTATGTATGTCTTTGTGCCGATACCACTCTGTTTTGATTACTGTAGCTTTGTGGTATAGTCTGAAGTTTGCAAGGGTATGCCTCCAGCTTTGTTATTTTTCCTCAGGATTGCTTTGGCAATTCTGGGTCTTTTGCGGTTCCATATAAATTTTAGGATTATTTATTCTAGTTCTGTGAAAAGGGTCATGTGTAATCTGATAGGGATTGCATCAAATTACAAATTTTTGGAGCAGGGTCTGGCTTTGGTATAAATGCCAGTCACGTCATTCCTCAAGGTGTGCTGGTTGTTATCCCCTTGCTAGGGAGTGTTATTGGTGTTGTGGTGTTTAGAGCCTGTGCTGGATGTGAGGCAGTGCTTCCTCTTTGCTCTTTGATTATCATCCCCCTGTCAGGACAGGGTCTGCTCCCCAGTTATTGGAGTAGAAGCCTTGAGGGTTGGGTTCAGTCAGGCTCCATTGTCCTTGAGCATGTGCCCTGCCTGAAAGGAAGTGATTGCTGAAGCTAGTGAGGCCCGTGTGGTCACAGTGAACCTACACATCGCCTGTGTTGGCATCTGTGGCTCCTCTCAGAAGCAGCCCAAGATCACATTCCTTTCTCAGTTGTGTCCATCCCAGTTCTAGTGCACAGATGTGGTCTAAAGTAGGCTGGGGCTTGGGATTGAAGTGTCGTGACTACAGGAATTGAGGTGGCTGTGCTTCCACCTGGGATCTGGGCTGCCTTTGTGGCAGACTTCTCCCAGTACCTGTCTTCCCCAGATCTGGTGCTAAGCTGCACAGAGTGGAGTGGGCGGAGCCGGGGCTCTCTTGCAGGGAAAGGAATCGCTGAGTAGCCCTACCCAGGGTCTATCTGCCTGAGATTCAGTGTTTAGCCACTGCTTATTCTTGTGGTGCCACCCAGTGCACGCTGACAGTGGTCTCTGCTGTTCTGCCTGGATCATACCCCAGGTGCCCTGGCCTCTCTTTGCATAGCTAGACCAAATCTTTGCCCTGACCTCACACCAGGCTGTGACATGGAGTGAGTGGGGCCAGGGCATTTACCTCTTCAGATTGGGAAGTACAGCAAGGAGGCAGCAGCTGCCAGTACAAGTCTCTCTCGTCCTAACTGTTAGCAAACCAGCATGAACCCACTCCTTGTGGGGAGAGTCTAGGCTTCTCTAGCCCTCCTATCTGTCTCAGTAGGTTTCCTAACAGGCAAGGTGGCTTGTCTCCTCCATGTAGGGCCCCAGGTCTGGGAGGCTCAGAGTGTGAGTCAGTCTGCTCCCTCCCTGGGGCAAGTGTGTACCCATGTGGACCTTCTCTTCCTCACAGATCCCTCCCAGGGACCCTGCTCTCAGCTGCTGCCTGTTTATTTTCCTTCATTCTACACAGTTGCATGATCTTTCTTGCAGCTTTGGTTTTATAGGAGATCTTCTGTCAATTTCCAGTTAGTTTTCTGTGAGAATTGTTCCACGTGTGGATGTATTTTTGATGTGTTTGTGGGGGGAGGTGAGCTCCCCATACTCCTACTCTGCCATCTTGATCCCCCTACTCCACAGTTGATGTTTTTCACTCAGCTATTTTTTAGATACATTCATATTTATACATATAGTTCTAGTAATATATTTTAATTGCTGTATAAGTTTATATTTGAAGAAATTAGACATGATTTAGTTTCCATTTTTATAGTGATCAACATTTAGGTTGTTTCCATTTTTAATATCATAAAAATTGTTGCAGTTAATATATTTGTGAATTCTCCTTGTAAGCATACTTACTTTCAGGGACTATTCACATTAAGATGTTATTCCACAACACTCATAGACAGTAAACCATATAGAACACATCCTTGTAAGCATTTACAAGAGTTTCTTTAGGGTACATATCTAGAGATGGAATTATTGCATCCCATGATAGGACTGTCTTCAATTTTATTAGATATTGACAAATTACTCTTCAAAGAGGTTTACCAATTTATACTATTGTATGACAGTTGGTTTTCCACACATTTTCACTAATAGTTGGTATGGGAAAATTTTACTTTTTTTCTAATCTGACATAGGAATTGGTTTATTTTGGTTATGGTACATGCATTTCCTTGATTAAGCAACTTTTCATCAATTTATTGGTCCTTCTGTTTACTTTCAGTGCCTATTTTCTACCCATATTTCTATTGTCATCAATATTTTTCCTGTAGATTTATAGGATTTTAATTACACACTGTTCTGTTTTATAGCATCCTCTTTGTTTTACATCATCCTTGCACGTACCTTCTCTTAGTCCATGATATCTCTTGTCAATTGTTGATGTTCCCTTGTTTTCTCCTTTTGATTAATTTTTGTGTCTGTATTGTATTTCAGAAATCCTCTCTTAGGTGGCATCATGAAGACATTATCTCACTTTTTTATGGAGTATTATGCAACTTTCCATTTATTATCTAAGGTTTTTAACACATTAAAATGTGTTTAAAAATGTGTTTTTATATATAGTGTGAAGTAGGGATCTATTATTTTCGCTGTCATTCTATAGGAAGAGCCAGTTGTCTCATTTACTTGTGTAGTCCACCTTGAACATGGATACCCCTTCATTATAATCACATTAATATATATATAAGTCTATTTGCAGTCTTCCATATTGTTTCATTGGTCTATTTGCTATTCATACACCAATAGCACATTGTTTTAGTTACTATATATTTTTTTAAAAAAACTACAGGTCATCTCGTAGCATTTATTTCCCACTTTGTTTGAAAGTTTGTTCTTGGCCTTTCCATAGAATTCAAATCCAGCTGTTGGAGTGGCCAGCTTTCTCTGCCCCTGTGGCCAAAGTCGTTGTGAGTTATAGCAAGTTGTAAGTTTCCTGTTTGAGGCACTGGGAAGATGACTGTCTGCATTGGCCAACTCTACTATAAAGACAAGCATTCTCCTAGCCTCAGGGTGAGAGGATTTAATTCTCCCACTCAGCTCTCTTATGATTTTTAATGACAGGGAACAGCAGGTGTTTCCAAGGGCATTTACACAAGTCTAATAAAGTCTTTCTTCCTATGGGTCCAAGGATCCTTGAATACCAAGCTTTCTAGACACCACTGTGTTCTCATCCTTACCCCAGGGCTATCCAGTACCAGTCTAATTACACTTCAAACCCAGGATGAGAAAGTCTATGTCATCCGTTTAGACTGGGACTCAAGATCCTGGCATAGCTTGCTGACATCTTCTAGGACCTGTCTCGTTGCCCTAACCAGATCTGCATTCCTCAGGATAAGACATAGGTATCGGATTAAAGTTGAAGGATATGAGGGCAAAATGATATGTTTTAGGCCTCTATCTAGAATCTTCTATTACAAAGATTATATAATGATAAATTTAACTTATCATCTGGGGAAAAATCATTTAAAGTAAATCAATTTAAAACACATAATATCAACATGGCATAAAAGGATTATCTTCCTTTTTATAGCATCCACTTCACCAAATAATTACACTAGTGTGATTAGCTATCACTACTTAGTAAGAACATAGTACTTTCAATACCTTCTAGAATTTAGATTTCATCTGTCATGAGAGTTCTTACTTATTCTACTACATATTATACTGTTTGGCCCAAAAATGTTTTCTGTATTGATGAGTTTTATAAATAGCTTTAGATTATTCTTCACTTCTCTCCAAGTGCTAAACCACTGTACAGTATCTAAAGATTATGTACTGTCAACCTGTTTGCTCTTCATGCAAGATGTTAGCCCGTATTTGGGAAGACCTGCTTTATGATTTGTCCTTTATGGCTTTAGTATTTTATTCCCTACGGAATATTTATAATCAGGTGGAAATACAATTCCCAACAATTCAATTTGCATTGTCTTTGAAGCATATATACATTTGGGTGGCCTTTATATCTTCTTTTTTATTTCCACTACCCAGAACCACTGCTCTGTTCCTAACAAAGGGTTCATCCAGTTTATCTCTATTATAATTTACCCTTATTCCTAACAGTGATATGATGCTATGCTTCTTGTAGTGTTGTTGGAAGATTTAGTTGAGATATTATATTTACAAACTTTTTTGTAACTTTTGTTAACAAGGTGTTTTCAGATATGTTATCTCATTTGAACTTTATCCCTACTCTGCAATGAAGGCATTATTTTCTCCATTATAGGAGGAGAGAAACTGAGATTCAGCATCACACTTAAAGTTATTAAACATAAGACAGGACTCAAACTCATAGTTTCTTTTAATTAGTATTCTCCCCACCCTGTGTCATATTTTAATATCCAGAGCATATAAATATTTTATCCATCGTAGTGGGTTGATGTTTGCTGGTGACCGTCCTGATGGTGGTAAAGGATGTGTTTGTTCTATACTGTTTACTGTCCATGAGTATTGTGGAATAACATCTCAATGTGAATAGTCCCTGAAAGTAAGTATGACTTTGCCAACATGCATCGTCTGTAGGTCTTTAAGTGTGTGTTTGTGTGTGTGTGATCTCAGTAAGTTTTTTTTATTTTTTGCTGCTAAAGATATCTCAAAAACTTTTTAGTTGATGGAAATTTTTATCTCTTCTGAGCTTGGCAATATAATAGAGACTGGTTCTGTTTTCCTATCATTTTTATTCTTATTCAGTCAGAAAAGCAACTGAACATGTGTGATTTTGGACTTGCAAATTGTTGTGGTAGTTGTCTCACATGTGACCCAGTATTACCTAGAGTTTGACTTACACTTCTTGGATACTCTGCTTAAAATCTCATTGTCCATTGTAGGGCTTGCTTCTTCTTTGTATTTATTACCATGTAGAACATTTTGACAACTATTATTTCACCTCATCAGCATGTCTCATCTGATTATGCTGTGAGGCAAAGTAGCAGGAAACCCCATTATTTGAGTCATTAACAATGAACTGGACAAAGGAATGTGTAATCAACTGTGGGCAATAATATGTGCATTATTGGGATTTAAACTGGTGTATTCCATCTGTTCTAATTACTATAAATCTGTCATAAGTGACAGAAAAAGATTTATATCTTATTACTTACCAGCTGATAATGTTATGGAGTAGGTCAAGGTTCTCCTCTTTGTGGCCTTAGTTCACCATACACGTGAGAGACAGTCTGTCTGTGATGGGGCCAATGGAGTAACTAGAGTAAGCCTCATATACAAAGAGTGTTGGGGAGCCAATGTGTGTAATTTTATAACTCCTCTTATTGCATGTCTCCCTTCCTCCAATATTTCGTACTTTTTGGCCAAGTCCCAAAAGTTTAATTTGTTTCAAGACCAGCCCTGAACAAAGGTCATCAACACTCCTGTCTCTTGTGTTTGGGAAACAGTGACTATAGCTTTGAAATCCTCTGTCCTTACTCATGTGTGTTGCAGACTCTCTCCTGGAAACAAAACATGACTAAGGCTTAGAAGGCCGATACGGGTGGCCTCTGTTGATTTAGAGTGGACTGATTTCTGACCGGTGCCACTCCAATTATTTATTATCGATAACATTATCAATAATGGAGGTAGGAGATGGTATGATCAAAATTCACAAAAATGGAGAGGTGAATAAGAATTATCAGTAAAGTGCAGGAGTATGCAACCCTGGATAAGTAACTGACTTGTCTTGATTGAAGAACTGCTATTAATTCTCTGGCACTGGGTTAGATTTGAAAACTGAGGAATAGAGAGACCATGACAAGAAAGTGGCACGATTCAAGTAAGATCTTCTGGCTCCAAAGCCCATAACCTTTTATGCAGAAATACTGCAGAAAGTGCAGGTTTGCTTTTAAAACTGGTTAATGCATTTATTCTCACCCTGATTGAAACTTTCTCTTCCTGACTCAGGCAACTCTCTTATCATCAGCATTCACCACATAGCCCTGGGGAAGTTATCCTAGAGAAGTTAAGGGGTCCTGGTGTCCTTGCAGCCTGATTCATCAGAATCTTTTCCAATTTGATTTTGAAGGAAGTTAGGCCAACAGTATATCTATTGCCTTTTAGTATCTTGTTCTTCATGGTCTTTATTATTTCCTGCCTTTTCAGGCAGTTTTGAGCTTTAGGATTCTTTTGGTGAGCAGATATATCCCAGTGGCCTTTTCTGGTTATACACCTGCCTTGTGACTATGCAAGGAAGGAAAAAAAACTGACATAGCACATGTGCATGGTTTTCCTCCTTGAACAGGTCCTTGGAAAGCTGGTGCTATTTATAATGTTAATAGAATGATTCTTTTTCTATGCTTCATTCCCAAAGAGAGAACACACACGGCATACTTTGAATGGTAAGCTGGAAGCTGAAGGGAACAGGCATGAGTATGAAGAGAGGATCAGGTTTATGCCATCCTCTCAGAGTAAGTGAAAGTCCCCATATCAACCACATACCAGTTGAGATATAGGACCTAAGACACAGGGATATACTACTGTTAAGACAAAAAAGAAGACAAAAATCAAATAATGAAGTATAGTTGGCCTGCCATATCCACAGGTTCTGCATCTGTAGATTCAACTAACCGTGGATTGAAAATACCCGAAAACATTACAGAAAGTTCTAAAGACTGAAATTTGAATTTGCCTCATGCCATCAGCTATTTATATAGCGTTCACATTCTAAGTAATCTAGAGATGATGTGAAGTACATGGGAGGATGTGCATAATGTGCAAATACCATGCCATTTTATATAAGGGACTTGCGCATCCTTGGATTTTGGTATCCACCGGATCCTAGAACCAGTCCCCTGCAGATACTGAGGGACAACTGTATGTTTCTCAGTAACAGAAATAAGCAGGGATTTGGGGTTTGAGTTCTATCGTGTTTTCCATGTGTCTTGGGTAAATCCTCCTATCTGTACAAGTTCCAATTTCCTCAGCTGTGGAATGAGAATAATAATCGTCCTTAAAGTTACTTTAAAGCACAAGAATACAATATGGGCCAATACAGAGCACCATACTTGGAACAGGTTCCTTCTTCCCTTGTCTTAAGCATGTGACCTAAAGACTGAATCTGATGATCTTTAAGTTTCTGTGAAGTTCTGATACTCCTGAACTCTATACGTGTGCTGTCCAGAGTGGCGGCCACTAGCCACATGTGGTCATTGAGCATTTGAAATATGGCTAGTACACCTGACCAACTTAATTTTTAATTTTAATTTGGTTAAAAATTTAAAACTGAAGCTTATGTAAAATATTTTAGCACAACTCTATTGTCTTGGTAGGACTACATTTTACTTTCATTGTTGCATCATGTTAAGATATTATTATTCATGTTGTAGTGTGACAGTTGGCTTTTTATGGGGTTTCTAAATATCTCATTAATAAATGTTATATATTGATTGTATATTGAAATGATAATATTTTAGCTATAATGAGTTAAATATATATTTTTGAAATTAATTTGGCTCCTTTCTTTTTACTTTTTTGATGTGGCATCCAGAAAATTAGAAATTTTATTCATGGCTCATAGGATATTTCTATTGGACAGCACTGCTCTAGATAGTATAGGAGGATGCCTCAACATCAAGATTGACATTTGCAGCTCAGAGGACAGCTTTACATCTGTCTGGAGAGTTAGGGAAAGGTCTGGTCAGGCAGACCGTCGTGTGTTGACTACAAGGCTGGGGTTAGTCTGTTACTGTGCCTGGATCATGTTTGAGGGGCTCTCAGAGAACAGATAACATTTACATTGCTTCTCACCTTGAATAGTTGACTGTAAATCAGTCATTTAAAGCTATTCTGCATAGCTTTATAATGTCTGTCTCAGACTTTGCAGCATTTTCTCTGAGTCTCCATATTCTAGTACTTACTTGCCCAATCTAGTCCTTAATTTTGGATTCTATTTCATGGCTGTGACACTGGGTTCTTTTTCTATTTTTTGACGTTCAGGAATTGATCCTCCAACCCTCTTCACCTCCAGATTTTTCCTTGATTCCAACTTTGATATAGTAAATATTGTGACATCACTGGGAGGCGTGAATTATATCCCTGCCTGGATCCAGGTGCTGGATCCAGGAACTACTTAGCTGCATTCTCAACAGGGATTTTTCTCTTGACAAAGGTGTCCCAAATTAGTGAATAACTTGTGACTTTCTGTCACTGTGAGAAAGTTGGTTCCATGAGATCTTTGTGAGAGCAGAGCCCTCGTTTGTTCTCCAGGGCTTAGAGCAGCAGGCTGGCACATAGGTGTCCAATAAATATTTTGACAGAATAATTGGAAGCTAGGGTTCTTTTTCCCAAGCGCATTTAACTTTATTGTGGTAATACTGTCATAATAATACCTCATATTTGTCAAGGGCTTTGTAGTTTACAGAAGCACTCACATCCATTATCTCATTTGATCCTCACATCAGCACCATGCGGGGATTCTTATTTCATGTTCTTGGATGTACAGGCAGAAACTCAGAGAGATGAGTAAATAGTGGGGCAGGAGTTGGAACTTAAGTCTTTTGTTCTTCTTTCTCTAATTGCTTTAGGTGCAAGGTCAGGTTGTTTATTTGAGATGTTTCCTGTTTCTTAAGGTAGGATTGTATTGCTATAAACTTCCCTCTTAGAACTGCTTTTGCTGCATCCCATAGGTTTTGGGTCGTCGTGTCTCCATTGTCATTTGTTTCTAGGTATTTTTTGATTTCCTCTTTGATTTCTTCAGTGATCACTTCGTTATTCAGTAGTGTATTGTTTAGCCTCCATGTGTTTGTATTTTTTACAGATCTTTTCCTGTAATTGATATCTAGTCTCATAGCGTTGTGGTCGGAAAAGATACTTGATACAATTTCAATTTTCTTAAATTTACCAAGGCTTGATATGTGACCCAAGATATAATCTATCCTGGAGAATGTTCCATCAGCACTTGAGAAGAAAGTGTATTCTGTTGTTTTTGGATGGAATGTCCTATAAATATCAATTAAGTCCATCTTGTTTAATGTATCATTTAAAGCTTGTGTTTCCTTATTTATTTTCATTTTGGATGATCTGTCCATTGGTGAAAGTGGGGTGTTAAAGTCCCCTACTATGAATGTGTTACTGTCGATTTCCCCTTTTATGGCTGTTAGTATTTGCCTTATGTATTGAGGTGCTCCTATGCTGGGTGCATAAATATTTACAATTGTTATATCTTCTTCTTGGATCGATCCCTTGATCATTGTGTAGTGTCCTTCTTTGTCTCTTGTAATAGTCTTTATTTTAAAGTCTATTTTGTCTGATATGAGAATTGCTACTCCAGCTTTCTTTTGGTTTCCATTTGCATGGAATATCTTTTCCCATCCCCACACTTGCAGTCTATATGTGTCTGTAGGTCTGAAGTGGGTCTCTTGTAGACAGCATATATATGGGTCTTGTTTTTGTATCCATTCAGCCAATCTGTGTCTTGGTGGGAACATTTAGTCCATTTACATTTAAGGTAATTATTGATATGTATGTTCCTATTCCCATTTTCTTAATTGTTTTGGGTTCGTTATTGTAGGTCTTTTCCCTCTCTTGTATTTCTTGCCTAGAGAAGTTCCTTTAGCATTTGTTGTAAAGCTGGTTTGGTGGTGCTGAACTCTCTCAGCTTTTGCTTGTCTGTAAAGGTTTTAATTTCTCCATCAAATCTGAATGAGATCCTTGCTGGGTAGAGTAATCTTGGTTGTAGGTTTTTCTCCTTCATCACTTTAAATATGTCCTGCCAGTGCCTTCTGGCTTGCAGAGTTTCTGCTGAAAGATCAGCTGTTAACCTTATGGGGATTCCCTTGTGTGTTATTTGTTGTTTTTCCCTTGCTGCTTTTAATATGTTTTCTTTGTATTTAATTTTTGACAGTTTGCTTAATATGTGTCTTGGTGTATTTCTCCTTGGATTTATCCTGTATGGGACTCTCTCTGCTACCTGGACTTGATTAACTATTTCCTTTCCCATATTAGGGAGGTTTTCAACTATTTTCAACTATTTCAAACATTTTCTCAAGTCCCTTTCTTTTTCTCTTCTTCTTCTGGAACCCCTATAATTCGAATGTTGGTGCGTTTAATGTTGACCCAGAGGTCTCTGAGACTGTCCTCAGTTCTTTTCATTCTTTTTTCTTTATTCTGCTCTGCAGTAGTTATTTCCACTATTTTATCTTCCAGGTCACTTATCCGTTCTTCTGCCTCAGTTATTCTGCTATTGATCCCATCTAGAGTATTTTTAATTTCATTTATTGTGCTGTTCATCGTTGCTTGTTTCATCTTTAGTTCCTCTAGGTCCTTGTTAAATGTTTCTTGCATTTTCTCTATTCTATTTCCAAGATTTTGGATCATCTTTACTATCATTATTCTGAATTCTTTCTTTTTCAGGTAGACTGACTATTTCCTCTTCATTTGTTAGGTCTGGTGGGTTTTTATCTTGCTCCTTCATCTGCTGTGTGTTTTTCTGTCTTCTCATTTTGCTTATCTTACTGTGTTTGGGGTCTCCTTTTTACAGCCTGCAGGTTCGTAGTTCCCGTTGTTTTTGGTGTCTGTCCCCAGTGGCTAAAGTTGTTTCAGTGGGTTGTGTAGGCTTCCTGGTGGAGGGGACTAGTGCCTGTGTTGTGGTGGATGAGGCTGGATCTTGTCTTTCTGGTGGGCAGGTCCACGTCTTGTGGTGTGTTTTGGGGTGTCTGTGGACTTATTATGATTTTAGGCAGCCTCTCTGGTAATGGGTGGGGTTGTGTTCCTGTCTTGCTAGTTGTCTGGCATAGGGTGTCCAGCACTGTAGCTTGCTGGTCGTTGAGTGAAGCTGGGTGCTGGTACTGAGATGGAGATCTCTGGGAGATTTTCGCCGTTTGATATTACATGGAGCTGGGAGGTCTCTTGTGGACCAGTGTCCTGAAGTTGGCTCTCCCACCTCAGAGGCACAGCACTGCCTCCTGGCTACAGCACCAAGAGCCTTTCATCCACACGGCTCAGAATAAAAGGGAGAAAAAGTAGAAAGAAAAGAAAAGAAAAGAAAAGAAAAGGAAGGAAAGAAGGAGGGAGAGGGAGGAGGGAAGGAAGTAAAGAAAGAAAGAAAGAATATAAAGTAAAATAAAATAAAGTAAGATAAAAAAGTTATTAAAATAAAAAATATTAAGAAAAATAATTTTTTTTAAAGAAAAAACAAAATAATGGATAGAACCCTAGCACAAATGGTGGAAGCAAAGCTATACAGACAAAATCTCACAGAGAAGCATATACATACTCACAAAAAGAGGAAAAGGGAAAAAAATCATAAATCTTGCTCTTAAAGTCCACCTCCTCAATTTGGGATGATTTGTTGTCTATTCAGGTATTCCACAGATGCAGGTACAGCAAATTGATTGTGGAGATTTAATCCGCTGCTCCTGAGGCTGCTGGGAGAGATTTCCGTTTCTCTTCTTTCTTCTCACAGCTCCTGGGGCTCAGCTTTGGATCTGGCCCCGCCTCTGTGTGTAGGTCGCCGGAGGGCGTCTGTTCTTTGCTCAGACAGGACGGGGTTAAAGGAGCAGCTGCTTCAGGGGCTCCGGCTCACTCAGGCCGGGGGGCGGGGGGGGGGGGGTAGGGAGGGGCACAGAGTGCGGGGCGGGCCTCCGGCGGCAGAGGCCGCCATGACATTGCAACAGCCTGAGGCGCGCCGTGCGTTCTTCTGGGGAAGTTGTCCCTGGATCCCGGGACCCTGGCAGTGGCGGGCTGCACAGGCTCCCCGGAAGGGGGGTGTGGATAGTGACCTGTGCTCGCACACAGGCTTCTTGGTGGCGGCAGCAGCAGCCTTAGCGTCTCATGCCCGTCTCTGGGGTCCGTGCTTTTAGCCGCGGCTCGCACCCGTCTCTGGAGCTCCTTCAAGCAGCGCTCTTAATCCCCTTTCCTCGCGCACCAGGAAACAGAGGGAAGAAAAAGTCTC
Source organism: Globicephala melas (assembly GCF_963455315.2). Lineage (NCBI taxonomy): Eukaryota > Metazoa > Chordata > Mammalia > Artiodactyla > Delphinidae > Globicephala > Globicephala melas. The sequence continues at coordinate 34,743,634 of NC_083321.1, read as the reverse complement.
TTGCCTCTTTGGCAGGTCCAGACTTTTCCCGGACTCCCTCCCGGCTAGCCGTGGCGCACTAACCCCCTGCAGGCTGTGTTCACGCCGCCAACCCCAGTCCTCTCTGTGCGCTCCGACCAAAGCCCCAGCCTCAGCTCCCAGCCCCGCCCGCCCCGGCGGGTGAGCAGACAAGCCTCTCGGGCTGGTGAGTGCCGGTCGGCACCTATCCTCTGTGCGGGAATCTCCCCGCTTTGCCTTCCGCACCCCTGTTGCTGTGCTCTCCTCCACGGCTCCGAAGCTTCCCCCATCCGCCACCCGCAGTCTCCGCCCGCGAAGGGGCTTCCTAGTGTGTGGAAACCTTTCCTCCTTCACAGCTCCCTCCCACTGGTGCAGGTCCTGTCCCTATCCTTTTGTCTCTGTTTATTCTTTTTTCTTTTGCCCTACCCAGGTACGTGGGGAGTTTGTTGCCTTTTGGGAGGTCTGAGGTCTTCTGCCAGCGTTCAGTAGGTGTTCTGTAGGAGTTGTTCCACGTGTAGATGTATTTCTGGTGTATCTGTGGGGAGGAAGGTGATCTCCGCGTCTTACTCTTCCACCATCTTCCCCTCCAACCTCGGAACTTATGTCTTTTGTTCAAAAGACCTGTTTACTTTCCTCTGCTTCCACAGCACCTTCTACCATCTGACTCCAATATTTGTGCGTAATTCAAGAAACTTGCAGTGTGCCTTTGTCATTCTTGCCTTAATTCACTCGATGCTTATCATGATGTGCCTATAACAGTTTTTGAGAAACTTGGGTTTTATATTGCTCATTCTCTCTGTTCCCATTTTTCTCCCAGTCATGTGGGTTTGGACCTTTTTCTGCTCTTTCTCCTGGCTTCCAGAGAGGATATACACTACTCTAATTTTAATTTCAATGAGTGTTTGTTTTAAACTCACCCACTCATTAGCTCGAAGCAGAGATTCCAAAGTCATGCTCAGTGTCTCCCTCTTGTATCATCCCCAGCCTGTTACCAGATCCTATTGATTCCACTCTTGAATCTCTCTTCTCTGCAGACTCCATAGCTCTCACCCTTGGTATCTCTTGCTTTGATCATTTCAATATGGTGGGATTCAGAGTTAACATTTTCCATAAGAAAAGTTTTTAAAAATTACGTTGTCTTGACAAATGAGATAAAACTTCCTTGTCATGCTGGCCTTGGGATGTCACCTTGTAGGAAGACTACCTGTCTTCTAAGGCCTCCCACATGATTTTCCTGCTTCTAAACAATCCTCCAGTCTTCACTAACCCGTATCTCCAGAGTGATCTTTTCAAAATAGAAATGCGATTATGTCATGTTTCTGCTGAAAAACCTTAGGATGATTTCCCACTTAACTCAAGTAGGACTTAAATTAAGGACTTTCCTAGAGGAATCCCAGCTTATCTGATAAACTCATCTTTTCCTCACCTTGCTCTTCCTTAAGCCCTGTGCTTCAGCCACATTGAGCACCTCGATGTTTCCTGAACACTCTGCATTTTATCCTGCATCCAGGGTTTTTACATATGGTGTTTCCTGGTCCTGTAATGCTCTTAAAAGAGCATTCACCTCCATCAGGGGAAATTCTACTTGCTTTTCAAAGCTCAGATCAGACATCTCGCCTATGCTATTTCTTTCATTCTCATCTCTATCCAACAGTAGCGCCCCTTCCTCTCTTCTAAAAACCTTGACTCTAACATTTAGAGTATTGGTGTATTTACCTGTTTGTCTCTTTTTCCTCTGCTACACTATGAAATCTCAGGTGTGAGGACCATGTCTTTTCTCTATATGTCTTCTGTGCCTCGTACTTACTCATAGTAGCATTTCAGTAAATGACTGATGACTGAATAAAGGTTTGAATTCTGAGTTTTCCCCTAGGTACATACACAAAAATTCCAAAACCATCTGGTTAGTTCAGGGCCACCAGCATGTCAGACTCTCATAATATAAGCATCCTAATATGATAAGACAGGCTGAAAACTAATTAAAACATCATGCTGGTGCATGTGTTAAAAAATATTTTGACAAATTAGGTGTGCTGTCTTAAAATAATGATTTTTAAAGAAAGGTCAACACCCAAAGTGGGGTTGGATTACTATGCTTAAAAGAATTGTCAATGTGGTTGCCATTTGCTTATTTCTGAGTTTATTCTGACATTTCAGACACTTAAAGCAGCCTGATAATGGAGATCCAGAACTGCAGAATCACAGCACAGCTGCTGCTCGACACAGTAATGCCTGCTTCACCCAACAATTCACAAGTCCACTCTCCCGCCAAATAATGGTGCTCAATCATGTTTGGGATAACATATTTGTGACTTTCTGGTCTAATTTGTCCCAAGGTATTTTCAGAAAATACTACAATATAATGACTTTGTACTCTTAGTAGGAGCCACTATTTAAGACTTTGAAGTAGGATCTGGAGTAAACTGACCTGGGCTTTAATACAGATTTGATGTGTGCTTTGGGATTTCCATTTCCTTATCAGGAAGGGGGCTAACACTTTATTGCAGTTGATGGAGGCATTAAAGAAGATGATATATGCAAAGCACACAAAAGAGTGATGATTATTTTTATCTCAAAACATCAAGCAACCTGAGTCCATTAAGCTCCCAACCCCTAGAGACAGATGTTAGACTCACTCTAATGTTTACTACCATGTTTTGTTTTTTTCTATATCTATGTATTTTTATTTGGTTTGGTTTGTTCCTTTATTTAAAAAGTTTTTATATTCCACATGCATCGTATTCTTCACTGCCTAGCATGGAGGAGATAAGCAATAAGTGTTTGTTGAATAGATGCTGTGGTTTTAGACTCATGGCCAGAGAGACGATAGAATAGGAGATCCTTTCATTTGCTGAGCTCTCATTCTATCTTGCCCAGGGAAGAAATGGAAAAGACAGGGCAAGTCACATCATATGCTGAACATGCGTTATTTTCTAAGTGTTCCATTAGGTAGGTTCATACTATGTGTATTTAATCTTCACTCTATCCATGTATTATATTTCCCATATTTTAGTCACAAAGAATCAGGCTCACACTCTAACAAATTAAGAAACTTGTTCAAGGTCACACTTTGGAAGAAGGAAAGCCAGGATGCAAGCTCAGGAGTGCTGAATTCTTTCCATATCAATGCCTGAGACATTGTGAACAAGATGAACCTTCAGTTTTTTTGAAGAGTTTTTTTTCTCTTCTTCGTTGAATATCTTCCCTTTACATAAAGAAATATTCCAGAAAAAAACTGGATTTATATTATTTTTGTGAGCTGGGAAACCTGTGTTTTAAAAATTAACAAAAAGAAATTTTTCTTTAAAGATTTATTCTCCTGGGACATCTGGCAGAAACAAAATCTCATTCTTTCTGGAGGCACTCAGCACCAACTCAAGTCTCACCCGGTTCTCAGGTGCAGCTCCATTGAACACAGTCTTTTATTCAAAACCTCCAAATAATATGAATGAGAGTCAGAAAATTAATAAACAACAGAATAACATGTGCAGGGGTTTCAGAAAATAGAATTGTTGGATCCCAACACATATTTTAGGAGTTAAAATATGGGATTAAATTTGTTGAATACAGCTTAAATGGTTTTTTGATGTACTTCAAATCTTTTGTGAGAATAAAAGAAAGGCTAAAGTTAATGATAAAAGCATGCAACTTGTGAAGTTAGGAACCTCAGAATAAAAGAGAGGGAACCAAAGGGAAAAAACTAAAGATGATAGCAAAAATAAGTAAAATGAGAAATGAAATTTGAGGATCATCAAAAGCTGAAATTATTTCTTTAAAAAGATCCATTATATAAACAAAACCCTACTGTCATTAATCAAGGGGAAATAGTCAAGGCACAAATAGTCATTATTAGAAATAAAAAAGAAGGTTTAAGTACAGATACAAGTAATCCTTTTTTTTTTTTTTTTTTTTTGCGATACACGGGCTTCTCACTGTTGTGGCCTCTCCCGTTGCGGAGCACAGGCTCCGGACGCGCAGGCTCAGCGGCCATGGCTCACGGGCCCAGCCGCTCTGCGGCATGTGGGATCTTCCCAGACCGCGGCACGAACCCGTGTCCCCTGCATCGGCAGGCGGACTCTCAACCACTGCGCCACCAGGGAAGCCCAGATACAAGTAATTATTAAAATAAAAAAAAAATTTATCTTAAAATTTGAAAACTTAGACGAAATACACATATTATTGGAAAAATATAATTTACAAAAACTGAATCATTAAAAATTTCAATTAGTTAGAATTCTATACTCATATGTATAACCATACGTATAGATACTCAACACTCAAGCACAGATATTATTTAATGAGGTCAATTGAACGTCTAGGAAACATATAGTACTGAACTTTACAAAATATTTCAGAGAATAAAAAAGGGGAAATACTTCCCAATTTCACTTAATATAGATAGTATAAACTTGTTACTAGACTAGTCAGAATCAATTTAATAAAGGAAAATCACAGTCTAATATCACTTATATTTTAAAAAATTATTTTCAGAAGAAATATAAGGAAAATAACCCCCAAATGATTATTTTTTTAAAAATATCATGAATAGGTTGCTCTTATCCTAGAGATTCAAGAATGATTTAACAGTACCTAATTTTCAATAATTCATTACATTAAATGATGCAAGGAGAGAAATATTATCTCACATTAAAAAAATAACTTTCAGTACAATTCATTCACTGTGTTAAAGAAAAAAAATCTTAGCAACTGTGGGATATGTGCTGAAAAGCTAGAGCAAGCCTCAAATTGAATGGTGAATCGGTAGAAACAACCTCTTAAAAAACATGAGGAAATAAAAGATTGAAGATCATTCTACATTAGCATAAATTAACTTTTTTTCATCAAAGAAACTATCCCTTCCAAAAAGGTGAAAATATAAGGATGAATAAGATATTTACAACAGATATAAACCAACAAGGTAATATGTAGAATATACAAGTAACTTAAAATCTGTATGAAAAAGGAAAACAAATAGAATGGACCAAATGATAAATACAATTTACAGAAATTAGAAAAATCAATAAGCGTATGGAAAGATGAGTTTCATTAGTAATCTGGGAAATGTAAATAAAACCACATGAGATACTGTCTCACACCCACTGTGGTAGTAAAACTTCTGACAGTACAAAGTGTTGACAAACACATGAAGCTCCAGGAAAGAAAATGCACACTTTTAGCTGGAACATATATTTATATTAATTTCTAAGCTTTTTGGAGAATTGTTTTGTACTTTGGTAAAGGTCACTGTGTGTGTGTCTCTGACCCAACAATTTCACTTACAGGAATATACTTGAGAAACTCTTGAGCAGGTACACAAGAACATACCCATGGGAATGTTTGTAAGTTCATTGATTGTGATTGCAAACATTGGGGAACTGAATTTGTATCAAAGAGAGGATAGCATAATAGCACAGAAATTGAACAAATTAGTAAATGTCAAAACAATGTTGAGTGAAAAAAGGAAGTTACAAAAATATGTGTGCAGCCTTATTCCATTTATATTATTTTAAAAATGCAAAAGAACAGTATTCATTGTTTAGGGATTTGTACATAAAGAAGCACCTGGGAACGACAAAACTATGATCATAACACTGGTTAATACTAGCAAGATGTGATCAGGTGGGCATACAGAGGAGTCCTCAACTGTATTAGTAATGATTTATCCTTTTACCTGGGAGGTGGTTGTTGGTGCTTTCACAGCATTACCTTTTACACTTTTTTGGATTACTCCAGGATTTCATAAAAATGACAGGTATGTGTATAGGTGAGCAATAGAGATTAATAGTATTCTCATTGCCTTCATGATGATTAAAATGAATTCCAAAACTTCTGAGGATTACGACTACAGATTATATCATTGATCCTTGTGTTTGATCTATTAGGAGAGGCAGTGAATGCATGTACACAACGATAACCCGTGCACTGAAGGTCTCATTGAAAAGTCTGGAGACTGAGGCCTAACTAATATCTTGGGCGCTTGTGTTGAATGACAAGACCTCTCCAGCCCTCTAGGAGTAGCCCAGGATGACTTAACGTGATTCTGTACTGTTGGTGAATGCACGACTGGTCACATCTTGTTTTCAATTGTAAATCAAAAGCCATAATGGATGCCTTTTAGAAACTGTATTTATAAACGTGCAGACAGGCAGAGAACAGTGGCTTGTATTCAATAAACACCATAAATGGCTGTGCTGGAATAGAGCATAGAATCCAAATGCAGTTTAAACGTGTCCTATGGAATTTGTGAAGCATTTTCTTAAAGCAGAACTGAGCAAAGTCCCATTTCTGCCCTTGACTTGAATTGTGAAGAAGCATAAAGGAAATCTCCTTGGTGTCCATCTTCTCCTTGGTGTCCATCTTCTCCTTCCTTCTCACACATTCTCTGGTTGGGCTAAAGCATAAGCACAGGATCAGGGTTAAACCTAGTTACAGTTTGTGGTAACAAATTGTAATGTATTTGCTTTTGCCCAAATCTGCCAAAATGTCATGATGCAGCCTAGCAGAACCTATTTAAGCTATAGTATTAATTCCTGGAGCATGAAAAGATACACCTGTGGTGTGAGCACTTTTTTTCCCCAAACTCAGCTCCTGAACCCTCTCAGGAGTTCCTTATTTACTCCCCAACCTCTCTTGCTTTATATTTATTGTCCTTTTGACCACTTCAAATGTGATCTTTCTTTTTACCATGTGAACTGCCCTCTTCTTGACTAGTCACTTGTACCCGTCTCTCTTAGCTAAGATGTTCTTGTCTATTTCTCTTTCTTTTAAGTATAACTTTTATGAGTGTTTGCTATTTTCATGATTTGATTTGAAGTATTAGTTTCAGTTAAGAGAATGGAAACAAATTATCATGGTTTATATCTCACCTTCATTTTCTAGCTGTGTGATCTTGGGCAAGTTACATAACTTCTCTGAGCCTCTATCTCCTTATCTGTAAAATAATAATAATAATAGTGTCTGTAACATTAGGTTGTTGAAGGGACTAGATAAGCAAACACCTGTAAAGTGCTCAGAAGAGTGCTTAGCAGAGTCAGCACTCCATGTGTGCTAGTTGTGGTTTCTCATCGGTTATTATCAAGATGTTACCTCCAATATATTCCAGCAGTTGTATTCACTGGAATCATCTCTTACTTTCTCCGAGTCACCCTAGCTTCCTACAACTTTCTTATTTGTACTTTCCCTCTAGAGTTACTGGTGGCTTACTCTATTTGGCCCTACAGGGAAGGAGCCCAACACAAAGGAGCTTCCACTGAGCTTGCCATTCTCACCGTCAACTATCTAGAATGATGTGGGCACATGGCGATAACCAGACAGAAAAGTCCCTCTCCTCATGTGCTTATATTCTAGTGGAGGAAGAGAGACAACACACAAACATCTCTGCCACATCACATCAGACACTGACTAATGCCCTCAAGACAAGAAAGCAGCATAATGGAGTAGGGAGAGACTGGAGACTACTTCAAAAATGGTGGTCGAGGAAGGGGTCTTTGCGATGGTAGCATTTGAGTTGAGACCTAAATAACAGAAGGAGCTTGTTGTGTATATTAAGAACATTCCAGGAAGAGGAGACAACGAGTATGAAATCTCTAAGATAGCTGATGGATTTGAGAAGTCCATGTGGTGAGTTCTGGAGTGCAGTGAGCTGAGGGGAGAGTGGTATGAGATAAGGGAAAGGGTGAGGACAGTCTAGATCTTGTAGAGAATTGTAATGTAATTCAAAGCTTCTGTTAAAATCTAAATACTATAATAAAACCCATGCATTGGAAAAAGTGGCCCTAAAATATTAAATTATGTTAAATACAAAGATACTTCATAACAAGGTTGAGGAAAAGACTCACTGAGCCTGCCCAGGTGAGCCAGCTCCGAGACCTAAATCCACCCAGGCTTTGCTGCTATTTGGTGCCTCCTGGTGGCTATTGTCCTCAGGCCTCAATATCACATTGAGGCTACTGCTATCCTTGTCTTGGCTAAAATGTGCAGCTGTTCCAGAAATGTCCCAGTGAGATGGTGCCCATGATGATTGTTGATGATCCCAGATGATCAAGCTCAGAGGATATTGGGCACATGGGACCCATTCTCATTCCTGTTTTCTGCTGGCCTTCTGTTCTCTTCTCTTTCCATCTCCCCAGAAGATAATGTTTTTATTCCACCTCTATTTGAGAATAAGGGTTAGACAGAGAATGAGAGCTAATTGCCACTCAGAAATCCTATTATATATTAATTCATGCTATCAGGGAGTATATAATCCCAGAATTTTACTGTTACAGAGGATGACATGGTAGCTTTGATTTTGTATTTAACTGCATTTGACTTATTAATATTATATTGTCTAATATTGTAATTATATATGTTCTTTTCTCCTTCAAGGAGTATAAACTCCTAAAAGGCAGAAACCAGTCATCCAGCTCTGTACCACTGGTTATAAAGAGGTAAAAGAAAACCAACATTTTTATTCACATACTGCAAATAGTAGTACAAGTCTCACTTAATAGTCACAGAAGTCTATAAGACAAGAATTATTATCTCTAGTTTAAATATGAGAATGAAGAACCCAAAACCACACAACAAGGAAAGGACAGATCTGTGTATTCAATGCCAAACCATCTGAAAATATAAGCCGCATGACCACGAAATAGTATTTGAAACATATAAACCAACAAAGCTCGTTTACATTCCACTTCAACAGATCCACTGCCTTGAGCTCTGACGCAGGTTGCTGGAACGTAGCTGATACTCAATATCAGCTGGTGAGTTATAAGTGAAAAACATATTTGGCCATTTTGGAGTAAGAACAAGGGGTTAAGGGCACCTATTCGCCTAATCTAAGGATTCAAGATTATTGGGCCCCAAATTTATTCTCAAGCATTCAGGCCACAGTTAGCTACTGTCTGGGGGCCCAGGCAGCCCTGCTGAAGCTGCCACAGAAGAGGTACTTGCCAAAGTCAATCAGTCTGTCTCTGCTGTTCAGTTAGGTTCTGACTTGTAATCCTCTTTCCTCTATCACCATTTTACTCAATGAATTGTAGTCAACACCACAGGAATAATTAATGCCTATGAAATAGTACTTGAATAATGGGAAGAGAAGCCAAATGTGGACTGTTTGCAATTATTAATAAGGGTATTCCCCTTTTTCCCCAAAATAATGTGGGCTTTGGCTTTTGCAAAGAAGTCATTCCTTAGTGAACATGTACATATGTGTGTTTTGGGGGGTGGACATTGGTATGTAGATATCTGGGGGAAAAAAAAACTTTTGCCAGATTATGATGACCCAGTTCTCTACTATTCAATCGAAAAAAGTCATCTTTTTCAATTTTAAGAAATTATATATTTATAAACAGATTGCAGAGGCTAGGAAAAAGAGGAAGTAAAAAAACAAAACTTTTAAAAGCGGCAAGTTTTCTCAAAGAGATGCTTGTGACTCTCAGTCCATCAGAGATGATCGTGTTGTTAAACAAACTAAACAGAGTGGAAATAATAAGATTTAAGAAAGTAAGAGTCACCTGCTATTGAGCATGGGCTTTGAGTTCTGAGATCAACAATTTGCAGGCTTTATCTCATTTAAATATCACATTGATGTAGCCATTATTTTCCCCATTTTAGTCCCATGGACTGAAACAGATAATACCTGTCCATAACCAGGAAGGGACAGAGGCAGAGTTTGAGCTGGTTCTGGTTGACTCTAGAACCTGTGGCTTAGAGTCTGAGCTGCCCTGATTTGGTCATCTGTGGTGACTGTGTAAGAATGGTGATGGGACATTCGTCCCTGCCTGCAGCACCAGGCATGTGCCCCAGGACAGTCGCATCAATCCATTGGTATTAAAATATTCAAATTTCTATTTGTATTAGTTGTTATCTTATAAAAATAAAGACATAGAATTGTACTAATCTTTAATTGCAAATGATTTAATTGCAAACAGTTGCCCTGGCAACATCATTTAGTTAGCACAGAAAGTAGTTCATGATTAAAAGCGAGACTCTCAGAATCAGCAAACCCGTTCTGTCATTTTGCAAATGTTAAAAATAATACATTGGAGAGAACAAACATTTTTGTGAAAGTAATAAATAACAATGTCATTAATATTACTAATTGATTTAAATATTTGCCTTATTTTTAATTTTGTGTATGTTTGGTATGTAAAAATGCTTATATAGGGGTTACTAAAAAAAATATTTATAATATCAGAGGTGCGCCGTTCAAAAAGTTGAGAGATTGTGTTGCCCTTGTCAACATGAGGGCAGCCTCTTCTGGCAGCTGTTACAAACTCAGGTATCTACACCTGTCCAGCATGAGAAGAACCAGGTATGAGCTGCTCTGCAGTGGAGAATTCATGTACTATTTAAAGGCGGCAACCACTGCTCATGTCCCACCAATTGTTGTCACGTGGAAGCGTGGGCCCAGGGTTGCCAGATTCATTTTTTTAGAGATGTCAGTAATCTAAAATTTGTATGTGAAATCCCCAGATTCTTCATGTTGGTATCTGGTCCAGTTGTTAAATAGATCTCTGTGTGTGCCAAGCAAAGCCATACGATGTGTGTGGACTGTTTCTGGTCCCAGGGCTGACTGTGTAGGTCGTGTATTCTAAGGCCACAGGAATAGACCTGGCACAGGTACTGTGCAGTTTTCTTTGTGACAGGAAATCCCTGCCTAAGGAATTGGGAAGCTATTCTTTTTAGAGTGTCCAGTCCTGTCCCATTTTGTTGAAGACTGATTTTCAATGTATTCGTTCTTCCTTTGCCAGTGTTACTATTGAGAAGCCAGGAGTTAGGTGATGAAAGCCATACTAATGCTTGTGGTGATGGCAGCGGATGGTAGATTCCTTCTTAGAAGGAAACTTCTTAGTAGGACCAAAGGTAAAGCAGCCAAAAAATGGTGAAACATTCTGAAGGATGACTTGACTTTTCCTTGGCAAACATGTGTGGACACCTAAATTATTTGATAATTCCTCTTTCCTGTTTGTTTTTAATGATGCTTTAGACATGTGCTTCATTTCTATAGTACGGACCTTCATGTGGCCTTCAGTATAAACAATCTGTGGTATTCTATGCCTGCTATGTTTGTACTTCTCTTTTTTAAAATTTTATTTGTTTTAACTGAAGTCTAGTTGATTTACAATGCTGTGCCAATCTCTGCTGTTCAGCAAAGTGACTCACTTATACACATTCTTTTTTTAAATATTCTTTTCCGTTACAGTTTATCACAGGAGATTGAATATAGTTCCCTGTGCTATACAGTCAGACCTTGTTGTTTATCCATCCTGTATATAATAGTTTACATCTGCTGATCCCAAGCTCCCAGCCCTTAGTTTTGAAGATATCAGTCTCTGGTGCACTCCAGGGGACAAGGGTGGGAGAGGGCAAATGGGAATAGCTTACTGAAAATTATTGAAACAGAAGAGACTCAAGAAAAGTGAAAGCTGGATGGGTGAAGACGGAGCCAATAGATATATCACCAACAGGAATCAAATCCCATTGCAGCATGTTAATTAATTCACTCTGGAGGAAACTTCCTCTTGTTTCCTGCCACTAACCTCCTTTCTATCACCAAACGCCTGAATAGTTAGCATATTACACTAAGAAGAACATAGACCCAGGAGGCAGAGGACCTCAGTGGGGCTTTCCCACCTTGAGCAGTTTCTGAGTCTCAGTTTCACCAGGGTTGAAGGGAAAATCTGAAACTTAATGTGCCCCATTCACTGTGGGGCATGAGGGTCAAACAAGATACTGAGTGTGATAGCACGTCGCATATGGTTCCATGCTGAGCCTGCCCTGAGAGATCACCATTGTTGTCAAGCCCGCAAGGTACAGCATTCCGCATCAAAAAGACTGTCTTAGGAGCTCCATGATCTAAGTTCGAGTGTGGAGCCAGAGCATCCTCTAGACATTGCAGAGAGTACGTTCACACCTCCACGGCGGTTCACTGCAGGTTGGGGAGCAGCAACTGAAGCTCTACTGAACTGAGTAATGATCTTCCTGCAGACCTGGCTCTGGACGTGTTCCCCAGAACTGCTAGAGTTTCTCCGGGTAGGTAGCACTGAGTTTCCCCCAGAGAGATGATTGTTTCTTTGTCTGGCTCCCTCAACAGACTCTGAGGTCCTCAAGGGAAGAGGCTATGTGTGGTATTTATGATTTCACAGAAGAAGGTGGAAGAAAGAGTCAATGTTGCATAGTAGGAGAAACAGAGTATTTGGCATTAGACAGACCTGTACTGGAGCCTCAACTCGATCATGTAGTATCCTACATGGCCTATACTTTTGCTTCTCTTATGTGTAAAATGGAGAGAGTAAGTCATACTTCTGGGCATTTAGTAGACATGGAAGAAATATTCATTCTCTTCCTTCTTTGCATTTCATCACCTAATCTCTGGACTCATGATAGATGATGATGTGTGTGTGTGTGTGTGTGTGTGTGTGTGTATTCATGCTGTTAGGTAGGAGACTTTAGATAAATTACTTCTCTCATTGGGCCTCAATTTTCCTTTGTTTAAATAGATGGTCATTGGACTCAGAGTTTGCAAACTGAGAGCTTGAATTCAATGAAAACTTATTTTCTGTGCCCTGTCCAGTGTTGGCCTAACTGGTGTTTTAAAAAAATAAAATTAACTTTACAGGCAGACTTAACCAGTGAACCTTCAACTGAGTGAAGGAATGGTCTTTGCTGGGATTCCTCCATGGCTGGAGCTAAGTAACAGCTGCTCCCAATAGGCAGGGCATGTACTCTCACCAGCTTACTAAAGCCTGGGCTACATCGTTCACTTATTTTGCCTGCCTGGATTCTGTTAATCTTTGGAATGTATGACCTTGAATATGATAGCATATAAAAATTCCATTCCTCTGTTCCCTTGTGACTCAGTGATTTCTAAGCATGTGGAATTTCGACAAACTTAGCTATTACCAATACTACAATGGCTAACCCACACAATTGGAAAGAGCTGTTGTTTCTCTATAGGCCCTGAAAAGGGACAGATGACAAATGACCATAGACAATGATATTATCCTCTAATCCGTTTCTGAGTGATTTTCACCCCATGTAATCTACTCTATCAGTAGTCTGTCTTCTCTAGACCTCTAGATACCTAAATGGACTCTCAAGTTGAATGGTTATTTGTTTGAAGCAAGATGACTCGTTTTCTTTGTTTCCACTCGTAGTTACTTGGTCCCGGCTCTGAGCTTTCCAGATCATAGATTCTCAGGCTGACTCGCAGGGCCAGCTCTGGCTCTGGACCCTTTGTGAACAGCATCAGCCCAGTAAAGACATTTTCAGACCAAATGCATCCAGGATACTGGGGCACTAGAGCCAGAAAAAGCAGCATAAATGTTCTTTAGAGATCTTAAATTCACGTCCTTCTATCTGTTTAACAGTATGCTTGAATTTTCTCTTCTGAATTTCTTCTCCAACTCACGGAATAGAAAAAAAGACACTTTTCTTTCTCCCCTTCCAAAAACACCAATTACAGAACTTTGGGAATTTGACAAATAAAGGCTTTTACTTTTTTTCCAAAATAACTTTTTCATTATTGTGGTTGCTTGTCTGCCATTAAACAATATAAAAGAATTTTTTCTTTGGGTGTAATCAGATGGTGACAGAAATATGGTGAAGTTTTCTAAAGGACTGACTTATTTAAACATTTCATTTTTTATTGGAGTCTGAAGCCTCTCTGTTTTATTTGGAGGTAAATTATCTTATTTATCATGTCTGCATAAATACCTCCACTATGAATAATGCAGGCTATTGGAATACTCAACAAAAAACATGTGGATCTGTTCTGAAAGGAACAGGTTTAACATCTTGCAGGAATAAATTAAAAACCAACTTGTGTTCCACCTTTTAAGCGAGAAAATAAAGCATTGTTCAGGATGGTTTCACTGCTGTCTTAACCAAGGATTCTTAAGGCCATAAAGATACTTAGGATTAGGTATAATGAATGGCATAAGGGGAAAAGGTTAAAACATAGCCATTTCAGTTTCCTGGTCACGTCAGGCAGACCTGCAATTTGGTAAGAGTGACAGTGTGACCTACTGAAAGGGAGACTAGCCTACTGAAGTTTTAAAATCAAAAACAAGTTCAAATCTTACCATACCATGCACTAGCTAGCTTTATAGAAATTATTTGCTCTCTTTTGAGCTTGGTTTTCTTATCTACAAAAGAGGGATAAAAGTATTCTATTGGTTAGTTGTTGCTTGTGGCTGCAAGTAACAGAACACTCAAGTAATTGTGACTTAATAATAAAATCCTGAATTAAGTTCCATGACATAAATCTGGCATTATGTAGCTGCAGGGTTAGTTCAGAAGGCTAGTTTGGTGTGCCTGTAATTTTACTGGATTTTCTCTCATGGGACCAAGATGGCTGCACTCCCCATTGTCAAGTCCTCCGTCAGGGCTGCTACATGGAATGGATATGCCAGGAATTCTGTCATTTCACCATGAAAGGCAACCCCATTCTTACTTCCAGCCCCAGCAGACTTCCCCTTACTTCTCATGAGTCAGAACTTGGTCACATGCCCTTATCTAGATAAACCACTGGGAAAGGCAACAGGGATAGCAGTATGACCACAGACCTGTGGTTCTCAAAGTATGGTTGTTAGGAAGATTCTGGTAAGCTTGTTCAAATACAAATTGCTGGGTTCTACCCCCAGAATTTCTGGTTCAGTATGCTGGGGTAGGGCCTGATAATTTTCATTTCTAGTGTGTTCACTGCTAGTTAATGCTGCTAGCTTGAGGATTACTCTTTGAAAACCTGTTATTTAGATCGAGTAATTCCACCCCTGGGGCTGGGATATGGGCTTCCTCTTTTCTGAGATTAAGGAACCACTACCCTTTATGTAAACAACTCAAAGTTCTACCAGAAGGGAATGGAAGGTGGTGTATCGGTCACAACCTAGCAGTTAAACAAAAACCTCAGCAGGTAATTCAGTGGAGGTAGTTTAATAGAGTGAATTATTTACAAAGGTGTTAGAAGAGCTTAATGAGCAATTGGGGGAAGCAGGAGCGACCTAGAGATTAGCATTGCAGGAGCCACTCCCCCTGCTTGGGCTGGAAAGGTATAGCCATTGTCAGAGATGCTACCAAAGGTAGAGAGGGTGGGAAGAAACGTCCTGCTTCTCTCTTCCTCCCTCACTCCTAAGTCTCACCAATGCCCCCAGTCAGCCACACCTAGCTGAAAGCCAGTTGACAAAAGGGTCTGAGGCATACTACTCTCCGGAGTCAACAGAGGAAAGGTAGGTACTGAATTGACGGCAAATAGATGAATGACTGGTACAAGGGGCTGGGAGAATGGTTGGCAAGGAGTCAGCTGCAAATGCTTGCTGTGTATAAAACTGACAGAAGCATTCAAAAACATATTTAGAGTAGTTAACAGCATGCATGTTACAAAACAAGATCTCGGTAAATGGTGATGATGATGAGCAACAATGACAATGATGATAATGATGGAATGAAGTGATTCCCAGAGAATTGCCGGAACACATTATGTCCCCTTTACTAGTGTGAAGTGTACTCCGCCATCTTCCCCAGATCCTCAGAGGAATCTTTTACACTTAGTTCATAGAATGACACTGGACGTCTTTCTTTACCTTCTTGCTAACAACAGATACGTATATCAGAAACTTTGATCTGATGCTAAGACGAGAACAGAGAATTGAAAGTGCCCTTTAGACTGAGAAGCATTCCTAGGGGAAAGTTGTAGACTGTCCAAAGTAGGATGGGTTCGTGAGCCAGTATATTCATCTCAGATATGCTGCAGTTGTAAAATAAAACCTTGATTGGTTTTGAACTCAATTCTTAGGTCCAGATACCTCAGGTGAAGCTGACTTTATGTTTTGCTCCAGGGATGGGCTGGTAATCCAGACATGGCCACAGCAATTACTTCAGGACTCAGCAGATGACCAAGTTGAGACCAATGATGCTCAAATCCTAGATTTTTGACAATGCTGTTGATAAAGAATCTCTCTTTTTGATGGATTTAGAACAGCTTAGAACAGCTGGAGAGGCTCTGGTTTAAAGTGAAGCTAGAACAATGAAGAGCAGAGTAACAAGAGGAGGAGTCTGAATCCTGATGATACTGTTTGATTACCTGAATCCCATAGTTTAGAACCCCTGGAGGTTTCAATTAGGTGAGACAGTATGTTTATTTGGGGCTGGAAGTTGTTAAGTGAGGTTAAAGTATAACCTGAAACCGATGGTCCAAGGTTAAAAGGTGTTTCAGCATCAACTTACCATTCAAGTACTCATTCCTGGGCCTCTCTCCACATACCTGGTCCTTACACCTCATGATTACTGCTTTCTGTTCTCCTAGATCTGTACTTCACAATTACTCCTCCAGCCTTTGCCCTTCACTCTTTCTTTCGTTTTGTTGTTCAGAATCATATTTTTGTATTTCCTCTGGTTCTCAGCATCGAAAATTTACATTTGGCTCTTCTGCTTCAGGTTATGTTAAGAAATATGCCTTCTATTTTAATAGCCTTTGAGAGGCCTTGATGTCGACACTGACGCTACCTCACATACTCCAGCCCCGTGGCAGGACCAGATATAGTGTAAAAATCTGTTTGCCTGTCTTTTACTAGTTTCTTACAGTGGAAAGTTAGATCATTGGTCTTAAACTTTTCTTTTTTCTAGTAAGCGCATTACAGCCAAACATTTGTTTCCAGGCGTTGCTGTAGCTGATTCCCACCAATTTTAACATGTTGTATTTTTATTATCATTCATCGTATTTCATATTTTCCCGTAATTTCTTTTTTAGTCTATGGGCTTTTGGAAGTGGTGTAGTTTCCTAATATGTTTACTTTTTCTAGATATCTTATTGTTATTTGGCTTCTCATTTAATTCTGAAGGTCAGAGAACATACCCTGTAAGAATTCAATCTTTTTAACTTTTTAGAGATTGTTTAATGAACCAGCATTTGTTTTATCTTGATCAGCTTTTCATGTGCACTCGCAAAAAAAATATGTATGCTGAAGTAACTGGGTGTCATTTCAGTAAATGTCAATAAGTCTTGTTTAGGTCTTCTACATTCTTACTGATTTTTTTCTGTCTAGTTATTCTATGAATTACCGAAATATGGGTGTTAAAATTTCTGGATTTGTGTATTTTCCCCTTTAGTTCTTTGGCTTTGTTTGATATATTTTGAAGCTTTGCTATTAAGAACTTTCAGTATTTAGGATTGTTATATCTTCCTGATGAGCTGACTCTTTTAGGAAATGCCTTTTTTATCTTTGCTAATTTTTCTTATCTTCAAGCCTATTTTTTTCTGATATAAATATAGCTATTCCAACCTTTAACAGTGTATATATATATCAAATTATCATGTTGTACACTTTAAATATTTTACAATTTTATTTGCCAAGTATCCCTTAATTAAGCTGAAAAATAATACGTATTCCAGCTTTCTTAACATTCATGTGTACACGTTATATCTTTTCCCATACTTCTAAATTGCTTGTACTTTTGTATTTACAGTGCAGCCCTTGAAGACAATATATAATTCGATCTTGCTTTTTTATCTAGTCTGGTAACCTTTGCCTTTAGCTGCGTGAGATACACACACACACACACACACACACACACACATACACATTTAATACAGATATTGATATGGTTGGATTTGGGTTTACCATTTTTCAGTTTCTTTTCTATTTGTCTGATTTTTTTGATTTTTTTAATTCCTCTTTTCCCTTTATTGATGGCTTCTTTGGGGTTAATCAAATACTTTTATTTTATTAGGTTTTTTGCTTTTTTAAAATTATTTTTAGTGGTTGTCGTAGGGATTACAATATGAACCTTTAATTTTCAGTCTACTCTGGCTACTGTTTTGCTAGATCAGTATAGTTCTGTTTTTCACAGACTACTTTGAATTAATATTTTAATACTTGAGTATGGTTCCATTTTACCACCCACCTCTCCTTTTGCTATGGTTGTCATTTGTTACATCTACGTACATTCTGAGTCCTACAATAGTGACATAATTTTTGATTTAAAGTTATTTGTATTTTAAAGAAGTTAAGAGACTAAAACAGAGATAATCCATATAGCTTATATATTTTCACCTATATTTTTTATTGGTAATGTGCTTCATTTCTTCCACTGGATCTGAGATACCATCTAATTTCTTTTTCCTTCACCCTTAAGAACTTCCTTCAGTGTTTCTTGTAGTGCCAGTCAGCTTGCTATGATCCTCTGTTTTAGTTTATCTGAAAATATATTTATATTACCATCATTTTTGAAAAACAGTTTTGTTGCATCTAGACTTCTGGATATATAAACCATTCACACTTAGTGTGATTGTTGATATGGCTAAAGTCTCTCATCTTGCTATTTGTTTTCTATTTGTCCCATGTGTTCTTTGTTCCCTGTCTACTTTTTTATGTCCATTTTTGCAATGAGTGTTTTATAGGATTGCATTTTATCTTGTTTCCTTATTAGTTATCAATCTTTATTTTGTTACTCTACTGGCTGCTTTTGTATTTATAGTATAACCTTTAACTTATCATAGGCTACCTTTAAGTGCTATTATATTGCCTTACATTTAAGAACCTTACAGTAATACACTTCCATTTCTTCCCTGCTGGACTTTATGCTATTGTTGTACATTTTATTTCACATGTGTTTGAAACCTCCAAATACATTGTTTTTTTTTTTAATAAACAGTCAAAAATCATTTAAAGCTATTTAAATAATAAGAAAATAATTTAAAAATAAAAATTTAAATTTTTTGCTAAAAATAATAAAGAAAATAATTTTACAGTGCAGACACCATTTGCAGTATTCTTCGGTCTTTTGAGTGCATCCATATTTTCATCTATTATCATCTGCCTTGTGCCTGAAGGACTCCCTTTAAAATGTCATGTAGTACTGAAAGGCTAGCTGTGATATCTTGCAGCTTTTATATATCTGAAAGGTCTTTATTTCACTTCGTCTGTGAAATTTATTTTTGCTATGTATAGAATCCTAAGTTGACAGGTTTTTTTTTTCATTCTATGCTTTTAAAGCCATTACTTCACTGTCCTTTTCACTTGCATTGTTTCACGAAAGAAATCTGACATTCTTATCTTTGTTCCTCTGCATGTAACATATCTTTTTTTTTTTTTCTTTGACTACTTTTTAAGACTTTTTTACTTTATCACTGTTTGGAGGAAGTTTGATTATGATGTACCTTCATGTTTTCTTCTTCATGTCTCTTGCACCTGGGGCTCAGTGAGCTTCTTGATTCTATTTGCTTATAGTTTTCAATGCCTTTGGACTATTTTTGGCTAATATTCAAGTATTTTTCCTGTCTTCCTGCTCCTTATTCAGGGACTTCAATTACACATGTATTAGACAACTTGATTTTCTCTTATAGTTTGATTCTCTTTTAATTTTTTTAAAGTCTGTTTTTTATTTATATTTTGTTTTGGATAGTTTCTATTTCTGTGTCTTAAAGTTCACTAATCTTTTCTTTTCTAATCTGCCAGTAGCCTCATACAGTGTATTTCTCATCTCATACATTGTAGCTTTTATCTCTATTAGCTTGATTTGGAGATACATGCATGCAGATGGTGTATATATATATATATGTATACACATATATATAATATTATATTATATATTCTATCTATAATATACAGTTAATATATATAAACTCTTTTCCTGTCTCTATTAACTCTTTTAACATGAATACAGTTATAGTAACTGTTTTAATGTCCTATACTCTAACACCTGTGTCGGTTCTGTTTTGATATCAAATGATTTCTTTCCTCTTCATTTTGAGTTAGATTTTTTTTTCAGACATCCTAATAATCTTTGTTTGAATGCCAGTCAATATTGATTTTACCTTTTGGATACTGGATATTTTTGTATTCCTATAAATATTCCTGAGCTTTCTTCTGGGACACAGTTAAGATACTTATACACAATTATATCCTTTTGGGTCTTGCTTTTAAGATTATTAGTTGAGGCCAATGCTGTGTTTAATATCATGCTAATTATTCTACAGTACTGAGGCAAGACCTTTTTGTGTACTCTATCCAGTACTACGCAATGAATTATGAGAATTTTCAGTCTAGCTTGTGGAAGCATGCACTAGTTCCCTCCCTAGGTGACCACCAGATACTGTTGCCTCTAATCCATTCTGATTGTCTTTCTCCAGCTTTGAGTAGTTTCATGACACTCATTTTCTGATCAGTACTCTGCTGAATACATGAAAGGGACACCCTGCAGGACTCCAGAGTTCTCTCTGTGCAGCTCTTGCCCCTCCACTACTCTGCTCTGCAAACTCTAGCTATCTTGTTCTCTCCATACCTTAGCTCCATATCCTTAAACCAGGTAATCCACTGGGCTCCTCTTGTGCTCCTCCCCCTTGTACCAGGTCTGAACCTCTCTCAAGGTAGCAAACTAGGGCAATTGCAGGACTCTTCTCATGTGTTTTATGTCTCTCAGGTATCATTCTTCTTAACTGCCTAATTTCCAATATCTTAAAAACCATTTTGTTCATATATATTGTTTGGATTGTTCTTGTTATTTTGGGTGGGAAGGTAAGTCCAGTCCCTGTTATTCAATTTTCAGTAAAAGTAGAAGTCTATTTATTTTTCAACTCAGTATCTTTTTATTTCAGTCCTTGAACATATTTCTGTGTGTCTTTAAAGTTCTGTCTACTTTATCCAACATCTGGGTAAGAGTGGGGTTAGTTTCTATTATCTGCTTTTTCTCTTTAGCATGGTCACATTTCTTATTTCTTTAGATGTATAATTTTTTATTGCGTATTGGATAATTATGTTCCTACTTAGTAGAGGTAGAATTTTCCTCTGAAGAGTGCTTATTTTCATTATAGCAGGCAGTTAAATTGGTTAGCCTCAGACCCTAATTTCTGTCTCCTCTGTAGTAGCATTGGCTGAAATCTGTACTCAACTCTTTCACCTGCATATCTGTTGCTAACGATAAGTTAGTTCATCTTTAGGCCTGAAATGGTGCTTAGCCACAGGTGATGCTAAAAAAGAAGTTCCTTCTTCCTCCAAAATATGCAGGAGGCTGTATGGGTTAATGGGCGTATTCTGGAGTCAAGTAGACCTTGGTTTAAATCTCTCTCTGCCACTTTCCAGATGCTTTACCATGGGCACATGATTTAAACATCTAAGCCCCCATTTTCTGTTTAAGGTAATTCAGATTATGTCAGAGCCATTCTGAGAACCAGATGAAGTAGTGAATATAAAGCACTTGTCGGAGGGCCTGATATATAGTAAATTACTAATAGGTAGAAGTTCAAAAATTCTATTTGGTAAGAGAGAAACTATAGCAAGAAACACAGAATATTCTAAAATAGAGTGGATATAAGTTAAATAGGGTAGCAGAACTGTGTTAAAGAGCACAGTAGGAATTCAGCTGATAGAACTGTTAAACACTATAGGAATTCAGAGGAAAGAAAGAGGATTTTTTTGTGGGATTAAAATTTGTGCTTGGATTTTAACTTAAAAAAAAACAACAACAGTCACTTACAGAGTGGGAAGCATGAAATGAAATTGCACATAGAATATGTGGATACTAAGGTAACCAGGCCAGAGTGTGCCAAGGTTTTGTGCTGAAGAATTCTGAGAAATGAAAGAGAACTGATAGGCAAAGTGAGGTCAGATTATTGACTCTTTGAATGCCTGGTGGGAGGTTTTGACAATAACGATCATTTGTAAGTACTAGAAGAGCCGGATATAATAAAATCACAGAATCATAGAAATTTCAGACTGGGAGTGAATGTGACCTAGTTCAATGGTTTTGTTTGTTTGTTTGTTTGTTTAATTATCAATGTGCAACACAGTGAAACTTTAATAGATCTATACTACAGAAATGTATAACTTGCTCAATGGCCACTCCAGGTGGGTCCGTCTGGAGATTCAACTGGTTTGCCTAAGAGGACCTCCATGGAAACCTAGTGCTCTGTTGAGTACTAGTTGAAAAACACTGATATAGTTAAATCTTTGCTTATTGTAAAAATAAAAGAGTTAATGTATTGAGTTGGAAAGTGACTTACTCAAGCTGAATTAGCTATCGAGTGCCAGAATAGCTAGTGTTATTTTAATTAAAATTTTCTGAGCAATTAGATTTGGGAACATCAGCCTTGGGAATTAGATTTGGGAACATCTCCTGTGAATTGGAGAAGACAGTGGTGGAAAGACCAGCCAGGAGATACTGCACTCATTCAGGTCTGAGAAAATAAGGAACTGAGTGTGGTGTTGGCAACAGATCTAGCGAATGGATGCAAAACAGATTTTTAAACCATGTCAAAGGAAGAAGTTTCAATGCATCTCCCTTCCCTTCCTCTGACTTTCCCTCACCCAGAGGATATTCCTTTTGTGCCACTGAATTCCAGGTCCTGCTCTGTCCTCATGTCACCTCATGGGCTTACAACCTAGCAAAGGGCTTGCTGAGAGGATGGATATTTGAGTATAGACTTGGAGGTTGAGACATTAAGCCATGGAGATATCTGAGAGAACATTCTAGACAGAGGAACAGCTTATGTGGACAACATATGCAGCGGCCGGAGCATGTCTGATATGCCTGAGGAGTAGCTGGGAAGTCAGTGTAGCTGTCCTGGCCAGTGTAATCAAAAAGAACAGTGTTTGATGAACTCAAAGAAGTAAGAGAAGGCAGATCATGTGAGGTTTTGTAAGCCGTTATAACAACTTTGACCTTTTATTCATTGATTGTGAGGAATGAGAGCTGAGACGGAGTACTGGGGAGGAAAATGAGTTTGATACATAGAAAGATATATGTTATAGTAATGCTTTGGGTAGAATGAGTTTGAAATGAAGAGACCTCTGAGATTAGCTTATTCATAGGCAATAGTAAATGTGTGTATGAACTTTTGTAAGAGGTCACATTATAGAGACGTAGATGAGAAACCCTCCAGATTAGAGAGGAGAGTTAAAGTGGGATAAATTGATTCGTTGTAGAAGAATTTGGGAATGATTTGTTCAGAGAATAGTCAAAGAAAAAGAAGCACTTCAGAGATAAAATTAGAAGGGTACAACTCTCTTGTGCCAAGTCAGTAAAGAAAGAGATTTACAAAAGGCAGAGAAGAGCAATATCACCAATGCCACTGATGCTATTATTAATAGCAGGCACCGTTCAGTTTAATGGACTGAACCTAGTTGCTGATCAGCACTTATGAAGAAGAAATAGTAATAATGATGTCACCATATATTCTGTGTAGCAGTTAATTGACTTCCAGAGCTTGTTTATACCTTATTGAAGCGTTGTTTGTGAGGCAGACGAAACATTTATTTTTGTTATTGCAAATTAGATAATGAAGAAACTGAGGTACAAAGTGATCACTTAAACGTGATAACACCATTCAGCTGGTTAGTAGCAGATGAAGACATCAGCCCAAAGCCCAGATCTGCCATCTTGTAGGGAGGTAAAGCTGGAAGAAGACTGAGGTGTGCTACAGCACAGTTCTTTCCTTTTACACGAAAGGAATGGAAGCCTGGAGACTTGGACTGTCTTGGCCTGGACACATAGTTCCTCCGTGACCAAGTGGGGATTAGAAATTACAGAATGTTAGTGATTGCAGACCTAATGAGTGCCTGCCTAGTTTGGTGGAGTAGCTTTACATTGCTCTCATTCAATCCTTAAGGTAACAATGAGAGCTAGGTAATGTCCTCCTCCTTTAAGAGCCAAGGAAACTGAAGCTGAAAAAAGATAAACAACCTGCTCGGAGACTTCGAACTAGGAAGTCACAGAGCCAGGATTCAAACTCGGGTATATTTGACTACAAAGCTTTGTCTCATTTGCACATTGTCTCAATTCTCGGTTTTCAGCACAAAACCTCCCCTGTAGCTGCCTGCATAATCTTGATAGGTGCTGTTTTTTTCTTGTTTGCTTTTTTTTTTTTTTAAGATTGTGTCTGCATGCTTCTGACCTTAGCACAGTCTTTCCCCTTAATGTGGAAAGGGGTCTATCAAAACAGTTAGGAAACGCTGGCTGTAGCAATAAAGCAGCCCCAAAACGTATAACGGCTCAGTAAGATAGAAACATATCTCTGCTCACATAAAGAGTCCCTGACAGTTTCAGGTCTGCGGAAGGGCTCTGCTCCACTTAGTCATGCATGGAGCCAGACAGACAAAGGCTCTGCCATTTTCAACCTGTGGCTTCCAAGTTTCCTTATACATTAGCCTCCAGTGGGAAGGTGGAAACAGCATGGAGGTTCATATGAGATATTTTTGTGGGCCATATTGGAATCACATTATTTCTAACTTTAGAGCTAGAGCTTAGTCACAAAGCCTCACCCATCTGCAAAAGACATGTAGGCCTCACCCATCTGTAAAGGACCTACGCTCAGGACACACCCTTGGGAGCCCAAGAAGAAAAGATGGAAGAGCTAGACTGTTTTTACCACAGAGCCTTTCTTTTTCTTTTTCTTTTTTTTAATTCAAGTATAGTTGGTTTACTATGTTGTGTTAGTTTCTGGTGTACTGCAACGTGATTCAGTGGGTACACGCGCACATGCACACACACACATACACACGTGCACACACACATATATTCTTTTACAGATTCCTTTCCGTTATAGGTTATACAAGATATGAATACACTTCCCTGTGCTATACAGTAGGTCCTTGTCATTTATCTATTTTATCTATAGTAGTTTGTATCTGTTAATCCCGAGCTCCTGGTTTATCCCTCCCCTGACCTTTCCCCTTTGATAACCATAAGTGTATCTTCTACGTGTGTGAGTCTCTTTCTGTTTTGTAAATAAGTTCATTTGTATCATTTTTTTTAGATTCCACATATAAGTAGTACTATATAATATTTGTCTTTCTCTGACTTCACTTAGTATGATAATCTCTAGGTCCATCCATGTTGCTGCAAATGGCGTTATTTCATTCTTATTTGTGGCTGAGTAGTGTTCCACTTTATACACACACACACACACACACACACACACACACCACCTCTTCTTTATCCATTCATCTGTTGATGGACACTTAGGTTGTTTCCATGTCTTGGCTATTGTAAGTAGTGCTGCTATGAGCATTGGGGTGCATGTATCTTTTCGAATTAAAGTTTTCTCTGGATATATGACCAGGAGTGGGATTGCTGGATCTCCATACTATTTTCCATAGTGGCTGCATCAATTTACATTCCCACCAACAGTGCAAGAGGGTTCCCTTTTGTCCACACCGTCTCCAACATTTATTATTTGTAGACTTTTTGATGATGGCCATTCTGACCAGTGTGAGGTGATACCTCCATGTAGTTTTGATTTGCCTTTCCACAGAACCTCTCTTTTTCATTTATTTGTCTTTTTAGTTTCCCTCAAGTATTCTGATGTATGCTATGTTCAGTACAGTCCTGGAACTCAGCAAATATTAGATAATAATCAGGTTTGTGTTCACTGTACTTGTGGCAATTTATGGTATTGCTTTACTTCCTTAAAGTCATGTAACGTTTTTGGGAGGAGAGAATCCAGTTTTATGGCGTGTATATTATAGATTCATAGATTCTATCACTGAATGTTTTGCAATATTACAATCGTCTCAAAATACAAATGAACATCAGTGTCTTATAGTTTTCTGCATATAGGTCTTCTGTCTCCTTAGGTAGGTTTATTCCTAGGTATTTTATTCTTTTTGTTGCAATGGTAAATGGGAATGTTTCCTTAATTTCTCTTTCAGATCTTTTGTCATTAGTGTATAGGAATGCGAGAGGTTTCTGTGCATTAATTTTGTATCCTGCTACTTTACCAAATTCATTGATGAGCTCTAGTAGTTTTCCAGTAGCATCTTTAGGATTCTCTATGTATAGTATCATGTCATCTGCAAACAGTGACAGCTTTACTTCTTCTTTTCTGATTTGGATTCCTTTTATTTGTCTTCTCTGACTGCTGTGGCTAAAAGTTCCAAAGCTATGTTGAATAATAGTGCCGAGGGTGGACAACCTTGTCTTGTTCCTGATCTTAGAGGAAATGGTTTCAGTTTTTCACCATTGAGAACAATGTTGGCTGTGGGTTTGTCATATATGGCCTTTATTATGTTGAGGTAAGTGGAGAGATATACCATGTTCTTGGATTGGAAGAATCAACATTGTGAAAAATGACTATACTTACCAAAGCAATCTACAGATTCAATGCAATCCCTGTCAAAATACCAATGGCATTTTTCACTGAACTAGAACAAAACATTTCCCAATTTGTATGGAAACACAAAAGACCCTGAATAGCCAAAGCAATCTTGAGAAAGTAAAACGGAGCTGGGGGAATCAGGCTTCTGGACTTCAGACTATACTACGAAGCTACAGTCATCAAGACAGTATGGTAGTGACACAAAAACAGAAATATAGCTCAATGGAACAGGATAGAAAGCCCAGAGATAAACCCATGCACATATGGTCACCTTATTTTGATAAAGGAGGCAAGAATATACAGTGGAGAAAAGACAGCCTCTTCAATAAGTGGTGCTGGGAAAACTGGACAGCTACATGTAAAAGAATGAAATAAGAACACTCCCTAACACCATACACAAAATGGATTAAAGACCTAATGTAAGGCCAGACACTATAAAACTCTTAGAGGAAAACATAGGCAGAACACTCTATGACATAAATCACAGCAAGATCCTTTTGGACCCACCTCCTAGAGATATGGAAATAAAAACAAAAATAAACAAATGGGACCTAATGAAACTTCAAAGCTTTTGCACAGCAAAGGAAACCATAAACAAGACGAAAAGACAACCCTCAGAATGGGAGAAAATATTTGCAAATGAAGCAACTGACAAAGGATTAATCTCCGAAATTTACAAGCAGCTCATGCAGCTCAATATCAAAAAAACAAACAACCCAATCCAAAAATGGGCAGAAGACCTAAATAGACATTTCCATCCCATAATTCAAAAAGAGTCATGTATCACAGTGTTCATTGCAGCACTATTTACAATAGCCAGGACATGGAGGCAACCTATGTGTCCATCAACAGGTGGATGGATAAAGATGTGGCACATATATATATAATGGAATATTACTCAGCCATAAAAAAGAAACGAAATTGAGTTATTTGTAGTGAGGTGGATGGACCTAGAGTCTGTCATACAGAGTGAAGTAAGTCAGAAAGAGAAAAACAAATACCATATGTTAACACATATATATGGACTCTAAAAAAAAAAAAAATGCTTCTGAAGAACCTAAGGGCAGGGCAGGAATAAAGATGCAGACGTAGAGAATGGACTTGAGGGCACAGGGAGGGGGAAGGGTAAGCTGGGACGACGTGAGAGAGTGGCATGGACATATATACACTACCAAATGTAAAATAGATAACTAGTGGGAAGCAGCCACATAGCACAGGGAGATCAGCTCGGTGCTTTGTGACCACCTAGAGGGGTGGGATAGGGAGGCTGGGAGGGAGACGCAAGAGGGAGGAGATATGGGGATATATGTATATGTATAGCTGATTCACTTTGTTATAAAGCAGAAACTAACACACCATTGTTAAGCAATTATACTCCAATAAAGATGCTAAAAAATAATTAAAAATATATAAATTTTTAAAAATGCAAATGAACATTTTTAAAGATCCAGAAATCGTCTCTCAGTCCTAACCAGTGACCTGGTTACAAGGTAATATTAATTTTTTTCTGTCTTCTATTTTTAAGCCGTAATATAGAGTCCAAAGTTAATATCCTATACAATAGGGGAAACAGTAGATTTTGCTTAAGGGTGTTTTTTGTTCATCACATCTATGAAGTTTGATTTTGTTATTCCTGAACTACAGATCAGAAAGCAAAAATTTGGAAAATTCTAAACAATATACTAGTGTGTTGTTGGGCAGGAGTTTGAAGTCATATTTGTGTGCAAAGCCAGTGTTCTCAACCATGGTTATGTGTTTACATTCCAGTTGCACTGACAGACTCTAAGTGTCTGGAGTACAGGGACCTTATCTTTTTCATCTCTTTATCATAGGGTGGAATATACCTTCATACAAGTATGCTCAATAAACTTTTGTTGAATGAATGAAAGCATCAAAAGTTTTTCTCATGTCTCAACCTACAACTCCCTAGAAAAGATATAATCAACTATTTCACTGTGAACTTTAACCAATTAATATGAACTACAAAAGGATCTCCTTGGAAATAAACTTTGAGAACAACTTTATTTTGTAAATTTTCAAATAGCAAATCTGAGAGAGAGGAGATCAGAGGAAGGAAGAGATTCATCCAAGTCAAGAAACTAGAATTTTGCAAGAATCCAAGGATGTGTTTGCCAATGACTTTTGATAGCAAATTCACTGTACATTCCAAATAGGGTTAAACGCGTTGTTTAGGACACATCCTATGGAAAAACCTTGGGTTGTCCTCTGTTTTTCATGCTGAATAAAAAACTCAAAGTACAAGTAGGATTCTTGACCGAAGGCAACTTTAACTGTGTGTCTTTTGTTGCCTTAAAATCTCTAAAGATTAGACTCAGAAGCAAAGTCTTAAAAACTATATAGTGTCTTTTAGACACTATAAAGTGTCTTTTAGGTAAATAAGATATAAAGATTAAACTAACCCCATAATATTTAATTTTGCGAATTGACATTGTATCTTTGTGATTTGCAAATAGCAGGAACTCTTGTGGTACTTTGAGTCTCTATTACAGCACTTTTTCATTGTTCCTTATGTTCGGTCCATTGTCATTTATTTTTTCATTCATTCATTCCCACAGACTTGTATTGGGTACTTTCATATTGCTTGACATTCACTTATTATTCCAAGAAATGTAAACCTAAGATGTTGTCTCTATTCTTGGAAAGTCTGCATTTGAGGGATGGACACAATAGGGAAATACTGCTGTGCTTAAATAGATGTGTGTGTACATGGTGAGGCATTAGGGAGGGAGGACATGTATGTCTGGAGGAGTTGGAGTAGGTGATGTCAGTTAGTGTTTGAAGGATGAGTGTGTGTGTTATATACCTCTTCCTCTTGTTTGAGAGCTCCTGGGTTTCAGGAATCACATCTTCTTCACGTTTGCATCTGTTTTGCAACTGCCACAATACAAATAGCATCCTTGACATGTATTTTCAGCTCAGCCAATATTTAGAGAATTGAATAAATCCATTTTCTTGGTGTAAATCTTCCTTTCTCCATTCATCAATGACATGATGTGATAGAAGAGTGACAAGTACGGGTTCTAGCTCATTCTGAACCTGGTTTCACCATATGTTAGCTATTTGACCTGGGCTATCATGTGATTCATTATGTAGCAGACACTTGGATACAAAAGTGAATACTATAGGTTCCACTCTCAAGAATCCTCCAACATCTTGTTTCCTCTGCTACATTTTCAGGTCTGTGCTGAGATTTAAACAAAATCCTAGGATTTGTTACAGGAAGGAAAAATGATTTTTTTTATGTCTGTTTCCTTTGCAATGTCTGACACCATGGGATGCACCCAGGCTCACTGTGATTTATCAGAATTCCTTGAGACAGGGCCGGATTCCATGGTGAACTCACAGAGACCCCGTTCCTGGAGCATCTGTTTTGTTTGTTTGCCCGTAGCAAGTGCTGACTGGGAGAAACATATCTCTTAGCACAAAGGCAGCCACAAGCCATTTAACAGTTTTTAAAGTCCCCAAAGTATCACTGAAAAGCCTCCACATGTTTTCTGTATTTGGGTATGTGGTTGTTGCTTTTAATACTACTGCGACTATACAGAAGAAATAGCCAGTTTTACGAACACGATGAAAATATAAGCACCTCTCAAGTACAGCCTGGTCTCCTATAAAATGAAACTGTTGGCTGCAGTTATAGACCTGGCCCACGAAATAGAAATGTGCAGCCTTGTTTGCAGGTGCTATTGTGTGATGAGCCCTGGTTATTCCCAGTGAAGCCCCAGAATCTGCTGTGTGCAGTGCAGCTCCCAGGCAAGGAGCA
Source organism: Globicephala melas (assembly GCF_963455315.2). Lineage (NCBI taxonomy): Eukaryota > Metazoa > Chordata > Mammalia > Artiodactyla > Delphinidae > Globicephala > Globicephala melas. Next base: position 34,713,776 of record NC_083321.1, on the reverse strand, counting down.
CCTCCACTACTTTTCTAATTTTCAGTATAAGCCAGGAATACCCCAGTGTCTCTGGGGTAATTGCAGATGTATAATTTGACTGGTTGTATTCACTCCCTATGAGTCTTCCATGCTACACAGATAACTTATATCCTGCTGGATCGTGGAAGCTTTTACTAGTTTCTCTTATTTCATTTTGGGAATAAAAATATCTGTGAATTGAAAAAAAAAAATTTGCACATCATTCAGTATTCCCACTCCTCCTAGAAATTTCCTGTAGAATTGAGAGCAGGAGGAATTATTTGTAAGATGTTCAGATAATTTATCCTCCAAAGTGAGTTGGTTTTGAGAGTGAAAGAGGCAGCAGGTGACAATGAGACCAACCAGGACATATGATTTCTATGGTTATTTGAGGAGTTTTGCTTTTGTATATCCTGGTTTCCTGACACTAACTGTGGCTAGATGGTTGTTACCTAAGTATTGTCATTAGTCTAGAAGTCACAGGGTCTGTGGGGAATCATGACAGACTTTCTGGAAGCTTTGGAAATAAATGTCTGAGGCAAAACGTGTTGCTGCTTCGTTACAGAGAGTTATCTTTCAGCCTCTCATAGAGAAGTTCTCTCTGAAAATCAGTCTTCTAGTTATGTCTGTTCCTCTTGGTGACCTGTATTTAGAAATAACCAAACTGACTTCATAACTTAGGGCCCGGTCCTTCCCCTCTGTGAGACATGGCCTCAAGTCACTTCTCTGTTTCAATTTATGAACATTTTAGTGATTCAAGGTGTGTCCCACTGAACCACACACCTGTAAAATTTCAGAAATGAAACCATAGTTGTTGAAATTTTATTGTTTGGAGATTTATAACAAATGCACACACAACCTGACTGCTATAGCTGCAGGTGCTATAGAAGCACTAGGTCCTGTGGCCTGATTGCATTTAGAAAGCTGAGGGATGCTGTATGTCAAAGGACTGCATGAACTTAATGACACAGCCATAGAGGAAGAAGATGGCAGTTGGCAGAGAAAGGCCAGGATGGAGCTGCCCAGAATAAAGAGCTGCACCTTTCGTCTCTTTACCTGGCTGGAATGCTATGAGATGAGACTGGCAGGTTTCAAACTACGTTCACAGCCTTGTGCACAACTCGGGACTTTTCAGTATAATAGATACACTGGTAGTTGATGCCTACAGCACGGCACTGCTGAACAGGACTCCGAAGTGCGTTGTATCCATTATGTGTTATATCTTAGTATTAATTAAATTTCTATTTGTATAAGACTGCTGTAGTTCAGGTGTTTCTAGGAGGACTAGGGGGGAGATTCCCAGCCCGCAATGGCTATATTCCAAGAAATAATTGCCTGGAGAGATTCTGTAAGATGAGCTGAGCCTGGCATGACGACTGACAGCTCATCTTTCTGCAGTGGTGTCATTTTCCTTCAGCTCAGAGGCAAGCCTTTGGGCTAGAGAATCCAGGCATTTGCTGATTCTAAGAAGCCAGATTCTAGAGCAAATAGAGCCCAGAAAACTTCTTTTCATCAGGCACGATTGAAGAATGAGGAGCTCTGATTGACGATCACAAATCAAGTCCTTAAGTGAATCAGCAGTTTTAGAAAGAATTAGAACAGTGGCTCTCAAACTGTGCTCCCCCAAAACTTAGTTTCACAAGATATTATCCAAAGAAAAAGCATTTCTCAGCCCAATAAATTTGGGAAACGGTGCATATTATGATTCTGCTAAGTTTTGCAGGGCATATAAAGATGATAAGTCTCTGAGACTGAAATCTATAAAACATTAGTGTAACACTATTTAACCTAGAGTTTCCTGAACTTATTTGTTCACAGGTATTTTCAGAGAATACCAAATAATATCTGGGATTACTATACTGAAATCATTGAAGCAGAGAAGAGTCATATACTCTGAATAACAAAACTGTGCCAAACATCCTCAATTTGGTTTCTGGTGATTCAGAAACTAACACAGCATGTGCCGTTAGGAATGTCTTCATGACCATCAGTTCTCATTCATTGTTCAATTTATGAGAAAGCACCCAAAAAATGAAGCTTTCAGTTTGTTTGTTTGGATTCTAGAAAAAAAAGATGGGATACAGTTTTTCCTGTAACTTTCTTTTAGGTGACTAACCAGTTTTAATTGATATGTTGACATGAGCATGTTTTAGGTGTTTATTGAAAGGTTAGTGTCAAAAGAAATTAATGTCCTGGTGGGCTTGTGTTTTTCTCTGAGGCAGATATTGATGAATGTACAGAGGGGATCATTGAGTGCCACAACCATTCCCGCTGCGTTAACCTGCCAGGGTGGTACCACTGTGAGTGCAGAAGCGGTTTCCATGACGATGGGACCTATTCACTGTCCGGGGAGTCCTGTATTGGTAAGCAGCTTTCAGCCATGCCCTCCATCCATCTGGACCTTTGCAGGAGGGGCAGCCTGCTTTGGTAGTCTGTTCAGCTCCCAGTGTTAAGATATGACCCCTCACTGGTTAAACTCATCAGTTTTCAAATTTCCTCCCTCTGCAATTCAGGGATCAGGGCAGGGATTAGGCAGTGCAGGGTTTTAGAACTATTATACAGAAACTGGGGCAGTCAGAGGACAAAGCCTGGGTCTATAGTCTGTGGCTTTTAGTTCTTTCTGAAGGAAACCACGACTTGCTGGAATTTTTCACAGTTTAAGATACAGCTGTGGGAGAAAAGGAAATATTGAGGGACTTAGAAAGTTTAGTTTAAATCTCGGCTCTTGTACTACAAAAGTCACTGTACCTCTCTGAGCCTTCTCCTGTGAATACATAAAAATGTGGATAATAATGCACATATATTATTAGATTTAAATGGGATACCATAATATTTAAGGATTATAAGCTTTGGATTGATGCACAAATATGATAGAGTCAAATTAACCTTATTATTGTTGCTATTACCACTGCTGTCATCTTTGCAAGGTCTCCTTTCATCACTTTTCTGCTTGCAGTTCTGTTAACTGCTGAACAGAGGAAGTTAACAGATGGAGTTCTTCCCCTTCAAGACCTTATACCTTTCACAAAATCCAAACAACTGATCAAAAATGTAATCATTTCAGGGGCTTCCCTGGTGGCGCAGTAGTTGAGAGTCCGCCTGCCAATGCAGGGGACACGGGTTCATGCCCCGGTCCGGGAAGATCCCACATGCTGCGGAGCAGCTGGGCCCGTGAGCCACGGCCGCTGAGCCTGCGCGTCCGGAGCCTGTGCTCCGCAGCGGGAGAGGCCACGGCAGTGAGAGGCCCGCGTACCGCAAAAAAAAAAAAAAAAATGTAATCATTTCCATGAGAACCTTGGCCAATCCAGTTATTTCATGTCATGTGGACTCAGCTGAATTCTTAATGCTGATTTGGACAGACCCAGAGGGCAAGCATTCTGACCATGGGTTCTCAAAGTTCAGAATGCTGAATTCAAAAATGGAAATTTGACTTTGCTCTCTGCATATCTGCATCTTATTTTTTCTAAAGGTTGCTCCTGAGAACAAGTCAGTGTTTTTTACAACTTTTCCCCTAAGGTTGCCTTGAAGCAGAGATGAACTGGGGGACAATAGGCACATGGCATGAATTGTCCATTGCAATGTCAGCATTACTGTTGAGAGGCACGCAGTGTAGTTGTTAGAGGCATAGACCCTTGAGCCAGACTCCCTGAAGTCAAATTCCAGCTCTGCCGTTACTAAGTAGGTTGCGAGGTCTTAACTAAACTCTACCTCATTTGTCTCATCTATAAAATGGAAATGTTCATGATCCTGCATATTCAGCCCTCTGCCCCACGTCTATCCGTGTTTCTTTTATTGTTAAAACGATGATTTGCAACCTCAGGGAGAGGTTTGCATCTATCCTGGGTCTTCATATACTTCCTTTACACGTGGCCAGGAACTTCTGTATGTGCACAACTCAGAGTAAGTAGATGTTATGTGAATAGGGATAGATCAAATGGCTGTTGCTGGATAGAAATATAGAATATTGACATATGCGATGTTACATTTTGGGGCTAAAGATAAAAATTTCATTTTTAAAAACAGTACTTAACATCAATAAATAGGTGACTCTTAGCTTTTTTGTGCATAAAAGACCTTAAACATGACGTAGTTGATCCAATTTGATAACTGCCTGGACCTGCCGTGGTGTCGCACACTTCTGTGCCTTTGCATGGGCCGACCCCTCTGACTGGAATGGAACAGAGTTCTGAGTCAAGGAGCTCTTCTCCTTGATCACGTTGATTCACATGTGAATTTTTGTTCATTTTCCTAACTTCAGCTCATGTTTCACTGGGACCCCATGAAGCATTCTTTGATGTCTTCATAGGAGTTTTCGCTTCTCTCCTCTCTAGCTCTAGAGCTTTTAACCCGGCATATGTTTCTGTAGCTTCACTTGTTGCACTACCATTCAGTTTATTTGCTCTTGGACTAGCCTGTGAACATGAAATGAGGTTTATTCTTCTGTCTCTCCAGCGAGACCCTTTGGTAGTTGGTGTGCAGTAAATGGGAAGATGCAACCACAGTTCATGTGTCCAATAAAGAAATGCAATCTCAGAAAGAGTGACACCTTGCTTCCAGCCACGTAGCTTGTTTGGTACAAGTCGAGACTCAAGCCTAGGTCAAGGGTGACTCTATGTCCCAGATGCTGGGGAAAGTCCCACTTTATACCTATTGTTCTGCTGTAATTATCAGTTGTGCCCTGTCACTGTCATAACTGTCCCTGTTAGAACGACAGACGTCATGGTCACCTCACCTGCTGATTTCTCTCTGCCATGCTGAGTGACGTGCCCTCCCCAGGGATGCACTTTCTTCATCCATGAACTGCTTCCTGCTCTGCCCAGGAAAATGTCGGTGAACTGGATTCCTTGGCAAGGAACTAGGGTTGTTTTTAGTAGTAACATATTTTCTGAATTCGCTTTCATTTCCTCACCTTTAAAAATAGCTTTGTATATGGGTCTTACTAAGAACAGAAATCTGACCATCATTTAGGTTATTTTTGGTAGTTGAGAGCACTGTTGGTTCAGAATATTTCTTAGTGTAACAGATGTATAAATCTGATCATGTCACTTTCTTGTTACATCCTTCTAACGCCTTCCCATTGAATGTAAATAAATATCTATCTTCTTTGCATGGTCTTCCTCCAGGCTGTAGGTGACATTGTCCCTGCCCACTTATTGGGCTTATCTCTTATATATGTTAGCCTTTCTGATCTTTTCATGCCTTGAACATGACAGTGAACTCACCCAGTTTCAGGGCCTTTGGCTTTGACGTTCTCTCCGTCTGGAACACTCAACACCTGTTTCCTTGCATGGTTGTCTTTTTTTTTTGAAGTATAGTTGATTTACAATACTGTGTTAGTTTCATGTGTACAGCATAGTGATTTGTTTTCTTTTTCTTTGCAGATTATATTCCATTAAAGGTTATTACAAGATATTGGGTATAGTTCCCTGTGCTATACAGCAAATCCTTGTTATCTATTTTATGTATTGTCGTTTGTATCTGTTAATCCCATACTCCTATTTGTCCCTCCCTCCCTTCCTTTCTCTTTGGTAACCATAAGTTTGTTTTCTATGTCTGTGAGTCTGTTTCTGTTTTGTATATAGACTCATTTGTATTATTTTTTAGATTCCACATATAAGTGATATCATATAGTATTTGTCTTTCTCTGACTTATTTCACTTAGTATAATATTCTCTGTGTCTATTCATGTTGCTGCAAATGGCAACATTTCTTTCTTTTCATGTCTGAGTAATATTCCACTCTGTGTGTATGTGTATGTGTGTGGTGTGTGTGTGTGTGTGTATGTGTATATGTGTGTACACACACACACACACACACACACACACACACACACACACACACACACACACACACACCCCACACATCTTCTGAAGTCAATCATTTGTTGATGAGCACTTGGGTTGCTTCCATGTCTTGGCTATTACAAATAGTGCTGCTCTGAACATTGGGGTGCATGTGTCTTTTTGAATTAGAGTTTTCATTTTTCCAGGTATATACCCAGGAGTGGGATTGCTGGATCATATGGTAACTCTACTTTTAGTTTTTTAAGAAACCTCCATACTGTTTCCACAGTGTCTGCACCAATTTACATTCCCACCAACAATGTAGGAGGGTTCCTTTTTCTCCACACCCTCTCCAGAATTTGTTTTTCTTCTTTTTTTATGAATATCTTGAAGTCCTAACTCTTAATTAATTAATTTATTTTTGCTGTGTTGCGTCTTCGTTTCTGTGCGAGGGCTTTCTCTAGTTGTGGCAAGCGGGGGCCAGTCTTCATCGCGGTGCACGGGCCTCTCACTATCGCGGCCTCTCTTGTTGCGGAGCACAGGTTCCAGACGCGCAGGCTCAGTAGTTGTGGCTCACGGGCCTAGTTGCTCCACAGCATGTGGGATCCTCCCAGACCAGGGCTCGAACCCATGTTCCCTGCATTAGCAGGCAGATTCTCAACCACTGCGCCACCAGGGAAGCCTGAGAATTTGTTATTTGTAGACTTATTTTTTCATTTAATTCTTAGCTCGAATGCCACTTGTTTGAGGAGACTCTCCCTGACTATTTTATCTGGGGTAGTTGCTTCATTATATCACTCTCTTTTATATCTTTTATAGCATTTTCTTTGTTTACAAATTTATTGTGCATATACATATGTGTAATTGTCTCCTGCCACAAATGTACAGATTCCCTGAGGGCAGAGACCTTGTCTGTGTTTCACCGCTGTACACACATTTCATCATGTATACACAATGTAGGCACAAATTAGGCATCAATGCATATATGTCAAATGATTGAAGGAATAGATGATAAAACTGTATCAGGTCAAATTTATTTTGTATTTGGTTTGACACAACTAGTTGTGTAGATTGCAGTGAGTAATGTAAGATGCTAAATATCACAAAATCATGTGAGTCTTTCGTTTCAGAAACATAATATTTATTAAGAACAACCATTACACCAGTACTGGGTTAAGTCTTCTGGGAATATGAGTATAAAGAAGATAAGATCTCTGTTGTTGAAGGATTTATAACTTGAAATATTTTGAATCATAACCTATCTTAATGGCACTGAAAATTAGCACATAAAATAAGCCCTAAATAACATCAGCTACTAATGCTTACATTTAAAAGAAATAGCAGCATCTAAAACAATCATTTAAAAACCTCTTTTAAGTGTTTTAGCAACAGGCACTCAGCTATGCTTTTTCCCCAGACAATAGCAGGGATGGCATATGTTGGAATCTAAAATATGGCAATTACAGGCTTTTAGGGCAACAGTCACCTGATACTCCAAGCCATTTTTTGTTAGATGAGGTTAACACCTGCTCTACTGACTTCATCAGTTACTGGAAACGTCGAACATTACTAACATCATAAAGAACAGCACCCTTGCAAGATTTACTGTTGCCTCTTTCTGCTAAAGTAGATCATATAATTGAAGAAATGACTAGTCTAGGTATTGCAGAGACAGACGGAATCGCCCTTCTTGAGAAGTTTATCAGAGTCTCCTCTATCTCCCTCTTTCTCTCCCATTTGCTTGTATATGTTTATAAGTCCAGGAGAGATGGGCACACACAGGTTTGCTAGCTGGAATTTGTAGACGAAGATGACAGGGATGCCTTATTACTGTGGGGTCCGGTGCACTTTGTGTTTGGATGCAGTGGTGGGAGTTCAGTGACTCTCAGTTTTCGCATAGAAGCTGTGAGCACTTCCTTTTTATCTGGGCACAGTTATCTGGGTCATTTAGAAATGAAAACTAATGTATAATCAACAATGCCATGTCTAAAGAGCAGGATTTTACATATTTTGAAAATGAGATTCAGATTCCTTTGGATGTCAGTCTGTCTCCGTGATCTTGCTTCTGCCTTTGAATCTTTATTTTCCTCTGCTCGCTCTCATCTCCCACGTGAATTCTCAAGCCTCCGCAAATATTTCTTCCACTCTTCCCAAACCCTGCACTCTTTACTCCTTTGCTTGTATGCTTTTTCCCTGACCATCCCTCTATCCCCATTTCCACTTGTCAAAATCCTGATGAAGTTTTACACCCTAAACTAGTGATTCTCAAATGTGTTTCACAGTAGATTCACGTGAGTAGCTTTTTAAAAATACTTATAGGGCTTCCCTGGTGGCGCAGTGGTTGAGAGTCCACCTGCCGATGCAGGGGACACGGGTTCGTGCCCCGGTCCGGGAAGATCCCACATGCCGCGGAGCGGCTGGGCCCGTGAGCCATGGCCGCTGAGGCTGCGCGTCCAGAGCCTATGCTCCGCAACGGGAGAGGCCACAGCAGTGGGAGGCCCGCGTACCGCAAAAAAAAAAAAAGTACTTATAATGGGGCGTCACACACCTGGAGAATCTGATTCAGTTGGTCTGTTATGGGATAGATTGAGGTCATTTTGTTAAGGTCTACAAGTGATTAGAAAGAATAGTCAATTAACATAGAGAACCACTGTCATATTTCTCTAATAGTAAAAAAAAAAAAAGGCCTACCTCTCCTATGTTCTCATAGCCATGTGTTTGCACGTGTTGTATGGAATTTATCAGATTAAGTTTGTTGTCGTCATCAGTTCCTTATAGCCTGCAGTACAGCTGAGGTCTTTTTGTATCTCCTGTAGATTTGTATTGAATTAAATTGTATTGTTCATGCAATTTTGTCATTATTGTTATCAAACAAAATTTTCAAATCCTGGTAAAAGTCATTTTGTTGACGGACTCGGGGATAACATATAGCCCTTCCTATGGGACGCGGCACCTCTTGGCCTCCCATTATTGCGTCCTCTAAAGGGACTTGGTTGTGTGAGGCAGGTTCCCAGACTCTGGAGTCTGTTTTCTGGTCACTGTAAACAGCCCAGTGAGTATTTACTTGTCAGAGCAGCTGCTGCAACTGACATGAACTTGCAGAGCAACATAAAACAACCAGAGAATGTTCCACTGGAATCTCTTGGGAAGGAGAGTTCACTTTTTATTGATTGAAGCATCAGGGCTGATTTAAATGGTCTAAGAATGATTTGGATTCTGCTGTCATTGCCCAGTGTCTAGTTCTTATAGGAGTGGAGATAAAAAAAAGGGCTAGAGGGGGCTTCCCTGGTGGCGCAGTAGTTGAGAGTCCGCCTGCCTTTGCAGGGGACACGGGTTCGAGCCCCGGTCCGGGAGGATCCCACATGCCGCGGAGCGGCTGGGCCCATGGGCCATGGCCACTGAGCCTGGGCGTCCGGAGCCTGTGCTCTGCAACGGGAGAGGCCACAACAGTGAGAGGCCCGCGTACCACACAAAAAAAAAAAAAAGGGCTAGAAGCTGGAGATGCTCCCTGTGACAAACCTCACTGCGGGGGGTGGAGGATTATGAAACCTTAGCCAGTAACAGTGTGATACAGGAGAGGCGGGTTTCCAGTATATACTTATAGGATTGTTGGGATTCAAATCCCAGCTGGGCCGCTTTCTAGCTGAGCCACATTTGGCAAACTATTTAACCTCTCTCTCTAAACCTTAGTTTCCTCAGCGTACAATGATTAAAATAATATTTCCTGGTGGAATTTTTTGTAACATAAGTGTTCCTATATGCCAATATCCTAGCAAGTAGTAGATGATAATAGTCAACATTTAACTTCCCTTCGCCTAAATCTCTCATCTGTCAAATGAAGACAGCAACGGTGATACTAATAAGAGCCAACATTTATTGAGAGCTTACTTTCTGCCAGGCACTGAGCAATTTACAGAAGTGCCGACCTCATAAATTGCTGTGGAGTAATTGTGAGGATTAAATAAGCTAACGTAGGAAAAAAATCATTCAGCACTTGTGTTTTTAAGTGCTCGATAAACGTGAGCTATTATCATGAACTGAGCACCTACCCTATGTGCCAGGGAACTTCACGCATTACATAATTTAGTTCTCACAACTGTCTTAGGAGGGAAGCCCTTTTACTGTCACCATTTTAAAGATGTGGGAAGTAAGGTCCCAGGGATTAAGATAACTTGTCCCAAATTCCACAGCCAGTAAGGCTGTAATCCAGGTGCCTTTGATCCCAAATCTTCTTTCTGCTTTTAGTATGTTAACACTGTAGAGCTGTCTGGAAGGGAGGAGACCTGTGATGAGCCACAGACAGAGGAGCTGTTAAGCAGAGCAGCTACAAGTCAAGGAGACAAGGCAAAGAGAGAATGAGGGAGTATAACTGAGACCCAGACAGAGTTGCTGTATTCTGTCTGAATCAAGAGCATTGGGGAATTGCTTTATCCGAGGGACTCAAGGGCTGTGTCTTTGGGCCCTCCTGCTAGACCAGGGGCAGGATGTCAAGGTGGTAGGTTCTTGACAGGTAATCTGATAGCATCTCAGCCTTAACAATAGTATCACCTGGCTATCCACTGATGCAATTACCTTCCCTGCATTTTTGATGATATGAATCCAGAGTAGAAAAGGAAAGGAAGGCGTGGGGAATAAAGGGTATGAGAAACGGTGGTAAGTAGATGTTTAACTAATTATATTTGTTCTTTCATTCATTCATTTATCCCCCGCTGCTCGAAAGTAATTAGTATATACAAAGAACACACATTCAGTAGGGTTATTAAAATAAAAATATTTGAAAAATACAGAAAATATACTAACCATGAGAGTTAACAAAGACATTTATGAATATGCTGACAGGCAGAGCAAAAAGGAAAGCATGATTATATGAACTGGTCTAATCTGAAAGGAGTTCGCATAAAAAGTCTTTAAGCAAAAAGGCTCAAATGTGCTTTTTCTCTGTTCCAGAGCAGAGATATGCCAGGGCGGTGAAAGCATCTTTGTGGACCAGAGTATTTCAAGCTAAGAAAGTTTCAGAGACAGAGGCATACACATCAAACTCGGAACACTCATTGGATTTTCTCTTTGCCAAACAATAATACCCACCCATGCATAAAGTATTTTCATTGAAACAGCTCCTGCCCCAACCTTCCTTGATAATATTTAAATGATCTCTCATTAACTTCAAAATTGATATTTGTTGCCAAAGAACTTTAGGTTTGGTTTTCATCCAAGTAATAAACTATCTAAGAGACTTCCCAAAGGCAGACACCACCTGGCCATGTCGCTGTTTAAATAGCTTTATGCATCTAACTAGCAGTGGTGTGAAGTACATGGGGCTGTGGTCTGGGGACTCAGGGGAGCTCAGTTGCTTGGCACAAGATTGCCACCTTCAAATGGACAGAGAGGCCAGGGACAGACACCACCTGGGTATGGAATGGATATGGAGTAAGATTGGTATAGTCAGGACACAGGGTGGAGAGGATAAGAACATTTCCCAACATCTAATAGAGGGGATATTCTGGGTTCCCCAGAAAGGGCCTTACAGTGGATATTAACACACAGTTGCAAATGTTAAATCAGATGAGAAATGTGTCCCATCAGACCCTCTGCAAGTTTCCTGCTCCCCTTCAAATCCAGCCATGCATACATAAGCCTGGAGCTGTTTAACTGTAAGTTAAATTGGATATATTTGGGGGACTTCTCAAGGAAGGCAAATGTTCCTCCTCAGTTTTGGTGATAAACATTTCAAACATATAATTTCACAAAATGATGTCAGAATAGCATTCATCGCACTAAGCTCAGGCGTGAACGCAAAGTCCGTTGATCACCCTCTGCCTATCTGGGCTGACACAACAGGCGTATGTGATATTATCCACTTCAGCTCTGGAACTGAAACAAGACATCTCAGGGAATTATCCTAACAGACCTCAAACTAGCGACAGGGTCTATCCTCTAAGCCACCCCTGGCCCTGATTAGTATCTTTTCAGCGACAAACACCTTCCTAATGGAAGTTGTGACCGGCCATGGAACAGATAAATGCACAGTGCATGGAGAGCCAGGGAGCTCCATTCTAATCCAAGTGAAGGTCACCTGGGTGATAATGAAGAGGAGAAAAACTAGAAAACTATTAAAAAAACAACTCTTCACAAGGATTGCCATGTTATACTTACTATAGCCACAAAAATAAGCCTGCCGTGGTCTTAGCACTAAGTTAGGTGATACGAAGTGTCCAGAGAATTCACCCCTAGGGACTTTAAAACACCAAGCTGGAGACAAAAGTCAACATACGCGAAACAACCAGTAGCATTCTGATACAGGTTATAATCTTATAATTAACTGTAAAATTATAGGGTCAACACTGTATGTAGGTAATTAGGGAGGAGAGTGCTTAGAGAGGATCAAAGAACAGTCATGCCAGATTGCACGGGGGTGATTAGACTTGAAGGATGGAAGGGTTTATGCGGTTTATAGATATAAAAATAAAAAATAAATATTAATAATAGGGAAGATTGATTACTTCATGTTCTAGTCACTCTTCTAAAAACTTCACATTTTCTAACTCATTTTATCCTCAAAACAACTTCATTGGGTGGGAATTTTGATAGTCTCTACTTTATGGACAAAGAAACTGAGGCACATAGATGTTCCATAAATTGCCCATGGTCATCCAGCTATTAACTGGTAGATTTCTTCTTCCAGAAAGGGTTAATCAACGTCCTTTCTAGGAACTGTGTACATGTTTAATATTTTTGAAATATTAAGCAACAGGAATATTACTTTCTTTATTGCCCATTAAAATCTTGCTGCAAAAAATGGTACTATAAAAGCCACATTTTTATTTATTGAATGCCAACTGTGTGTCAGTTCACTTTCAAAAACCCATTGTAGGTAGCAAATGAGGAGAAACACGTCAAGCAGCGCAGCCATGTGTGAAAGAGCCCATGTTCTTTCTACTCCCCCAGTGGCCTCTGTCAATTGTATATTAATTGTAGATAATTTACAAAAGGATTAAATTAAGGTGTGAGTAGTGATCATTATTCAGATAATTGCCTCATTTTCT